>NC_134966.1:12912500-13657500 GCF_965638725.1 Aptenodytes patagonicus
CGCCCTCGTTACGTCTGGGAAACCATTTGGTAGGAGCAGTCTCCAGTCTGCTGCTCATCGTCATTTCCATCAAAGCCATCTCCTGGGAAATGGTGACTCTTTCAGCTCCCCATGGTGTTGCAGGGAATGAACCTGACTTTTTCTCAAGCGAGTGCCAACACCACTGTGATGCTGCCACTAGCCAGGGGACCCTGCAGTGGGAAGGTGTGAGCCGCTCTGCATAGCATTGCACCAGGCTGTGGAGGTCCCCACAAGTCGTCTGGCCATCCTTGCTATGGCCATGCTATGGAGTCCTTGAAAAGAATTAAGTCACCATGGGGTAGAGGCCAAAGGCATTTCTGCCTGTAGGAAGAGGGAGTTTGGTCCTGGGACTCCAGTGCTAACTCCTGTGCTAACTGGGACTAGCCCAACTCCGTATCGCTGCAACAGATCTGGGTTTGATCCGCTGTTTCTCCTGCCCAAATACTCAGGCAGCAGGAAGGGAAGCTCCAGGCTGGGGTCTAAATAAGAAAGTATGAAAACTGCTCACCCGTTTTGTCAGCTGATGACGGGGTTTAGGGGAGATTGTGCTTCCACCTAAACGGGAGATTTCTGGCTAATGGTGGGAGTCAGGTCACTGAGGGAGATGCATCTCTATACATTTTGGGGGTGGAGGTCTACCCAGGGAAAGCACTGCCGCTCCGTGCACTGCTGACACAGCTTGTGGAGCTCGAGACCGGGAGGTGACTGCAGGTGCTGTTTGAGAAGCTGGTTCAGAAGGCAGGCAGAGGGCAGGGTCCCGGCTGGCCTTTCACGGAGAGCTTCCCTCACATCGATCCTCCTGGGGCAGACGCTCTTCTCCTCCCACGACAGAGCTGAATTTAACTTTGGCCAAAGGACAGTGCCGCTGCACTGCTCCAGAAGCTTGCCATGGCCAGGGACCCGGCCAGGCTGGGCCGGGAGCGCCTGCCTTCTCTGGGATTTTGCATTCCCCACGAGTGGGAGAGGCTCGTCCCTGACATTGCTGGATCCATTATTCAGGATTAATGCCCATTTGCTTGTTGCACCTTCTGTTGCAGAAATAATGCTGCAGCTTTGACTTGCTTCCAGCAGGGCAACGGAGAAAGCAGAGTTAATATTGTGTCAGAGCGGAGAGAAGAGAGGAGCATTTTTTCTTGGAAGCAGTAATGTATGCAAGGAGCTTGTGTCACCTAAAGCCCATTCAACATCGTGCGTCGCCTTCCTTGCTGTTGCGTGTGAATTTAATAAAGTGGCTGTGACTCATTCGCTCTCGGTAGTGGAGCTGACATAAGTAAATACGCAGGCTGTAACCTCGCTGGAGATTTTACTCCATCTGTATTTACAACATGAATATTTCAGCAAATTTGACATTTTGGAGACTTCTGTCTTCCAGGTTTAGTGACGACGAGTATCTGGGTCAGGAGTGCTGCAGGTTCACAAGCAGCATCCTGTCAATAATTTAATGCTCCGAGTGCTAAGCAGCGCTAGCAGGACGCGCGCCGGCACTGCAGGGTTTGTTGGCTCATTGAGCCGACACAGCTCTGAAGCAACATAAAAACAGTTTTTGATCTCTTGCTGCTGGCCTCTGCCTGAAAAGCATAAAGCAGGAGGCAACCCTGTGGCAGCTATTCTGCTAATGTCACCGTAATATGGATGCTGTTTTACTGTCACTTTTAAGATGAAAACAGCAATACATGGGGTGGGATAGGACGAGGCATTTCTCAGCCCTTTCTCCTGCTGTCCAGGTACGTGAGCTGCCTGCTGCCCAGGGAGGGAGGAAGGCAGCCCGTCGAGCGCTGGGACATGCTGCACGGCCACGTCCTCTGTTAAATCCCCGGGGGAGCTCGTGCGCAGGCAGCCCCGGCCCCAGCACAGGGGCAGTGGTGCAGGCTTGCAGCTACACAAGCTCTCTCCTCCAGTGGCTGCCCAGACCTGAGCCGGCGCTGCCGGAGTGCAGCAGGATTCCTGTCTGCTGGGGCGCCCCATGGACTTCGGAAGGTTTTGTCTCAGATTAGTTTAGGTGTTTTTTACAGACACAGGGGCAGAGTCTCCAGTCACTGTGTCACTGGAGAGGGCAGGCAGGGTGCCCTGAGCATGGCTGTAATTGGGGTTCCTTCAGTGGGCTGTCACAGCAACAGCCAACGGCCTCTGTCCCGCTGAGAACTGGCACAGGTCATCACACCTGTGGGAGATGGCAGCATTTCCCGGGAAGCTCCACCCAGAGCCTAGGGCACTAATTGTCCTAATGGCCCTGACAAGCCCCATCTGGACCCCCCACCCATGGGCCCAGGAGCCCATTTAAGCTCAACTCTAGGCCCTCAGCCCCTGCCTGAGCTATGCCAAAGGAGGCTCAGGCCCATACCCCATAGACCCTGCGGATCCAGCCCCTGACCAGCAGACTGGTTTCCTGGCTTGGTTTTGGTCCTGCCTTGTCCCTGTGGACCTGCCCAGCAGCCACCGGACCAGACCTGATCTGACCTGTGGGTTGGCTTCCCAGCTTGGCCTCAGACCTGTCTCATCCCATGGACTTGCTGGGTGGTCTGGATGGGGGGTTGACCCTGGCCGTGGCCAGCCCTGCTTGCCTTGCTCTGGTACCGTGAGGGGCTCCTGGTGAGTGGGGTCACTGCCCTGCTGCCTCAGCAGAGCCCCAGCACCCCTGCATGTGCTTGCACATGTGTGCACAAGCTTGCACAAGCACTTGCCGTGCTGCTGCAGCTGGGAGCTCTGCTGCTGCCCTCCCCAGGGCAGAGGGACCCGCTCCCCACCCAGCTGAGCCCTGGGAAGATGCGTGTTGGTGCCTGTTATGGGCATCCAGGCTAGCACAGTGCTGAGGCTGATGCACCAATTCCTCCCCTCCTCGGAGGGCAGGGTAGTACTGACAAGAGAAACAGAACAGCCAAGAAATGAAATATGAGACAAGTTACTGTAATAAACCCACAATTACCCAAGAGACAGAGGGAGCAGAGTGTCCTGCAACAAGATCTTTGACAGAAAAATAAGAAACTCTATGAACAGGCCTTCCTGTTAAACTCAGGTGAGACTTTTTTTCTCTTTCTTATAAAACACTGTTCTTAAAATATTTACATTGAAAAAATGCACCACTTTCCATATGAAAGCTATGCTTGGCACAAGCATCCTCTTGGCTAGAAAGGAGCTGGAAGAGCCCTTCTCTTTCTAATGTCAGCTCATTATCGCGTTGTTGAGGCATATTACACACCCTGAAAGCAAAGCCACTCTGGCTCTGTGTTGAAGCGCCCTTTGGTTAGCAAGAAATTGATGATTTCAGCAGCAGAGGAGAAGTCCCGCTTCAGAAGTGTCTGTGTGCTCAGGATGTTCTTTGAGGGAACCGCAGGCTTGTAATTGTGGAACAAAAACGTTAAAATTTACGTAGGAATAAACTCAAAGCTGGAAAGAAAATAAAATGGGATGTCAAATTACGTATTCAAAGAATGGCTTCTCATTAGTGATGCTGGGTGATCTGTAGATTCTCCCATCACACGATACCCATCCTCTTGTACTTCCCAGTGATGCAGAAATCTTTCTGAGGGAACTGGCTGATGCGCTTCATTTTGGTTTTATCTCCTTCCTTGTAAGGATTGTTAAGTGTGTTTTCCTAAAGGGATCCTACAGACATGATGTTTCAAGTATCGGTAAAGCCGGGAGCACATTAAGCAGGTGCTGAGTGTGCAGCCTCTTCCCTGCCATTGCTGTAGCTGCCTGGGCAGGAGGCGTTGCCTGCAGTTGCACCACGGTGGGACTTGGAACCGTTTGGCAGAGTCAGGGCTTCTGCTTCAACTGCTGGCCGTGGTGGGTTAGGTTTTTCCATGGAGACCCCATTTCTGAGCTTGTACCCCCATTTCTGATCCTGACCCTCAGCTGCGTAATTCATCTGGCCGGGTCCTGCCCTTACCCGAGGGTGCTGTGATGCCCTTGGGGCGGTGACCTTGTGTTTGGGGACAGCCAGGTGAGGCTAGGGAGGGTCTTGCTGTTCCTGCTGGCTCTTCATTAAGGATATTTGGATTGCAATTTTTCTGATCTCCCAGTGATACTGTAATTGTCCAGTTAAAACCGACTTTGGCATCGTTATCCACACTGAGTCCTGTCAGACGGATGAGAAACTCGCTGGGGTGCTAATATGCACAAGCTGCAGTAGCCAAGGAGCCAAGCAGCAGTGTCTAATGCTGCCAGCTGGCCTGGGAATTGCGATGGAGGGAGCTGACGTGCTCTTGCAGGAGGGGATGGGGCCCTCAGCATTACCTGGTGCTGCTGTGCTCCTGCATGTGCTGGAACGGTGGGAAGTGGGGCAGGGAGGATGGCTTGGGGCTGGAACAGGGGCATTAATTCTCTAGCTGCAGCAGTTTAACCAATATGTGAATTATTTCTTTTGGTTTAAGAGGAGTGAAGGGTGCTGGCTGTGGCCCTACTCTGGGGAGTTTGAAGACCAGAGCTGTATTTTTGGGGTCCTGCATGGCTAAATGGAGAAGGGGCTGCACCTAGAAAAAGTCTTGCAAAGGCAGCTGAACTGTGACTGACTTCCCAGCACCACCTGCCAAATGGTTACCTATTAAGTTATTCACTGGCATTCCTTTGTGCAAACACCTGGTCGTCTGAATGCCGTTTGCTGCCAGAGTCTTCCTGGGACAGCAGCTTCACAGCCCTGATAGCCACCATCCGTGGATTTTCCCTGCACATATCCACAGGGAAGGCCTTGGCAAAGTGGTAAGCAGTGTGCTGCTCAGTCCAGCTCCCTCTGTCCCGCTGGCAGCAGGGGACAGCACAGGCCTGGGGCAGTGCTAGTGGGACAGCACTTTGGGACAGTGCCCACCCTGAGCAAGAAAGCAAGGCAAGTAGTAGCATTTCATCAGAGGAGGTCTGCAAAGAAAACATTATTTCCCAAATGTGTTCATCATTCAAAATTATTCAAGCAAAGGTTTCCATCTCACTGTGGCTATTATTCATAATCTGAGAATCTAGATGTGTGGCTCTCCTTGGTAATTAAGCCACATGGAGTTTTTTTCTGCCCTCCATTTGGGTGGAACAGCAGTTGTACCTCAGTCCCAGGGTGTCTCTGCAGAACAAACAGGGCTGGTCCTGGCTGCAGGGCCTTGAAGCAGGGCTCACGAACCCAGATTTCAGCCTTGTGCCATTAAATGGTGCCAGCTCCCTGTGCACCTCGGGTCAGGAGCTCTCTGCCACCTGGGCAGGTCACAGGATGCTTTGGGCCCTGGTTTCCCTGTCATGGGAGGGGGCTGGTGAAAGTCCCTCCTCCTGGACCATCTCTTCAGATGAGGAATGCCTTGAACCTCTTTAAAGGGGGGGTAAGGCTGAACGCCTGCCCTGGCCGGAGCGGTCGCTGGGTGCTATGTAAGTCACAATTATTGCTAGCAGTGTTGTTGTATATTGGTGTTCTGTATATCATAACTGAAATGGGGACTAAACACAAATGTGAGGGCTTACCTATACAGCATTAGTGCTAAATAGTAACAACTACGGGATAGGAAGGTAAACAGGAAATAAATCAAGAAATAGTGCCTTTTCCAGATCACTTTGTGTTCCAGAGTGGATCCCTGAAACAATGGTTCAGAGCAATTTTCTGCAAAGGCTATTTTGGTAACTTTCCAGGCATTGCTTACTTGTGTCCTGTGAGTGTGATGCTCCAGGTAGTAAATACACTTGCAAACAATATTTTCCTAAGCATGTGTGTGGCTGGATTGTGAATGGAGGAGTCAGCTGCCAGCCAGGGCTGGTTCACGTGCAAGGTCCTGGAAACTTGCTTGCAGGGGCCAGCAGTACACTGACCTGTGCAAGCAGGTAAGTGCCTCCTCTGCCTCCACAACAAAAGAGTTTTGGGGTGTCTGATGATCCCCTTGTTAGGGAGAGGAGTCAGAGCTGGCTGCCTGGCAGCCCAGGACCCTGCAGTGCACAGCCAGCCCGGTCCCCTGCTCGCCTCTGCCTGATGCCCACCAGGCTCTGAACATACCCACCTGTAGCAAGGGTGCAGGCATCAGCCAAGCGTGCCCAGGCCCCATGGCTGTGTGTGCCCCACGGCCGTGCACATCCCCTGGGAGGGACTTGCCCTCCTTGCAGGAGCTTGCCAAAGCAGGGACGGGATGGTGGCTTCACCGCTCCAGTTGGGGCTGTCTGACTGCAACAAGCAGACACAGCAGGCTCATTCCTTTGGGGCTGCCATTGAGTCACTGACCCCGCAGCCGTTCCTCTAATTCAGGAGCTGGTTAAGCACGTGCTTGACACTGAACACTTGTTTTTAGTGCTTTGCTGACCTGGGGCTAAGTTAGGAGCTGATAACACTAAATACAGCATTTTCCTTTTGTATGCAGGCTCCCATGTGAGCTGCAGCATCTCCTTGGGACTCGGTGATAGCTGTGGCAGTAGCTGCAACACAGGCATGAGGGACTGAGCGCAGGAGCTATTTCCACTCTGCTGGAGGTCCACCCACCCTTGAGGTCTGAGGTGGTGCTCCTGCCCCCAGGGCACCTTGTCTGCCAAGCAGGACAGAAGTTGGAACAGAAACACCGATGAGGACACATCACTCGATGAGCAGGGCTGTTCATCCTCTGTGCTCATGTCCCAGCTGGATGAGCCCTCTCTGGAGTGGGGTGGCTCCCAGCCTTCCCCGGGCAGGGGTCTGCCCGAGTGAGCTCAGTGCCTGGTGGGAGGGACCCTGCCCCAGGCTCCCCCCAGCACCTGCCAGCCTGGGCTTCTTGCCCCTGGGGTGCAGCCAACACCAGCATCGCCCTCGGTGTTGGGAGGGAGACAGGCGGCACCCACCTGCACAAGGGTTCTGGGAGCAGCATGGGGGCCTCAATGCGGGGTTTGCCACTGTCAGGAAGTTTATGAACAATTCATGAATGTGTTTTACAGACAGCTGTTAGTATGTGTTGAGCAATACTCATTCTGTCAAGGAAAACTAGTTACAGGGTTATAGCCAGGCCACTTAAATATTATGATCCATAATATATAAATAGTGGGCCGAGTGTTGCTGCTGCTTTGTGCTGTAAAGAGCCCTGTGCATGCTGCAATCCTGCACCGGCTGAAGGTGTCTGCAAGCCACGTACTCACACAGACACTTGGTGCTTCTAAAAATCATGTTCCATGCCATCCTGGGGTCACACAGCACACTCGCTAATCAAACTGCAGGCCACCAGGCTGCCACAAGCTGCCGTTGGAGGGGAAGGTGAGCCCGGTGGTTGGGAGAAGCTTGCTGTGGGGTGGGCAGCAGACCTAGGAGCTGTGCCACCAGCCATGGGCACCGGCCCCCTGGCTGCCACTTGAGATTTGCATGCATTGCCCCAAAACTAAAGATGCAGTGATGCCGTGTGCCATTTCACTCTTGAGCTTAAATTCAGAAATTATATCTTTTAACTTTGGCTGAAGTTGCATGTTTCCTCGGTATCGTGGCCAGACGAAACTGAAAGGGAGAGAAGAAAGCATCGGTGCAAATGTGTCAGGGAACCAAAAGCACAGCTCAGAGGCGAGGGCTGCTGGACTTTCAGCAAAGTATCTGCCTGGCTGTGGCATGCCTGGTCCGGCTGGTGAGGAGCTCCGCTTGGGCTGCAGCCTGGCCTGCCAGCAGTAGTGTGCACCAAGGTGCATCAAACAGTCAAAAATGAGAAGGACTGCAGTAGTAAAATAGTGAGCTATTTTCCCTGCAGGAAATATTACACAGCCTTGTTGAACAAGAACAAGAGATTAAACTCAAAGTAAAATGAAATGCAAAAATGCTGTGAAACGTGGTGGGTGGTCTGGGGGTTTCTGACTACAGTGAGCTCCTGAAATATCCCTGCATGTCTTCTCAGGATCATGTCGCTACCTGAAATGCGTTGGGATGTCTTTATTAAAAAGCAACCCCCATGCGTTCCAGTAGAAAGCAGGTGCCTACTGCAGAGCTTGCAGGTCTTTAAAAACCTTCGGAGTAGCTTGTTTGCTTCAGTTAAGAACTTGCCGCTATTGTAAAAGTGCGGTTTTAGCTCTACCATTGTCGATCTTCTGCTAGGGCAGGGCCGTGCCCCAGGCTCTGGATATCGCTGAGGACAGAAGGACAGAGGTTCAGGAACTCTCAGGGTTTCTGGCAAACCCTGCTTGGGTATTGTTAGAGAGAAAACCACCCAGGGCCCTCTCAGGGCAGACTTGGTCCGCAGCTGCGCACTTCCCTCATTCTCCCTGCTGGTCGCTGTCCTTCAAGATGCATTGGTGACTGGGGCTGGATGTATATGGGCAGCCACACCCTTCCCGCTTACAGAGGTGCCTGAATTAAAGTGTGCACAGGAGATACAAGGATCTTTTCATTCCTTTTAGAATAATCAAGATTTAAAATAGAAATATAGAAGGGAAGTTGTAGCTGCAAAGAGACATTTTGGTGCACTAAGTTAGAGGCAGCAGGTTAAACCTACCTCCAAGAAACCTTAAAATCAGGCAGCAGCTGAGCCTCAACCTGCAGCCGTTCCAGCATGAAACTAAACTCTGGGCTGATTTTTCTCTAAAGGCAGGCATGGAAAAAATGGTACATGCAGCAGTATTTCAGTGCTACACTAAACGTGGCTACAGAGAGAGATGAATTCCTGCAACATAAAGGATTTTAAACAAACGAGGGCTTGAGCTTACAGTCAGGATGAGGGTACAGGATCCTTTACAGTTTGTCATAGTGTTTCCCCCTGCAAACTAGGATCTCTTCTGATGGTGAAGCCTGACCAGCAGCTGCCAGGAATTTCTGCTTCCCCCTTGAGAGTGAGGGACCGTGCATGTGAAGCAGAGCTGGGCCAGTGCCCCTGCACTTCCCCATCCTGGCACCAGCGCACCCTTCCAGCAAAGCTGTGCTGCTGTGGTCAAACAGAGTGGGGTAACGCAAACAGTAAGTCGTGCACGGCTGACAAACCCAGCTAGCATGCACATTTATTTGGAACAATGTTCTGGAGGATGCAGATTTTGTCACTCATCCACTCAAGGATGAGTGAGCCGTGTTCGTTCAGCCACAAATCCAGCATTGTAGCCAAGACTGACTTAAATTCCTCCTATTCAGCATCCTGAAAACAAGACACTGCTACGAACTGGACGGCATGTACGTGACTGCAGAACTCGTGAGAAAAGACATGTTCTGAATAAACAGAAGTAAATAAATGCATTTGGAAAAAGATTTATGTAAAATATTCAGAGGAAAACATTATACTTGCAAATACTTATGCTTTTGAGTAACTTTACACTGGTAGATTAACCAAATCCAGTATAGTTATTCGTGTACCTAACACCAAGTGTGCAAGTATTTGCTGATTCAGAGCCTGTGCTTATGCTCTGTGAAAGAGCACAATGGTGCCTTTCCCCAGCCCCCAAACTCTGCCAAGGTTTAAAGGTCTCCATAGGCAGAAGCGCTGAGAGCTTGCCCTGAGCTGTGCAGCCTCCCCAGCTGCAGCAGAGATGTTCGCTCCCTCGGGCAGCGCAGTGCTCTCTTTGGGCAGCTTCTCCGAGGGTAAAACTGAAGCAGCAGCTAAACTGTGCTGGAAAGTGACTGTCTCTTTGGAAAAAAATGTTATTGCAGATCATGCCACAGACACGTTGGGATATATCTTTGCAGTGTATCTTAGAATATTTTGTGGATACTAAGCAGCAATTAGAGTCTTCCTTTGGAATCAATTCATTTCCTACCACCGTGGTAGCAGGGAGGATCTTATTGAAACTCTAGGATTTTTAATATTATTACACTAAAGACTCTCTCAGTATCAGCATCTCCGTGGGGGAGCATTAGCACACTGTAATGTGTAACAACTTCTCCAGTTCAGGAAATCTTGTTGTATTTGTAATAGGGCATTTGGGGCATATATTATGTATGGGACATATATTTCTCATTTCCACCAGGCATCATCTTTCCTTCTCTCTAAATTACTCTCCAAATCAAAAAAATGCATTGTATTCCTTATCGCTCAAAATACATATATATATATTTTTAATCTTTGGACCCAGAAGCCACTACCAGCCATCAGGGCTGTACGTGGTAGAAGCCAGAAAGCCTTGGTCAAACAGTGAGGGAATAGAGCCGTAGTTAAGAATACCCAGTTATTACCACAGTTCAGCAAGCACCAGTCTAACATGCTTTACTGGAGAGAAGTGCCAGCCAAGACAGGAGGAAGGTTTGCTCCCAGTCCAGGGTTGTATCCAGAAGTAAGTGGGACGCCAGGATTCTGCTGTTGCAGAACACTTTGCTTTATGGACAGGAATACAAAAACACTAATGTGTATGTTGCTTTTCAGACAAGCCTCTCAAACTGAACTAATCAAAGCTCATAGTGTTTCTCTTGGCAGTAAGTCTAACCACACCAGGATGAAGAGCAAGGAGCTGGAACAACCCTGAGGATCAAACCCAAGAACTCCCCCGGACCTCAGCTGCACCCAGCTCTGCAGGCACCTCAACAACTACAGACCAGCCACAGCTGGGCCGGTGGGAAACTCTTGGTCAGCCAAGCTCCCACCTACCTCAGTGAGAGCCAGATAGGTGCAAAAATAGCCTGGACATACCCATGGAAGGAAAGAGAAGGGCTGTTTGCTCAATCGCTCCTGCTCAGTTCAGCCTGGCTAAAGGGATGTACGTAGAGAGTCCAAATAGGATGGAAGAAGCAAACGGTTATCCAAGTGGGAAAAGAACAGGCTGAACAGAGCTCCTCAAAAGATGACCAAATCTGAGCAAAAAGAAAACTGGAGAGGGGAAAAAATCAGGACTATTTGGGAATTAGTGGTGTAGTTAAAGACAGAGTATCAGACAAGGAATCGCCCTGTAACAACAGAGATGGACCATCCATTAAATGTGCCACCCCTTCAGATGGTACCTGATTTTGTCAGGGCAAAAGAGAAGTGGGAAGAAATTTGGGTGACATCATCTGAGTGAGATCTGTCTCCTCTTACAAGTCACAGAGGCCACATTTCCAGCACAAAGGAAACCGTGGCTCCAAGCAGGCAGCATGTAATGGAAAATAGTTAGAGGAAACCAGCTCTAGAAAGGACCCAGGAGACCATCTTGCCTGGTCCCTGCACCGAGGGAATGACTGAGTGATGTCTGATAAGCGCTTTTAGGAGGGCTTTCAACTTGACCAGTGATAAAAACTCTCCAAGCTGTGCTTCACTGTCTTTGCTATTGTAAAGTTTTTCACGGTACCTTTGCAGAATCTCTTGCTGTACTTCACACCCATCACTTCTTAGTCTAGCCACAAAAGACAGGAGAACAGGTTACGGCCCTCCTTTTTTAATTCACCTACAAATTAACATGTTTTCCTCCCTCCTTTATTTCATTCTTCTCCCCAGGATTTTTTTCTTTTCTTTAGATTAGCAGCTCCGACTCTTTCAGTCTTGCATCAAAGGCATTGATGTCAACCCTTACACCGATCCTGCTGCTCTCCAGATTATCGTTGACGACCTTCCTTGAGGTAGGGTGCTCAAAACCAAATGCAGAACAGCTGCAGGATTAGTTTGTATGATTATGGCTACAGGCCATGCTACTGTTCCAGGTTATGCTGTGATTTGCATCATCTGCTAATTTAATAAGTGTGTTCTCAATTTCATCACTGGCATGTGATAATACTGAGCAGAACCAGACCTCTGCTGACCCTCAGGTCAGGATGTCTTCCATGCTGTGAGTGGGCCGCTAATGGCTTCTGCTTATCCAACAAGCCTGGCAAACCCTGACCTCTCTGGACCATATTTGCTTAGTTTGTTTTTCAGGCCATGGTGAAAGAGAACATCAAATATCTTAACTGAAGTCAAGGTAGCTCCCAAAGCTGCTTATCCCCTAACAGCAGGGACTGTTTTCTCAAGAAGGCGACAAGCTTGGTTTGACGCAATTTGCCCTTCATCAGTCCACAGCAGCTGCTGCCTATCTCCTAGATGTAGTGTGCTTCAGAAGGAAGACTGAGGTCACATTGACCAAATTACAGTTATTAAGCTTTTCTTCCACTTGGCATCGCCCATCTTCCAAAGGCTCAAGGACCACAGCTCGTGGCTGGGGCAGACCACCAGCCAGGAGAAGCTCTTGAGAGGTTTCCACCCAAGCGGAGGTCAGCAGATGAATCGTTTTCTCTATGAAGTTTATTTTTTTGTGGCACGGGGCTCGCAGGAGCTGCCCTCTGAGCCCCGAGTCCTGCGTTTGCTAGAACCCAAGGCGGGACGTGGCGGCGGGGCAGAGCTCCGCTGCCCGGGGATGCTGGGGGTCGCGGAGCCCCGGGGCGCGCCCGCCGTGGGTGGGGCAGGACAGCGAGTGCCGTGTCGGCCTGCGGGGCCGGTTTCGCTTTGGGCCGTGCCCGGGCGGTGGCGGCGGCGGGAGGCAGCGCTGCGCGGCCGCCACGGTGAGTGCCCCGTGGGACGGGACGGAGCGGCCCCGAGGGGGTCGGAGCGGCCGGGGTCGCGGTGCCGCCGGTGCGGGGCGGGCTCTGGGCCCTGCGCGCTGCGGTCCGGCCGCGGGTGGGCGCGGAGCGGCGGGGGCGGGGTGCCTGCGCGGCGGCGGCGGGGCGAGCCCGAGCTGCGCCGTGCTGCGCTGCTGCGGCCCCGGCCCCGCCGCTCCCCGGGGCCCGGCATAGCCCGCTCCGCCGGGTGAGGCTCCGCGCGGGGCCGGGCCGCGGCCTGCCCGCCGCTCCCCGCCCCGCTCCGCCCGGGCGCGCAGGCCGCTCCCCCGCCGCCGCCGCTCCTCCCGCCGGGCCGCGCCGCGCCGGCCCCGCCGGGCGATGAGGAGCTGCTTCTGCCTGCGACGGGGGAGCCGTGACCCGCCGCCAGCCGCACGGGCAACAGTTAAGTGTCCCCGGACCCGCCGCGGCCACTCGGCCCGGCCCGGCGCGGTCGCCGCGCTCCCGGGCGAGGGGCCGGGCCCGGCGGGCGCTCGGGGCTCTTGCGGGGCGTCCCGGCGGGGGCGGCGCGTCTGAGAGCGGGGCCCGGCTCGACCGCCCCTCCCGGCCCCGCGGGGGCCTGGCGGCGAGGCCGCTCATACGACCGGGGCGCCGCTCATACGACCGAGGCGCTGCGGCTCCGGGCGAGGCGGGCAGGCCGGGACCCCCACCCGCTCGGGGCGGCCCTCGGGCCCTGTCTGCGGGCCGGGGCAGAGCCCTCCCGGGCCCCCCGGAGTGCCCGGCTGCCTGCGGTGGAGGGGCCGGCGGGAGCACCCCGGGCTCGGGCGGGGGCCGGCCGGTGCCGTGCGTCGCGTGGAGACCGCGCCTTCGCAGCGCTGCTAGCCCAGCGTGCGAGTGGCCGAGCTCTGGTTTGGTCCTGAGCTCCCTGTTGTTCTCCAAGTAAGATCGAAGGGCTCTGCTGGGGCTGGCGGTCAGTTGCAGGAACGCCTTCGTTCCTGCGTTCGTCGGCGGGGCAAAGCCCTGACGACCTTGACCTGCTCAAGAGTTTACTGCAGTTTTTATTAGTGACTGGTTAGAGAAAATAACAAAAAAACCCTGTGTTTCACGTGGTCTTTTGCTGCAAGCGTTCACAGCGTGGGTTTACTTGACTGCCCATTTTTCTCACCTGTTCTCAGGTTTCTGCATATCTGGAGGTGATAACGTGGGCTTTCTCTTTACAGTACTGGCCGGAGCAGTGACACTGAGCTGCCTGTGTTTTATGTACTCGCCTCTTGCATTACTGGGGCTTGTGAGCTTTCACTGTGGTTTCTGGAGAGGTTCTCAAAGATCCACCAAGCTTCAGTATTTTCTGTGCTTTCTCTGAGCTGGGGCATTCACAGCTTGGTCATGGTAACGCAAGCAGAGTCCTTCAGCTGAAACAAGACAGGCTGGGCTTCAGCAGGTGTTCAGCTGGTTGGGCTAAAACTTAGGTTTCTCCCTCTTGTGTTTTATTTTAACTGAGTGAGAACATGCTAACATATACCTTAGTGGAGCCTGTGCATCGTGTGGCAGGTTGGCAGTGTCATCCCTGTAATTTTTAGCTGAGATAGCCTTACCCGTTAGATTTTCTCTGCATACTGGGACGAAGGCTTAGTTTGAGCTTCTGGAGGTGTGAAATAAACCACACATTTTAGTCTTGTAGTGCATGTGACAAAGTGAATCCCAGGCTCAAGGGTTCCTGTAGCTCCCAGGGACTTGTTCATACACATGCCAAGATGGAAATAACTGAATTGAATGTCACTTAAATTTTGCTGCCCTGGTGCAAGGTCATCTGTGTATGGAAGCCTATTTTGGTTTGAAATAGGACACTCTTCTCAAATGAGAGTTCATAGTTAGAAGTGCTGTGAAGCAATATGAGGTCTCAATTTTGCTCATTCCGTGACTTAAGTTCCTGTTTCCATCCAGTTCAGTCACAAACTGTAGAGATTTTGCAGCTGATACAGGGCAGCTGTCTTGAAGATGGGAGCCTGCGTGCAGGGGTGATTCCAGACATACCTTCGTTTGGAGCGAAATGTGAAACTGAAATTCTGCCTGCTTGTGATGGAGGCCTCTAGGGCCCTGACCCTGCGTCCCGCTGCGGTCTCCTGTTTTTCTGATTGAAACTATGTCCCATTCCATGAACAGAAATAGAAAATTGGCTGGGGCCGTGTCCTGTTGCCGGACACGGTGGGAGGACTGGGCATGTGGGGGAGTACGTCAATGTAACTTCTAAGCAACCTGCGTTGTGCCAGCAGTACCTACTGCCTTTTCAAAATGATGGCGCGATAACCTGAGCGACGGTTTTAGCAGCGTGTCTGCTTTGGTTTGATGGGATTATTTCCTGCAGGGTGCAGGAATGCAGTGAGGTAGTTGATAATTTTTTTCCAGTTTTGCCTTAGCTCATACTTCTCTGCCCGTGGGAAGAGCAAGTCAATGTCAAAGTGCAGGGCTTGTAGTTGAAGGAAGAAACAATAAGACCATTCTCTCTCCAAATCCCCTGCTATTTAACTTCAGAACTTGACCTGCTTTGCTGCCAGTGTGATGCTTCTGTAGCAAATACATCGTCAGGCCTGATCTGATCATGTACCTACCAGCTCTTGAACTTGCCTAACTTGTTGAAAAGGAACACCGAGAGGGAAAAAATGCTCTACAAACTTGCAATAATACATTCATTTCTGAAAATATATTCCTTTGCTATATGTGTGTCCCAGCCAAAGCCCAGCAGTGTGTGTGGTCAGTCACCTCAGTGGAATACTTGAAACGGACAGTGAAGCCAGCAGAAAAGTATGCCTAGGATAAACTAATAAAAGTGGAGATGAGCTAGCAAGAAAATGGGTGAGAGCGAGCAAAAAGGACGTAAACAGTCTCGGGTGCTGGGAGAAGGGGAGATGTGTGTGACTGCGGGCATGGGCTGCAAGACAGCCTGCTCTGGGGTGATGAACTGCCCTCAGCTTTGCCATCTCCACAGGGTGCGAGGCTTGGGGTGCTGAGGCAGCCATCTGGAGCTGCAGAGCCAGTCGGCAGAGGGCTTCGCACTGCTAGGGCAACACGGGCCCCGTGTTACATATCTCCTAGGGAGCAGACTCGGTGTTGGAAGTAGGTACTTCGCAGCAGGAGGACCCAGAGCGGAGCACTGCTGAGCGTTGTGTGGTGACAGATCAAACCGAGACCCTGGCTGGGCTGTATGTGTGTGGCTTTCTGACTAAATGTCACTGCCTGCTGCCTGCACCTCCTCTGCTCTTCTCCCGGGCCTGTACCTGGTGGCTTGCCCTGCGGGCTGGCAGCCTCTGGAGTTGGGGGTGGCAGGACAGGACAGAGCACCACTTGTGCACTGTCCCCGAACTCCCTGGTGCAAAGACTTCTGGAAGCCTGGTCGGTGGCTCTGCCTGGAGCCTGCCTGCAGGGCACCCCTGTGCCGGTCTCTGCTACCTGTTCTATGCGCTGCAGCCCGCAGAGCCATCTCTGCTGGGTTGAAGCAAGGGGCCTTGCTGCACTGCTGAGGGATCGGGCTGGGATCTGTGCCATGCGCCTGCAGAGGTGCCTATTGGGGCCAGTTTGGGTCTGGCTGTGCTGGGCTGGGCCTGGGTTGGTGCCACACAGAGCAAGTGGTCCCCCAAACCGTGGGCAGGAGGAGGTAAAGAAGATAAGTCAGGGCCTTGGCTGAGAGCAGAGGGAAGAAGGCTGTGGCAGAGGCTGGCAGAGTTCCTGAAGGCCTCTCCTGCAGTTGGACATCAAGATCCCTGGGACCCCTGTGCCTCCTGCCCCGTGGCATGGCTGGTTCGAGGGGGTGGGAAGCATTCAGGATAAAGCCAGCAGCGTGGCGGCTGCGTGCCAAAGCCTGTTCTCTGCATCTTGTCCTGCAGCCATCCCGCCTCACTCTGCCACGCTCTACTCGGGACTGGTGCCGGCAGGCTGGATGGTGACTTTCTCTAGTGGAGGCACATCCTTTCCCTGCTGGCTTTGTCTGAGCAGCCCCGCAGTGTTTTGAGGCTTCTTCCTGCCCCAGGGCTCGCATCCGGCTTCCCTTCACTGCCTGGGCGTGCTGGGGGCTGGATGTGGCCCTGCAGTTGAGAACGACCTCCAGGGAGCATGCTCCCAACTAATGGGAAAAATGTTCTAATTGTTTTGGGCTGTTCCCGGAATAACCCTGCAGCGGGCGGAGCGGCGCGGGGCCTTCGGCAGAGCTCACCAAGTGCAGCTTAGCGCAGAATGGTGAAAGGCCATCTCCTGGTCAGCTGGTTTGAGTTCGTGGCCACCATGATGTTAGGCGGGCGTATAGGTCAAACTCGTGTTGTTTAAAGAGAAATTCATTAAAATAACAAGCTGTCTAATAGGAGTATTTATAGAATCCTGCTCCTTAATTTAATCTGTTCTTTCACTGTTTGTTTTTTATTTTTAAGTTCAAAGGCACGATAGAAAAGAAACCAAACTTTGCAGACGCCCTGGGGGAGAAGTGCAATGTAACTAATCGTCTGTATGATTGCCCAGCCAGAGACTCCCCTCTGACCTGTGCAGAGTTCACAAAAACATTTATCCGTGTGCAAACCGATTGCTGCTGCTCCGTATCTGTTCCAGATGCATGCTTGATGCCACCCGCACAGCGGGAAGCTGCCCTGAGCAGCTGGCCTGCCACGGTGGAGACTGGCCGGCACCCCTCGCCCGTACCCCTCGCTATGCTGCGGTGGCCGGGTGCAGGCCCAGCCACCTTCGAGCAATGCTGCCCCAGCCCTCCCGCTGCAGGGCAGGGTGTGCCGCGCTGCCCGGAGAGTCGGAGGTGCATTTCATGGGCAGATGCTTTGCCCACCTGTCCCCCCCCCCGGGCTGTGGGCACGGGCCGCAGTCTGAGTGCCGGGCAGAGGAAGGTGCCAGGCTCGCTGGGTGCTGCGCAGTGGTGGCGGGCGCGGGGAGCTCGGCCCGGCCCTCGCTGGTGTGGGGTGCTGCTCCGGGCCCTGCACCGGTGCCATATCGCGTCTCACCCCGTGGCTTCCACCTCCCGCCCTCTCGAGGCGGAAAGTCCCATTCTCTGTGCTTAGCCGCTGCGGTCGCCATAGAGGGGCTTTGTGTGAGCCGGCACAAAGTGAGGATTGATACCGTTTCCCCTCCCCCCTGCCATGCTGAGCGGGACCGCAAACGGCTCCAACAAAGGTGCCCTTCTTCCTCCTGCCGAGATGGGGTGCCGTCAGGCTGAGGGGGTCTGCCCAGCTGCACCACGCTGCGGGTAGAGGCACCCACCCTGCCTCCTGCGGTGGTGCCAGGGTCCCCCAGGGCCCCGTCCTTGGCCTCTCCCAGGCCGACCGGGTTCCTGCCGGGGACAGCTGGGCCTCCCTGCAGCAGGCCCCAGCATGGTGAGCCAGGGCCTGGGCAGCATTCGGCAGCAGGTCCCTGGCCTGCATTAGCCCCATCCCTGCCCTCACCACTGCAGAAGAGGAGGGAGTGCCAGGGGCTTCCTGCCTGCCTGGGCTCTCTCAGGGCCTGAAAGGGAGGGGGCACAGCCCCTCTGCTTCCCCCCCTCAGGTGAGGTTTCCGTGCCATCCTGGCTGCCCCTGCTCCCCCCACCTCTGTGGAGTGAACCCAGCGCTTTGTCACAGCGGGTTTGGTGGAGGCCGGAGGCGCTGGGGGAGCGGGTCTGCTTCCCCATGGTGCAGCTGCCGCTGTGCTGGAACCTGCCGTGTGGTGTTCTTAGTGCACTGGGGAATATCATCACTTACCTGGATTTCAGTTCAAAATGGCCTAAGAGAAGCTCATATCAGTGTTCATCATCTCCCAGCTCCTCCCGATGTGTAATAACAAGTCATCACATTATTGAGAGTGACTTGGAAAAGTTTCAGAAAATGTGCATCTGTCTGAGGAACAGATTGTAAGTTCTTTGTTAAATTCACATTATGTTTGCTCGGTACTGCGCGTTTTAGGCAGTGGGTTCTGGATTATTTTGCGAGGCATCTGGATGAGCCGGTGGAGCAGCGCAGGCAGCGGTGCAGAGTTTGTTTGGGCTGTGCTGGGTGCCACCAGCGTTCCTGCAGCAGAGTCCCCAGCTCCTCGCTCGCCCTGAGGACAGGGAGCCCATTGGGAGGGGAGGGTGAGCCCCTACGGCTCAGGGTGCTCTTCTAGTCGTGCTTTGGAGGCTTAAACTGCATAGGGAGCAAAGTGGGTCCGCTTTGCTCTGTGCCTGTTGGATGCTTGTCTAGGTGCTGAAGCAGAGCTCTCTCCTGGGTTTGGTTCATCGGCAATAGTGTTTTCACCATTACTGGTCACTAGCTTCTGTTGTTTTGGACTCCTCAGGTAGTCTGGCTGTTCATGTGACATTATTATTATTTACATAGGGCCCAGACTTGCTCTTTTTTATTGCCTGCAGCACGATGTTTGTTCAGACTGGGCATTGTGAAGTGTAAACCCAGGTCCCACTGGCACCAGCATTCACCTCTGCCTTTTCTAGAAGCAGTAAGTAACCAGCCATCTACACGGCCTAGAAATGCTGGGGTTTAATTGCTCTGAGGAGGGAATTGAATTAGGTAGCTCTGGTTCACGGCTTGTCTGGCTGCGCAGCAGTGACGCTTGTTTACACAAAGCCTGCCCTGTTATCTCGGGGTGCGTGGGGGGTGGTTTCCTGGGGCATTCCTGCCTGAAAGCTGGAGAAGACTTGCCCTAACTGGCTGCCTCTGCAGGAGACCACATGCTGAGGCAGTGGCACCTTTCCCCATCCTCCTCCTCAGCGAGTTGTTTCAGCAGCTCTCTTGTCCTCTCCTCCTACTTCCTGCAACAGCATCTCTCCAAAATTGGTTGTTCCTACCTGCTTCTATCCCCCTTTGCGTATCTCCCTCCCCTGAAGTACTCGGTAATGTCCCCCTTCTCCTGGAAGATGCTCAGGCCTCTTTAAGGCCTCTGTCTGCTTTGCATCAGACTATTCCGTGCTGCTTCATCTGTGTTCCCCTGGTGTTAAGGCTCTCTGCAGTAAGCGCGGTTTTGCATACGGCGCCAGATACATCTGTGCTGCTACATGAAAATGGTCTGGTTCAGGAGGGTGTGATGGGACTGAAGACTCATGGAGGAACCCCCAGCGTGTCTAACACCCATAGTGGATGGGGAGCCTCCCAATGAAGCCATTAGTAGCAGATTTCTTGCTGCTTAAAGTGGCAGAGCTGCTTCAATCAGCCTGACTCAGGGATGAAATTTGCTCTCTGTTTGGGAGGGAAGGGAATGAGCTTGGGTTTTCCCATCATTGCTAGATGGAGACCAGCCCATGCTAAGTATCCTGGAAACAACAAAATTAATCTCAGAAGAGGCTGCTGGCCCAAATTCCAAACCTTTTGGGCATTGCACAAATGTACCCTCTTATCAAAAGCAAATGAAAGTGCAGAAGGTGTGTCTGGCCTAATCCTGTGTTTAACTTGGCAGTCTGTGGTGTGTCAGCACAGGCACTGTGGCATGCATGCAGGCTCTCCATGCTCTCTGTCTTCTGCTGGGGTGTGCTGCTGAGCAGCCCTTTAATTCTGCTCCTTTCTTTCAGGATCAGTCCATAATGCCTGAAGTGCGAGACCTCTCAGATGCCTTGCCTGACTTGCCAATGGATCCCATCACGGGTGTTGGTGTGGTTGCATCCCGGAACCGAGCACCAACAGGTTATGATGTAGTAAGTAGAGCTGTTTCAGCTGCTGTTGCTAATGCTTTGGTTCTGCACTAATGAGGCTTTACTTCGCTGGGAACAGCATCTCTTCCAGAGAGGGCTTGCCTTCAGAAGTGTGGTTTTAGAAGTAATTTGATATCCAGCTGCCCACCTCTCAGCACACAGCACTTAGTGCTTTCCCTCAGTGGAGGTTTGTGGGTACAATCGTGCTACTTCATCTGTGCCACTCCAGAGGAGTGTAATTACCTGGAGGAGGGGTTTTCAGAAACAGCTGGCCACTGTGGCATGCAAATTTAATAATCCTAGTAACATTCATCCTGAAGGAGTCCTAAGTATTGCACAAATTATATCTCTGAATAAATGAATCCCGCATCAGCTGTTTAATCCCACATATCAGCACTGCACAATGATGATGAGAAGCTCCAGAATGGGAGGCAAAGAGTTTTGCATCCAGCTGAAATTACAAGGATGATTTTGATGGACAGAATGCAAACCTCTAAACTAAGCTTCGCAGGAGGCTGGGCAGCAGGAAGAGGCAGCTGGATACAGCAGAGATGAATATGTGAATGGATAAAGGGAGGTCACTGTTTAACAGCTGCTTGTTTGTTGGATTAGCTGCTGTGTAACCAATAGCATGATTTTTCTCCCCATAGATTAGTGTCCCAAACAGTGAAATACCATAAAATACTGACCTTGTAGAGCTCTATATGGAAAGATTTGGCCCGTAGTCCATCTGCTCACCTTTCTATGTATCCTGCTCCAACTGCACTACATCACACCTTGAGTTTCCAGAGTCGCACAGCTTGTGTGGTCGGGAGTAGAAACCAGTTGACTTGAGGCTTTGCTCACACCTTTTCAGCTCTGGATCATTGCATACCCCGTTCAGTGTGAGAAGGAAGAAGATGGATCAGGCTGAAGTAAGGGCACGAGGGATGGAATTGTGAAAAGGCCTCTTAAAGACCTGGAAGGTTTTTGCATTTACTGCATTTTTCTGAGTGCTGATTACCTGTGTGAGCCAGGCTGTGTAATTAGCTGCTTGCCCTGATAAAGGAGCACAGAACAATGTGAGAGTTGTGATAACAGAATTGCATTCTGCCTAAATGACTGGGCAGAGAGAGCGCTCACCCCAGATAGCCTGTCTGTGGTTTAATAGAGAGCTTCAACGCTAA
This sequence comes from Aptenodytes patagonicus, assembly GCF_965638725.1. Lineage (NCBI taxonomy): Eukaryota > Metazoa > Chordata > Aves > Sphenisciformes > Spheniscidae > Aptenodytes > Aptenodytes patagonicus. The sequence continues at coordinate 12,933,643 of NC_134966.1, forward strand.
CAGTTTAAACTAAACAAGATAAAAGAGTCTTCCTGTGGCTTAATCCAATTACGGTGGCGTTGTAATAATGCTTGTGAATGTGGGTCGCTCTCTCCTAGGGGGCACAGAGAGGAGACTGCCTTTCCTCTGGTTCTTCTGCCTTCCTCTCTGTTTACAAGGAGCTCTTCTCTGACCCTGGGGCCAGCAGTCCCCGCTGCAGGCCATGGGGAAGTGCCTGCTGTCTGCAGTTGTCTTACCCGAAGCATGGCTACCACACGCTTACTCCTTCAGCCTTGTGTATGACAAATCAGCAGTCTGGCTCTGTGCCTGTAAGCTATAAGCCTCAGTCGGTGTCCTGAGTCAGCACCTGCTGTGATGGGGCCACTCTGGGTGCCACCCTGATGCGACAGGATGCCTTGGTGCCCAAACCCTTGGGACAGTGGCACACAGGGCTGTGCTTTTCTTGCCTGGATGTCTGGGAAGGTGGCTTCTCTGCGTGAGTCAGGGCTCTGGAGCAGTGTGTGGTATGCGGGGTTGCCACTTCCCCGTGACCTCTCTGGAACCCAGTCTGTCCTATCTGAAGGCACGAAGCCGAGTATGCAGAAGTGCACTTCTCAGTGCAGTGGAGAAAGTCATATTCTGAGACGTGGGCAGTATGTGGACTTGGGCAGTCTCGGCTCTGTGTTTCTCCAGATATGCAATTTCCCTAATGAGACACTGACAGCTGATTGTTGCTTCAGGGTGTAAAGCCTTGATGAAGGCATCTGTGGCAGCTCCATCTTAGGAGTGTACTCCCTAAAGCCCTAATAGTTAGAGGTTCAACCTGCACCCTGAAAAGGAGAACCACTCTCATCTTTTGGGAAGCGTTAACACCAGTTTATCTTGGGATGTTGTTGTAGTCCCCTTAGGGATCTGATTGCTTTGCCTTTTGCTACAGCATCCTGCAGCATTCAGTTCCACAGGTAGATTCAGAGTTGCATGGGAAAGTATTTCCTCTTATTAGTGATGAATTTGACATCATGTAGTTTCGCTGATGGTTTTGAGTTTTGTGATGAAGTACCCAGTTCTCTTTTTCTGAGACAGCTATGTTATTTATAGGCTTTACCCAGTTTCCCTTTCACTCATGCCCTTTCTCCAATAAACAGCCATTGCCGTATTTTCCTTCCTTTTTCCTTTGCTCCTTTTTCAAACAAACAAGCAAAGGCATGGGTGCTTTCAGCCCAGGTGTAAGTTAAATGCCCAGGGGATGTCCTGGTCTGTTTCCCAGGTTCGCATGGAGCCCCAGGGTTCGGCGTATCGCCCGGCTGGAGGTGACAGTGTGGCAGATCCCAGGGTACCAGACCTGGGGGAGTCTTGGCGAATGGGTCAGAGATCTTTTTCCTTCAGTAGTTTAATTACTCAGAAATCTCCATTGCCTTTGTGTCTGCTTAGAAAACAGCTACTGACGCTTGTAATGACTAGCCAGGTCTTTTAACAGCTGAAGCACCAAAGACTTAATTTTGCCAAAATGTACAGAGTGTGTCTGAACTTAGATTCCTGAAAATCTGCCCAAACTGGCAAGACTGAGTGTATGGGCGGGGAGGAAAGGGAGGAGAGGTGGGAGGCAGGGAGCCTGGGGTAGGAGAGAGGTGTGGTTCCTGTGCAGCCTCGTTCCTTGCTGTGGGCTGAATGCCAGCTCCACGGTGGGGTTTGCTCTGGGGCAAGAATCCGAGCATGCTGCTCACCCAGGGCTGTGCTGGAGCAGGGATGGCCCTGCACACCACCGGTGGGGCAGACCTACCCCATGGGCCAGGCGGTTTAGTGGGCCTGTTTGCCAAAAGCCTGTCCTGTGGTAGCAGCAACCCCATACTGACTGCTGGGCAGTAGATCACGCCGCACTTGGAGGGGTGGGCTGGGGGACACCTTCCTTACTGGGTGTCACTCCATCAAGTCCATCTGTTTGCAGCACATGCTTGAGGAGTGTCTTCCCCCAGCTCCATGAGGAGAAGGGCCATTCCTTGTGCCTGGGGCGCTGGGTGCCCAGTGCTGGGGGCTGTGTCCTCCATCCTGCACGTTCCTCGCCTCTTAGCCAAGCAGAGGACTTGGTGAGCTGGGGCTGCACGGTGCCTGTCCCGCTGGACAGGTTTGCCTCGGCCTCTCCAGGTTGGCTCTCTTCCCGTGTTGCCCCACCGAGGGCACGCTGCCATCATGAAGCAGCGCTGCTCAGGCACAGCTCTGCTTTGAGAGGTGGTGGGGATCCTCCTTGCCTGCAGGAGCCCAGCAGATGATGTAAGAAGTTTCCTGTTTATATTGCTCTGTTTTCTTTCCCCATGAGTTTTCTGACAAGTTAATGCATGCTTACGTTCTCCAGGCTTGGAAAAAGTCTTCAGCAGGATGATGCGGAGGCAAGAGCACTTAGTGTTAAGTGCTGGGGATGTCGCCTGTGACTGTTGCATTTCGGCAGAAGCAGGAATGGTTTTGCTGGCATTCCCATGGGGCCCCAGGGCTGGCAAGCTCTTACCCCTGGCTGCTTTTTGCTCCGCTGCTCACCTCCTGCTGTGAGGCTCCGCAAGTGGCACAGTGCAGCCTGCCTGGTGCTGCCGAGGCAGGCAGCTGGGCAGCAGCCGGCAGCTCAGCTGGGTGGGGAAGCATCGGAGGGGCCTGAGTGGCTGCTCAGCAGGGACCCTGTCCCTGTGGGGCAGCGCTGTGGGCCAGGCCTGGCACTGCTGGCTCCTGGGAGCCAAGGACCCAGGTCCTGCCATCAGCTGCCAGCAGTGCCCGGCTCCTGCGCTGCCCAGGCCGGCCATCAGGCAGGGGCAGGAGCGGGAAGGGGAGTGCGGGGTCAGCCTGGACTGCTGCACCTCCCTGGAGAGGGGTCGGGTGCCTCGCCACGTGGCTCCCTGCAGAACCAGCTTGGGTCTTTCTACTAGATATGTGATGGGTTAGAATGGCAGGGTTGTTCCTAAAAGGGTTTGTGGTGTGGGTTGGAGTTTTTGGGTTTTTTTCACCCTTAAGTCAGAGTACAGCAGTGCCGGGCCTCCCTTCCTCTGGAGGGGAGGCAGTGCCAGCCCGCCAGCGTGGGGGCACTTCAGATGTCTCAGCCAGGTGTGATCCAGCTGTGCCCTGGGCAGTGAGTTGTAGAGGAGATATCAACTGAAGTGATGTACTTACAACAATACCAAATAATTTTTGAGGTGGAAGTAATGTAAAGTTCCCAAAGCTTACAGAGGAGGTTAGATAAAAAGTGCATTTGACAGCCACTTGTATAGCACCAATTTTACAGTTGCAGACTGGGTCTATCACTGCCTGTTGAGTTTTGAGCATCTTGTAATGTGGGAACAAAGAAAACAAAACTGGCTAACACAAGAAAAACTGAAACGTAGAACTCGAACCATGTTAATTAATGAAGTGATTAAATCTGGTTGTAGTCCCTCAGACTGTTTCTGACAAGGGCTGGAGTTCAAGCTAAGTGTCCCTATATGCCAACAGTTTTTCTAAGCAGTCTGTTTTCTGAATATCTTTTCACCATGACTGACTTACCCATAGGGGAGGGAGATGCACGTGGATTTTTATATATTCCTAAACTATAGGAAAGAGTTGAATTCAAGGAATAATAAAGAAATAAAAAATCCCACCAAAATCCTGTTTTAAAATTTTACTGTTTAAAAATGATGCGTGTTTCTTTGCAGAAGCCTGACCAGAAAAGCTGTGTGTGTTGTACAAGGGCTTGAGCTGAGCAGGGGCTTGTGAACAGTAGTTGCCGAAATGCGAAGAGCAGCCAATGCACTTTGCTCCCTTTGCTGATCAGACAATAAACACGCTTTTCTCTCCCACACTTCGGATAATTGGAGGGTCTTGTCAGCACACATCTCTTGCTCCCTGCGCAGAGTCTCTGCTCGACAAAACATGGGTGCAAACAGTAACAACAAATGTCAGCTCTTTGTTATCAGACTGCTCTGGGGCCAAGATCTTACTCAATTCAATAAGATTAGACTTGGAAGAGCTGCGGTGGAGTGGTTTGCCCCCATCTGAGAGGCATTAGGCAGAAGTTCAGCTGTGCTTCTGCGTAGCTTCAGACCATGCTAGAGTCTCCTGTTGGGAGCCATCAGTTGGGCGTTAGTCTGGTGGGGTAATCTTATTTCTGCTACCCTTCTCTTTGTGTTTGCCTTCTTGTCTCCTGTCTTACTCGACAACAAACCTTTTGGGGCAGGGGCTCTTAGCAGCTTGCACCATGCAGGGTGAGTGCCCAGCTGCTAATAGAGCAGAGTCCTTTCCCTGGCATGGTGCTGCCTCGTGCCCACTCCCTGAATCCACTCGAAAGTGAGATCTTCTCCTGCCTTTCTCTTCCTGCACGTGCCTCTGTCTCTTTGGTGGAGGGCCTGGGGTCTGTTTCCTTTGCCCTCCGTGTGGTGTGTGCCACTGATTCGACTGGATGCAGGGTTGCACTGGAGAGGGACGTTTGCAGGGTGCGTCCTCACGCGCAGTACTGCTGCTAAAGTCTGCGAGTGACCAGGGCTTTCCCCACCTGCTGGAAGCAGCTTTTTGGCCTGGAAGCCAGAATTCCTCTGGCTTTTCTGTGAAAATAATACTGAGATTGGGCAGTTTCTGTGCTTTGTGTACACAGAACGCTCCTCACAGCTTGCCCCAGTGCACCCTTGCGTGTAGGGTGGTAATGAGAGCCTCGATATGCTGACTTTTCCAAACTATTGTTTGGAGACTGTAACCAAAGTTGCTCTCTCCTCATTAGAATAGCCTTTGTCAGAGCATCTTTAATCAACGGACTCCCGAGAGACAGCGTTTTTAGAACTTCTTTTTATACCTCCTCTTGAAAGTTCTTTGCACTGCACCTCATGAAAAAACTAATGAGATGCTGTGAGAGTTCGGGCTACTGTTAATTAGAAGAGGTCTGAGGAAGAAATACTGCACATACATTAACTTTATCTTGGCTCACATGTCTCCTCTCTCCCTCTGTCTCTTCTTTCCAGGTTGCACAAACAGCAGATGGCTTGGATGCTGACCTCTGGAAAGATGGCTTATTTAAATCCAAGGTCACACGATACCTGTGCTTCACGAGATCATTTTCAAAAGAAAATGTAAGTCCGTTTGCTGAGTGTCTGCATGATTTGCATCTGTGCCTGGTATGCTCTTACCCATAAGATGATTCATTTTATGGAGGCAATTATAATTCAAGCAGGCATTTCACTGGGTTTGGGTGAGTCAGGAGGCAAACTGCAATGGCTAGATATTTGCATTTTGTCTATGTTCTTCATGGAAAGAAATCGTTGGCAAAATCTGCAATAAAAGCAGCAGAAAAGGGAATGCTTGCATTTCAGTAACCCCATCACGCTAGTTTCCTGCTGTAGCAATGGGCGTTGCATGCTCATGATCCTGATGAATTTCTAGCTCTGATTACCTAGAGAAGCAAATGCTGCAGGTAGTGTTGATGAAGGAAATGTTAGTTTCTGAATCCAGGTGCATCATAGATATTTTCTTGCAGGATTAGCTTTTATTTCTTTGTTGTTTTTCGTGCTTATTCTTGAAAATTTGCCCATGTTGTGCATATGCTACCGTATTCTTGTAATCTTCTGGTATGGCTATTAAGCATAAGTTAATTTCTGATTAGTGGCAGTTGTCTGCCCACATCTTCCGTGGAGGAGAGGAGACCATGTGCACTGAGAGCCTGATGCCTTCTACTGTGTTTTTGGTTGAGACTAGTGTGAAAACTTCCTCTTTTCTGGAGGATCTATTTAATTCTACAATGAATGCACTCCATCTAGTGGGTAATCCTGCTTTTCATCGTGTTTTGGATATTCACAGTGACTCAGTTGTCAGGATATGGAGATACCATTTTGTACTCGTGCTTTCACCAATGACGGGAACAGAAAAGCAACTGCGACTTCAGAGGCTGATCACAGGTCCTGACAGGAAAGCCGGGGGCTGCCAATTTCCAGCATTTGACCTTTATTCCATCCACTTCCCTGCCTGCCTCTAGATTAAAATAAAGCTCCAAAGCTATGGGAAATACCGCTTCCTGGGGTGGATGAACAATAATTGTGCTTTTCATCCTGGAGTACCCGCAGGAGCAGGAATAATAGCCCCAGAATAGGCGGGGAGGGTATTAAACAGATTTGTGATGATTTGAGTATTAAGTTTATCTGTGGCTACCTTAAATGCGAGGTTGTCAGAAATAATTACAGGATAGTAGCAACTGCTGGCTACCAGAGACAGTGTAAATACCCTCAGTCGGTGCCTGTTGGGCTTTTGGCATGAATCCTCTGCTCGGCATGGTTTGGGAATATGTTCCTCATATTGATGAGGAGTGAATTAAAGGCAGCGTGGGGGAAAGACTGCTGGTCCCAGCTGCACAGCAGCCTGCTGTGCGAGGTGTGGCGTGATTCGCTGCGTCCCGTGCACGGGTTGTCTCGAGCCCTGCGTCAGTGGTATGTTAGACCTGCGGGCGCTTCTGGCAGAGCTTCCTGGGAAGCAGCCTGCGGTCAGTGCTGCCGGTGTTTGGGCACCGGTGTGGAGCCGGTGCTCCTGTGGTTCACCGCAGCTGTACCCGATGGATGGCGGGAACGCACTCTCTTCTCAGAGGGTGGATTTCCCAAGGCTGGTCAGCCTCCTCTGGCCAGCTGAGCAGGCTCCCTCCCAAGGACACCCCTCTGCCCATGCGAGACAGAATGTACGCTCGTGCTGCTTGAGGCCATAGGCTTCGCGTGTGCGAGGGGGGCCTTTTTGCGAGGCAGAGACCAGACCAGTAGATGCTGGCGCCAGTCTGCCAGCCCCTGGGAAGCACACAGAGCTGATCCCGCAGCTGGAGGACCAGGAGTGCTGAAGACTGGAAGTGGGCTGATGGGCTGGGGGGAGGAGGGGACCGGACTAGTGGGGGAACAGCCTTCTCCGCTTGTGCAGGGAGCAGCACCCTTGTCCCTCGTTAGCCCAGCAAGAGTTTTCCCTCCTCTCTCAGTACTCTCCGGCCACACAGGGGTACAATGTGCTGCCCGACTGGGGACCTCTGAGGGTTAAAAGGCCTCGGTCCTCCCTGTAGCAGTGACCTAGAGCCCTCATCTGGGAGGGAGAGGCTACTCTTGCCTGGACACTGATGTGTTGCTGCGCTCTGGGTTGGAAGTTTTACTGCTCAGGGTTTTTTTGTTTTTAACAAAGCACTGGGAACTATTTGTCCTGAAGAACATGTTGTAGTTAGCAGAGTTAATGCACCTCAGATACCTGGTTTATAATGGAGACAGTCTGTAGTGCCTCTTTATCAGAACCATCATTCTCAACAGCTTACAATATTTGACAGATTATGAGGATGTTGCTGGTATTTGAGTGTCATGGTGAGGAGGCCCCGAATGGTACATCTCACAAACGGGGAGGCTTTGTGCCCTTTTCTCCCGTGTATATGGCAGAGCATCAGTGCTGACTACCAGTGTTTCAGCAGCTAACGAACTTATCAGAGGCATCTCTCCTACCTGTCTGCTGTTGATGGAGGAATGATCGTTGGTTCAGCTGAAAGTTGCACACTGATGTAACACAGCCAGACAGTTTGGATAAATAAAACATGAAAGATGAGTCAGCAGCAACTACTTCATCTACCATTTGCTGTGCCAGGACCACATTAACTGATACATTCAGACTTTGCAGCATCCTGCATTGCTTGCTTTGAGATGCCCTGGCCAAAGGAGGGACAGAGGCATGTGGGGACTGCCCGGCCTCAGCCACTTTGCGTAAGCAAAGGACATGTGCCACGCTTGTGTGTGGTGGGACAGGGCTGCAGGGGTGGTGGCCCTCCTGGTGAGGAGTTGACCATGAAATGCAGAACCTCCAAAAAATAATCTCAGGCCTGATCTCCCCTTATTTCAGAGGCTGCAAATTTAAATATGTTTTAAAATAGTTCAGTGTAATAATCAGAGAGTAGAGGTTTGCCTGAAATGCTCTGCCAGATAAAAACTAAAGGAGGTACTGAGCAACCAGTAACAGTAAAACACACTGACATGGTTTGATGGCTTAGGATGAAATTTTAATTGTTCTGTATTGCATTTCTGTTTATAAAGGCTGTGCAGTAACTAAAGTGTGTTTTTTCTTCCATACGTGAATCCAGATTATTGGCAGCAATGCTGGCTTTAACGAGAACTGCAAAGAAAATCTGGTCTCTAAACAATTGTGGAGGCTGTCATTCTGAATTGTGTTTTGAGCTCTTCAAGCCTTGATTAATAGGACGAGGCATCAGTTCAGAATTCATATGGACTCCAAATGAAGTTCTTCATTCCAAATGGCCTGCTCTTCTGGAGTGCGCCTGCGTTTGGAGCTGGAATCATGTCTATTCAGTACTAATTAGCTAATGCACATAATAACTTTGGCTGTGTCTGTATGAACCATCTTCCCATAATGCTTTCTGCTGTTACTGTCACAGAAACGTCATTTTGCTATTGCAGATGTAGACTCTGTGAGAACTAAGGTGACCTGTTCAGTGGATGAGTTAGTGGAGGTAATACTTTGAACTGCCGTGTTTCCAAAGGGAAGAATTTGGTTGTGCTTCCGAGGATCCAGAAGTATGGCAGTGGGTGAGGTGTAAGAATCTGTAAATGCTGAAAGTTGTCTGGTATCTCCTAGTCGATCATCATGTAGTTTCTGCAGCAGGGACAGTTGCAAGTGTTGGCTTGGTACCTCCTTGCCATTTTTAAAGTTGGTGGTCAGATACAATGACAAGGCGTCTTGGGGTTCAGCAGGTGAGAAAAGCTGGGTTTGAATGTGGTGACATTGTCATAGTCAACTGTTTCTTTTCTCTCTCCAAAGAGTCATTTAGGCAACGTCTTGGTTGATATGAAGCTCATTGATATCAAGGACACTTTACCCGTGGGCTTCATCCCCATTCAGGAGACCATCGATACACGTAAGTTGGCATCTGTGCTTCAGTCCCGTGTCTTGGGAGCAGCTGCTCCACCGGTGCCTGTGTGGTCGGGTGGTGGAGGGCTGTGTCCCAGGCAAGGGACGCTCTCAGCACTGCTGCTCTCTGGGGTTACATGTACATGTTTGGGGGCAGCTCTGGACTGCAATGAAACAGCCTTCGGTTTTCCTGTACTCTTCAGGCTTTTTAATACTGCTGCCTGACTGTCACCAGTTCGCCTGCTAGAGCAGCACAGCTCTGGGGCTGGAAGGAGTTGTTTATTCTTTCATTTTGCAAGGGGGGACTAGGCCTAGTGGGAGCAGAACTGCTGTGCTGGGGGATGTTCACAAATGGATACGGAAAGGAAGGGCATGTGCTCGTGGTGCTGGGTCATGCACGCTGGCTTTACGCCTCCCTCTGTGAACAAATGAAGGCCCGTGTCCTGGCAGGTAGCGCTGAGGATGGTGGGGTATGTTTGCACTTGCTGAGAGAAGGCACAAGTGGAACATCCAGGGAAAATACCATCCTGATTTCTGCAAGGCAGAAATGGCTTCGCTGCAACATTTAAGTCAGCAGTTCCTGAACAGTGTATTTGGATCCCCTGAGACTCATGGCAGCAGCAGCTGGAGCCATGTCTGGTCGCGGCACTCTGCTCTGCAGCAGGCATCAAGTGCTTTCGACTTGCAGTACGGAGGAGGCTGGGGACGAGCCCCGTGGGAGCTGAGTGTGGAAGGGCTGCAGGACACCACGCGCTGGTGCCGAGTGTACAGATACTGCTCAAGAGCAGGGCTGGTACCAGTGCTCGTCAGTAATGAAATCCAGCCTAGTTATGAGTAGAAAGGAGTTATATGAGCTTGCTTTGCAGGGAATAATTCATCTGGGTCTGCAGCAGATGAGGATGGTTTTTCAGTCACTACTGACCTGGTTCTGATTTGAACCTGTGACCTGGAAGTGAAAGGCTCTGCAGCCCATTTCCCATTCCCCTGGGTCACCCCCTTTCCCTGGAGAATTCCTGGGCACGTGTGGCGCAGGGGAGAGTCGTCAGCTTATCCTGCTCGCCCTTGGGAGTGCTGGACACTTACTGTGTGCTGCTGTAATTTTTGTGAAAGTCCTGGTGGAAAGGTGGAAGGGGACTTTGTAATTAATTTAAAATGCATTGGATTGCGACCCATGCAATCTTTAAAGCAGAGGCACTGTCTGTATTAATGAGGTGGTGCATATCCCTGCCTCCATTAGCATGAACGAACACATGTCGATTGACTGTTTATAATATGTTTACTTAAAATTAACTCTGGTTAAGCATGTGTAATTAATGAATCCAGCTCCTAAACCAAGTTTGCTACAGACTGCAGGCTCTAGCCAAGTGTGAAAGAGACCAAAGACAAAAAAGCAAATAGTCAGCTTTGTACTTACTGTGAAAGTCAAATAAGAGGCACTGATTTTGTTCAGAGTTAAATTTGTGGTTTTACATGTTTCTGTGCTCTTCTCTGACGGTTGACTTTTTATAGTAAGTATATTAAATATAGTACTCCTTACTAGGTTCTGAGAAAATTTTCAGATGTGGAAACCTTAAACCCTGGGCTCCTAAAATCAGTTTTAGGCACTTCAAATAAAAGCCCAGTTTTCCACAGCAGGAGAAGACTAGGCTTCAGGGATACAGGTATTTAACATCTCTAAAAAGCAGCACTGTAACTGCAAAGCTGCATGCACAGATGCTGTATTGTGACACACCTCGCACTGTCTGTACAGTTATTGGTGCTGGTGCGACAGCAAATTTCAGAGGCCAGGATGGATTGCTTTTTCCAAGGTGCGGATTACGAAACAGGAGGAGCCTACAGAGACAGGGCTGCTTGCCATCTGTTGAAGTGAGAGCATATTTTTAAGCTGGAGGATATTTATTCATATTAAACTGAAGGGTTTTGATTTTGCAGGCACTTGTTTGCAGTTGTTGGTTGTTTCCAGATTTTGGTTCAGTGGCTGCACTTTAGAGTTTCAGTTTATCAATGGACTTCTGTCATGTCTTTCAAGTGCCTGCATTCACAAATAGAAACCTCACCTTGCTCACATTGAGACTGTCGTGGACTCTAGGGTGAGACAGAGCAACGGCTTCCAAGCACCACAGATCTGTATCTGTGTGCTGGTACCACCCATTGTCATGCGACAGACCCATAACTGGATGTGGATTGTATCTGCATGCAGACAGACAGCGTGCATATACATTAATTCATCATACAGATAAGCCTTAACTCTGATGGGCTTGAGTTTTTCTTGATGGATAACGTGGAAAAAAGTGAAATTGCTCTGCGATGCATAGCAGGAAAGGGCCGTGCAGCAAATTCACTCACCCTCTGAACACAGGTCAGTGCAGCACAGCTGCCCTGTAGGAGGTCCTAGCAATTACTGCTTTGTAAATCTGGTTTATCCCTACAAAGATACCAGGGTAAACACGGTGGGAGTATCATTTCAGTGCTTGCTGACTGAGTCAGGAGAGGTCATTAACACTTAGGATGCGTGAGATTTGGGCAGACAGCTTTTACTGTTAGCCACTCTGCATGGCAGTCTGTTTTTCTGCCTGCTCCTCCTCTCGGTTTGGTTGGCTGTTTGGAAGCACTTGGCAGAATAAACTGACCGGTTGTGTCAGCAGCTTCCAGGTATGTTCCTAGAGGCAATGCTTGCAGGAGGAATATTTAGATACGACTATCCAGGCCGGTAAGGCAAACATTATCTTGGAAAGAGAAAGCAAATGTGAGAAGTATGTGTAAGTGGAAAAATCACCTGCCATTTCTGTTCCGTGGTGCAGTACTCTGTGGCATACATGATGTCTTATCTTCTCTGCAGAGGGTAGTAGGGAGTATTGGTTTATCGCAGTGCCTAATAACAAATCTCACACAGTGTACAGAGAGCTCCTGATAGAAAATTTCTCCAGTCACTGAATGGCACTGCACTGTCTGGTTTGTTGACATATATCTGTTCTTTGGCTCCAGTTCCTGCCATAATTATCTGCCTAATATCTGGAGAGACAATAAATAACATTTATACCCTAATCTTGCATAAAAACCACCCTGTGTCCTGGGTTGTTTTTGCAGAAGAAATAGCTTTCAGAAAGAAGAGGCTGTGCATTAAATTCATCCCTCGAGATTCTACAGAGGCAGCGATCTGTGATATCCGAATCCTGGGTAGATCTAAACAAGCCCCTCCTCAGTACACGTTCATAGGGTAAGTGCCCCTCGCTCCAGAAGCTGTTGTCATAAATTCAATTGTACCAAGGCTAAGCACCCTGTTTTCCTATAATTACTAAGTAGTAGTTTTGTAAGAGCTGAAGCTTGTCATTAGAAAAGTCTACATAAGTACAAGTGTTAGTGAGTTTGATGTAGGAATTAACTACCCCCCCCTTTTTTTTTTTTTTTCAATTAGACTGGTTCTCACTAACCAAGGTGTTTGTGAAACACGTCAGTGCCTGATACTTGTGCACGTGTGCAGCATTTGCTTGTAGCATTAATGTCTTCTGTGTTGATTACATAGGGAGTTGAACAACATGGGCATTTGGTACCGGATGGGCAGAGTTCCACGCAACCATGAATCTTCGCAGCCTGCGACTCCTCCTTCCCAAGTACCGTCTTCGACACCAGCTCCTAACTTGCCAAGGTAAGATTTCTGCTTTCCAGCCCCTTCTGCTTGATGCTGCATGGTGTATTGTTACTAACATTGCCTGGTGGAATCAAGACCAGGGTACCACGTCAGTATGAATGATTACGTGGCATGATCTGATAATGAGGAAATGTGTCGTTCTTTCAAGTATTTGCCTACTGGAAGTTCTTTTGGCTGTCGTTGTATAAAAGCATATGGGTGAAGAAGTCAGAAGAAAGAAGAAGCCTGCAGAGGAAGGGAAACAGCAAACTACACCTTTTTTTTCTTTAAACTGTGCGGGATATTGTAGTTTTCAACAAGTACACGTGGGTCACCCCTGGAGGGTGGGCCAGAACTATAGCCAAGTCGATTTCTCTCCTTGTCCAAAGGGAGGGAGAAGCGTTCATACAGATTTTAATGCATAGGGAGACAAGTTTTGTTTTGCTCATTCTCCAGAATCAGTCCACTCATGGTTTGAAGTACTGTCCGTGTTTTTTCTTTTCTTGGACCCAACTACTGTGCTCCAGTCTTGCAGCTGACATTGGGCATGCAGAGCAGACTGCTCAACCTGCAGTGACTGACAGGAGCAGCACTTCTGGGCAGACACTGGCAGTGTCTGTCCAGGTTGTTTTCCCTGTGTTATACACAGTATTTGTGTGTATAAATGTATGCACTTGTGTGTATACTTGCATATAATAGTAGTCCTGCATTGACAGCTTACTTGCTGGATTTCTCTGGACAAAGCAGAGTGTTGTTAAGCAACAAACCAACACAGACGGAGGCTAAACTGAGTGCTTCGTACTCCTGGAATTTGCTATGAAAGCACAGCATCCAGTGTGAGATGGGCTCCTACTGATGAGGCTCATCGACTGAACTCCAGGCCAGGCTATTGCCAGGGGACAGCACATTCTCTGTGGGTCCCTTTGGGCTTTTGCTTAATTAAGCAAACATGTATTTTTGCACTAGGCATTTGGTATACTGCAGATACGTTTACAGTATTGCAATAACTGTTGAGAGCTAGAATTTCAAAGGAGACAGCGGAGGGGAATTCCAGGGGGGTTGGTTTGTATACAAAGGTCCTTGTATCGTATGGGTGGAAAATACTCATGTCCTTCGGACTCTTGATTTACAGGTCATTTCAGAGAGTGGCACTTTTAAACTGCTGTAAACTGTTCCCAAAAAAGCTATTGGGTATCTTTTTAAGGCAGGTGTCTACATTTGAGCCTTCACCCGTGACCCAGACTTAAACCTACTGTCTTGCGGTGGCTCTTTGAACTCTCCAAAGCATTTGGATGTTTCCTTCACTGAGAGTTTTGCTCAGTCACCTGCCATGCCGTGGCACACTGCTTGCTGTCCTGTACTGTCAGGTGTGCTGCAGGCAGAGATGCTGTCTTGCTTTTCAAACAGAGATGGAGGCAAAAGAGATGAAAAGCCAGCAGTCTTCTGGAGATTTCAGCCTGTCCCACCAGGAGCTGATACGTTGTTTTGAAGCTTCACTGGACGTAAGCTACTTGCTTAGCACAGGCCATGCGAGATCAGAGAAAAAGATACCTTGATTTTAGAGCACAGATCTTCATTTTCTGTTTGCAAGAAATTCCTGCCTGGGCAGATTTCCACAATAAGGAGAAAAAATTATCATAGCAAGAGAATGTCAATGGCGGTCCTTAATCACTAAGCGTGGAAGGGTCACTTTATGGCCGAGCAGGGAAGGCTACAGAGCAGCGTCAGAGCTATTGGGAACAGGGCCAAAATTAGAGCTCAGAGCATCAGCGACAGTCTGAAAAGAAGTGTTTACAAGGCTTATATATTTTATAACCTCTTGTTGTACAGTTTATGGTTTACAATGGCTGCAAGGAAATTGGATCAGTTTTGTTTTACTTGCCAAATAAAGCAAATGTCAAAATAGTCAATATAAAATGTATTCTAATTTGGCTGAGTTAAAACAGCCAGTATGCAGTGGAATAATTGAATGTTACATTAATGCCTCCTAGTAAAAACCACCTGTCTGTAGCCAGCTCCACTCTCATGCCCTGTGTGTGATTTACAGGTAACTTTTACACCACCAGCCTGATCATTCAAAGCATCTTTCATGTCTGTTTTTTTTTTTACTCCGATTATTTATTATCTAATATATTTTTTAAGAAATAGAAATGTATATAAAGGTGCATCCTGCAAATATTTCATTATTACGGGGAACACATACTACTTGAAAGCCTTTTCTAATACTTTATCAGCAATGTGGTAAGTTACTCAACACTTAATGTTTGTGGAAGATTGTAGTCACAAGTAACCTCTTATTTTTACATCACCATGGAGAGATGAGATTACACTGGTAGCCAGTTTGCTGCTTTATTCCGTGTGGATATATCCTGACAGGAACAGCAGCGAGTTATTCTGATGCTGCCATGAGTGCTAAGAGAAAATTGGTGAGCAGTGCCAAATAGAGCACTGTGGAGATTCTGCTGTTAGGCTGACCAGCCTGTTTAAGCTATTCTCTTCAGTTGCTGTCTAGCATTATAAAATAATTTTAAATCAAGAGGGTATGCTTGGGTGCTTCAGAACAATTGCTAACACTGGTTATAAACTAAACCAGTAAAACACACCAGTGAGCTTCTGCACAGCAAAACCTTCCTAAATGGAAGGACTTTTTACTGTGGGAGATGTTTATTTCTGCACCAGTCATGTTTCCTCCTCAGATCCATGATGTAAGTTACTGATGGCAGTGGATGGCGGCACATCAGAGTTTTGTCATGTGTCAGAGGTTTGACCCCCACAGCTTGCTGCACGTCAGCAATGCTGCTTCCGCTGCTTGTGTCGCGGGGTTATGGCTCGCAGTCAGAACTGCACAAGGGGAGGCTTTGTTTGAGATTTGAGCTGGACTGCATATGTTATTTTTCAGCCATTTCTTCTCCTTGGTGTTTCCTACTGCAGGCATCTGGCTTAATGGTCTCTAACGGCAGCCCTCGCCATCCCAGTGAGGATGGCGTGCTGTGCTGTGGAACACAACTGTGCCATTGTGCAAGGCATCAAGCTGCTTTACTGTCTTTTCTCTCCAAATTCTGCGACAGCTTCTTGGCACTAATGGCAGCCTGGAGAAATGCACTTGCAGTTTCCCATCCTAGAAGGCTGCTAGTAAAGAACTGCTTTTGTTGACTTGAGTCACCAGTGGGAGTTTAATGTAACTTTCCTCAGTACCTCTGCTCTGTGTTCAAGGCCTGCACTCTCTGGTGCTGCATGGTGACATTGCTTTGGGAAGCAAGAAGGTAATCCTTCCCCAAAAGAGGTGCTAGTAACAGGTAACTCACCTGGCCCTTTGCACACTTTTACTTCACCCAGCCTGTGGATCGGCAATTGCCAGTGCATGGTCTGGGGACTTGGAGAAAAGTACATGTCATGAGCATTTGAGCAGTGTCGTAGGGCTCAGCCCCTCCATGCCTCAAGCTCTGTTAGAGTAGGCTAGAGCAGGATTTGTGTGTGATGTTCTCCTCTTCACGAGTCCAGTTCCAGCCTTTTGGGAGCAAGTCCCTGACTTCTGTGAATGCATGCAGAGCCAACCTCAAACCATTTTGCCTTGCAGCTGCCTACGTGATGGCTCCCATCACAGCCGCAGTGCTTTATGAGCCCGTGTGGCTTCTGTGGTTCGGGAGCGAGTTTCGCATCCCTCCCCGAGGTGCTGCAGGAGTCTCTACCACCATCATTCAAACAGCCCTCTCACAATTTGTCAGCTGCAAGCAAGATGTCAGTCAGTGCTGCTGAAGTGTGTTTTACAGTGACAGACATAATTGCACTTAACTTTTTGCGTGGATGTTATCAATCTGTGACGGATACTTTGGGAAATGGAGCAGTCTGATTGCAGATGATATGTCACAGGCGTTTAATCTTCCTCTCGGAGAGACCAGGATTCAGTCACAACTTTTACTTGTTGATGTCAGGTTTTGAAAATGTAGATTTGCGCTGACCCTGGGAATTGTTCAGTCATTTAGTTTGCAGGGCTGTCATCTGAAAGGTTAATGGCTTACCAGAGAGAAGGAGGATCTTGTTACAATCCGCTTGTATTCGTATCAGTTGTTAGCGTGGCTGGGCACTTGCTGTTTTGGTTCAGCAGGGCAGAACTCCTCCAGCTGCCTTCCTGGGATGCCTGTGGCACGTCTCCATGGCTGTTCTAATTGAGAACCACGGATGTAGGGCAGGGCAGAGGGCAGGCCAGTCCTGTGGCAGGGGGTAAGCCTGAGCTGGAGTCTCTGGGTCTCACGGTGCCCGCTGCTGTGCGGGAGGCAGAGCCACGAGTTGGTTGCTCGTGCTCTGGACTGACCAAAAAGGCACGCGGGTGAGAAAAACAGTGTTGGCCCTGAGTGCTGCACCTCCAAGCGTGCCTGGTGACCAGGAGAGGTGGCAGAGCTGGTGTGATGCCTGGCCAGGAGACGCCAGCGGCGCAGGAGCGCTGCAGCTCGGGAGGGAGTTGCTGTCCTGGTGGGGTGGCAGTCGGGAACGCTGACCAGCACCATCAGGTTTTTCGCACGTGGGGCTCCTGGTGCAGCCAGGCACAAGCTGTCGTGGGGACCGGCAGAAGGAGGCACCAGTCTGCAGAGCCAGATGGAGAGAGGATCGGGAGAGGGGTGGCCGCTTCCCTGAGAGCAGCATGCTGCTGGTGAAGCGTGGCTGCCCGCTCCTGTGCGCACAGCAACGGGGACAGCTGAAGCTGGCACAAGCCAGCCAGATCAAAAGGGCACGGTTTTCTCCTAGTTAGCAAGGCGATGCAGCTGGGCTGGCCTGAGAGGCCGCGGGCAGCGAGCATGGGGTGAGCTGGAGAGTGGCAGCCTGTCACGGTCGGGGGGGAGCCAGGCGAAGTCTCCCTGGGTGCAGGGGTTCTGTGTCCAGCCGGGCAGTATGAAATGCCCACCATGGGCAGGCAAGGGACCGGGCTGCTGGTGCGGGAGGTGGGGCCCATCTGGAAAAGGCAGCGGGTGCTCCGTACCACCCCAGCTGGAAGGGGCCACAGCCAGGGTCCCGGCCCCTACGGCAGCACCAGTGTGGCCACAGGGCCCCATGCTGGTCTGTCCCAGGAGAGGCAGTGGTCCCTCTAGACTCTGCTTGTGGGGGCTCTGCCCCAGCCCAGGAGCGATGCCCAGGGGCAGAGCAGCATGTGTGCCGCTCCCTGCTGCCTGCCTCTTTCCTGGGGGTCCGGGCTTCTTCAGGGAGAGGGGCTGTGCGCCGTGCCAGACCCGGGGCCCCAGCATCCGTCTGCTGTGCTTGTAACTCCTGCCTGATCCGCATGGCTAATAAGCTACAGAAACAGCTCATTTGTGTTGCAGCTCACACCCCTCGCAGCTGTGGGTCTGCAGCGTGGCTGGCAGCCGTCCCTCCCCGCACACCCTCTCTGTGCTGTGAGCACAGTCGGTCTGTGCCACCAAGTGCTCAGGTCTTGAAACACTGATCTGGCAGGAGTATTACACCAGGGGAGTGCGCCTCTGGTTTTGATAAGATAACAACTGCCCTACTTAAACCCCTGAAATAAGAGCAGGATGTGTAAATTTTCCTCCCGTGCTCCCAATTACCTTTTAAATAGTTAAGCAACCCCCCCTTAGAAAAGGGAAATGATTTGCTCCTGTTCCTCTGCTCCCAGTAGAGTTTAATGTTAAGGAATGTAAGAATTTCCTTTCTAGGCAGAGAAGTCTGATTTTTTTCAAATTGATTTATTAATGGTGTTTGAACTTTGTCGTGTAAGCTTGGAAAGTGATCAGTGTGTGGCTTTCTGCTGGAGGCTGATGATGTGCAATAGGTGGCAGCTAATAAAGCAGCACCAACAAGCCGGTATGTTGGAGACCTGAACTTGGTCGATGGTAAGTCAGTCTTACTCTGTGCAGTGGGTTAATTGAAGGGAAGTGGGATTTATAATTTATAAATAAATTATTTATTTATAAATAACTATCTTAATTTTTTCTTTAAGACATTTAAAATAGATTTTATGGAGAGTCTGTAGAGGAAAAGGTTCCAGGGTTTCAATGCTTTTCTGCTCTGGTGGGGAACAAAGCCAAGACTTCAGAAAGCTGCCATGGACTGGAGGCAGACACCACTGATAGCCTGATGGCCGGCCAGGATGCTTTCGCAGAGTGGTGGGGGTCTACCTTAAAGTCCCTCATCTGAACCAGATGCTACCAAATAAGGAGTGCTTTGGGATGGATGTTTCTGGTTTGACTGGAAACTGCTCTGAGAAATGTTGTCGGTGGGATCTCTCGACAGTCTGATCCTTTCTACAAAATGTTTCCTTCTTGATGGAGTTGCATTTTCTAATCTGTTTCATCAAAAGAGCTCTAAAGTAAAACTACCTTCTGATTTACAACTAATAAAACATATTCTTTGGCTTGAATGCTCAAATCACTTGTATTGTGAAATACAGCACAATATTCCTAGTTTTTAAGTTACATACCCTACAAGAGGCCAAGGATGGTACAAGGGCTGGGCTCACATCACAGTAGCTACAGATTAAAAAAACCCCAAACCCGAGATTGAAACAGTAAGTTAAAGCTTGGAGGAAGTGTTTCCACAGACCCATTCCAGTGGGTACGGTAAGAAGCAAAATTTAAGGATGAAATGTCCGTGATGCGTGTACGCTGTGCAAATCTGAACATGAGATTGTTTGGGTAATCTCATGGTTGGTTTGAGTGGGTAAGGGGTGCTGGCATACATTTATCCAGAGTCTGTTTTCCATAAGGAATTTGTTATGAAACTGCACTGACCGTATGGCTTGCATCCAACTCAGCTGGATGAAGACGTGCAAAAATTGGTCACGGTCCAGTATGTTTTAGTGGTAGAAAATGATGATTAGGAAAAAATGTTTAAACAATATGAGTGGTTTCCAGGCACAAGAATCCCTTGCAGCAGCCGAGAAAGAGAGACATTAACTGTAGTTAGAAGTTTGATTGATTTAGCTGATTTTGAGGATGCATTGAAAAATCTGGGGAGTGCTCCAAGTGAAGAGGGTTCGATAGCCTTCGAGTAATTTTTCTTTATAGAGCCCTGTTCCTGGTATAGTAATATTCCTGGAGGCATATTTTCTTTAGGGTATAGCGTAGGGTCATTAAGTACAAACTGAAGGTATTCATTCTAAGAAGCTATATACTCAGTTGTTAAATAAGCCCTGCAGGGGAATTGAGCGTTTTTTCCCTAAAACTTCTGTGTTGTCTGCTATTTAATATGATCTCTGCCACTGTTGATTTGTAATCTGTGCTTTCACCCTGAAGTGCATGTGGTTGTGTTCAGATATTTCCTTCTTTAAATCAATCACTTTCACCATTTTCCAAAACACTTCTTGAGTTTATTGCTTTTAGTAAAGTGTTTGGACTGTCATTATTTATTACTGGCAAGGTGCTGACAACGTGCTCTTCCCAAATGAGTCTTTATGTGGAATATTTGTTTAACAGGTTTTGCAGGGGAGGCGTTGCTGCTCCCCGCGGGCTGGGCTGTGCCTGCAGCACCCCGGTGCTGCAGGGTCTGCCTGGGCGGCAGCCCCCTCTGCGCCTGGCCCCCGGCAAGGGGCTTGCCTTGGAGGTATGCTTCTCGTTGGACGTGTGAGCCCAGGCTTTGTTGTGCTGATTAATTTGACAGAATTTAAAATCCTAACCAAGGAAGCTTACGCCGTGTGTAATTTATCTTTTTGGAGTATTTCTGCTGTTTGGCAATTTTTCCCTACTGCTTCATTATCTGAAAACTCCTGACTCTGGAGAGTAGCTAGTGAAGGATGTGGAAAGCTGCACTCTTCCCGCTGCAGCCTCCAGAGACACTGCGCTGCTCATCTAAGACAACCACTTCATAAGCACTTCATGCTTACAGTATGAGGTCTTAGTTCTTTGATGCAGTCCTCTGCCTATAACAATTTAATGGGCTACAGCTCAGACTTTCAAGCAGTGTAAATTAAACTTGTTGGGTTTTTTCTATTGTTTGGCAGCTGTTCTATCCTGGTTACTTAAGTCCTCTGATCTAAATTAATCCCTGTATAGAGGAAGCTGCAGGAGCTTCATTCTGCATTAAGCCTTACATTTTGGGTTGCTGGTTTGCAGTAGATAATGCTGCCTTGTTAGCATCATCGGGGTTTGTTCTATTCAGCTGGTGATTGCTTTAGTTTTGACAGAAGAGCACAACATCATTTTCCCCTGTCTTTGAGGCGTGGTCATTTCGGGAGGGGGATGCACAGAGGCATGCGGTATGTAATGCATTGAGTACGCGTGCTGCAGACAGGCCTTTTTCCCCTTCTACAGCTGGGAAAATTAAATGGGTAAATCTAAAAGTGGAAAGACTCACTCATTCCCTCTTTCATTCTCTCATGCATTTGGGCTTTTATAAATCTGAATCTGGCACCACCAGCTCTCATTGATTTTTGGGAAACAGGATATTTTAGTAGCTTGGAATGAGATGAAATGCTTGCAAAGCCCATATGTTGCTTGTTTTAGGGAAAGGGTCAGGAAGGTTTTAGAAAGTATTTAAATATTTGGTTTACACGATTAGAATAGATTGTCTGGATTGAAGTCCATTACCCGAGGTGATTCTTGCCTCACAGTTTTGTTTTTCATTGCAGTTCTTTGGAGTATGAGGTAGGTGTTCTGGCATCGCAATGCCTGAGCACAGTAAAAGTTAAGGACTGTGAATAAATACTGTAGATGGGATTCTGGACACCGCCGGAGCTATAGATATCTGCTATGGCGTTGTCTCTAAGCTGCAGTTTGGAAAATGCATTCTGGTAGAGTGAGCAGTGGCTGAGAGGTCCTCTGATGTCTGTCAGTGAAACTACAGCAGCTCGTTTCTTAGAAATGGGCTTTTTCCTCCCTCCATAGGCAAAGCTTTCAAGTTGAATTATGTTTCTTGAGAGCTACAGTCTGATACTAACTTCTTGTAGGTGTGTTTTCAGCTTTCTACAGCTTGGAATTTAATTGTTCTGTCCTCAGTTTTTTGTGAGACATGATCTTTGCATAATCCATTGATTATGAAAGATATGATTCTTTTTATTTGAAGGTATTCCTATGAGACTGTAGTTTTTGCAGCACTGTACTTAAGTTCATTTAAAATAAATTGCAGTCATGACAGTGGTACATCAAAGAACAGGACGATTCTAGTCTGCAGCATGCAGTATGGTTTCTAATATATTTGATAACGTGGGACAGTTCTTAGAAGTTTTGCCCAATTTCTCTACCACACTCATCCAATCTGGTTGGAAAGCAAAAACTTACCATTGTTCTTTTGCTGTGCATTGTTGATATTTTTATATGAATTACGAAGCATCCTTTGATATCTGGCATTTCCCCTTATGATCCTCTGTTACATTTTATGAGTACTTGCCCTCTAACTTCAAAAGCAGTTCATCACCTTCCTGCAGACAGTTATTAATAACTGATTTGGAACTGTTGGGCATTCCTGGGCCTGGTTTATGCGAGTTTCTCTCCAAAAACTTTCAAAAAGTGGCCATAATGTGCGCAGACCTCAAACCACCTTTGCTAGCGTGTGAAGGATCTCTCTCATTACATGCTTCTTCTGTTGCTGTCGTATGTAGACTTGTTCCGTAGATTTAATGACTAAAAGAAAAACTGAAGTTAAGAGAGTAATTAAATCTGCCCTGTCCTGAACTGTGCTGTTGCAGTTGTTTCATCCTAAATTGCCTGGAAATTATCATATGCTGGGGAAAAATATTTTTTGTATTTAACCCGCGCTGGAACAGTGTGGTTTTGACTTCAGTGTTGGAGAGAGCGGGCTGGAGCCCTGACGGCTGACCTCACTAGGGCAGGCGTCTGTCTGTCCTTCCCTCCTTCCCGGCAGCACCAAATCCACCTCATTGCTTTCGTTTGGCGGGGAAGAAGAAAGCTACTTTTTGTGACAGTTCAAAAGGAAAATAATTGGCATGGGGATAGTTAATGTGAGTTGCCATTCCTTAACATCAGAGATTCCACTAAAGTACTAATAATTACTGTTAATATCTTTCAGTGGAAACTTTCAGAGTAAACGAGCACTGGTTGAAGCAGTATTTAACGGCATGCTGCTGGCATGACAAGAATGCAAATAAGCGTTATTAGCCTAATGATTTTGCTGTCGCCATGGCTGTGCAGCAGTAGTGTTGTGAATATGTCATGCAGTACCCGTGAATTTGGAAAGTGTGTCAAAACACAACTTCAATTAGTTTGCTCTAATTATGGCTCTAGAGAGTTCATAACTATATCACTCCTCATTAAAAGAGATTTTCTTATATGGATTAATACAGCACATAAAGGGATGTTTGAGCGATGTGAGGCAGAGCTGTGTGGAGGGAGGATGCCCATGGTGTGGCGGGAGGTGCAGTGGGTCCAGAGCAGTGCTGGGGGCTGGCCCCGTCCTGTGAGCTCCTGGTGCAGGACAGGGGCTGGGAAACCTCCCAGGGCGGGCAGGACCGCACGGCTGCGCCAGGTCAGCTGGTGGGTGGCCCCTTCGGTATCCCTCAGAAGAGGGTTTTGTCCCTCGGCACATGAACCTGGTGGATGATTCTGGACAGGCTCTTCAGTTAAAAAAAAAAAACAAACAAAAAAACCCCCAGCAAAACAAAACAAAACAAACCCAAAAAACAAACCCACAACAAAAAACAACAAAACAAACAAAAAAACCCCCAACAGAATACAAAACAAAACACAAAAGCCCTAGTAGGAACCATACTTGATGCTAAAATAGAGATCTGGCTTGAAAGCTTTGCTCTGATAAAGGTCGAGGAGCGTAGGTAGTCAGAAGCCTGTGTCAGTCTGGCATCTCCGAAGGAGCCCTGCAGGATGCCAAATGTCGGTGTAGCGTCCCAGGGTATTTATAGTGTCTTTTAAATACTGTCTTTTCGTATTGCCTGAGCATGTTCTTGCTTTGCAGAATGGGGAAAAGATTCTTGTGCTCACAGATGAGCAGTTGGTGAAGGGTTAAAGTAGTAATTGTTTAAATCTTTTAGGCTTTCCTCCCAGTTCTGTGATAATTTGATGAAGAACTTCACCCTAATTAAATATTCAAATTAGGAATAAGTGTCAATATGGCTTCCCATTGCCTGGAATGATGATTAATTGTATTCAAAACTCTAGTGGCCGCTGTAATCTAAACCAAACCGTTGTTCTTGATTATTTCTGCAACACATTTACCATGTTTTTGTTTTAAAATTTAAACTAGTAATTGATTTGCCATATGCTGCAGAGCTGCACATACTTTCACGATTTGTGTTTAGGAACTTGGGGACTTTGTAATTGGGATTTTCTTGCTTTTCAATGGCAGCCTCTTTTTTTTTTTTTTGTCTTCTACAATGCAAAATGATTTGGCTTTCACAACGCATAAGGAAAATGCATTATGCAATCAACTTAGTAGGTATAAGTTATATTGATCCTGGCCAAAGTTTGCATTAATTTAAAATAAGTTAGACTTTGTTTCCCATTTTTCCCTACAATGTCATGCTTTTGAAAAAGGGAAGGGGGAAGGGGAGAGCTGATCTCCTTCTAGCGGTTACTGCCCTCCGTCTTGTGGTCTTGCAGCTAAATGTTCTCCTTGGAGAGACCTGGCTCTCCTCAGTGCAGCTCGGTGGGAGTGATGAAATGCCCGTTCATCCTACCTCAGAGATGGAAAGTGGCCATGGAGGGGGGGGTGTGGGCCGTCGTTTCCAAACGCCCTTGTAACAGCCTGCATTCAAGCCCCCCACTGCTGGCAGGCCGGTGTCGGCAGCGGCTGAACTGGCACTTTCGGCTCACAAGCCCCACGAGCGGTTGCAGGAGTGCCAGCCCGCTGAGAGCAGGTCACCCGGTGCATCCCCACACATAGCATTTGTAATTCCCCCTGCTGCGAGGGAATACCTCGGTGTGTCTTTTAACGTTGATATGTCTGAAATGGAGAGCAAACGGGATACCCTGTGGAGTTAGGCAGCGAGGTCTGGATACGTCATCTTCTGCTGCCGTATTTGTGCGTGTGTGGTCACAGCCCCTTGGACGGCAAGTGATTCATTTTAATTACACGCGTGGAACGTGCGCACCGCTTCAGCATATGGCGCTTGTGAAACCTGGTGCTTGCCTGGCACACTTGCGGCGACTGGGTACTTGGTTCAGAAAGTTTTTTGCGAACTAAGGATTCAGAGCTTTACTGGAAGGCTGCTGCGTGACAGCTCCTTCGTGGTGCTTACACAGTGCCCATCACGAGCCGCCTGTGGGACTGTCTCCTCGGCCCTCTGGCCAAAGGGATGCTCGTCACCTCCCTCGCAGCCTGCGGCGGTCCGGCCGGCTTGGTGGTGGGTTGTGGAAAAGGACTGTCCAGGTGGAAGAGGGTCAGCCTCTCCTGCAGCAGAAGCTGGTGGAAACTTTTAAAATACTCTGTTCAGAAATGGGCTTTTTAAGATCTGCTTTTTTACTTCCAAAACAATTCCTGCTGTTTTGTTTGGGATGAAGAAAATGGTCCCCTGTTCAAGCAGGAGAAATTCAAAAGTCTTTCTGTTAGCTGTTTTGGTGCCTTGGAAAGTATTTTTGGATACTGCTATTAAAAAAAACAAATGAAAAGCGTGTAATGCCTGCAGGCAGTCGTCTTCTGTTTTAAAGTGTGTTCATGACAAACCTGCCTCTGCTCGCAAAGAGTCTCATATGGATTGTGTTTTAAACAGCAAACTGTTAGCCAAACTTGAAAATATTTTCACACCATCTTTTTCTGGTTAGAAGTAGCTTTGGGAAGCAGAAGCAAACTCAAACTGATGTTTGCTTTTTCTTATTTTATCCGTGCTGTTCACCATCAGCTGCATCAAAATCTAAAAATATATAGTTCTTCACAAAATGTGTCCTGTTTTTAAAGGCAGATAATTTCCAGATGATTTCCTCGATAGATAAAACCTGCTAGCTAAGAACACGGATTTGATGCTCTGCTGGAGAATACACAGGGCCCTTTCTCGCAGATAGGGCGTTTGTGAGAGGACACAAAGGCTGCCTGGTTTTTCTGGCAGGAGGGTGATGCCAAGGGCCTTGCCATGTCCAGTAGCTCTCACTCCTGTGAAATGGTAGCTGCTGCCTCTGCTCTGATGCTACCTTAAGCCTCTCTATGAAGCGGGAGCATCTTCATTACGTATGGCAGTGGGATCCAGAAGATTAATGATAACATTTTATAAAAATTCACACGGATCTGGGATCAGTATTAGAAAAATACAGATTTGAATTAAAAGGGAAAAGCCCGAATCTCTCATCAAAGCATAGAAATCTGCAGGCTGTCAATAACGGTTACTAGCAAAAAGTCTTTTCTCACGGCAGACTTCTCAGTGAAGTTTCATGCCTGGCCGGGCGGCCGCGCTGGCCAGACGGTGAGGGCAGTGTGACGGCAGAGGCAGAGCCATGTCCGCCGTGGTGAGCAGCCTTGCTCAGGCTCTCCCAAGCCCCAGCGCTCCCATGCCTGCACAGCTTTCCTGGGCTGTGTCCCGCTGGGCAGGGGGAGCTGGCACTGGCTGTTTGCACCCTGCCCGAAGGGCTGTCGGGTCCATCCGCAGTGCCAGAGGCTGGTGCACAGCAGCTCTGGGCTCCGGCAGCTTTGTGTGCAGCCCCCTCTCTGGCCCTAGGGCCTGACGAGAGCGGGGCTTGCTGGGTGTCACATCCCACCCTCCTACAGCGCGTGTTCCTGGGAAGGTTGCCCACCTCATCTTCTAGCCTGTGTCCAGGCTTGCCGTGTGCTGGGTTTTCCTTTTAATAAGCTCTGAGTGCTGAAAATAGTTTCAACTTTGCTTCCATGAGCTCTGTTTTTTCCTATTTATAGGAAGGTTTAATGTAAGATGTAAAAATATCTCTCTGCTGCAGGAATGCTGGGCAGAGCATTATTGGGAGGGAGGGCGGGTGGGTGGGCGGGCGTCGTGCACTGCTGCAGCTAGAGAGGTGACGAGTGAAATTTGGCTTCTCTTTTCTGAGGGGCTGGTGTAGGGGAGCTCAGTGTGTGCATCACCCCTTGCCTCAGGGAGCATGGGAACATGCAGCAGGCTCTGGGTAGGTTTGGAGCAGTCCTTAGTCATCAAGAGAGTTTCAAAGATCTTATTTATGAATGTACATGGAATTTTTTGGCACAGATAAACCCAAAGCACTTGCTGTTAGCACTTTCTGCCTTGAAGGAAACGTGTTTGAGTCCCACAGGGTGTTCGGGTGCACTCTCGATGCCTTATGTTGAGGCTTGTATTTGCAGAGGGGGGATCGTACTTGCCAGCCACTGTGCAGGCTGTCCCCGGGTGCCAGCTCGCAAGGAGCTGCCGTGTCCTGCTGGAGGGTGGATGGCCGCCTCTGTAAGCGCTTTGGTTGCTGGCTGAGTCCAGTGTTCAGTGGGGTGGAGAGGGCTTGCACCAGGGTGTAGATGGTCTTGCTCACAGCTGGACTGAGGAGCAGGTAAAGCAGCTGAACCACCCTTGTTTGTAATGGCTGAATCACCACCTCGGTCTCTTCCTGGTATTTGGGGCCCACTCTGGCTTTTATAAGCAATGTTAAAATTGATGTTTGCTGCTTAACCTGACTGGAATCGTCAGGCAAGAGCGAGCTGATGGCAGCAGTATCTTCTGCTCTGTAGTAACGTCATCTCCGTTTCCCATCTCTCTTCCTTAGGCATATCTCACTGACACTCCCTGCCAGCTTTCGAGGGAAAAGTCACAGCACTCGCCTGGACTTGGAGCACCAGCACTCAAATTTGTATGCCATATCAGGTAAGCTGGCACACGCAATGGTTTCTCTGCTCTTCTGTGTAATCAGAAGTATAACCAAACAAAGCAGCCCTGCTTGCACAAACAGCCAGGTGTGTGGTACCCATGAAACATACGTCCAGCTTTTCCTCAGTGCCATTTTAAGTGTTGAGAGCAGAAGGGGTGCAGAGAGACCCCAGAAAATGCCCAGGCACACATGTAACTGGCAGCAATCGTTACTGATCACTGGGGAGATGGCAGCCCTCGGGGAGGGATGCTGCTGCCTGCAGGGGTACTAGATGAGAGTTCTGATGGAAAGCAACACTGACACAAACTTTGCTCGTCATCTTTTGCATGATCTTCACAGGTGAGTCATAAGAGATGACATCTCTGCCCAGGAAGCTTTATCCTGCCTAGCAAGGATGAGTTTCATACACACTGTTCTTTGCTACACTCAACATACACATTAAAAACAGAAAAGATTTTTACTCTTTCCCACTTCTGTATTCTGAATACTGGCACTGCATAGATTTGTTTCCCCAGTATTAGGGAAAATTTGAAATAAGATGTTAGGATATGGGGGGGGGGGGGGTGTCTGTATTATTTTTAAGAAGCATGCGCTTGCACATGCACGCTTGGTCTCTCTAGCTGCCGCTTTCTCTCTGTTCACCATTCCAGGCTAGTATACAAGTGCTAGAGCTAGTGATAGTTTCCAGGTGTCAGTGTGGGAAAAACCTGCTAATGAATAATTTAGCTGGTTTTTGTTTTTAACTAGTACTAGTCTGCAGGGAAAAAAACATGTATTCAAATAGAGTGGTGATAAGGATCAAGCCTGTTCCTTCACCCATGCAGGTACAGGTACTTGTTACTGTGCTTCAGGACCACACAGTGGGTTCGATTTGAGCTGGGGTCCCTGTGAGCCGTCCCTGCCAGCTCTGCTTCTCTGGAGAAGGTCCTGCCTTTAAGTGCTTGCTTTCTTGAAGGAGAAGTGAGCTAAAAAGGAATGTAGCCTGGTTTTCGGGACCCAGGAAGAAATGCCTCTGGGAGTGAGAGGTAGGGATGCTTTACAGAGTTGTACCTCATGGAGTCTGTCACTCCTGGATGTGCCAAGAGCTGTGTGGTCTGGAAGCTATTCATGAACCACAGCAAAAGGACTTTTGGTTCTGCAAACTGAAGAAAAGTGATAGGCACAGCTGTGGCACAGCAGTGCGTTTCGTCTGCCTCTTGTGGGGCTAGCTCATATTCTGTGCTTCAGCTGAGTCGTGCTGGGGTGCAAGAGAGTTTTCCTTAGAATTATTTTTTTTTTAAGTAGCATTACAACTGAACAAATACTGTGATAGGCATGGTAGAATCACACTTAGCCACAATTTTCTCTTTGTTACGTCATTTTTTGCAAGAGGAGAAAAATACTAGCTTTAAACCTGACTCTGTCAAAACCTAATGAAAGTACAGTCCCTTCATCTGGCTGAAGAAGATTTTCAGGGCAGTTTGGAAACCCAGAAAAAGCAGCAGTGGATTCAGTGGGCTGTACAATAGGTAGTGCTTGTGCATAATCAGGGAAGAAAAGATGGCAAAAATGTGCCATTCACAGGTTCTTGCTATTAATAGTGAGTGACACTTCTAACATGGGAACATGGCATTAATTCATGTACCATAATCAAAGGGTTATTTAAAAGGTAATCTCTGACTGAAACTGCAGCTTCAGGTTCCTAAATAGATGGAATATAACAATTGCATAATTCTTGTCAGTACTCGTTTTTCTTGTTACTCTCCTGCCCTAATAGGTTTAGAAATGTAAGGGAAGGCTTGTTCTTGTGTTCATATGAGACAGTCCTGCATGGAGGACGGAAAGCTGTGCTTTCTCTCCTGAGAAAGCATCAAATGTGCCAACAGCGAGGCAGCAGCTCTGCGTGAATGTTACTGAGAACGACCCTGGTCTGGGACTTCCTGTGGGCTGCCCCTGCTTGCAGGGCAACCTGGGAAGATGACCTGTTTTGCAAAGAACCTGAATACTTTACCAGATAATTATAGGCAAAGCGCAAAACAGGCCTGCAAAACTGGGCATGGCATTAGTCCTCCACGTTTGCATGAGCACATTTCAGTCAAAGTATATAACTCTCTCCCCCCCCCCCCCCAACTGCACGTTCTCCTCCAGACACATTGTTATACAAGTTGTTGTGCATACATGTGCTGTAATGGCTATTGCAGCTGTGAATCGTTTCTGAAGAAAGGGTCTTGTCATATGAAACATCCTGTGCATTGGCAGGGATCTTCATGCATAACTCCTGACCACTGCTGCCTTTTCAGCAGCTGTGATGAGGTGCTGTGACAATTCCCTTTGCGTGCTTAAACATTGCCGAGGTAGATTAGCCCCCAGACCGCGCTGTGGAAACCATTCCGAAGTTTCCTGTTACGTCGGCGTAGTTTGCAGCCAGTCTGTTTTATCTGCGCTGCAACGCGAGCACCTCACTGCAGTGCCATGGCAACGGAAAATTTATTAACGAGCTTCCACTGTCGTCCCTAATTGCTCTGCCGGGATGTGGTTTGCCGCGGTGGGGTCCTGGCTGCAGCGTGCTGCGGGGCCCGCGGCGCCAGGGGAGGTGTGGGTGCGTGGAAGATGTGCGGGTCGTGGTGGCCGGTGTGGCGGGTGAGGTGACTGGGGCTCTGGCGGGTGCGGGACTCCTCTCTGGTCCCGCCTGGGTGGCCGCGCACGTGGACGAGCCTGCGGGCTCCCTCTCTTGGCTCTCAGCAAAATGGAAGGTTTCCTGGTGCTGGCGCAGGGAAACAAAAGCAGTTATGAACGGTCTCTTATCTTCCAATTTTGGTATCGCCTCAGTGTGAATTCTTGTGGTGGTGACAGGATGGGCTATTTAGGAAGGGAGGGCTGTAAAGGAGGGTGAAATTAAGAGTTGCAGCATGGTCTCGGTTCTTCATCTGTAGACACCCAAGATTTTCTTGGTAGTCAATGAAAACGACACTTCTATCTGGGGTTCAGCCTATTTATGGAAGGTGAAATTAATTTTGGCTGTTGGAGCCTATTCTGTATCTCAAAATACATTTTGGCAGAAATTGCCAGATCACCACTGGAACTGTCCTGTTACTCCTTTGGGCGTGTAATGTAATTATTATCACAAAGCTGGAATCGAGGAGAAAATGGTCCTGAAAGTAGTAATTACAGTTTTTAACCAGCCTTTTGTTATTTCCAGTCTTGGCAATGAAACATTGGTGACCAGAAAGTTAGGGAGACTCCTCTTAGCACAGTAAACTAACAAATCAGTCTTTGACAGGGTGCATATAGGAAACTATTGCCCGGACCTCGCAGCCCCACGCAGGGAGCCTGCCACGTGCCACTGCAGCACAGCACTGCTGTCTGCACTTACACTTGCACTGTTGGCATCATCCTCCGTGCCCGGCAGGCTCCCTGGTGCCACCCCGTGCCATGCACCCAAGACCAAAAGGCAGAATTACTTATAAGCTGATCTGCAAAAGGTCTCTGGGTGCTGCTGGGAGCACGGTGCTGAGGAGCTGACAGGTTTAATATGCATGTTCGAATGGGCAGCTGCTAGAAGAAGAATGCCTTGCTCCAGACAGACCTGTCGACAGACACTGCTCAGTATTTCACAGCATAGTCTTTCTTCATGGCCTTCAGCTTAATTAAGATGTTGTTGTGACTACATACTGCCTTCATTTCAGACTTCAGCATCTTCTGGCTGCATATTGCTTTGGCTTATCAGAGCCACAAGGACAGTGAGGGAGAGAGGGAGCCCTCTCAGGCAGCCACAGATAATAACATACAGGGAAAATTCCTGAATGAAGTGAAAAATTATTTATAATAATGGTACTCAAATCGAAGGGAAAATAAGTCACTCTAAGGGTATATAAATTTTTATGATAGTGTATAAACAGCCATAGCTTGCCTTGTCTCCCATCTATCCCTGCAGAGAATGAGCGCAACATCTAGCATAAAGAAAAATATAATAAGAAAACGAAAAAATGAATGGGAAGAGCTGGAGGATTGATCACTCGGTGTATTTGTATATCCTGATGTAAAAGGTGCTGCTGACAGGTGGCCAGGTTTCTTCTGTATCAAACCATGTGTGTGCTGTCAGGGCGGTGTGAGCAGCCTTGTTTCGATTGATGAATTGCCTGCTTTCTTGATTAAACCTTCCGTCACTTAAGAAACAAAAAGCCTGTGTTTGGATGGCAGAGTGGGACATGTCAAAAAAATCTGTCTGCTTTACCTTTGTGCAGATGTTGGGCACAGACTGTAACATGTATTATTAAAATGAATGTGGCATTTACTGTGCATTATTTCTTTCCTGGGAGAAAGGACCTGTAAATTATATGCTAATAATAAGCTTTAACCCTTTCAGAAACCAAGAGATTTAGGCGTGCAAATATTCCTGCAGGCCTCCTTAATTGGATGGGCTTGAATACCACTGTAGCTCTTTCTGAAGTTAATAAACAGTGTGTTTCAGACCAGTGTGCTGCTGCCTCTTGGGGATCTTGCCTCCACTAAGTTTTCTGCTGTGTAAGTGCCACTGAAACGTAAACCTTTCGAATTACAAAATCTTCTATTGAAAGCCCCCTTCAAATTCTGATTACAGGCGAAAGCTGTCTCCTGCCTGGGGACGAGGCCGGCAGTGGAGAGGTTGCACAGCCAGCCATGCACAACCTCCTCCGCAGGGGGGACAGCGCTCCGCCGTCGCAGCTGGCAGAGCCTCCCCGCACCCACACCAGCTCTAACCTTTGATTTCACTTTCAGAATCGCTTCAACCTGCCAGTTTGAGATGTACTCAACCGACTTGTCTCATGAAAAGGATTAGGGATGGAAAAAAGTCTTAACACACCTTGCAGACCACATGGCAGGATGTTGCGTTGGAAACTAGTGACTGAGTTTGCAAAATGAGATTTTTACAGTCTCAGCTGTGATTTCTGGGAAATCACGAGCTGGTCCAAGCTGTGTGCTTCCCCATAGCGTGGGCTTTCTCTGCTGAAGTCAGGTGGGCAAAGCCATTGCTGGTTTTGGTGTGCGAGCCTGCACACTGCTGGGTAGGGTTGTCTTTTTTTGCCCTGAAGTTTTACTGTCGTGTTCTGAGTTATGTTGCAGATAGATGTGTTTGTCAGTTGTAGCATGCAAACTTAATGTAATTTGAGTATAGGACAGTCAATACTCGTACCTTCTCTTGACCTGCTCTCAGACTGTCAAGACAGAAATCGCATTGCATGGAGTGTATCAGATACTTCTGCTCAGCCCCATCAGAATGTATGCACAGAGTAATTAGAGCCTCTCTGTATCAATTTTGTATATGAAACAAGTGTATGAACTTACAGATGCTGCTACAGCTGTCATCTCATAGCCAGAAACCTAACTTCAGTTGTATAATCCTATCTCCAAGGATTTTTGTTCTAGCAGAAACCTGGAGATAACAGGATGATCACAGTTACCCTTGGATAGGACCAAGTTTCATTTTTTGAACACTTAAATATGGAAACCATGCTGAAAAAGCAACAGAACAAAAGCAGAACATACTTTGATGTATGTTTGTTGACAGTATTTTCAAATAATACTTGCCAGCTGTCAGCCCAAAACAATTAAAACATTTGTGCAAATACTTAGAGATATTTGATGTTAACCTGACATACTGATATGCCATCCATAAGTTCGGTACCTCAAGTCGTGTTAATCCATAGAAATAAAACAGGATCCAGAAGCACATATTATTTGTACTGTATAAAAGTTAACGGAATTGTTTTTTAAAATATGCTTAAGAATCTCATACCATTTGAAGAGTTCTCAGTTGAGTTACAGATCCTGCAGACAGTGCTTGTGGAGCAGCAGTCGGGGCTCTGTGCAGAGCCCGTCTTACAGCTGTGCCTGCCAGAGCTCTCGGCCCTGAGCAGGGACAGCAGAGCTCGTCACCCCGTGCCTGTCGCCAGAGCCTGTGCTTGAAGCGTTTGTGCCGTCTGCCTGCAGCCTTGCACGCTGCTCCTGCGTGGAACTGTACGCCATTCAAACACCGCTTCTCACTTTTCTTAAATCCTTTCTTAATGTTCAGACTCTATCCATGATTATGGCTGCTGTTTTCTGAAAATGCCAGCATTCTTCAGTTTTGCTGATGCTGAACTGAAGGTGAAGGTTTTCATTCTCTTTCAAAGGAAAAATGCCATGTCCTCTGGATTGAAGCTTAGATGTCGCATCCTGAAACATCACACACTTCATCTACTGATAAAGCAACATTCGTGATGGTGAACAAGGCTGCAATATTTGCCATTCATTTGCTTAGGAGTGGCGGGTTTTCAAAGCAATTATTTGATGCAGCAATGCCTTTGCGTGTATTTATCTTAAAAACTATTATTTTGTAATTGTCTTTAACCACATTATCAACACAGTTACTTGTGTGAAGTATTTTTCCCAGAGAAGCTGGACTGAGCACCAAGGAAGGGAAACACAGCCGGTTGCCAGATTGGTGTTGGCTAGTGCGTGTTTGCCAGCTCGCGGCCATGAAGAAGGATGTTTTTGTGGGCAGCTTTTACAGGTGGCACTTTCTCCACATCTCTGATTTGTTTATTTTGGAATTGTGCACCAATATTTATTACCTTAATATTTACCTTAAAGAAGTAAATATTTATTTAAATGATTGTTTGTTATTATATTTTATATAATAATATTTCTTTATTACATTTAAATATTTATTTACCTCTTCAAGACACTTTCTAGAAAGGTCAAAACAAACTTTGTCATCTGATTGGGTAGCAGGATGGTTTTGTTGCGGTGTCTGGTGGGCCATAGGTAGTGACTTGGGGCAGGCAAGGGAGCGAAGCAGTTGCTGTCGTGAAGTGGGATGGTTGGGCTGCGGTTGTAGAGGGAAACGTTTGCAAACGTAGGTTCCAGTCAGAGTTCGATCTGCTAGGTCACCCAGGCAAACTTTCCCGGCACGAGGTCATTTTGAAGTAGCAGGAGAGTCCCCTGGGGCCAGGTCCCGTGTTGGGGAGGGGGGCGGAGGGGCTCAGTCCCGTGGAGCCCGGCTGGGGCAGCGAGGGTGCGGTGAGCCGGGGTCCATCCACAGCACGGGTGTTGGAACAGGGGGGGTGCTTTTTAGCTCCTGTAGGAAATACAGTGAGATTTGGTGTTCATTCCACGCTGGTTTATAATCCAGCTCTCTGGAGGCAGCAGAGAGAGTGGAAACTGATGTTAATGATCTGGAAAAACATCAAAGCCGGTGGATTCCTGAAAAGGAAACCAAGTTGCTTTTCTGTATTGGATAATGCAGATCTTGGCAGGGGGGAGTTGTAATTTGTCTGGGTAGCTTTGTTGGAAGCATTTATTTCACACACTGCTCTTATGGCAGCAGTTTGCTTCCAGATTCCTCCTTCCTTTCTGGAGCTCAGTCAATTTATTCAGCGTGGCTGTGAGTTTTGCTCCGAAACGCCGGCGCATGGCCGTGGAGCCTGGCTGGAGCCCTGCGGCAGCAACTGCTGCGGGGGCCGGGGGGCCGGGCTGACTGGGTTGGGTGCTGGCGGCTTTGTTTTTTCCGCTGCTCAGCGATTGACTCAGGAATGCCTTTTTGCATGTACCCCCCTTTTTTCTTTTCTTTTCTTCTTTTCTCTCTCTTCATCTTTTCTTCTTTTCTCTCTCTTCATCTTTTCTTATGACAAAAGAAGTCTCTTTCAGAGGTCTTCCTAGATTAAGAAATGGAAGAAAAATTAAAGATTTTGTTACATTTCAGTGCCCATATGTCAACTTCTTTCTTGTTGCAAAATGTCAGGTTATCTATGCCACAACTGCCACTTACTTCTCTTCAATGTACATTTTCTTTTAAAAGATACTGTATCTTTTATCTGTATGTAATGAGGACAGACGTTTTAATCAGAGGTTAGTCATTTATTTTTGCAAACTATTGTTTTGCTTCATCATTTTTGCAGATAATTAAATGGTTCACTTGGCACAGTGTGTCTGCTTTATTAAAACAGGTAATTTTGAAAAAAAGGAAGATGCTATTTTTTGGATCACTGCACAAGAATTGCTTTTATCTTCATCTTCCAGCATAGTTTTGGTGGTTTTGTGATACCCTCCTATGTTCAAGTGTTTTAGTATGCTCCACTCTCTAAAGGGGGAGGCCCTGTGCTACATTTTACTGTTGATCCAGATTCCCACATGTACGTTCTTTGCGCTTCTTAAGAATAGAAGCAGAACTAAATTTATTTTTTGTGACACTGAATTTTAATCAGGATGGTCCAAAAAACAGACAAGTTGTGACACAAGCTTTATTCTGCATTGAAACCTCTTTACTGAGATTAAAGTCAGCCTGTTCTTTGCCCTATTGCAATTTCCAGTCTTTGGACTAAGAGACCTGGATAATCTTCAAAATATAAAAGGCTCTATTAATATCCAGCAGTTCAGGGAGACTGAAGTCTCATCTAAAATGCTGCAGCTGCATGTTTCAGAAAAGGAAATGTCTTGCTTAATACTATATTTAATGAGATTCAAAAAAGTGTATTTCTTATTAAACTAGCTCATCCGTGGTATACAGATTCTTTGCGTGCTTGCTGCTGCGGTGTACCGTCCCATGTTATCAGTGCTGCACGCAGGCAGGCTTGGCCCAAACGGTGAAAGATGAAGCCACGAGTTCTGCCACCTGTATAATTTTTCAGACGTGATTTTCTGATTAACCTGCTGTCATCCAAAGTGGCATTCTTTATCTTCATCATCTCACTTTTGCGTACTTGTACAAGAGTGCGACAGCTCTGGCTGTGGTGCTGCTCTTTCTCCTGCATTGTCTCGGCTATCCCACGAAGCTGCAGGCTGGCATGGGAAGCCTTGTCTTCTGCTGTGATGTACCAGACATACAGACTTCACCCATTTTTCTCAGCTTACACATCACCTTCCGAGGGAGCTGCTTGTTGATCTCTGCTGAGAGGATTATCTGGCTGCTACCCCTCGAAGCCTTGAATTATGTATGAGCAGGTGTACCGGCAGGGACGTTCCCCATCCCAGTGGCGTGGGCAGTGGCGAAGGCGTTGACGCTAGCGGCTCTGAGCCGGCGGGGCGTGCAGGGAGCATCAGAGAGCAAGCGGCGGCTGGAGCAGGGCTGTGTCGAGAGGGAGGGTGACGCCGGAGGGGACCCCACCGATGACGTGGAGCCCTACCAGGGCAGGGGTGCTGTTCTGCCCTTGCTCCGCACACCCAGCAGCAGTCATGGTAGGAATGTGGCTGCTGGAGGAGGATGAGCTGGCGGGACTTGTGGAGCATAACCTTTGAGGCGGGCTGTGCTGTATTTGTTTTGCTTTTCTGAGTACCATAGTTTAATTTTTTTTTTTTAAATAGGAAGCCGCTCTGTGGTTTGGATATTTAAACAGTTATTAACCGAATGACAATTAACAGATTGCATAGACAGATTTTCTTTTCAAAACCTCTGAAATTGAGTACAGTTTGCAAAACTATCACGGCATAGTAATGACAATGAATTTTGATTTCCCGGAACTGATATTAGACTCCTTATTAAACTATGTGCATCTGCTTTTAATTTACTCCAAATAATTGGAAAATGCAATGAAGCTTTCCAATTAAAGCATGGCTTTATGCTGTTTAATAATACCCCCATAATATTATAGCTTATGAAGTGACAGGTGAGTTGGTGTATGAATAAAACATAAAGGCAGCAATAAGGGACAGAAAACCGGAGACAGTTGTTGGGGATTTTAAATGCTGGATGTAATTTGCATATATTAATCTCTTCTTTTCAGCCTTATCAGGCGTTCTTCAGTATTTGAAGTTAAAATAGCGTTGACAGGCGGGAGTACGCTTAGTTTTTTCAAGGATTTATTACTTGTATAATTTCTGATCTTTAATAAGCAGATATGACTGATCCTCATAGTTCTATAGAAATCAGTTAATTGTTCCAGATGGCGTGTACTGATTATGCAAAATTATTTTTCACACCATTTTTTTTTTCTGATGGAGTTTGGAGTAAAATTAAATTTTTTATAGCCTTCTTATCATGCTGTTTTACAGTGGTTTTTGCACAGAAGTTGAATTTAATCTACTATATTACATTGACCAGCAGAGTTATTCTAATGTAGCATTCTGTGATTTGACAAAGAATAATAGAACACATTGCTCATTGTTCGTTACTGTGCTGCTAATAAAAAGGAGTTCTAGTGCAGAAAACCAGGCTGTTATTTATGAAGAATGCTTAATTTGCACAGTTAAAAATGCAAAATTGTTACAATGAGATGTTCTCTCTTTTGGATAGAAGACTTGGGCAGAACAAATGAAAATAGTCTTGTTGCTACAGATTTCATCTAATAAAGAAGGATTTTTTTTTTTTTTTTTTAAATGACTGGTGTGGCTAGACTGTATTTTATTGGGAGGAGCAGTCATCCAGGCAGCATGCTCGTGGCTCCTATCAAGAGGTGTCACTGGTGTTTTCCCTGATTATCATCATCCAGATATCTCAATGGCATAATTTCATAATTGAAAACATTTATAAAGGTTGTTGGGCTTCATTTATCTAATGAAAAGCTGTTTATACGAAATAAACCACACATAAAGCCCTCTTGCTAATAAGGTTATTGCGATTCGTTTTGGTGGTGACTCAGTTGTTGGAGGAGATGTCCTGCTGCCTCGCTGTCCTGGCTGTGCTGCACCGGGTCCCGGCGACAGGCGCCCATCCTGCGGGCATGCCGTGGGCAGGGGTTCCCACAGCTGCTCTCGGTCCTGCCGGAGCAGACGGGACACCACGATGGGCATTCACCTGCTGCCACGGGTTTGTCCAGGAGTAACACTGGGCCCTGGTTAAATTTGTGTCCCATCCCTTGTCGTGCCGTGCTGTGGGCAGGAGTGAGGTGCTCTGCTTGGGCAGCACTGCCGCCTTCCTCCCGACAGAGACTTGTGTGAGTTTGCTCGATTTTCCTCCCTCGGGCCAGCCCCGGGGCTGCGGCGCCTTCACCAACAAGCAACGGGTGGCCTTGCGGTGCGAGGGTCCTGCTTGTCCCTCGGGCCGGGCTTTGTCCTGGGGTCTCTGCCGCCATGCTTAGACCTCCGTGGGGGGGCTGAAGGGACAGTCAGCAGCCGAGTCCAAGACATCTTACTAATCTTTGCAAAGCAAAACAGCAAATGTTTAAAAAATGACCTGGTGGTTAATGGAATTAAAATCGCCAATTAAATTAGAAAAGTGGGGATACAGTAAATGGACTTTTATAAAGAGTGCTTATTTTTAACTCAGTAGAAAAAAGACAAGTAATTAACTCAGCCATTAGAAAGCTCAAAATTTCTCCCGTCTCCTGTGGAACTAGAAAATTGTTTTGTGTATACTCTTATATATATATACGAATAATATATATGGAGACGATTAATAGCATAAATCAGAAATTATTAGAAAATATTTGTTCTAATGAAGTAATAATTTGGTAGTAATGCTTTTCATCAGTGTAGCTTAAGGCTACATTAAGTGGACAGACTTTATATGGATTCTCTAATTTTAATCTTCAAAATGCTATCTAATGTCTCATTAAGACTTGCATATAATGTATCTTAAGTACAGTCATCAAATATAGTTTAGGGAGATTTATGTTCAGATATTGCTTAAAGATGTTTTAATAGGCCCATTTACTCTGATGATATTAATGAGCTCTTAACACATATTAAGCTTCTAAAACTAGTGGTATTCCTCTCACAGTGAGCAAAACAACTGAGGAATTGTAAATTAATTGGATGCTCCAACAAGGCTGTTTTTCAACGTGAGTCTTCAGCCACCCTCTCCAAACTGTGTAGCTCCGTAAGCGTCGGGCTGTGTCCTAGCTCTGCTGCTGCGTGCTCCTCGAGCGTTCCCCTAACGCGCGATACCTGGGCTCCGGCAAGGTCGTTCAGACCTGCTCATCGTGTGTTGTCTCCTGGGTGTGCAAGGGCGTAGCAGGGGTTGCTGTTGCTCGTATAACCACGTATATGGGAAAAACTGCAGGTTGAGACTAGGCTAGACCTATGTAAATATCTGTAATGTTAGGCAAAGTTGGTTGTATATCTACTAAATAAGTAAATCGGATACCTTAAGGAAAGAATCAAATACAGTCATGCTTTTAGATAAATTCTGCTTTTTGAGCATCTAAAGTTAAGATGCAAGAATTGTGATTATGATAATAAAAACTGTTCATTCCCCTATTGTCACTTTAGTTCCAACTCAGAAAGTTATTGCAAACAAAATTCTCCAGTTTCATCACTCAGCTCCTCTTAAAAAATCCTTCTGAGTTCAGAGACTTTTATAATTACTAAATTGGTTTGTTAGAAGGAGATAATAGCAAATTTCTTCTTTTCATAATTGGACATTTCTTCCCTGTAGGCTAATGTGTGTGCGGCACTTGCATACACAATAAGCTGTGCTTTTGAAAAGCCATAACTAGCTAATAAGTGCCGTGGTGTCATCAGAGAGTAATGGTTTGCTGATTAGCATAATTAATGACAAATGGTGGTGCGGAGCGGGTGGATTGGTTTAGCGGATGATGAATGCGCTGCAGCCGAGGCTGAGTCCTGCCAGGGCGGCCTGGCTGGCTGTCGGTGGCTGCTCCTCGGCAGGTAGGCCTCCTTGCCCGCCGCCGGCCGGCCTGCCCCCCGCGCCCGCTGCCCCTCCTCGGCAGCGCGGGGCGCTCGGTGGAACGAGCCACGCGCTGCCGCCGCTCGGCGTGGCAGCCCCCGGGCAGCGTCTCCTGGAGCAGGGCTCGCTGCTGCTCCCCGCCACGCTCGGGGCAGGGGGGGGGGGGCCTTCGGCCGAGCGCTGCGGGACCGGCCCGGCACCGACGGGAGAGGGGCTGCGCCCGGCCGGGTGTTCCTGTGGGCCGCGAATGGTCCTTGTCCTCCGAGGGCAGGAGGGAAGCTCCAGGCGGCCGTCCGTGCTATGAGACGGGCGCGTTTATCTGTGGCCTGATTAATCAGGGCTAATTTGCATTTGCAAATGAGGCTGCTAAAAATGGAGTTACCTTTTCACCTGTAAGGGGGAGGAGGGATTATTTCTAGGTTGTCTCTTTTTTAAGTGATAAGCAACTGTTTTACCAATAAGGATGAAAATACTTCATTTGCATTAGCAAAAGAAGCTAATTATTATATAGTTAATTAGCATCTGGAAATGAGGATTATCTTAATTACAAAGCACTATTTCCTTAATAGCTACAAAACTAAGTTTGATCTGTGTGGAGATTGGTGACTATTATTATGTAATTAGTGATCATATTAATGGTGCAGTGTATTTAAATATAATTTGCATATGCAAATGAAATTTACCTGATAGAAAAATGTGGCTCCACTAATGACTCTGAGCACTTAAAAATTAAATTACATTAGGAGATCCGGATCCCGAGTTGCTGTGCAGTGGCACGGTGGATCTCCTCCTGCAGAAGAGCTTTTGGTTCTGCAGGGCCATGGCTCCGTGGTCCGGCTGTTGGGAGGACGAGGAAACCTCCCACCATCTTTTCGGCTCACCAAACCTCAGTGTTAGGTACAGCCTCCTGCAGCTGGGCGGTTTCTCCTGCAGCATCGCCATCACCCTTGCCATACTGCCGTCCTCTCCTGCACTGGAGACTTCAGCTTTGGGTCCTTGTCAAGGCTCTTCTGGCTAGATAAGTATTACATCACTGGATGGTAGGAGCACATGTTCTGTGCATCAGTGAGCTTCCGGGCAGGAGATGGGAGTCCCACGTCCTTTGTAGCCATGCTCGTGATGAGTTTCTGCCTTCCATTCACGTTTAGGGGTGCCCGTGGTATGGAGAGCATGGTGCTTTCAGCACAGCTGATCCGTCGTCTTTCCCCTGCTTTTATTGGAAACAAA
The DNA here is from genome assembly GCF_965638725.1 of Aptenodytes patagonicus. NCBI lineage: Eukaryota > Metazoa > Chordata > Aves > Sphenisciformes > Spheniscidae > Aptenodytes > Aptenodytes patagonicus. Next base: position 12,974,585 of record NC_134966.1, read on the forward strand.
AAGCTGCCTGTGTGTTTAAAAAAAAAACTAAAGTCCTTTAAAACAAAACCATGTTAAGAGAGGGTGCTGTGCACCCTTATCTCCCCAGGGAGCCCTGTGGGACAGATGTTGGTTGCCCAGTGCACAGCTGGAGATCGCATGGTGCTGGTGCTGGTGCTGGGCAGTGGCAGCCATCCTTGCAAGTGTGAGCAGCTGCCACTGCCCGGTGACCTGGCCCCCATCCAGAGGGATTTTTGAGTCGGGGAGCCCAGTACCCTCGCAGTGACAACCTCCCTTCCCCATTGTACAAAATCACACTTCTGTAGGTGTCTCAGCAAAGGAAAATCAAAGCTTCCAGGGCCAGATATTCTAAGAAAATGCAGTGTGTTTCTTTAATATACCCTGCTCCTAACCTGCAGTACTGAAATGACTGAAGTGCAAAAAATACCAGTGCTGGAAGGAAGCAGCCATTACCCAACAGGATGTTTCTCTCATCAAGAGGGAAAAATTTACAGCCGCCGGCCGGGGAACACTGCAGCTATTGTGGGTGCTTACTGAGATGCTTTTTGCAACTGCTTGCTCCAGCCCGAGTCCTGCCTGCCTGCGCCTCCCTGCCTCTCTGCAGCAGACAGACATTACATGTTTAATGACTTCCAAGGAGTCTGTCTATCATTACAGCTAGAGCTGAAAGTAATTGAAAAGTGTCTGTGTTTCTCTTCAGCACAGCGGCCCGTGTGCGGAGGCTGGAGGAGTGCCTCTGCTTCGCTTCCCTGTCCTCGAGCGGGACCTGCCCCGGCTCTGCCGCAGCCCCGCACGAGTGCCCTGTTTTGTATCTGCTCTGGTCTAATTAATTAAGGGTTGTTGCTTGGAAGTAGCACATGCTTAGGTGTGATCTTTGAAGTTTAGTGTGGTGCGGAGACTTCAAAGGGGACATTTTATTAAAAAATAATAAAATCAAGAGCTCCTAAACACTTGCAATTTGAAGAGCTTGTTTGAAGTCTCTCCATGTTCTCTGGTGCTGATACAGCCATAGCGCTGAGGTACTGCTTAGCCGTCACCATGCAGTGCTTAACCTTCACTTTATTTAAAAAAGAAAATAATCAAAACCAGGAGTATTTTCTCAAGTGTTTTCGTGGCTTGATCTAGCAGTAAAGAACTAATTGTGCCATGTTGTGAGCTATGCAGGAAACAGAGAAAATCAAGGCTGACAATCAAATTAGCAAAAATGAAAATTTAGTCCAGGTCTGTTTTTTTAATCAAAGTCGTTTCAAGATGAACAGGAAAGCTGTAAACCTTTCCCATTGCAGAGGTTTCCTTCCACAGCCCGGGAGGCCCCTGCTCTCCCACTCACCGCACCGAGCGTCGTGTGGTTCGGTGCTGCTGCCATCCTGCTGCCTGGCCCAGGCCTGGACACCAGGCACGGGACCGGGGCGTTCCCAGCCGGGCCGTGCTACCACTTCCTTGCTCCCCCGCGACAGCTCTCTGGTGTGAGCTTCTGCTCCCTCCGGGAGCTGCAGGACCAGCAGCGCAGCTGCCCCCGGAGCTGGGTGTGGTGCTCTGGGGCCATCTTGTGAGCTTGGGCTTGTGCCTTGGTCTGGTGGAGCTGAACAAGGGGAGAGGTGGTGGGCTGAGCTCTGCACCCCTGCCCGCGGGCAGGCCAGGGGCTGCTGGAGGCACCTGCGGGGCCAGGTGTGTGGGCAGAGCCCACGCAGCGCTGCAGCACCAATCGCTCAAGTGGAGCATAGGACCATCCTGGCTGCTCTGGCCTCCTCTCGTCAGCGCATTCGACTAACGAGGGGCCGCGCAGGGCCAGCAACCCACTGATCCCCTCGGCACAGCCGGCAACGGCGGCCTCTGCGGGAACAGCACAGATGGCGAACCCGAGCGACAACATAAACTGCAATATGTCTTGGAGATGCTGCCGGGCTGCGGCTGGTTTGTTGCGTTGTGGCGGTCTGCTGGGCTGGGGGCAGCTCTGTGTTCCCCTGCCCCTCGTCCGAGGGGTCCCTTACTGTGGGGCTGCTCTGGGTAGGCTGAAAAGGGACTGGAGAGGAGCCAGAGGAAACGGGGTCAATGTCTTAATATTTGGATATTTTTCTTTATTAAATAAAGAAGTGTGTGCATTTTGAGGGCGGTGTCTGCAGCCGGGGAGCGCAGCCTGGGGCGGTTGCAGCATTCCCGATTGCAGCCAGCTTGGCAGGAGCTCGTGAGGGAGTTTGCTTTTGTTTTCCCCCTGAGGTTTTGCTATCATTAGTGATTTGGAAATGCAGAGTGGTGGTGTTCCATCTGGGACTTGGTGCACAGTAGCACAGAGAGTGCACACACATGTTTACTATTCAGACTGCTATTTAAATTACCGTGTACGGAAATACAGAAGTAGGAGTCTTAGCTGTACATTATGGAGAGTGTGGTTTATTCTGAAAAGCTTGCATCCTTCTCTTGATGTGTTGCAGACTGTTGTAAAACATTTTTTCCATACTTCTGAATTACTTCCCCCTGTACCGAGATCACATAACATGCCTGGGTGCATGCAGGTGTCCTGTGCCGTCCTCCACGCACAGGTGTAAGGGCTCAGGTGTGCAGAGCTTGTGCCGGGGCACTCGGTGGGAAGCAGAGGGGCACGAACGGGAGCTAGAGATGTGTGTGTGCTGAGCACACGGCATGTTAGGGTGGCTGTGGCAGGCAGGCAGGCAGGGGCTGGGAGGGGGCGTGAAGGGGGGGATGTCCTGGTCCCTGCCTGACTAGCCTGCCCTGGCCAGCACAGCGCTGTCCCACCAGCTCCCCGTGGCTGATTAGCCGACCCAGGTAGCAGTGCGAGTCCTGGCATGCCGGCTGGCCAGGAAGGGCCATGCCGCTGGCAGAAGCAGCCCTGCTGGGCGGGCAGGCATTGGACCCAGCAGCCTGCGCGCCCTGCAAGGGCTTGGGAAGTCCCTGTCCTGTTCCTTGGAAAGCCGTCAGCCTAGCGCTGTCACCCGGAGTTAACAGTCATGATTGCAGAGAGTGGGTGTTCCCTGGGGGAGAGCCATTTCCATCTGCTGTGGGGTGACTCCGTGGCTGAATAAGAGCCTCACCCCACACAGGGCACCGCTTCTGATGGCAAGAGCTGTCTCTTGCCCTCCTCGGCCTGGGGGACAGGACTGCATGTGGGCTGCGCTTTCTTGCTTACGTGGAAATGGTGTTTGAAGGGCCCTCCCGTGAGCTGGGGTGCCCTCCCGCCCGCACGAGGCTGAGCTGTGTGCTGCGGGGGGCAGCAGGCTCTTCTGGTGGGCGCCCTTGGTGTCCATGCAGGACAGGGGCTCATGTGTCCCTCCAGTCTAACCGTGGCTTCCCTTGGCGGGTGCATGCAGCCGCCCGGTCTGAGCGTTGCTGTTGCCCATGCTTTCTGCCAGCCCCCTGGTTCTTACCCGCTTCCAAGTTCTTCTGGTGTCATTTAGCTGAAAATTAGGCTTTCTCTAAACAGGTGAGCTTTGCTGGTTTTATGGTATTGCTGTAGGCTGGTTTATGAGATATTCATCTTGCTTAAACATAAACACTCTGCTAGCGTTTCAGGTCTGGGGAAAATCTGAAGACTTTTGCAGTGTTACAGAAAGCTCTTTCTAAAATCTAAGATCATTTAAATTTTAAAGGTAGCAATAGTACGTTCAGTGTTAGGGTTTTTTTGTTGGTTTGGATTAGCAATGCTTAGCTTTCAAAGTCATGTAGGAAAATGTTTTGCAAGGGATTTATTTATTTAAATATTTTTAATATCAGCAGTTGAAAATTCCAGTGTAAAAGGCTATGCAAAAATAGCAGTAAAGAAATCCAAAGCTATAAAAGCTTATGGTGAGAATTTAAATGCAGAAACAGCTGTTATTTCCTTGGGAGTTGAGGTATATAAACTCTTCCATGTCTGTGTATCCCCACAATAGTGGTGTGAAGAATTAGCGCTCACTGCAGTGTGCAAACTGAACCCGCCAAGCACTGAGGCAGCTATTCATCTATACCCAGGAGCTAAATATGACAATGTTAGCATTTTTCATTTCCCTGACGTTACCATTAATAAAGCAATGATCCAAAAGAAGCTTTGCTGAGTCTGTTCTTTATGCTTCCATCACTCACGACTAGATAATTTCACACAGGATCGTTTTTAAATTAAATGACGATAAAAGCGCTCTGCTGTCCTGTGTTCACTAGTTCATAGAAGTCTATCAAGTCATTAATGTGTCATGACAAACTGCTAGTTGGATACAAGAGTAATTAATTATTTGCATAAATAACAGGTTGAACTTCGTGCTTTGAACCGCAATGACATATGCGTCACATCATGGACATCTTAGAACCTCTTGCAGAGAGTTCATGGGAGGGGTGAAAGCTGAGCCGGCATGTGTGCAATCGCATCCTCAGGCGCTTCAGACGGTCAGGAGCTTGGCTTGAGTTTTGATGCTTTTTGTGTTCCTAAGTTCTTCATTAATGGCTGTTTCAAGAAAGCATCTGATCATTGGAGATTCAATGAACAATTATACAGATTTTCATAATCACCATTAATCACCACATATTTTTCAAGATAATTACAGCAATTATTATTTAGATTCCTCTTTTATGTGCGCATTGTAGAAAAGAACAAGTGCTTATTACGCTGGGTAGTGTAGAGAACTATGGTCTGAAGTTCTTTGTGATCCAGAAACTCATTATGTTAGCTGATGCTGCCTGTGAAAGTTCATCAGCATGTTTAAATTAGGGTAGCATTGGCAGGTCTGATTATTTAAATCTGGTAGCTTTGCTAAAAATATAGTTATTCAAGAAAGATGAATTACTAATTTGACAACTGAGGTTTAGTTGGAGTCTACAGCACAGAAGGCAGCATCTATCGTGTGCTTAGAGGAGGGTGACAGTACATTTTCAGATTAAAGAGAGAATTTCTAAGCGAGCTAACAAGTTGTATTTATAGAGCGCAGTTTTGTGGCCTGCCCTTTAAAGGCTGAGAGTAAGTCTTAGTAAATTATAACGAAGAAGTAGCCACCAGTTAAAAGTTGGTCATGGTTTTCAGTGGTCCTGCACCGACTAAGGGGGTGGCCCCAGTGCTCTTTTGGGTGCCCCGCTCACCAGAGAGGTCCGGCCTCCTCCCAGCTGCCATTGGGGATTCACGGGGACGCTGTCCTTCGGGGTTTGGTTTTAGGAGCACGGTTCTGGCCGCTGGCTCCTTTCAACTCTTTTATCTAATTGCAGTGACTGAGCTAATTGGATGTAACCCCCAGGGAGGAGCTGCTCCTGGGAGACAGCAAACAGCCATTGAAATAATTTTCTTTCTGAAATCCCTTTTTATTTTGTTCCGTTTTGAGGGAGAAAAGCGCAGGCACCTCCCTAATCTGTTGCAGATGCTGTGGGTGTAGTTGCACAGGGAGAACCTGCTGCCTCCTGGATTCAGCCCCTCGGTGCCGGGCCGTAGTGCCGCAGGCATCCTCCTGGTAGGTGAGGCTCTGTGGGCAAGTGGCGATTCCACGTGCAGGGCCAGGAGCTGTGACCACCCGAGGGCTGCGGCTGCCTTGGGAGGTGCCAGCAGAGGTGGTGTTCCTGCTGGCCCTGCCACTGGCCCCGCTCGGAGCAGTGCAGGGCAAGAGCAGCTTTGCCTACCTGTGCAAGGAAGCTTTAAGTGAAACGTGCAAGGTGCAAACGTTTTATAGGTCTTTAAAAATATTTTAAAGTTACAATCTTTTGAAGATGTTAAAACCTACGTGGGTCAATATGTGAGCTTACTCATGTGGTGGTGTGAGTAATGCTACTGGTGGTAATGCTCTAAAAATGGGACCTTGCCCACCTTTTTTGTTCTGAATCGGTAAATGCTGCCTTTGGAAAGAGGGCTGTACTTTATCATTCACCAGCACCAATTCCTTTTATCCCTGTGTGTTACCGTCTGCTGGTCTCGAATGTGGCGCAAATCGACATCGAGGAGCATTGAATAGCTCTTGGCCAGACTTAAACAAGAACTGCAGCTCCAGGCCAAAGCCTGGCTGGTAAGTCTTGACGCTGCACATGAAAATGGTAACATGGGGCAGAATCTCAGCACAGTGCTCTGCTCATCAGAGACTGCCAGGAATGCTTCAAAAGCAATAGGAAAAAGAAAAAAAGGAAAAAAGGGAGGAATCAGAGGCTGATGATGATGTTTATTTACAGCACAACATCAGAACAAGGGACATGGAATTAAAAGCCTCCTACAGTTCTGGTTTCATTTAATTTTATTATGAAATTAACTGGCTGCTGTAAACGGCAGTTGCATACTGTCTCATGGTGCACGGCGGGAGCGATGGCGCCTGTGCCCAGACCCCGGTGCTGGACACCCCAGCAGACTGTGGTGCAGCGATGGCAGCTCTTTCCTGTCTGTTGCTGGAGGTGCTCGGCCCTGGAGATCACTTCCTGCAGTTACCTCCTTCCGTCTTCTGCAAGTCTCGGTGAGCTGGAGTGTGGTGGGGGAGTGCTTTTAAAGGGCTCAACCCACACGAGCTCCAAGCGTGAGGCTGCACATGTGCAGCCACATCACAGCAGCATTGCTGCTCGTGCCGCACTCCACCCAGGAAACGGAGAGGTGGGCCCTGTGCAGGGAGAGGGCGTCTGCCGCAGCTGGGCACGGGCTGCTGAACCAGCGGTGACGGAGCTGGCGAGGGGCTGTGTGGCAGGCAGGGGCGCGTGGTGCCGAACCTCCCCAGTAAATCACTGCAAACATGCATTGCTGCAGCTGGGGTTTTGTTCAAAGCAGCTTGGTGCACAGGACCCCCGTGGAGCACACTCTACACATCGCATGACAAAGCCTTGTCCACAAGATACAAAAGCTAACATTCACGTGAGATGGTTTGATGTTGTGGTGGAACAAATTGTCACTGTGTTTGTTAATCTTCTTGGATTTGGATTTACACTCCTAAAAGGAAGCTGGGTTGCCTCACCCTTGAAATCCTTGTGAATGTGAAAAAAACCTTCTTAGGCAGCAGTAGCTTTGAATCTCTCTCTTCCTGCGGCCAGTGCTGCGGGACGGCAAGCAGCACCTCTGACGGCGAGGTGGGGGACGTGAGGGTGTCCTTCCTCTGAAGCGTTTGCTTTGTACAAGGCCATCGTTCAGCCTGGAAGCAGAGGCGAGGGATGAGCAGCAGCTCCCCACACGTCTCAGGGGGGTCCCCACCATCTGCCTGCAGCCCCTTACGTGCCCAAACAGCTCCTGCCTGCAGGCTGGCGCCGCAGGCTCCCGCAGCCGAGCCGTGGGGCGAAGGCTGCCGCCCTCCCAGCACTAGGGGAGGCTGGGGGAGGCGGGCGGCTGTGGCAGCCTGGTGCTTTATTTCCGTAAAGTTTCCTGAATTGGTGGGTATGTAAATCCTCGTGACTCCTAGTGCTTGGCTGTGAAAAGAGCCACTGAATGAGTGTGTTGTTTTCCGATTTCTCCCTTTAATGTATTTTACCAGCAGCCTAGTGACGGGCCTGACACGCCAGCTCCTGTGTACGCTCCTGTGCTTTGGGAGTGCAGCATTAATAACACACTTCCATGCATCATGCCATTTTTAAGCATGATCGTTATGATAAAGGGCATATACTTAATTACAGGCCTGCTTAATTACAGCTCTGTTGAAGCTCGTTTGTTTAGGAGAGTGCTAATTGCGCTGCTGAGCCTTTGGCACACCCTCCTTTCATCTGCTGCTTTGCTCTGCAGTTTTGAGCTCCGGGAGGGCTGGAGTGCGCGAGGACCGAAGGACGGATGGAGGCAGTCTGGCGGGAGCTGCCGGGGGAACGTGCACGCTCATCGCGGCTTATTCTTTAAATTACTTTACAAAAGCCAGCGTGTGACTGATCAAAGCAGGTTTCTGTCGGGATAACAAATGCAGATGGTCTTTCACGTTCAAAACTTCCTGGATTTGGTGATGCTGCTTTTCATCTGTTTCCTTTTGTTTCATGTAGCACTGTGGCTGCCACATAGCACCTTTGATAATGAAATTACTCCAGTGGAGAGGTTTTTTTTAAGTCAAAAATACACAAAGCAAATGTAAAATGCTAAGTATTCTTAAATAACCCTTGTTAAATCACTAACATGGTAACTCACTGGTGCTGATGGAAGTTACAAACAGCAAGCAGAGAAATGCCGGGTTCGTGGGTGCAGATGCTTTGTGAAAGAAAACCCTATTTGAGGATTACCTGAAGGCATTTCAGGGCTTAAATTTGGTCTAGTTTGAAGCTTTTATTTCTTTCAGAGCTGAAATTTAAAGACTTAAAATGTTAAAGGTGCAACTGAAATAAAGCAGGTGTATTTGGGGCTGCACTCTGCCTTAGAAATGTGCCGTTTTCAGTCTTGTGGGGAAATTGCTGTGTTGCATGTTTTGAAAGTAAGTGTCTGCCTTGTACTGACACGTCTTGTGGGAGGCTTTCTGTGAAGTTTCCGAGGTGGTGATAGCAAGACAGAAACACTGAACATCATTGCACATTGCACTATCTAAGAAGAATACACAAGACAATATAAAGGCAAACAATCCTCTTAGTATCATTAAGGTTGTGCTACAGAGAGAGCTTGGCCCAGTGTCATGGGGTGTCATGTCCTTGTGTCTGTCCTCATACTCCACTGGTTTCCATCCTCCAGATGTGGTTTGCAAGTGTCTGAGCTCCGTTGCTCACTGTTAAGTTTGCAGTGGCAGCAGCCAGGCCAGGGAGGGTGCTTGGCCGCAGGTGTTTGTTTTCATTCTGCCCAGGTAGTAGTACTTACTGCTTTGGGGAGGTACAAGTCACCTGAACCAGGCATGTTCCTTATCCTCTTGCTCGGACACCACCGAGTTCGCTCAGATGGTTCTGTGTGGTAGTGGTAAACAGATGTCTGTCCTCTTAAACTGTTTGTATTGGTTTTCAGTTTCAAATACTGTCCTGTTTTGGCAGCTGAACCAAATTGTGGAAGACTCAAAATTGAGACCATGAAATTGTATATGGATAGAGCAGGGAGGGTTCATTGAATTCCTGATTTGGTAGGGACTAACCCAGCTGTGTCTCGAACAGAGAGAAACCACTGGCAGGTTAGAGGGAGGAAAAGGCTGGCAATAACTTCTACGAGCTATCAGTTATGTGTCAATGCCATGAATACTTGATCTGTCACTGGGAATGTGTGAAGTTGCATGTCAGAAGTCAGCTGGAAATGTGACATGTCTGCTCATTTTGTCCCTTTCAGCAATGGATGGAGTGCCTTTTATGATTTCAGAGAAGTTTGCCTGCGCTCCTGAAGGGGTGAGTTGCCTTCGTTGTTCTCCCAGTGTCTGAAACTGATCTTTTTGTGAAGAGCAATCACAAAGCATCAACACAAATTACCTGCTTCCAGGAGCTTTTCTTTTGTGGGGCGTAATACATACCCAGTGCTTGAGATGATCCAGGGTTGCACTTCACAATACTTTCCCATAGGGTGGGAATGGCTTTTGCCAGATAACTTCTAAAACTGAATTCTCTAGGGAGGTGAAGGTTTATCACCATCAGAAATAGGAATAGGAATAGTGCTGGAAGCATTTCAAACTTCTTAGCATAGGTTGTAAAGAAAGCTACAAATGTACAGCTCTCCTAGATTTAACCTGCTGTGGAGATGGAATAGTGCAGTCAGCTTTACAACTTTGCTTTTGCACCCCAGAAGTTCAAGGCAATGGTGACGGCATGGTGCTCCCTGGCGCTGGCAGCTGCCGCAGCTCGGCAGGCTGCCACAAGGCTCCTGAGGCTTCTCTGCTCCTGTGCGGGCAGAGCCGGGCAGCGGCGTGTGGGCGAGGATCTTCCAGATCTTCCAGAGCTACTCAGTCTTGGTGGGTGCTGGTGGTTTTGCAGGTGGAGCACGAGCGGCTGTAGCTGACCGGGGGTAGCAGGGCTGCCACGGCTGCGCTGGCCAAAATCCAGTTTGGTGGGGAGGCTGCGCCCTCCTGTTTACCAGTTCCAGCCTGGAAAGTTTGCGGAGGCGGCTGTGTCTTAATGACACCGCAGCTGGACCTCGGCTGGGTTCCAGGGAGCAGGAGCAGGGATGGAAAAATGATTTTAGGATTCCCGTTGCCCTCTGTCATGGGAGATTATCTGAGCCAAAGTGTCTCAAGCACAGCAGCAAACCAGACTGGGTTATTTTCACATACGGCAGGTTTCTAAGCGAGTTCACTCCTCAAGCGGAGTCCTGCTCGGTGTGCCTGTGCTGCACGGCTCCTGCCTGGCAGCGGGGCGAGCTCGGCACTGCGTCCTGCCTGCTCGGTGCTGAGCACTGCAGTGCCTGCGGAGGGTGCCACCAACAGCCTGGGCAGGGCAGGTTTGCTCAGCCGAAACGGAAACCCCAGTACCAATTCAGAATGACTTTTGAGCATCGCTGGCCCAGCACTAACTTAAGTTGGTGATCCAGAGCTCAAAGGCTCAGCATCCCATTAGCAGTTCCCTAATCCATCCAATCCTAAAATAATATCTCTTTAAAAATCAGTTTACGAGAAGCTGTTATGGCAAACACTGAGCCATCAGCTGTATCTGATTTTTCACGTTGTGCTCCCGCTTTGTGCTTTCTTCTTCCTGCTGACACAACCTGCATGTGCAACTGGACGCAGTTTTTCACAACCATTGCTTTCTGAAAGGGTTGTTTATGGGCTGTTATTCCCAGAAAGCTGGAGTCCCTGCTGCGAGGACAAATGCAGAGAGATTAGGTCATGCTAATCTTCCCCTCGGATCCTTTAGACACCATTGCCACCATATGGTCAGTTTGGTCGGGGCTTCCCACAGCCGGTGCTGCTCACACCTATGTGCTGCAGCCATATGAAATCCATAGGGTGTTAACAAAGTGCGTTCCAGTAACAGCCGTCTTGTGGCAGGGAGGTGGCTAAAGATCTACCTGTGCAAAGCAACACTGAGATGAGCGTCAGCTGTCCCTGCTTAGGGAGAAAGGCGTTAGAGCTGTTATCCCTAACCCGCCTACTGCTTCTTCACTCTTGTGGTGGTCTGAGAAACAGGATTATGCATGTGTTTACAGATGGTGCCTCTAAATCTGGTGATAGAGTATTTGCTGACTTCAAACAAAACAAAACCAATTTTTTTTTTCCCCCCTTGCTAGATGCAGCCAGTTGATCTCTTGGGCATCACAATCAAAACCCTTGCAGAAATCGAAAAGGAGGTAGGTACCCAGCCAGGCACTAAGCAAAAGTGTCACGAGAGCTATGTTCACTTTGTTGTAAGATCCCTTCCCTTACGGAAAAGGCCTCTCTTGTCGTTCCGAAGTCACTGCTGCTGGATAAAGTCAATGTGGAGTCAAACAGTAAGCTCAGAATTAGGGATGTCATCTGTGATCTGTGCTGGGTGAAGATGCTTTAGCTGTTGAATCTAATGGCAAAGTCTGCTGCCCTCTGTTTAATTCCAGATGTCTGTCTTATTTAACCTTTCTTTCTCATTTATTAACAAAACACGTTACAAGCAGGACGCTGTTTGTGTTAGGTTGCCTCTTGCATCTCGGGGAAGCAAATGAACTTGATTAAGCAATGTCAGGTGAACTACTTCATCATTTTTGAGTTTGATGGTGCTGGTAACTTGTTACCAGGAAAAACAGGCTGTGCTTTCAGTGCGTGTGAGTCTTCCAGGAGCTCAGGGAGGAGACAGCCATCAAACTGAGGATGGTCTCGTGTTCCCGAGGGAGGATTTTGGCACATGCATGGTGCTGAGGAGCCACCTGCTCTGCAAAGGCTGCTTCTCAGCTGAAGTTTCAGACCAGGAGGAAAATTGTCTCAGCAGCACATGCTTCTTTGGGCACCGTCGGTCACAAACATCTTCTCTTGTGCCAACCATCTGGGTTAAAGGCAAAGAGTAAGAAGATGGCATAGCAAAACTTCCAGACTCCTCATGGCTTCTCTACTTTCTGATTCCAGTTGTGAGTCCAGTTTCCTAAATCCATCCTCTTCTCCTGCCTGGAAGTTTTGTCTGAGTGCGAAGAGAAGGTGGTCAGTTGCCAGGGCTTTCCAGGCACCTGGTGGGCCAGGGAGGCAGCGACAGCAGCTCTGAAGATGCTGCCCAACGGGGGCGATCGCTGGCAGAAGCACCCGCTGCCTCGGGCGCTGCAGTCCCGCTGCATGACACGCGTGCCATGTTTCTGTTTGGGACTGCCTGCGTCTGTCATGAGGGCACCGTGCACTGGGAGCCAGGGATGCTCAGGGCTGGTGGCCCCTACATATGCCTACCTCCTTTCCCCAGCGCTTGCCAGGAGCTGGCCATGGGGCAGTGGGTCCCCTTTGCCGGAGGGAAAGCAAAGTGGCGTTGGATTTGCTTCTGCAGCCCTCTGCGTGTCACCTGGTGCGGGGAGAGATCTCGGCAGCTCAGGGCACTGCCTGGATGGGTGGGCTGTGCAGCCCTCCCCCATGCCACTCGCAGGCCTGTGGAGTGCGGGGTCACCGGCACCGGAGTCATTTGTGCGGCCTTGGGAGGAGAGGTTGATACCTGCTGGCTCTCCCCACACCCTCCTGTTCCGTTACAGGCTGTGTGCGTTTCAGAGTAATGAAAAGTATAATTATGCAGCCCATATTCCTTGATGGAGCATCTTGTCTGCACATAGATAGCTATGCATATAAATATTGTGAATTTCTGCATGGCTTTATTTCCCTTGCAAGCAATAGCACCATTACAGCAAATCTTCTGGATTTCCAAAGCAGCGAGAACATTTTCCCTGGAGCTAGATGCCTTGCAAAAAATATTCCCAAAGAATTCCAAGAGTTATTATTCTCTGTCGCCACATTTGCAGATGTATGCACCCATCCTCCAAGCTGCGAGGCAAGCAGAATGAAAGGACTCCACCCTTTCAGGAAAGCTGATGAAAATAGGCGCAAATCCTGTACTGCACACTCAGGCTGCACCTGAAGTCAGCATCTCATTGCACCGGGACTGCACAGCTGTGCCCTGAGGAGCGTATGAAGAAGTGGTGTATGAAGAGGCAGTGAAGCCCAGCGGGTGAAGGCAGGTTTAAGCTGAGGGCACCGTTCGCTCACGGCTGTTTCGGTGGACATAGGGCGCAGAGGAGCAGAGCCCTGGCAGCGCCATGGCTGGCTTTCGCTGTGGGGCTGCAGGGGGTTTGTCCTCGCTGGTCCTGCCTGAGCTGAGTAGGGGAACGTCACTGAGCGGGCATCTCGGCAGGCGAGGCAGCCTCTGTATGGTGCAGAGCAGTGCAGGCAGCAGCGAAAGCATCGGGACTGTTCATGGCTCCGGCGGCGGCGGCAGCAGCGGGTGCTGCTGGGCCACGTGGCTGTCAGCAGCGCGGTCAGCCGTCGGGCTGCCATGGGCCTCCTGCACTCGCGGGGCGCTGGCAGAGTGCACCCTATCTTTGTTTTAGCTTGTTGTTGAGCGAAAAATACAGAGAGTCTAATTAGTAAAGTGAGCGTCTAATATTAATCATTCCTTTTAAACTGACAAGGAAGGCAGTTCATTTAACCACTTAATTGCTACAAGTTTTCATGGGCTGCTCTTTGCAAATATATTTAATGAAGAAGTTGTAAATCTAAAAGAGCTTAAAATTTTAATTTTATACAGAAATATTTTTCCTTGTTCTCATGTTTGTAGTCAATTCTCCAGAGTGCAGTCACATGAAATGTTCTTTAAATGAACATATTTGCTAACTGGCATGATTTCAGTTTTTAAAACATTGGTTCCAGCAATTAGGCATTTTTTTCAGTTCCCAAATGACTAGAGAAATTCGTCTTGATTATAATTGCTCTTAGCCACGCATATCTAATTTGTGTCTTTTTAAGTGTTAATTAGTAAACAGTTTGAGCTGACATCTTTATGTGTTTGTGTGTTGAAAAATGAGGCTTATTGCTTATTTAGCTTGGGGCTGGTACTGCTAGCTGTGACATCATGACATTGAGGTAAAATTAATGAAGACATGTTTGCCAATTAAAAGGCAGTCTTGAGAAAGATGACTCCTTGAGACGTCCCCTTGCACGGTTCACCCGAGACGCGAAGTGTGCGCTGCACGGGGCTTTTTAGCGTCGTTTGGACCAGCTGGAAGTTCTGCCGGCGTTTCCCGGAGCCCGGCCCGGTTCCCGCCGCGGCGAAGCCCCGGCCGGGCCGCTGGGAGCGGGGGGGACGCGCCGCGGTCCCCGCGCGCCCTCTGCCGGCCCCGCGCCTCCCTGCAGGCCCCGCTCCGCCCGCTCCGGGCTCGGCCCCCTCGCCCCGGGGCCCCCTCGCCCCGGGGCCCCCTCGCCTCGGGGCCCCCTCTCAGGCCGGGGACGGGTGCTCTGCGGGACGGAGGGGCTGGGATCGGCTCAGCGGGTGCCGGCTCACGTCCCACCACGGCTGCTGGCTCCGTCTTTCCGGGAGGAGCTGGTCCTCCGGCAGCTGGGTGTCTCGGTGGTGACAGCTGCGGGAGCGTTGGTGGCCTCGCTGGCACGGCTGCTGGGCATGTCGAACCGGGACGGAGAGGAGGTTTCGGCATTGGAGCAGAGAAGGCCAAGCCCACGTCCGCTGGGAGCCGGCTGGAAGAGCAGGTCCAGCTTGTCTCTCCACAAGAAGCATGCACAAGAAGCATGCAGCCCTCGCACAGCTCCGAGGGGTCTTAGCACCGTGGTCAAGCCCGCGGCAGCCCTGGCACAGCCAGCCCATCCGGCACCGTGACACTGTTCCCGTGCACGTGGCCGGGGTCAGGTGCCAGCAAAGTCGATGAAGTTCCCGCCTCGCTGGCAGCATGTCCTGTGCCCGAGGCTGGCTGGCGAGGAGTGGTGACAAACAGGCCTGGCCCAAGAGAACAGGGGAACGTCTTGGTGACATCCCAGGAGCCACAAATGGGACACTGGGAGACGTGGGGGAGGACGGTCCATATCCGGAGCTGTTACAGTGGGTGTGCCGGGGCTGTGGGCCGCTCCTGCCCGAGCAGCCCCAGCGCATCGCTCTGCTTTGGCCGCACCACCCGCGATGGGAGAGCCACTGCGGCCCTGGCCTCTCCTGGGGGTGCCATGGCACGGCAAGGGGCCACAGCAGTGTCCAGGGTGGCCTGGGGCTGTCCAGGTGCGGCCCACAGCGTGCCACGAGATGGCACTGCTACGGTGCACTCCACGTGCACTGCGGTGCCCAGGCCCGCACTGCTGCGTCCAGCCAGTGGCAGGGATGTCCCTCAGCTGCAGGGATGTCCCTCGGGCTGCAGCATTGTCTAGCTAGCTGCAGTGCCATCTGTGGAGTGCAGGGACATGTATATAGGAATTTTCACCCACCTTGCCAAACCAAAAATGTTAATTATGATGGTACCAACTTGTGTAAATGAGGCCTGCAAAGGGGAATCTTTCTGACTACCTGCTTTATGCGCAGGATGAGTGTGGTCACATTTGTGTTAACTCTGGGTTTTAGGGGAGGGGGGTGAATCCTACCCGGGACGGTTACCGACGTGGGGTCAGGTGGTGCCGGCAGGCTCGTCCAGCGTGGCCCTGCCTGGGGCTGGGAGATGAGATCACAGCTCAGGGTGCTGCCAGGCCCAATTCTTACTTCATGCTTCTGTTTGTTGTATCGTCCCGCCCGAGGCGCGGGCCGGGGAGTGTAGCTGTGTGGCTGTGTGGCCGTGCACCCTGGCCCGGGCTGCCGTCAGGCAGTGCCCCACAGTTCCCTCTGTCTTGCTTTGCCCCGCAGTACGACTACAGCTTCCGGACGGAGCAGAGCGCGGCGGCCCGCCTGCCACCCAGCCCCACCAGGTGCCCACCGGTCCCGCAGTCCTGAGAGGGGCCACCGGCGCTGGAGCAGGCGTGTGCGTGCATACTACTGAGTGGGACGCAGGATGCGGCGCCGGGGCCATCCCGGCAGACCTCCGCTCATCCGGCCATCGCCGCCCGCCCTGCACTGCACCACCTCCTCCTGCACACGCCGCTCCACGTGTTGGGACTGTGCAACCCTTCGGCAGCTGCCCCCACCCTCCCTCGCTGCTGCGGACGCCTCTCCACGTGAGTACATGACTGGGAGCCTGACAGCAGCCCCTCGGTTGTCCCCACTTCGTAACCCCTGCTGCAGGACAGTCACAAAAACCAGAGCTGTAATAACCTGCTGCGAACAGAAAGCTGTGAGCTCATGGACCATCAAGAAATGCTCAGCAGCGAGCCCTAAAAGTAAGGAAGAGTAAAAGATACGGCTGGTTAATCCGCAAGACCCCGGGCATCCTGCCCGAGCTGACGTGGAACTGATATGCTCTCAATGCCTTGTGGCAGGAGGCCCCTGCAGCACTGGGTCCAGCGGGCAGCACTGAGCCACGGCGGATGCCCCATCTGCCTCCGCCGAGGTCCGGGCACACGGCAGCTCTGGCGCGGCTGGGATCAGCCCCAGACTGTGATCACTTGTTTTTGCTGTAGGCTGGTGGAGCCGGGGTCACTTGCTCAGACCTGCCTTGGGCTCTCTCCCCAGGGACTGGCAAGGCGGAGGGGCACAGAGAGCACAAGCTGTACTGCAGTTCCCGAGGTGAAGCACCTCCACTTTGCACAGGGTGTCTGTGTGACCGTCAGGACCTAGAGCGACAAAGGTCCTGTATTTCTTTCTGGGCTCGATGCTGGCAGTGGCCCAGGCCAATCACGGCTGTGCCCCGCTGACCCCTGGCCAAGCTGCCTGCAGAGCTGGGGCCCTGCTGACAACGTGGATGCTGTCACCTGCCCATCACTTTGGAAAGTTTTCTAATATTTGCCCCGCTAGCTGCTAAAACAAAAGAGATGTGCCTGTTCCCTTGTGCACTCACGGGGAAGCACTGAACTCTGACGTAGTGCAGGATGAGAGTGGGATGCATTAAACCCTGACCTCAGCCTTCTTGTGATCACTGACCTTAGCTCGCTCCCGAGTCAAATGCATGTCTTGGAGAAGTCTGTTGCTGTAATAAGTTATTTAGAAGTGCCCATCTGACTCCGTGCTGCTTTTTCAAGTCTCTGCTGTAGAACAAAGCTACATCATGGCAGCAAAATGCAATTTTTAAGTAAGTGTTAAAACGTACAACTTTTTATATTGTAAAATACTGATTACCTAACCCTACTGAAATGCAATTGCCATAGTAACAAATAACAGTATTGTCGCTCTCAGTCTGGGTCATACGTATGCCCTGACCTGCTTTGCACTGCTTTTGATTGATCTTGCATTTTCTAGTTGGACAGAATGGTGACTAACAGTAGGTTTTGTACTGTCAGCTTGTATTTTTTATTTGTACATATGTAAAATATTTCTTGTCCAAAGATTCATTTCTGGTTTTAAGGCACCATACCGTATTGCTGGGATGATGAGCACAAAATACCGTAACATTCGGGACAGAGTGATACCAAGTCTTTGCTTCAATGTCTTCCAATCAGGTAAATCGTTTTCTAAAACTGCCTCTGTAAAGCAAGGCTGTGCAATTGGAAAGCGGAGGCCAATTTGGTTGTAGGTGTGTCATATTTGGGCAAAAGAATTAAAGCTATGCCATTTGCACCAGCTCTGGAGGTTTGGGTGACCCCCTGGAAGTGCTCGTTCACTTGGAGGTTGCAGCACCATTTTTAGTTCTTATTTATCCTGCAGGAAAGCAAAGCCAGACCTCACTGCCAAGCTTCACAAAGGCTAGATTGATGATGCCGACATCGACAAATGAACATACCATGGCAGCCTGGTCATTCGGCTCAGGTTCACTTGAAGTTCAAATCCACTCCATGCTGTAGTACTATGCCCATCTCATCCATCTTTTGTCTTTCTATTTTTCTGCCTGTAATTCGTTCTGTGGTTTTCTGTGGCATCCGTTTATAGCTTCTCCTGTGGCTTAGTGGACACTGCAGGTAGGTAGAGGCTGTACACAGCGGTGCGTTCCTCATAGCTTTGGGATGAAGGAGCTGCAGAGAGCTGACGTTCCCTGTTACTGGTGGTGGAGGAGTGAGGGCTGCAGGCTGGTGCAGGGCAGAGCTCCAGGGGCAGTTCCTGCCGCCAGGAGATGGGGAGATGGCTGCCAGGAGCTCCTCCTCGTCAATCCACATCTTCCTGTGCCGAGGGCAGGGCTGACTGCGCAGCAGCTGAAGTGCTCATTTGAGGAGCGGGTTCGGATAGCTGCCGAGCCCCGCATTCAGTGAGGCACTCCCTGGGTATGTCTCAGAAAAATGGGCGCGTAGCTTCGAGTCCCTTCCTGTGAGATTTAGCTTAGAGAGCATCAGTAGATAAAATTGGTGCTTTAATATTTATAGCAACAGTTATGTTTGCTCAGCCTTCTTAGAGATAGTGAGCTCAGCTTTCTCTTCAGTAACCTACAAGAAACACTGGATGGCTCAACACGCTGACAGGACATGCAGCTGGGACAAGCCTCTAAGAAATCTTCAGGATATATTTGTATAGTTGGTTCTCACTCTTCCCTCTCTTACACTTGGCTAGCAAAGCTGCTTCAGGGGTGCATCTGCAAAGAAACTTGAGAGATTAGTTTGATCTTCGCAGTGTGTTTCTGCACTGTGGCACTGCAAGGATACCCTGTACTGAAAGCACAAATAGTGCAAATGCAGTTCTTGTGGTACAAATGCAATAGAGGTGTTTTGAGCAAAGAGCTACAGCTGCTGAGAGCCAGCTGAGCTCTCAGACCTGCTAACCAAAGGCTGGAAAACTGGGCATTTCCAAAGGGGAGAGGGCTCAGAGCCAGTGCTTGGAAGCACAGCGAGACACACGGTGCAGGGTGGTTGACTGTATGTGTCGTCCACCAATTATAGGAAGCTTTTTTATTGCATCTCTGAATTCCCAAGATCTTGGGCATCAGGTCAGCATTTCCACAGGCAGGTTTTATTTGCTGTTCCATAACTTTTGTGCTCACAGCAACTCATTGCAAGGCTGGTCCTTGCATCCTTGCAGCAAGTCCTCCCTGTTGGCATGTGCCGTAGCCAGTACCAGCATCTCCCTGCATCTTACTCCCTCCCTGTCCAAAAGGCGACTGTGGTAGCATTGGCCCAGGCAATAAATGTTCAGGGAGCCTGATGTTGATGTTGTCTGGCTGTGGAGAAGCCTTCTGGAGCATAAGAGGAGGGGATGAGTCAATGGAAAGCAACAGAATTGGATTTGCAGAGCTTTACCAGATGTGCTTGGCTACCTTGCCTCTATTTCTAGAACAAGACTAGCCTCTAGGTAGCTTAATCTTGTGGCTGATGGAGAAACTAGTTTGCCAAATTATCGTATGTCTGCAACAGAGACAGAAAAGCAGCAGTGAGGGGTTTGCTTACTGTAAAATACACCTTCTGATGTGAATTAATAGTGACACGCTGCCTCCTGGATTTCTCACGGCAAAGAGCAGGTAGCGTGCCAAGATGACTCGTGGGCCATCCAAGCCAGGCTGTGCTGTCTAATGTATTAACAATGGAAAGGCAAGAAATTAGTCCAGAAAGTAATGTAGAGCGTGAACTTTGTGATAAAATTCAAGTGTGGACAGTTGTAGCAGGTGTCTTCCCTGTGGGAGCATCTCGTAGCTGTAGTTACATAGGAATAAACTTCGTCAAACTTTTTTCCTTTGACTCACTGAGTTTGCCCGTGGTGTTTGTAGGAGAGGGTCCCCCATGAGCCTCTTGTATAGTAAGAGGTTGTTGGTAGTCTGTAGCTTTGGGTTTGTTTGGTTTCACACCTGCCCCTGCCCCCACCGGTTTCCTGAGCTCTTCAGACTGAACCCACACACCGCAGAGCCTGGAGAAAATCCCGATGTGGGCATGACACGTGCCAGGTGGACGCTGGTGGCGAGGGCACGCGTCCGCAGGTCTGGGCACCTCTTCTTCAGTGGGGCCCTAAAAATCTCTTAGGGGAGGGAAAACGGGATGCGGCACCTTTGGAGCTGGCCGGTCCCACGCTGGCCTTCATCTCCCCGCTGGCCTCGGGCGACACGGGGTCTGTCTCCCCAGGTCTTCCCTCCAGCCGCTCTCCCAAAGCAGCCCCAGGAGCAGCCAGCGACTGCTGCTCCCTGGCCGGGGTGGCAGCGGGCACGTCCCATGGGTGCTGGCAGAGCAGCTCACCAGCGAGCCGTTCTCACTCCTCCTGAAGGGCATGCGTGTCTCGCTGCATTCAAATAATTACCTCAGCCTTCGAGCCTTGACAAACAGACGGGAATCTTTCCCAGCAGCGGGGCAGCCGAGCAGTGTCAGTGTTAGTTATCCTGAGCCATAAAACTCTGACAGCGTTGCAGTGGGGAGGGTGCTTCTCTGCTCATGAAGAAGCTCAGTAAGGTGCTGCTCAATTTATTCAACACAGGGAAACCAAACAGTTTGGATATTCTGGTCGTTTATTGTGAAATTGTTTCCTAACAGCAACAGTTTTAAATGTCATCATGCAAATGGAAGAGAGAAACCTTTTATGCAGTTGCAAAGTGTTTTCCTAAGATGCTATGCATTTTGTTGGGTTATTGAAAGTGAATTTACTGTGCATTAATCTTATGAATGTTACTATGTTTTATATTTATTTTAGATGACCCTCCTGTATTTTACAAAGGGAAGTTTCATTGTGTGATAACTTAGTCTGTATTCTTAATATAATTTGTTAAATAAAACTTGTTTTAATCAGTTTATTCTCTGTGCTTTGTGTTTTAAATTGGGAGTTTAAGAAGCTTAAAACACCGCAGCTCTGACTTGCAAGAGTGGAAAGGGGCATCCCTTGGGACCAGCCGCTCTTTTCCCTCTGCATCATCGTTGCATTGACTTCTTCAGATCCCAAACCTGGATGTTTTGAAAGTAGTTAAAAACATCACGAGGAATGAAACATGAGTCAGTGCTTATTCTGAACTGAGCTGCCATGTAGCAGTTGTAGCTGTGGCACCTGGAACCGCTCCTGTTTCTTGATGTGATTACAGGTTTGCTTGGTACAGGTAATGCTTCTTTCAGTGGGCTTGGACTCCAGCAGGCATTGGGCTTTGTGCCCTGATGGACGTTCGTTAAGGAATGAGAATGGTGCGGGGTCAGCCTTGCACACCGCGAGGGTACAAAGCTGGGTTTGTCGCCCGCTGGATGTTTCCAGTGGTGTCCTGCGGAGATGAGTGTTCCCCCCTTCCCATCTCCTATCCACTTTTGGAAGAAAATATCAAATCATCACGCATGTCAGTCCTTGGACTAGAGAGTCTCAGTAAAGAACAGGGATTGCAGGCTTTCATCTGAGAGACTCACTTACAAGGTGCTTTTTCCTCTGCCACAGCTCAGCAGACTGCCTTTTGCTTCTGCTTGGGGCTGATGGGGACTTCTTGAGCAGTTTTGGTGGGACGTGAGGGCCGAGACCAGAGATGCCTTTGCCTCTGCTCTCAAGCTGCCCAGGAAGGTGAAGGACACTGCAAAAGATGGGACCTGATTTCAGGAACAGCAGGAATAAAGAAATGGGAGCAGAGGCATCGTTAGAGTTGGACCAGGGGCTGTGAAGCCTCCGAGGAGGAGCTGGTGAATGGCGGTGATTGCCTGCAGTGTTGGCCACTCTCTTGACTGACCGGAACAGCTACAGTCTGTTCATGGATCTGAAGGGTCAGCTTCAGAGGTGACAGCATGATCCCCCTTGTAGGTAATTTGCTTCTGTTTGTGGGGTTTTATCCATGGAAATTAGATATAAAAAGCCTTGGAAAATCTGTCCAAAATGTCTCTCTCAAAATGTATGCTGCAAAGTCAAAACACAGAAGTCAAGATAGCTCAACTTAAGCATTTTCTGGAGCATAAGGGGCCACACGTGACATCTACACTGCCACACAGGCCGTGTCCCAAATATAAGTGGCAATAAGTGTGTCACTACAGTAAATGACGGCAACGTCGGTGGAACAACTTGTTTATCCTCTGTAAAGATTAAGAACTTTAGTCAGTCATAATTATCAACTGCAAGATTTGCATTGTGTGTAATTATGAGGAGGTCAAGTTAAAGTCACGGAGTTGGCCTCAAAGCTTGGAAACGCCAGCGCAGGCTTGACTTGTCAGCATAGGCTTACTTTGAATTAATTGTTTTTAATGTGTGTGCACTTGCGCATGGCTGGTTCTTCCCCCAGCCTTTCTGTACAGATGTGCTTCCCCGTGCCAGGGATGCCGGTGCTGCCGCAGCTTGGGGCGGTGATGGCTCTCGCCGGGAGCTCCTGGCATTGCAGCCGGAGCAGCAATGGACTGCTGCAGCCACATGCAGCAGGTGACAGCAGCATGCCTCACCGCAGCCCCCTGGCCCCCCAGGTCCCTGGCCGCTGCCTGCTCCGCTGCACAGTGACCTGGCAGCAGGCAGGGGCTTTCGGACAGGGCTTTCTCACCTGGAGGCCACCCCAGCAGCCACTCTCTGGTGCAGCGTTTCAGCTCGGAGCTGATGCGCCGGGGAAGGAGGCTGCACGTGGGCCATGTGGGAGCGTTTCTGCAGGCTGAGCGGCCCTGCCCAGCTCAGGACTCCACGGTCTCATTTTTTTACAAATATTATAAACTGGGATTCTGCAGAAATAAACAGGGTTTTATAATCAACTCTGAAATACGGCTGCGTTTTAAGAGAGGCAGTTAAGGGTGGAAGTGCGAGTTGCAGGGGAGGTGCCGTGCTTTTATGACTGACGGTCTGTCCTGCATGGCCCTGCTTTGCTCGCGCTCGGCCGAGCACTGAGCACTCTAAGGGCACCGCAGGGATGCTGCCAGGATGGGCCTCAGCTCGAGCGATGGGAGACGGCGCCTGGTGTCTGCGCGGTGCTGGAGGGTGAAGTCCCTTTGGCCGCCTCCCAGCAGTGGGAAGACACCTCATTACTGGGCAGGACGGAGCGAAACCTGGTAAAAGAAATACCTGGCACAAGGACCATGCCGGCAGCAGCGAGGGCAGCACTCGGCTTGGGGCAGAACCCTTCCCATCAGGCTCGGGCACATGGCCGCAGGAGTCCCAGCTGCAGTGGCTGCCGGGCCAGCGTCGCTGCAGGCAGGCAAGTACCTGCATGGCTGGCGGCAGTGAGCCTCTGCGGGGGAAATGGACTTCTCAACTAGGGAGAGGCTAATACCACACCACTAAAACTGAAAATTGTTATTCTTCGTGCTAAATTATTATTCTGAACTTGACCCAAGCTGGTGGTGCACAGTACAACCTCTGGCATCTTCTCTCACCCCAGCCAATATTTCTGTCTCGCTTATTTTGAGTGGCCTTTGAATTAAAGGAGATTAATACCCAAGTTCCCGACATTCTCTTCAGGCACATGTTTTTATAACCTCCTTTTGAAAGCAAGTACCACTTGTTCCACCAAAAACTAAGAAACTGCATCTTGGAGCTGCTGTGGGAGCTGTCACCGTCACCTGATTGAATATCCTGGCCAGAGAGGAGGCGGCGCGGGGGGGACATAAACCAGAGTGGGCCCGTCCTGGACGCTGGCTCACGTCTTCCCGTGTCAGCATGCGGCAGGCAGGCGTGTGAGCTGCCTCAGAGCCATCGCTGAGCGGGTGATGCCTGTGAACATCAGAGCCACTTCTGCCTGATTAGCTGTTGCCACTGGATGTGGGCTCTGTTCTGCGGCATGGGAAGCTGTGTGGGGCTGCGCATCCTCTGCCTGGAATTACGGCCAAGCTTCCAGGCACGCCTGCCAGGGAGGACCCTCATCCCCCAACCCTTGTTTTTGTTTGTGGTTGGACCCAGGACCACTCTAGTATGGCACGAGCTGCCCTTCCTCCCACTGCTGGTGAAAGGCACTCCTCCCCCCGTGAGACCTCTGGGATTGCTCTGCTGTTGAAATACTCCAGACTGCACCAAAATCCCAGTATTTCTGCTCAGCCTCTCATTTCTGCTTTTCCTAATTCAGCTGCTCAGAATTTTGGGGTAATTATTGAATGTTAAAAAAAAAAAATAATTCTTCACCAAATCTCTCTGCCATTTCTGCAATGTTTCTTCTGAAAAAGCCGTAATCTAAAGAGTTGCTGTTACTGGTGGTGATGTGCTGGAATGGGGTCTCCACCATTAGGAGCAACAGCAATGCCCACTTGTTGGACAAACTAAATTTAGATTTGTCTGCAAAGGGTTTTTTGATGCCAGACGGAGAGCTCAGCTGGTGCCGAGAGCAGCCATCGCCACAAGCCCTGCGCAGGGTCTCAGCCGGTGCCTGTGCCGTGGTGCAGAGGCCTGGGCGGTTGACAGCACCAACCCACCGGACCATCGGCTTGTCCAGGAGCTTGGCGTTGTGTGCTCAGTACGGCCCCTCCACGTTGCACCAAAGGCCCTGGGTGTCTGCAGGGCTGCAGGGACCCGACCTGCCTGGGCGGGTGCGTAGCGTGAGACCAGAGCAGGTTTACGTTGTCCGTCATTTACAGAATTTGTTTTCTAAGGAAACTCGATAAATTAATTGGAACTTTCACGGCAGCCTTCTGCTCTGCTTAGTGCTCCCGTCACCGGCAGCGCCTGTTTGTCTCCGGGAAGGTGTCTCCTGGCCATTCCTGCCCCAAGGAAATCCTCCTTTTGTCAAAGGGGGAAGCAGCAGGCGCAAGGGCTGGAAGGAGCCAGCCGTGGTCCCTGCAGTGTTAGACAGTTGTGTTCGGCTTTGTGTGCTTGTAGCTTTGGTGGTGGTGTTTGTTTTCTTTTCTCCTCTCCCTCCTACAGCTTTAAAAATTAACTTGTCTTGGGAGTTTCTCAAAATCTTTTCCTTTCTCTGAAATGATGGATAAGCCATGTAACTGATTGTCATGGCCCTGGAGAGGATAAACATCTTCTGCAGTTTAAAATAAAACCTCCTCACTTCTTGGTTAATAAGTGTTGAAAGAAGCATAAATAGAAATAACACAGGATTTCCATGACTAACAAGATGACCACATCAGTGAATGTTGTTTGGGGTTAAAAATGACTCAGCTTTTGCTTCCCTAGGGTAAGATGTTTTATCCCAGCGCAGGAAAGGCTGCCAACAGTACTTTGAAGGTCTGGCAAACTCAACATAGCCTGGACTGTGAACTGGGAAGTGTTTGAATGCATAGTTAAAAAAAAAAAAGTCCTAAACTCCGCTCCATGTGTGCAGATTTCTCAAAGATAAAGGAGCCCACAGCTTTATCCAGCTTGTGCTGACTCTTTTATTTTCAAAAGCCTTTTCAGATGTTTTCACTTTTCTGCTTGCTTTGTTGAAAGATGTAAAAATTTAAGACAACCACAAAGTAAACATTTCAAAACTTTCTATTCTGAAAATTAGTGACATTTTCAAAATCCCTTGAATTCCATTTCTGCACTATCAGAAATGAAGATATTTGGGGGTTTTTTGATTGACAAATTTTCCAGGCAGTTTTTTGTTTATTGATAACCTTTCTTTTATTTTTCAAAGAAAATAGATTTATTATTCAGTAGAAACACTAGATAAGTAGATGTCTTGTCAAAATAAAGCAGGTTTTCTTTATTAGAGTGAAATAGTAATGAACTCATCTGCTTCCAATATTTATAAAGAGTAGGGAAGGCCATTAATTCTACTGCTTGTGAATAAAACCATCTGTGATTTCTTTCCATTTGATGTGTTTTGGTTTTAATATACATTTTTCACAAATAAGTGCAGGGATTTTTTGTGAAAATGTCACATTCAGAATCTCATAAAGAAGGAACGCAAAGAGGGGGAAACGAAATGTTTTGTTAGCTAAGTAATTTCTCACCTTGCACAGAGAATAAAATTCATGCCAACTTTAACACATTAGGCGACAGAATTACATGTTCAGCTCTAATGCAATCCATGACATGTAACAAGGCAAATAGAGTATGTTTGGAAGTTTGTTTTCCTTTGGGAATCACACAGTACATTTAACCTAATCTGTCCTGACACTTGAATTATAACATTATGAGCTTCTTCAGGGAAGCAAAACGGTAGATGCCTCTTTTTAAAGCAAAGCAGAAGTTAATAAAATGGGCGATGTATCAAGGAGAAAAAGCCCTATCAAACCGTAGTGCAATTCTCCGGAGGAAATGGGTTCTAGGCTGGTTTTTTTTCCACCAGAAATGTTGGAAGTCTCATGACATACTTCTACTGACGGTGAAATTTGACCTCTAGAATTTTGCTCGATTAAACCAAAAACTGCAAGAATACCCCAAGTGGGACCACTTTGTAGTTTGACTTGTGAGTGTTGGATCTTAAATTAAACTGAGTATTCATCCAGCTGCTCTGCCAGATTTTGTTTTACAGTCTTCCCACCAACTCATATGATGGAGACCGTACTGTATCGTAGCTTTCCAAAAATATACCTGTACACGTAAAGGAGCGCTCTGCAATGTGCTTGCCAATATGGGCTGCTGATAAAAAAAGTCCAAAGCAAACTCCAGGTAATCCTGTTTGAGGGGCTTTTACGGGAATAGCCCTTTAAATGCTATATGCTCAGCTGACTGTATCTCAGAAAGGTTAGATATAGTTATATATTCTAAGGCCCCAATTTAACATCCATCATTCAACAGGACCAAAGCAGATCCTCGGGGGTTCCTCCAAAATGAACACGAGTGAATGAAGAAACCTGAAATCAAATAACGCACGTCCCCACCCGAAGTCCAGAACTCCTGGTGCTTCGGAGCAGGCCGGGTGCTATCCCGGGGAGGAATGACCGACGCCAGGCGGTGTCCCACACAGGCAGAGCGGGGACCTGCCAGCCACACTGCTCAGGGCTGCCCCATGCTGCTGCCACCGCTGCCGCTGCCCCGCGCTGCCCGGGGCGCCGAGCCGCCCTGCGTCAGCTGCGTGGTGGTGGCAGCGGGAGGCACCTGTGCCCATTGGCACCCAGGTGAGGCTTCAAGAGCGTGAGTCCCTGCGGGAAGGAGAAGCAATTGGTTTTGGCGAGTGCAATGTGAAGCCCTGGGGATTATGTTGATGATTCACATAGCGATCATAAACTGACCCGTGAACAAAATGTTGCTGTGAAACCCCATGTGTTACCTCTGCCCTCAAGTAACTGCAGCCACGTGTTGGAAAAAACATGTCGTCCTTCATTTGTTTCTTTTTTTGCAGTTATAGCTAAAATCTTGCTTTTCGTAATCAGAATAAGGCCTTTCTAGGAAGGCTTAGCCCCAGACAGAGCTGCTGGCAGTGCCTGGAGATCAGCTCTTGTGCTGCCCTTGCTCCTCAGAGAAACCCCGCAGGCACCTGAGCAGACCCACGCGGGGGAACCCCCTGCATCTCATGGCCCCTGCTGAAACATTTTCACTGGTACATTTTTTCCCTGTATTTTTAGTTTAGAGGTTATTAAAAAGAAAAGAAAATACATTGAATCATAAGCAGAAATTCACTGTTGGTTATCACTGAAAAAATTAGCAAACCAGTTGTTACTCTAGCCATTTGGAAAATGGAGGAGGGAGGGGAGAGACGGAGAGGGTTTTGCCCCGGATCCCGTTGCTCTCTGAGGCGGCAGAGCTCCCTGGCCGGAGGCAGCAGCGCTGCCTGGTTCGGGGTTCGTGCTCCCTGGCATTGCCTGCGGCTGTCAGGTCCTTGCTGCAGCAAAGACCAGACGCAGGTAGGAGGAGGCTGTGCTTTTCTCTTAGGAGAGTTTTCTTATGTCAAACAGGTGAGTCTGCCCACTGGTTTGCTTATAGTTTATAGTTTTATAATTTAAACTAATCTGGCATGGAACAATAAAGGTACTAATTGTCTAGAACGGTTTTTTTAACCAAATTGAACTGCACTGTCAGCTGGGCAAAGAAACAAAATCTTATTTTCAACTTTTAAAAGTTTTACCAGATAGTTTCCAAGAGCAGGGTTGTGTCTTAGATTAGGCTGGGTTTGGGTGGTTTTGTGGCAGGTTTAGCATTGCTGGCCCAGGGGCACCCTGACCACGGGATGGTGCCGGACATGCCGCAGCCAGCAGAGCTGTTGGGGCATCAGCAGAAGAGGCTGGGGAGGGACGCGCTTCCTCGGTGATGGACCCATGACCCTCTGTGGGTCTCCTCTCCTTTGACAGAGAGCACCAAAAGTGCCAGCTTTAAATGGTAACAAGGAAAATTCATACTGGATATTAGGAAAACTTCCTAAAGGGGAAACAGGCGAGGCCTGTGAGGGCTGTGTAGTCTCTGTCAAAAAGTCCTTGCTAAACACTTGTTGGGAGCAGTAGAGGTAAAGCTAGGCCTCTGTGGGGAGGGGAGTGCAGCGGTGCCCAACACCGCGTCCCTCCCTCCCTCGGCGCTGCCCTTCCTCTGGGAGCACACCAGTGGGCTGTTCCCACGGTCATGGCAAAGGTTTGGGATTTCGGTTGTTTGGGTTTGCTGGAAGCTGGGGGAGGGCGCCTACAAAGTCACTGAACTCTCGAGAAAACAGGGAGCCCGAGAAGCCGACGTGCCGTAAGGTCATTTCAGGTCATTTCCCTGCCAGGGAAATGCTCCCAGCAGGAGAGTCTGAACACAGCCATTCTTCAAAAACTAGGCAAGAAGCCCGTTATTGCTATTCCCTGTAGCGTGTCCTGCAGGAGCACCTGAGGGCTTGGTCGGGATGCATGAGGCAAAAAGCAGAGCGCATGAGGTGAGCAAGGGGAAGGAGAGGGGGACAGTAACTGCAAGCGGGCCAGCCCTTCTCCCGAGCTGCCTGCCCAGCCGCGTACCAGGGACGGTGGTGGTGGTGGTTCAGGCACTGGATGTAGCGTGAATGCTACGGCAAGATGCACTGTGTAAGGACCTAACAACAGCACACCAAGACTTGCTGCTAAATTGGACTCATTTCTGGAACAACACTTCTCTTACCTGTATAAAAAGCCCCATGTACAAAATTCCCCTCCACCCCCAGGTCACAAACAGCCTGAGTCGCCCGCAACCACACGGCAGAGAACCCATGGCATGGTAACTCACGGCACAGTAACCCACGGGACAGTTACCTAGGGCACAATAACCCACAGCACCATAACCCCCACCTCCCTCCAACAGCGGCACCGGGCAGGACGCGGGCAGGACGGGAGCCGGAGGCAGCCCCCCGGCTGGCAGCCGGCATGGCATGGTGGCACGGCTGCCCGACGGCATCCCCCGCGATGGGACGCCGCTGCGAAGTGCCCTGCCCGCAGCAGAGCTGAGCCGCCTGAAATTGCGATGAACAAGGGAAGCAGCAAATGGGCTCCACAACATGCACTTTTTTATTTTATAGTGACTAACGAGTTTGCCACTGACTGGGGAAAAGCCATCGTGTCCATGAATTGGGCCACATTGTTGGCAAAAACCAGGAAGTACAAACTTCGGAGATGCGTGAGAATCAGTTTGTTTCACGAGCACTGGCGGTAATGGAGGTGGTTTCCTGTGACTGACTTTTATCTGAATTATACAAAGATTTTCTGCTCTTCCCACCTACACCTAAAACTTTTCCCACAGTCTCCTGGCAGTGACCTGTCGCAGTCAGCAGAAGCCAGTCAATGGACTCAAAGCCCTTAATGCAAACTTTTTGCCTGTTCTAACTCTAAATTCCTTTTTCTGCCCAAATGCCTACTTATATGAAACTTTTAGGAACTTAATTATCCTTGAGACTTCTACCTCTCTGTGAAATCTGGTTTAAATCAGTAAAGAAAAGAGTTCAAAGTTATTGGGCAGGACAGGCAGACAGACAAGCATACAGGGATCACAGGAACCTTGTTTTCATAGGAAACTAGATTAAAAAAATCCCACAGCAGTTACCAGCCGTTTCGGTGGCACCCCACCCCCTCGGTCTCGCGCAGGGCGATGCTCGGGGCGGGGGGGGCCATGGAGCAGGCACGGCAGTCCGGGTTTATGCTTTTCGTAAAAGGGGAAGGAGACGGGAACAAAACCTGCCTCCTCCGGCCAGGGTTTGCTTGGGCGGTGACTATGCGGCAGCAGCGATTCTGCAGCCTGTCTGCTTTTCCCAGCTGGATGCAGATTCATGACATCCCTGCTTTCTTTGGCACGCAAACCTGTACCTAATTTCTTCTGAAAAGGGCCCTGAGGAAGTCAGCAGATGTTATTATTAAAGCATTGAGTATCAGCAGCTCCTGAGATATTGTCAGTCCGTTAATGAGCTGATCAAACTAGGGAAAGCAAGGGGTTTCCCAACTTCTTATTAAGGAAAATAAGACCTCCAAGGTTAAAAGACTTCTTTTAAACTGCACCAGGTTTATAGGTTGCAAAATGTTCTTTAATCAGTTTATTCTTAGAAGGCCCTAACTGTCCAGGCACAGGAGTGGGCATTATCTTAAATGGTCCCCGTAAGGAAACATAGCAGCTCTATCTTGGTAGCGTTTGCTGGCATTTTTGCTTGCTAAGTAGTCTTCTTAACAAGCCAGTTCTGTGGAGTTTCTGTAATTCTTTTGTGAATACTTTGTGCATCGCTGCCAGCAGCTCTGTCCCAAGACTTCTGCTGATTTGTGAATTATTATGTTTTGCTGTTTGAAAGTTAAACCGGTTTTCCTATCAATATATTTGTATTCTCAGTTTGGCAAACCTTAAAGCTCAGCTGTTTCCCAAGGCTGCAGGAGACACAAGATGCACAAGTGAGCAAGAAATGACCCTGAATCAAAAGTCTCCCTGCACCTCTCCTGTGCACTACCTCACTCTGAGCCTATTTCTGTATCTGGGGATGCACTAGATACTATTCTCCTAAAAGCAATGGCTAATAGGGAACCCGCTTTGTTGGGTTTTTTTTTTAATCCCATAATAACTGGAAGTTTCCTTGGGGTTTTTCAGCTGCAGGGATGTTTGGAATTTGGACAACAGTGATAATGAGATTAGAGTAAATCGGTAACAGCTAAAAGTTTAGGAAAACCATTTATTATTTCTATAGTTCAGCAGAGGAGCATGACATGCCTTAACGGTGCCTTGCCACTAATATCACAGGAGGCAAGTCCAAGACCTGAGTAGGATAAGCTGAGACAAACCCTTGTCTTGGGGAGCTTCATTATATCCAAAATGCAATTAGGCAAACAGCTACAGAGGAATGATCAGAAAAAGAGAATACAGAGAAGGCTCCTTTTAATCCTCTCCATCTGCTCCTTCGTGCAAGTATGAAAGAAAACAAAAAGGCAAATCCCCACCGAAGTGCCCTGTGTTCAGCAGTCTCGATCTGCCCTCACCACGGGGAACTCGCCTCTGCGCGGAGGGCGGGCAGCCTGCCCTGTGCCCACAGGAGAGACTCCATGGTCCAGATGCTCATCAACACTTCCTTCTCGCTATGGGTCACTGAGCTTCACATCCATGTCTTGATTTATTTTAGCACGGACATATTTATACCATCTGATAAGCAGTGACTGCTATAAATATGTCTGTGCACTCCCTTTTGCTATGCACCAGTGAGGAAGGGGCATGTTGTGATAAATTGACCCTGAAATATAGTCTATGTACATGATTTTAAAGACGGAAAGGATTGGGTCAGTTTGGTGTCTCTCTGTTGTGGTTCAATTAGTTATTTTTAAAGGCGTCTGCTGAACTGTGGCTTCCAGGGAACATTTCTGACATTACCTATATTTTTAATCCTAACGTGTGTCACTTGGTGAAACTTTATGGACACTAATAAACAAACAGGCCCTGAACTATGTCTTGGCATCAAAGCAGCACTATTATTTTCCTGCTTTTCCAGCCCTCCCCACCTTCCCCGGTGCCACTGGCAAAGGCAGGAATCTTTGTTGGCAGCCTGTGCTCCCTGCGCTGCAGCGCTGGCTGAGCCGCCCACGTGCAGCCATGGTGGGCTTTGCAGCAGGCAGCATCATGGCAGCAGTGACACTCCTGCCCATCTGGACTCAGGCTACCCCGTGATGGGGACTTAGCCCGAGAGGTGCAGGCGAACCGCCCCGGAGCCCCCGCGCCAGCAGCGTCCTGGGCTGTGGCCTCAGCCAGTCTCCTCCCGGCTGCACGCAGCAGGGGCAGGAGGACCAGCCCTGGCAGAAGCCTTCGGGCAAGGCACCCCAGGTTGGCCAGCAGACCCGCTCCTCTGCCCTGGAAGAGGAGAAGCCAGGTCAGTGCTCGCCCTGGGGACCTGCTGCTTCCTCAGCGGGGAGAGCAGCGTCCTGTGGGCAGCAAAGACTGGAGTCCACCAGCATTTCTCCATCCCCTGCTCTGAGACCTTCAAGTAACCCACAGACAGCCTTTCTAACCAAGAACATTGCACACATGTTTGTGGTCAGCAAGTGCCCTTTCTCTATCCTGGGTCATTTCTGATGGCTTCAAATGATAATGTGGAACAGAGAAATAATAAACCTGAAAAAAGTCAGTAGGAAAACAACCCCAACAATCTAGAGCTGGGTCTGTTTATGGAGGAGGATGAAGGGCACTGGCACAAAACACACCCAGGAATCCCACTGAAGCCAGTGTGACCACACGCAAAGAAAGTTAACCAGGTGCAAGCCTGCAAAGCCAGGCTCTCTGACAATAAAAGGAGGGACCTGACACAGAGCTCTGCTCTGTCAGGAAAGCTTTTTCTCATCATCTCTTCCAGGTGTGGAGCCAATTAGCAGCCATTTGCAGAATGGCTGCATTAGAGTTGCTGCTGGCTGCATCTTCTTCCAAACTGTGAGTATCAGCTATATTTTTTCATCTTTCAGAGGAAGTTTATAATTAGGCTAGAATTCTTCAGGAAGAGGCAAAGGCCATGCTGGTTTGGGTTAGATTGTTTTGTTAAATCTCAAGAAAAACTGTTCTTTGTTAAAGAATGTGTGTTGGCTTCCAGAGAAATGGCTGAAGACCTTTCCCCTTTCTGGTACCCAGAGTCTTGTGCATTTCTAAACTTGAATTTCTTTTCTATTTAAAGCTTGTCTTTCCTTTTGGTTTCATAAAACTTGAACTGAACTGGAGAGGTGGTGTGTGCTGCAGGCTGTGGGAGCAGAAGCCAGGTTAGCCCTGGTTGTACAGGCCTTGGCTGTATGGATGCTTACAGGGTGCGTGGCCAGTAACTGAGTAGCCCAGGGAGGTTTGTCGAACAAGTGTTAGAAGGAGAAGGCTGGTTTCCTGAGGGATTTCGGATGGTTGTTTGTCTTTACACAGGGCAGAGCAAGAAACCTCAGTAGGTGAATTAGGTAAGGTAAAGTGAGCTTTACTGCTTAATGTGTTTGAGAAGTTGGCTGCCTTTTCCCTGCTGCACAATTGTTTGTTTGGTTCATGCTTGAATTGCATTTGAGTAGTGATGCTTCTGGGTGTCTGTGGCCAAATCATTTATCTCTTCAGATGTGTATTTTCACTTTATTTTTAAAAATGCCTTTCAACTTCAGCAGCATTCCTCCTATATTTCATCTGGGTGAAAGAGCCACACCGGGCCCTTTAAATAACAAGAAGCCAGATGAGCCGCGTGTATATGTATTTATGTGTAGCATAAGCTAGCCATTTCTATGTTCTGCTGTGCAAAACAAGCTGAGGAAGGTGGTTCTTCACGCAGCCTGTCATTGTACTGTGAAATGTGTTACCGTGGGTTGTGATGAGAGCTGGGAGGGAAGGAGTTCACCGAGGGCTGCTAGACACAGAAACCACCCGTGCCTCAGGAAACTTCTTGGCTGTGGAGTGTGAGAGGAGGATCCACAGAATGCACTGCTCTGCTTCGGGCATTTGCTCCTGGCCAGTGTCAGTCAGTCTTGGGTGGACAACTCTTGCTTTGACCTCTCGTGGTTGCTTTCATGGTTTCCATTAGCGGGTCACAGATTTTTACGTGGAAAGTTTTCCTGCAGACTTTGCATTGCTAAAGATGCAGAGCAGAAAAGAGAGGTAGGAATATTGCTACTGCTGTGAGTATAGAAATGTCCTCCCTGTGTCTGGCTGGAAGACAGACCTGGAAACGCGGTAAGGCTGTCTTCCCGCCTTGGTGTTGCCTGTGCCATGGATGCATAGTTAGAGCTGTCCATGTGGCGGCTCCAGAGGCGAGAGCATCCTCGGGCCAGGAGGGGAGAGTGGGTGATGCTGCCGGAGCTGGACATGTCTGCTGGGGGGGCACCAGGGCAGGTGCTGCCATGCCGGCCCGGGTTTGCGTGCCCCTTAAAATGGTGCAGTGGTGAAGGCTCCATACATTAATTCAGTACAAGGTGGGGTTTTTGCCAAAAATAAACCTGAAATTATTAAAGGGGCAATTCTGCACTCTTCTGGTAAAACACACCACCCCAGATGTTGTTGATGGTTGTGTGTATGTTGGTTAGGTCACCAAAACCTTAGAAAACATGAAAGCACTTCTTGTAACCAAGAAGGACATTAGATACAGGCCTATTTCTGTATTCACAGAACTGTTTTGGAAGCAGGAATTTTATGATTTAAAAGAAAATATGTATGTATCAAGATACAGATTATTTTTTTCTTATCATAACACCAAAAGGAAACTAGTGCAACTTTTGGCAAATTAGAAACAGGCTTGAGTATTAGACTTTACATTGATGGTACTCGGGTATTAATCCATTAAAGTAATCAAAAGAGCTTAAATAAGAATCTGAAGGCTGCAATATATATGTCAATGAACAAGCTGTAAAACTTCCTGAAAAGGTGATTTCAAAGCCATATTGCCCAAGCTTGGCAAATTGCATATTTAATTATTTTGTCAGTCCCTCTTTCTACTCTAATCTTTTGGTGAAATACCTTTAGACATATGAAATCAGTTAAGATAATTAGGGTATGATGGAATTAGGTGTTACTTGATTTTTAAGAAAGATACCATCCTCTGCCTTGGTATAAAATGTGTGCAGACCCCAAAAGCTAGACTGTATTGTAATGTTTTCTTTTCTATAAAGATCAAAGGTCTCCAGCCCCTTTCAAGATGTTTGCAGAATTTGTTTCCTAATTATCCCACATTTACTTATTTGTGTGCTGGGACATCAGAGTTAACTCTTTGATTGTAAAGATGAGACGGGACCTTCATCCAGATGACTGCAGGCCAGCGAAAGCCTTGCATCTCTAAATTGTTTTTTAGATTACCTGGCTTCTCTAATTCTAATGTTCTGGCGCAGTTTAAGGCATGGCAGATGAGGTGTTGTGTTTGCTTTATTTCAATACCCCGGTTCTCTACAGCAAAGATTTGTTTTTCCTCAATAAGAGTTTACACCTTCATTAATATCCTTTACAAGTTTACATACTCTTCGTAAGCAATAGCAAACTATTTAGTCTTTGATTTGTCTGAGAGTTGGAACTGTTTTCACCAAACCTTTATGATCTTTCCATGATGTGGTGCCTGAGTTTCTTCAGGAGAAATTTCTATAAAAGTTTTGAAATTAGAATTTTTTGGCTCACTTCACTGACTTTATTTTCCCCCCATCTAGAGAGATATAAAAGACTGACAGGACACACCAGAAATGTGAAAACAGGCTGTAAGGTTTGCAGTTTCAGTTGTGAAGTTACAAAAATAAAGTTGATTAGAATAGCATGAAAACTATAAAATAAAAAGTAAAACGTTTATAGGCGAAGTCTAATATGAAACATTTTTAAACAATGTGTTTTATTTACTTTTTATACATTTCCTTTTTCATATTCTTTTGAACTTTTTTGAATCTTCTCATATGTTTCCTAATTACATTTGCCTCTACAACTCCTGTCTCTATTTTTTCCTTAGTACTGAGTGGGGCTGATTGTTTTTCTTGGTTTGTTTGGTTTTTTTTTTCTTTGACGTAGCATCTTGATTTTTCAAGCTTTTCTGTTTGAAACGGCAACCACCAGGATTCAGAAATTGCAGCTCTTGGGGCAGCCACGTGAATGCAGGGTTGAGATAACGAGCGAAGGAAGTGTGCCTGTCTGCTTAGAGCTCAGACGGGCAAAGCCTGGGACCTGGCAGCATCTATAAATCCTCTCTTTGAAGATGATCATTCCTACTATTTGACCCCTTTAAAAAGCAGCTCGGTGAGAGCTGCAGGAAATGCGAGTTGCTGCTCTCGTCCCCGTCCCGCACAGCGCAGCTGCCACTGCCGCTGACCCCAGCGCCTCTGCCCTTCGCTCCGCGCAGAGCCGGGATGGGGGTTTTCCAGAGGGGCTGGCGGCACTGGCACCCTCCCGCCTGTGTCACACGGTGCTGCTGGGGAGCTGCTCTCAGGTGCCGACTGCCCGCTCCTCTCACTGGGGCTCCACACAGGAGAGGGTTTCCCTGCAGCGTGGGCTCTGGTGGCCCGTGCCACAGGCATGCACAGTGCCCGCTGGGGATGCGCTCGCCCTGTGCCCATGGGGAACACAGCCCCTGGCGTGGTGCAGCCTGGGGGTGCCTCCAGGAGCTGCTCGGGTGGAAGGAAATACCTGTATGGCTGTTTCGGGGGGAAAAACTGCTCAAATGCTGCCTACTGACAAGTATAAGCTTTTTTCCTTTTATCATTAAGTCCTACTTGGCTTATTTGTGGTTCAACACACCTCAGCACAGGACACAGCTCAAGCTGAGCAGGGCTCACTTGAAGCCTGTGAGGAAGCGGAGGGCTGTGAGCTCCACCGCTCACCATGCTGTCCTCCAGCTCCTGTCTGAGGGGGACAGGGGTCCATGTCACTGTCTCTCGTTGTGCCCAGACCAAGCACTCGCTGAGCATGACCATGGTCCTGGGAGTCGTTCTTGCCTCTCTCCCATCCAGGTTCGGGACAGCAGGGTCCCCACCAGCACCCCCTGCTCCGCCACGCAGCCTCCCCACCCATCCTCTCCCAGGATGGGCTGGAACCACCGGCACAGGGATGTATATCTTGGCTGCCCCTTCCCCAGCACAGTCACCAACACTGGTGGGTTTTCCTGGCTAAAAGACCCAAAAAGCTGCCTCTTGGCTCTCCCCACTTGGCCTGGCTGAGCCTGAGAGATGGGGCAGCACTGGCCCAGGTGGGATGGGAGCAGTGCCCTGCATGTGTCAGGGTGCAGAGGGAACAGCCCTTGTGGCCAGCAGTGCCTTGTGCTCCTTCCCACGGCCCTGTCCCCAGCATCACCTGCTGCAGGAGACCCCCAAAGTCTCTCAGCATCCCCGCAGTGTCCCCCTGTCTGCTCTCCCACAACACCCCCTGCATGCTGGGACCTCCTCCTGCCTCCGCAGCCCTGTGCAATATTTTCTAATGAGCCCTCATAGATGCTGTGCATATAATTCATCAGCCTTCTTGGGCATGTGGTGTTTCGCAGGGGTCAGAGCCGAGGGCCTGGCTCTAGCAGAGCCCTCTGTGTGTGCACAGCCCCTTCGGGCTTAATGGGGCTGCGCACGAGTGACTTATGTGTTTAAATGCTTTCCTGATTTTTGCAGTGCTATTTATTTCTTTGCCATCTTAGCTCAGGTGTGAGGTTACTTATTGTTTCTTTTTTCTCTGCCTTTTAAATTCAGGGAGATTTTCTTCAGAATTCACCATTTCAGTCTTTGCTCTTAAATTATTTTTTTGTTCTGTTCTTTTTTTCCTACTATCTATTATTTATTCACATAGGACTCTAAATTTGTCTCTTCGACTCACTTTGATAGGAATAGTTTTCTTGTAACTCAGTAATGAGTAAATTTACTCCCCTCCCCCCCCGAAGTCAGGATTCATTTTAGTATATTCATTTGTTTTTATTCTTGACTTCAGTAACATCACAGCTGAGTTTTTATATTATGTACCAAGTTCAGGAAAGAGTTGGTGAATAGTAAATATTTTTTTTATTTAAACACACACCTAAAATACTTCTCAAATTCTTACAGACTTTTGCTGAGCTTAAATGCTTCAGTCATTAATAAATATTTCAGGTGATGCTTTGGACTGTGAAGTGTATGTCCTTCTGTCTTGGCTAGTCAAAACGTTTAAGTTCTTAATCTTACATATGGTTACAGTTTTCAAAAATGCCCAAATTTGAAATGAAAAAGCATCTTAGGTGTTTTAGTGATAGTCCTTGTTAAAGGTCAAAAGGCTCTCCTACGCACTTGGGCAAAAAATTTAACTACACTTGGATTTTTAAGCATCACAGGAGCTTTTGAAAAAGTTTGCCCTATGTTTCACCAAGGGTGCGTGGAGTGACTCTATCACTGCTCTTAGCAAGCTGCTTCTGGTATGCTGTAGTAAATGAAGCCCAGGCAGTTTCAGACCAAGGCATTTGATCCAATCTCATCTCAGAGATTTCTAATCTGAGCTACTCGAGATCTCCAGAACCATTTCTTTGGCTTCTAGCTGCAATTTTGCCTTGATATCCCTTTACTGGGAAATTGTATTTAGAAAGAAAAAAAAGTGGAGAGGAAGGAAATATGCAGAGGTTTTACTGAAGAACTTGTGCAAGTTCTGGACTTTAACTAAACTTAGAAATTCCTCAAAGATACAAACTCTGTAGTATTGCCTCAAATGGCGACACAGAACATTAACTCCCTGGTTTGTTGCAAATGTTGTCCTTTAGACATTCCTACTGCGTTCCCCTAGGATAGGAGGGGGAGCAATTCTTTGCTCATAGGTATTGCAAGTGTTCTGACAGAACACGGAGACTTGGCAAAGCAATTGCTTGAACAAAGAGCTTCAACATACATATGCGATGCTGCTGCTAGATGGGGATTCTCTTGAAATGCAGAATTGTCATTCCCGTTAATTACTGTGATGAGCAAAATAGCTCCCTTCAATAAGCATCCATGGAAAACCATAGATACATCTTTGTTCAAACGTTTTTTAAAAAAATCATCTCAAAATTAAACACTTAAGGCAAAGCTATCCTCATTGAAATATCTAAGGTATGTTATTACTGGTAAGAACTATGTTAAACTTTCTTTATACTTAATTCTAAACAGGTTAATAAAATATATTAATTCCATGAAGAGTCTTACACAGATAACTTCCTACAAAAGGAAAGGAAAATCTGCCATGCATTATTTTCCCTATCCGTTAGTGTGTTTAATTGATTGTAATTTAGGCTGCAATTTTAGCCAAAGCAGCAATAAATATATTTGAATATATATTAAATTCACCTAGCATTTATTTGTTAAGCTGTTTAAACACAACTGTAAAAATCCAAGCATTTACCTTGCTGTGATTAGAGGCAGCAGACACCCTAGAAGGTGAGGCTCGGTGATGTGTCTATGTGCAGTCAAGAAGAAGCCCGTGGAGGATTAGGGTGTGTTAAGTCTCTCTTCAGACAGGTGCACAAACACTTCCCCCTTTTAGGTGCTACCTGCTCTTTACTGGACGTTTATTACAAGTCAATGCAATTTCACAAAGCACCTGCATGCAATAAAAACCTATTACATGTGTGAGGCCTTAAGGAAATTAACGGTTCCTCCCTAGGGATGCATATTTTGTTAAGATGTTTATTACAGATGAAGTGGTCCTGGGGTAA
Organism: Aptenodytes patagonicus; assembly: GCF_965638725.1. NCBI lineage: Eukaryota > Metazoa > Chordata > Aves > Sphenisciformes > Spheniscidae > Aptenodytes > Aptenodytes patagonicus. The sequence goes on from NC_134966.1 coordinate 13,013,532, forward strand.
AACATTAACAAGTTGTAGAGTGATAAAAGGAATTTTATCATTTCTCAGTGACATAAATAGGAAGAAACCTTTAACTAAATCTATAAAATTCCTGTTTCCTAATGAATTTGCTTTAACTATTTATTAACTGGATGAACTTGTTCAGGCCGCGATTTGTTTTTCTTCCTCATTCCTTTCCCCCTGTCCCCTCAAAAACCCAAGCAGAAGCAGTCCAGGGTAGTGTCTGTTAACTGATGTGAGCTCTGGCACCCAGAAAATAAACTTTATCTCAATATCAGTTTTTAAAAAATCACTAATTTTCCCTTGTGGATTTAAGGCAGAGCCATAAACCCCAGCTCACTCTTGTAATACTGATTTTAGAATTAAATACAACCTTAAAATTGTGTATATTATAATAATGCTAACTCATACCACTTATATTATGTTATATTTTAGGGTTCAGTCCAGCAATGCATTTGTAATGGTAACCAAAAATAAAAATTCTTTTTTTAACACCATATTAACCAAGTTTGCTGTGCACCATTATTAGAGATGAAAGCATAGAATACTGGCTTTGGACTAAGAATGTTCAATCTAATTGAATTATATGAATGTAGTTAAATGTCTACTTCAGAAAGGCTATATTCACTTTCAAGATTAGTTACTCCAAGAGTTAATGGGCTATTTAAACAACATAGTCCAAGAGCCAAACACAGGTGGGCTGTGTTAATAACTTTATTTAAACTGTTTTTTCCCCTTTTGAGAGGCACAAGCCATCCATTAATGCATTCATTAGAGTTTATGGCATAGTTCTGCTTTTCTCCTAATGACACTATCCAGACTCAAACTTGCTCAGCTAATTTAGCCCAGCTGCCCTTTGCCTCTCAGCAACAGGTCTCTTGTTCTTCAGTCATACATGCTGAAGTGTCATGATGATTAGTTTTTGGTCATTGCTGCTCTTTGCAATATTGTTTTGCGTATTCTCTGCATCAGAATTTACTTTTCCTTCAGACTCTTTGCTGAAAAGTTTGCATGAAGCAGCTGTTGGAAAGGGCATGGCAGCATAGAGGCATCACCGTGCTTGCTGCAGCCCTTGCATTCCAATGTGATTGAACATAGTGGTTTATTACTTTACTCTGACCAAACAAGCTCACAGGTTTTAATATCCAGCTCTGCTGAAGGTATTTGTGGCAGTTCCTCACAACCGTGGCATCTAAGCTTTGCCTTGACTTTTCAGTTTTAAATCTGATCCAAAAATTCCTTTTACTGATGTCATTACAGTTGTAAAATACATAACTGCGGACAGAAGTGCCTGTTTCTTCCAGTAGCTACAATGGAGGTAACCTGTATGGGTTTAGTAATGAATTCCCCAGGTACTAATGAACATCACAATGAGTAAGAATGACCAATGTGTCACTTGGATATTAACAGCCGGGCTGCATTAGACTCTGTACCGTCAGCTGCTGACATTTGCAGGGTTTATTTTGGAATATTTTATCAGTTTGGGTTTGCATGTCCATTAGACATGCAGAAAACTCCCATGTTCCTGGGAGTTCTGTGTTAGCTGTTGGTTTCCAGTCTGAAATACCACCTCTGCCTTGTACAGACAGCAAGAGTTGTCTTGACCATTATGAGATACCGGACTAGCCCTGGTCCTGCTCAGGGAGGATCACAGTGCCACTGAACTCAAATGACCACAGTGATGACTGTTCGTAGATGCTAACTAACAGATGTATTTGCAGGGAATAACGGCTTAGAACATTTCTGTACCTAGAGATAAGTAACATAACTTCAGTGGAAGTACAGTATGCTGCAGATATAACATGTGTTTCTACTTTCTCCTGTATCAACTGTATGAATAACTTCTACTGATTCCCACTGCAGAATCTCTACACTTGTAAACCACAGTGGTAAGGCATTTCCTTTTATTAATCTGTAAAGCGGTATGCGTGCTTCTGACGCAGTATAAGTAATAATAATTATATATGTTGCCTATTAGATCACTTTATGCAGTACCTGGTCCTGAGTGCTGCTGCTGGGCAGGTTCTGCCTGGTCACTGCTGCACTTTGCAGGTTCAGCTTGGCACCTGCAGCTGGGGCTGTTTGGGCTGGGCTGGAGGTGAACTCTGGCTAAATAGACATCTTGTTAGCCCACCTCCTGAGAGGCATTAAGCTTTCTTAAGGTTCATCTGACCTTGTGTATTGTTGCCCTGTGTCACAGGCAGCACACGGCTCCTTCCCAAAGCAGCAGTGCTCTTTGGCTATGCAATAGTCTCCCAAGAGGGACAGCTTCATATACCTTGGTGACACTGTGGTGGGTTTGGGACTGGGCTGCCCTGGGTTGGGCAGGGCTTCGCAGGATGGCAGCCACCCAAAAGGAGAGAGTGTGAACTGGTCTGATGACCAAACTGGCCCAGTGCACAGACAGCACTGGGACATGTGCAAGGTGTTGTCTAGGACCAATGAATGAGGGAAGGATGCTAATACTTTGTGCTTTGGTGGACGAGAAGAGGAGGAGACTTTGTTCGTATCTGACTTTGTTCATGACAACTAAAGCTAAAGGCCAATGTGGAAGAGCATAGACCAGAGGAACGTGTGCCGGATCCCCTTGAGTCCTCTGTTTAGTGCTCGCCAACCTCTGCCCATCTGTTGTTGCACCAAATAGCTCTTCTGAGACAGGTGAGTGAGTGCCTGAATGCCAAGCATCTCCTGCCATGAATAAGTTTAAATGGCTGGTGGAAGGAGGCCTGCACAGAGCAGGGGAGGGCAGGAAATGTGGCATCAAAGAATATCATGAACCTCAAGAGCTGTGTGCTGGTGCTCCCATCTGTGTCCACCCATTTCCAGGAAGCCTTATGCCCAGGGACCGAGGTCTTGCCAGCTGTGCTAAATGCAAAATAAGTGGCAGAGTATTTTATTTTTCTCATTCCTTTGTCATCCCAAGAGAGACAGAAATATTTTCACTTGTGGTGAGAGGTGATCTGGGGCCAAGACCCTGCAGTGAGTCAGGGCACTAAGGCAGATAAATAACCCAGCACAATGTGCTTCCCAAGAGCAGCTGCTCAGGTGCAGGCTCCATAGCCCAGCAATCTGTGTGAGCTAGACACTTCAGCCAGTCCTACCACGTGGCAAAGCAGGGCAGACCTTGCTCACTCACAGGGGTGTTTCTGCTCTGCACTGCTGGCAAGAGTGTGAGCTCCTGCACAGGGCATCCATCCCTACCGACCCCAGCGGGCCAGGACCCCCCCGCACTGCTTGGTGCATCGATGGACCTCCTGCACCCAGCCAGTTATCCAGCACTGACCACAGCTGGGCCATCGTGGAACCTGAGAGCCTAAAGCCCTCCTATAAATTGTGTGCTGATTCCTAACATGATACAGGGTGATGCTCTGTGTGATAACACACATCTTGCAGTTCATTAGAGGGCTTCTTCTGAGGCTGCGAAAGCCATGAAAAGAGAAGGAGAGAGGCAAGATTTGAACACGCATAAATCTCCCTACATGCTGCTCATATATCACAACCTGTAAACCTTCTAGGGAAGGAAACTTTACCTTAAACACAAATGAATTTAACATTTTCCATACATCTTTATTTTGGGTGGTCTTAGTTTTGTCTTTGATTTACCATGATTTTTACTTTTTATTCTGGAGAATTATTTTGTGCTGCTCGTAAGTCATTCACAATCCCTTTCCCTTTGTCCTGGGGCTCTGTCTGCCTGGAGGAATGCCCCCACGAGTGGCAGGTGTGTGAAGGGAAGGATTTGGGCAAAGAAATGGCAACTTTATTTCGCCTTTGTGTAGGAGCTAAAGGCAGGGGCAGAAGTTTTCCTGCTGTGCTTTTTATCATGAATTTGTGCTGGTGGCCGGCCGATGCGGTCGTGCGTGGGGGTGTCCGTGGGGGACCCCACCGCCTGCGCCCACCCCGTCCCCACGACCGGGGAGCGGTGCCATCCTCCGGGGCAGCGCGGGTCGTGGGCGCGGCGCTGGCTCCGGGGAGGCTGGTGCTGTCCTCGCCGTGCCCTCCTCTGCCCCGGGCCCCACGCGTGTCACGGAGCGCGCCGCGGAACGGCCGCTAGGTGTCAGGGGCGGGACGGCGGAGGGGCGCCGGGGGGGGGGGGGCTGCGGCGGGACGCGGCGGCAGCCGCGCTCCGCGCCGGGAGGAGGAGCCGCTGGCTGGGGTGAGCTGCAGGCGGCCCAGCGCCGGCCCGCGGCCAGCGCATCCCGCTCCTCTCGCCCAGCGCCGGGGAGACACGGCGGGGGGGGGGGGGGGTGTCTCTGGCTGGGGGAGCCGCACCTACTGCCGAGCGCGGGGGTCAGCCTGGCCCTGCTGCCGCAGGGGAGCGGCAGGGAGCTGCCCCTCGGCACCCCAGCTACGAATCCAGAATAGAGGAAGCCCCCTCGAGCACGGGCACTGCCTGCGCCCCGGTCTCCGACGACCTGAGGCTGGTGGTAGTTCAGGACTGTATGGAAATGCAGCCTGGCTCTGCCAGCGTGTGAGGGTGAAATGTCCTTTCGTTTAGCCAAGCTAACCTAAGAGCGTGCACCCTGCTAGGAGCGGGCAGGGCCACTGGCACCTCCTGCCCGGTGTGGTAGGCCCCTACCAGGACAGGTGCCTTGTGAAACGCTACTGCAGCCAGCTAGAGGACCCCCTGCAGCAGTGCTTCCATTGCAGGGCAGGAGCCAGTGCTGTAGCTGTCATGATAGCCTCCTATAACGAATGCAATGCACCCCAGCCACGACGAGAGCGTATCCCCTGGTGATCTGGCATCCACAAGTTCTTCTACAATGTGCTCTCTGTAATTTCTGCTAGGCAGAAGTTTGAAGATGTTTTCCCCTTTCAGTACTTTGGTGTGAACTGCTTTATTACTCCAAGGAGCTTGTCTGGCACGGGGAACAGAGAGTCGTGTTGCTGATGCTGCTATGATGCAAACCATCTGAAAGCAATTGCAGCACAAGTCAGGCTTTGTCACCCTGCCCAGTTAATGAGTTTATCCATGTGCTGGGATCCCTATTTCTAGCAATGAGAGAGAGACTCTATAATTTTCTCCCTTTCAAAACTGCTGTGAGTTGTGCCAGGACAGATGATGCTGTCAGCTGGAGGATACAGGTGAGAGGTATGAAGTTACCAAGCCCTTAATGACAGCCCAAGCAGTTGCTTCTAAAGCTACCTTTACAATAGCAGTGCAAGTACTCTTCAAAACCAGAAATTATTTTATAATTAGCACCAGGGACAGATGTTCAGCTTGAATCATTGCTTCATTGTGCAGCTCTCCCTGCAGCTGGAGAGGGCAAACAAATGTCCTGTGTGACCCACTAACTGGGGCGGCCTTTCCAAGCTGTCTGTCTTCCATTGCACTGGGCTGTGAGCATCCCTCCTCACCAGCCATGTCTGCCCTGCAAAGTTTAACTGCAGTCCACTGTAACACTTGCAGAATGAAATCTAGCAGGTCAGAGATAGAAATAAAAAATAAATAGTGTGGCAGGGTTGCTTGCTTTCTTCAGCTGCGAGGCAGTGTGGTCTAGAGCAGAGCAGAGGCAGTTGGCACTGGAGGGTCTGTTCCTCACTAAATTCTGTTTGTAAACGTCTGTTATCCCCAGATCAAAGAGTGTATGAGGTCAAAACATTATTATTTACTGTTGCCATTATGCTATTTTAATATTTAGTGTATTTACTGGCACAGCTGAATGCACATGCTGGAGACCTGGCCTCGCTGGAGTGCTCGGTGGTAGGAGGGAAGTTGCTACCAGCAGACAGCACCTCTCTTCTGCCCAGTGCTCAGGCTTGCTGCTGGAGAAGGGGAGGGAACGAACTCAGCATGAGGCTTGGTAGGCTCACAGATGGATTTGTGCCTTTTTCAAATGTTTATGAATGAAATTCGGTGCTGCACTTTGCTAGACGTTCTGCAGACAGTAATGTCCTCATATTAATCAATATTGCTGAGGTCAGACGTGCTGTCTGGTATGCTTGCCTGGCAGTGGGCCTGCCTGTTCCCCCTTGCTTGCGCGGCTGCTCTACTGCCTATTGGCTTCCAGGAGGGAACAGGCAAGTTCTCCAGTGCAGGACACCTAGAGCCACTGAATGCTGGAGTCTGATGAGGTTTCCAGCAGTGAGAAATGAGCAGTCAGGCAAGGTCACCTTAGAAAGCACTCATCTGCTGTCCTGCTGCTGGAAGTTACCTGTTTCCTGAGCCTCTTGCTTGCTTACAGCCAGGTACTGTGCTCTCCACAGCAAGAAGGGGGCTTTGGGGGTGCCCTGACCGCAGAGGTCAGTGGTAGCAAGGTGGAGTAGGAGGCAGCAAGGGAGCAGCAACCCCAAGGAAAAGTGCAACGTAGCTGAACGAGCGTGATGCATTTCATGTCACTTCACCTCCTCTGCAGAGCCTCTGTGTTGTTAACCTTGTGCCTAAACCAACTGCATTCTCCATGCAGCTATTCAGAGCAGCAAGCCACATCCCTTTTTGCGCCAGACACCTCTGTCTTCATTGCAAAGTAGTGAGGAATGTCGCACTCTGAAGGGTGGAGGTGAAATCATGGAAGCCCCTGTGAAGTGAATCCAAGCGGCAGGGCAGAGGAACAATATTAAGGCATTAAATAAAGTGCGTTCTGTCCCACTGCAGCCAGGAGCGCAGAACTGAGCACTCGGGGTGGGGATCTGCTCCAGCTTTAGCCCAGCAAACACAGAGACGTGCCCACTGCTGGTACAGCCGCATCGTATGGGGCTGCAGCTCATCCTGCCTGGCAGGGCATGGGACAGGGAGTGGTGGGCAGGACTGGGATTCTCTTGTTTGTGGGCATTTATCTTGGCAGCAGATGTAAAGACAACTTGGAGTGTACCACAGGAGCCCAAGGCACTGTTTGAGGAAAAAGCACTGAATGACAATTATAGATGATTGTATTTTTTTAGCCTCTGTGCAAGAATTGCATGTTGCAGACTGAGTATCATTATGAGGGATTACCAGTAATCCCTTTCCCTTTTTCATGGCTTCTTCATTTGATGACTTTTGACAGACTTTTTTATGTAGGCGCATGAGTTCCCTATGTTTTCTGCAATACTCTAGTAATTAATTAACACTCTCAGCAGCTTTGAATGTGAAATCTCACTCTGCAGAAAGGGGAGTTGGGTCCAACAGGCACCTACAATATATCTGGATGAATTGGAACAGGATGTTGAAATTGTAACATCTTGTGACCCTAACGCTTTCATCTGCAGTAGCAGTGAAAGAGTTAATGCATTAGTTAAAAAGATTTTTAGCATGGGTCTGAACTGAGGCTGACAATCCATTATTCATAACTGCTCAGAAACCTGTAGCCTAATTCTTTTCTCTTTCTTTTGTGATTTACAGAATATTACAACAACTGTAAGCACTTTGCAGTTGGATTTTTATTGCATACTCCAAAGTGAAGAATTATGATTTGGGATTCACGATGAGCAAATGTGTTCTGGTGTTTGTACATCCTTTTCATCTTCTCTGCCCCTATCTATAGCTTGCCCCTGCGCAGAGCAGGGAACTTCTGCCGTCTGTAGGAGCGAGCACTGCCAAAGCAGCTTTGCCGTTGCGCTTGTGAGAGGTGAAACACCGCAGGCCCATCTGCAGCAGGAGGTGTTGCCTTCCATGCAGAGCAAGTGAGCTCTGGGCATGGATGAAAGCTCCTTGCACATCCCAGCAAGCAGGCGGGTAGGCTTGCAGGACCTCTTAGCAGTGCTGGGATGAAGGGGAAGCACTACAATGGGTCCAGCGTGGGGTTTTTTGCAGTTGTACCCATTTTGTCCTTGTACTGGACCCTGAGCACCAGATCAGCCCTGAGCAGTGGTGGATGTGAGCCTCGAGTGTGGCCACCACTTGAGTTGTTTGAGGTAAAAGTCCTGTTCTCACCAAGGCACAGGCTGTTGGGAGGAACAAATGTTGGGACTGGTTGCAGACCAAAAAGCTCCCTCTCCTGCAGCAGCCAGCACTGGGGCGTACTGCCAGCATTCTGCCCTGCGCCGGTGTCTGACAGAGCTGCTGCTCACTTCCACTCTGATCAGCTCCTTGAAGAAAATAATTGGAAAAAAGTTACTGCAGTTACAATTCAGAAACACCTCCCTCCAAGGGGGTTTGCAGGCACATTTGAGGACTACTGTGTCAAACGTAGTTAAGGGGTGGTCCATCATCCAAAAAGCATTTGGATGCCTTTGCTGCAGCTCTCCTTGGCTCTGGAAGGACAACTGCAACAAGAGATAATTTTTCATTATGGACAAGAGAATTATGAGGTACAAACGAGTGCGCACAAGAAGATTAATAAATTACTTGGGATTAGCTTCAGTGATGGGTAGATCTGCTGTGTGCAGTGTTAGCCTGGCAGGACAGACAGGATCCTGCGCAGTGTTTGTCGCAGATCAGAAACACTAGCCCTTTGACAGATGCCACGTAGATCTTCATTTCCAAATTCACCCATCTGAGAAACATCTGTGTGCTTAGGCTGGCAAATCTCAAGGAATGCTCTGCCAAGCAGTCTGCTTCCGCTTTTATAGCTCCGTAATCCTCGCTTGGGACTCCTCCTCTGAAAAGAACAGAAGTGTGTGCAGCTCTTCAGGAAAACTGCGTAGGTCCAGGAGAAGTCTGTGAGGAAAAGATTCATGGCATGATCAAAAAGCACCCAGGCCTTTTACAGACAGGGCTCAATAGGTGCTTTAAACAGTTATAAATAACAGCAAGGAGGAGGGGAACAGATTAAAGAGCCAAGTGCTGAGGTCTGTGCTGTGCTAGACTAGGCACAGCCACAATGTTTGCTCGCTGCTCTTGCACAGCAAGATGGCCCTGGCGTCTCTGCAGGGTCACGTACATGCAGAAGCATCATCCAGCACCGGAGGACGATGCAGGCTGTGTAGCTGTCCCTGTTCATCTTGCCAAATCACAGAGGGCTTCAGGGCTCAGTTTAGGCATCTGATGTTCAGAGCCGCTGGGATTTTCCCTGGAAATCCACCACAAAGTGAGCTCCCTTGCAGAATTTTCAGTGGTTTGCTGATCCCGGGTATGACACAGAGCTGTTAGTAAGTGTCCGGCCCCCGGATTGTTAGCCCGGCCTGCAAAAGTAAACACTCACCTGAAGTTCTGAAACCATGGGGAACCCTGTCTTATGTGTGTTAAATCCTGGTTCCAGCTAGCCCAGTTTGCTCAGCCCAGTTTGTGATGTCCCAAGGCAGAACATCCCACTGACAAAACCTTTGGAGCTCTGAGGCTCTGCTGGTGGGATACACATGCCTGTAGCCTGCTACAACATCATTTGCACTGTTTGCTAATTGCTGTTTTATAATTTTGGGGAGAAATGTCCCTGCTTCTTTTGCTGATAAGTAGAGGGAAAGGTAAGGGATGGGAGAAGATGGGAGCAAAGAAACAGTGTGGGAAAGTTACACTTGCTCAGTATGCGGCTTAGGTCTGTTCAGGATATCCTCGAGGAAGGTCCATGTGGATACAGCACAGATGCTTCTCATGGGTTTTGTATCAGTTTGATTCAGTTTTCTTCAGCAGTGTTTATGCCGCTGAGAGGTTAGACTCGGACCCCTTCCTGCTGGCAGGATAACTGTATGGATACACTCTCAAAAATTTTCGTAGGGGCATTAAGTGTCTAACACTGCTTTGCTCTTAATCTGTTTCCATTTTGTTTCTTCCCTACATGCTTTCCCTTTGCCATTAAACTGCACCAAGGAACCCACTTCAGCTTTACACAGCCTCCCTCTGCATATGACCCTGGCCTGCCAGGCAGACCTCCTAGCTGAAATCTGGTTTTCCCTGTAGCTTGGCAGAGAGCAGTGTTCTCGCCAGCGAGCACGCACCTCGACAGCCCTGGGAGCCACCAGTCTGTCTCCGAGCCGGGCTTCTCCCGTCGGGAGCGAATGCACACACATCCCCACAAGCTCTGCTGCTGCGGCACTTGCTGCCTGCAGAGTCTGGGACAGCAATGCAGGGAGTTAAATTCTTTCTGGCTACGCCCAGTCTCAATAATATTGTAAATGATTCAAAAAGCTAAAAGCTCAGTGAGTGCCACCACAGGGCAGCCAGCAGCATTCGGGGAAAACCGGGAGTGGTGGCAGGAGGCTTTGTCCTGTGCACATGTGCTAGGAGCGACCTTGTGCCCTTGCAGGGGGAAGAGATGTAAATGGAGGGAGGGCTCACTCCTCTGCAGCTCAAACGGTGAGAAAAGCACAGAGACGGTAAAGAAACATGATGGAAAGGAAGAGGAGGGCCGCAGCCAGACAGACCGAGCTGAGCTGCCTCCTGACTGTTCTGGTAATGGCGTTCTCTGTGCAGGAGGGATTTGGAGATCTCAGCAGCTGTTTCATTAACACTAGAAGCACCTGTCTATGGAGATACTGCAGTCCTTATTGGTGCGAGGGGTTTGGGGAGAACAGCTGTCTCTGAATGCAGTTGGGTGTGGCATGAAGTATACCCCTCTGTAAAGCCTGTGCCTACTGTGCTTTTCACACAAAACCCTGCTTCCAGGCAGGAAAGCACTTGATGGGCTGAGAAATCCTTTGCCAGAAACTCTTGTTTGTCTCAAAGTTGCAGGCAAGTGATGGGAGCAGGGACCATGGGAGTTGCAGCCTGTGGGGCTCTGCGGGAGGGAGGCAGCGGCACACACCGCTCAGTGACATGAGGCGCGCACAGCAGAGGGAGTGGGGACAGCCGAGTGGGGACTGCTGTGGTACCTGTTGTGAGCTTTGCAGTGAGCTGCTTTGCAGTGAGCTGCTTTGCCGTGAAAGGCAGGTCTAGGTCCATGCTCCAGCCATTAGTGCCAAGGCAGTGACCTGCCCGCTTATCCCATCTGCTGCAGTGCCAGGGGGCTGGAGCAAGGCAGGGCTGCCTAACAGGAGGGGAGAGGGGGGCGGCTGGGTGCATGGGGAACAGGGCTTTTTTCCAATGCAGGGGTGATTCCCTATGCATCCATCCTCATCTATAACAAAATGTAGTTGCACAGAGAGAGAACTGAACCCACAGGACAAGCATTAAGTTAGCCTCAAGTTTTCATTGGTGCTTTTTGTGTGTCCTGCAGAGCTCTATAATTACCTTTCTAACAAAGACAAACATGTCAGCAGAACACCTAGCAGCAGCCTAGATGTCTGTAAGCAAACTGTGTGTGCATGAAGGGCACAGGTGGGAGATGGAGGCTTCACCGTGCTTGCCAGGGGACTTACTTATTTAACTGCAGGCACGTTTTCCAAGCTGCCTCTAATTTTGGCATGTAGCATTTTGGGAGTCCAAAAGATCTTCTTGGACCCTAGTTTCCAATTATGCTAGCAGCACCACAGCCATTGTGCAAGAGCACCAAGACAGCTGATGGACTGGGGGTGTTTGCTGTTTCCAAAGAGCAAAGGCAGCTCTCAACATCCACCTCTCTCCTCCAGCTCTCAGAGCGGACACTGACCCTGTGCCTGCCCAGCTCCTCTGGCCGCAGCACTGCCCCTCCGGCAGTGTGCTGGCACAGCCCCCGGGAGCCGCAGGGATGGTGCTCGTGTAGAGGGCACAGGCCCGTGGGGAAGAGGTGTGAGCAAAGGCGCAGGTATTGCTCACCGTGTGCTCTAGAGCAGGTCTGTGATCGTTCCCCGTGTCCCTGCTTTTCTCCCTCCCCTTCGCAGCCTGTGGGTGAATTCCCTCAATATCACGTCTCTTCCTGTGTCTTTTTGCGTGTGTGCTTCCACCCCTCTTGGAGTCACTGGCTCCTATGCTAGTTATAAAACAAGGCCCATTTCCCCAGGGGATTTTGAATTTGGAGCAATTCTGGGAAGTCTCTGGATTTTTCCATACCCATTCTGCAGCAGTCACTAGGGGGTTTTTTTATGCTTTTGGTTTTTGTTTTATTTTGAGAAAAACCTTTGGAGAAGTATTAATAGCCTAGGGGCTGCCCCAATTTTTTCCATTTGTGCAGGCAAAAGAATATTGATGGGGAGGGGCAGAGGCACCCACAGCACCCTCAGGGCTAAAGATCTTTCATAGGAAATTGTTGTTTTCAGACAGATGAAAGCAGATCCCTTTCATTTTTTGTAAGTGCATGCAAGGAAAAAAAAAAGTGCTGTTCAGGTGTGCTAATATTATTCCCTTGGATTCAGGCTCTGTCTTGGTGGAGCTTGCTCTCAACTAGTCTAAAAATGAGATGTTAAAAAAGAATAGCAAAGCATTTTTTAAAAAAAAAAAAAAGTATCCCCTGAAAATGGGTCCCAGCAGGCTGATGGCACAGCACGGCTTTCAGCTGTCCTGGCAGGGAGAGGCGAGGACACCGCAGCAGTCTATGGTAGGGTCCGGTGCCTCTGACAGGGGGTAGCTGCGTGGCTCCAGTGCTGCCACGGTGCAGCCAGCCAGAGCCGCAGCCTGGCTGGGGCCGCGGCCCCTCGCCCACCCTCCTGCCCTGTCAGCCTTTGGCCTGGGCTGCTTTGCCAGGGCACTGGGGAAACCTCACCTAATCCCCTGCCCACATCTGTGCATCTACTGTATGTTCTTTTTTCCCTCCTCCCAACAAGGAAGGCAGTGTGTTTTCTTAACATTTGAGGGCATGATTTATAAACAACCATTAATGTGCCTTTTAACCTCTTTTTTCATTGTTTAAATTTCAAATTTTTTGGACGCAAACTCCTTAAATCAGTTCAATATGCTCTGAAGGGCTTTGCTAGAATTTGAGTTGAATTGCTTCCAAATGGGAACACTTACAACACAAAAAAAAAAAGCATGTCAGTGATTTTAATTGACTCTCCACTGTGCATGTACTCTTAAATAATTGAAGTGTTTCCAATAGTTATAGATGCCTCGATTTGGCAGCGATGTGGGTATAGGCATAAAAAAAGGCAGAATATAGAAGTATTATACCTAGGGCTTCACAAGGGATTCGCTCTGGGTTTAATTGGGATTCCTGTAAAGCTATGCAGAACTCTAGCAGTGAAACTAGAAACCAGGTGAGCTTTTGGTGAACCTGTGTGAGTTTTGGTACGACCTGAGCAGCTTTGAGGTTTTGGATGGAACCCAGGCAAAATTCACTGATTTCACCTGATCCTTTTTTCAATTTTGGTGTTTATTTTTAGCTTGATACACAAAACCAAATCTGAGGGCTCTGGATTTCCCTGTTTGGGGGCCTTTTTGAATGAGGCAGATTGAAAACAGGTCATTTGAGGATTGGGCTATTCCTCCCTGGAGGACCTGTGACGTTCTCAGCTGGCTTGAGCTGCCCCAGGGTTGGCTTCTGCACTAAGTCACAACAGGCTGGTGATGTATTTCTTCACTGTCATGTGCCAGCTCAGTGCAAGCTTGAGCTCTGGTTGCGAACAAGAAAAAAAATCATCAAGAGAATGGAAAATTCACACCTAAACACCATAAAACTGCAAGATTTGCTCTCATGAAGTTTTACTGAAGTGAATTCCTCTTAATCCATCTAATATAAAATTTCATAGGTGTGATTTTTACAGTTGTAATACTACTGGAATAAGAGAGACGAGGTATTTTGTACAAAAGCTGCTTTCTTGGGCAACAAAGGTGCCCGTCTAGTGCTATCTCAGCAGGATAGGTGTCTGCTCTCCTTGTCTGGGCTAGCCAGGCTGCTGCCCCTTCCCTCTCCTTACTGCACAGGCACCTTCCCCTGTACCCTGTGCAGAAGGACCCTTCCCCAGGGCATGGGGGGGGGGGGGGGGCTCTGCTGTCACCCCTGCCCTGGTGTTGGTGGAGCGCCCTCCCCATGCATGCACAGCTCAACCGTGCCCACGGAGGGCTGGAGGGTGTTTGGGATGGGGAGGAAACTGCCCTGCTGCCGGAGCAGGATGGGGTGCAGCGGAGGAGGTTTTGGGGAGCAGATGGCTCCCTTGCCCCACTTGGGGCAGCCAGCTGCTCCAGGGCATGGGAGGAGAGGGCAGACCCCATGCGCTGGCTGGGAAACACCTCGTCAGGGCTCCATGTGCTGGCTCTCTACTTCCAAATCGGCTTTTCACCCTCTTTCCATCCCATGACATTGACAGGCATGGGATTGTCATCCACTGCCAAGGACTTGAAGGACCACACTGGTGCGTGTAGAGGGTGGCAGGGCTGAGAGACCACTGAGTTCGTAGGCACCCAGACAGGAGAGGATGCGCAACAGCAGAGGATGCTCTGTGCTTAGGATAAAACCACTTCAGATGATTGTTCAGCCAAAACCCCTCATCTAACCATTTGCCATAATAAACAAAGTTGTGTTTTTTTTTTTTAAAAGCATCATGTTACATTCAAGTAATTTTGTGTAGAAATATAAATTTTGTCATGGGGCTTTATTACTATAAAATTTGTATTAAGAATTAATCTCATTTTAAAATAAGTAGAATAACTTCATTTTTCCACTGTATTTTTAGTTTCTTTCTTCTTTTTGAATTCTTAGTAGGGGAACAGAAACTTAGAAAAAGGAAGCGGAAGGAGGACTCTCTCTCATTTCTTTCCTTTTTCCCTGAGGAAAATTGGGGGGGGAATAATTTTTCTGTTGTTCGCTTGCTTTTAAAAATTAGAGAAATAGCAGCTACTCTTGCATCTATTTTCTCTTATTTAAGGCTATTTCACTAGAGTGGAAAGGGAGAACTGTGAAAGTGAGGCTGGATGCATGAAAATGCAAAACATATGACTGCAACATTTTAAGCAATGCTAGTTGTTTATTTCACTTACAGTAATGTTTTGTTAAAATCTGAATGTTTTCTTTCAGTGACTTTAATATAATGATAGATGTTTAACAACAAAGGAAAGAAAAAAAACAGTAAACCAAAGTTTCAACAACTTCTACCTGGCACACAGAGCTAGGAGACGGAATACACCAAATGCACTGAAATAAGACAAAACTGGAATAAAGCGTTCATCTTTAGTAATAAGAGTAATTAAGCTTTTCTGCAGATAACCAAAGACAGAGCAAATGCTGCCTTCTGTGGAGGTTTTAAGTCCGGATGAGGCACAGGTTTGCCTTAATGCAAGCATTACTTATTCAGATCAATGCAAAAATCGGCAACAGCGAAAGCTCAAGCTAGATTGTCCAAATCCTCTTTTCTGAGGATAAAACACATGAAAATGTAGAGGCTGAGGGTTCTTTCTTTTATCTTCTGCACACTAAAAATTCCTGTGTCAGATTTTAACATATGAAACTTCATAGACTTAGCTTCATTGTTCGTGTTTGAACCCCAACTGAAATAGCTTCAAAAAATCCGCTTTCTTATAAGACAGGATGGTTTCTAATGTTCCTCGTCTCTTGTCTCACAGAAGCTGCCCTGCTGCCATCGGGGCTGCCGTGTGGCCCTGCTCGGGGTAGGAGGGCTGGAGAAAAGGTCAGTTTTCAGCTGCATGTCCGTGCCGAGGAAAACCAGGCGGTTGCAGCGAGCTGAGGACAGTGGCGGCAGAGCGGGGCCTGGGGGGAGCGTACAGCCTCGTGTAAGGGCAGCCATGCAGCTACCAGAGCAAATATTGAAAACTGCACTTTCCTGGTAGCTTAAGCATTTCAGTTACATACCAGCAGGATGTGGAATACGTCTTGCTTTTTTCTGCTTGTGTTTATTAGATATTCCTCTGACCTTTCTTATTTTCCCCAAAGAAGGAAGCTGTGGTTTAGTAGTACAAACACTGTGAGCATGCTAAAGAAATGCCAAAAACATTCAAAACACATGTATGATCCTATGTTAGTTTAGGCTCAGTTTGAAACACGTCAGGATGCTGCTCAGGGCAGTATCTGGGCCTACGTGTAATCTTTTCGAGTTTTACTCCTGCACACAAGTTTAATGAAAACCTCCTGAAGTCCTCGTGCCCCGTGCTCTGAGGCCAGGCAGACGGGCTCGTGGCCGGGGAGATGGGACGCACCCCCTCGGGTTTCTCCTCTCAAAGCCCGGCTTCTCGCCGCTGTCAGGAGCAGCGGGTGTCAGTCTCGGACACAGGGCAGTCACTGTGCTTCCTCACAAAACCACCGCTCGGCAGGTGTTGCGGTGTGCGGTGTTGGGGTTCGTTAGCTGGAGGTAGGGCCCAGCTGCTCCTGCCATGGCATGGCCAGGGTGATGGGTGAGGCCTGGCTGCAAATCCCAGCGCTGGGTCTGTCCTCAAGGGCCGCGCTCTTTCCCGCTCTGCACTGTAACAGCACCAACAGCATGGGGCAACCCTGTGGGTATCCTGGCTTTCATCTTCACTCCGTTTTCACTTGTTCATCAGCACTGGAGACAGGCGCAGGCCAACCTGGCCAATGCCAGCTACAGGTGCTGGAATTTGCCCAAATGATGTTGCCAATTCTGTGATAATTGGCCGCATTCATGATGCCTCATTTACTGCTATCATGAGAGCAGCTAGAGCTCTTTGATCAGAGTGGGGGCATCTAGTGTGATTGTGCAAAACGGGGGGGGGGGGGGGAAGGGGTTGAGGCACCAGGCCAGACGGCAAAGAGGGCGCTCCCGGGGTGCAGCTCCTGCTTCAAGGTCAGCAAGGCAGCAGCTGAGCCACCGGGGCTGCTGCGGGTGTCCCCGGCTTCCTGGGGGCTCCCAGTCCAGGGCAAGGTGCTCCCCGAGGCCGTGGGACAGGCAGGACCAACTCTGGTGAGGAGTGGGTGGTGGGTCGCAGCCTGTGCTGTCGGTATTTCAGTATTCACAGAGGCACTGAATTACTGTTGTAAAGTAGATGATCTCTGAGGATCTGACATATGCTTGTACATTTAGATGAGGAAGCAAAAGTAGTCAGAAGTTATTTTCAGGATTTTTAAAATCTTAACTCTGTGGATAACTTTCCCACTTTAAGTAGTTAGGAAGGAAATGTTACTTCCAAGCTTCATTATGAGCAAATATAGTTCTAGGCTAGATTGCAGTTTGTTACTGACAACACTGACCATGTCAGTTTATCCTGCGATGAGTGGAAGCCCGAATCAGTATTAGAAGGAACCCAATAGAAATTTTTGTGTGTTATTCCTTCATTTTAAAAGGCTGCTTTTATGTTACAGTATTTGTTCCTTTGATTTTAAAAACCTCAGATGTGAAATCCAGATTCCAGGCCAAATTCTGCCTATCTCAACTATTTAATATCACATTTTGCTTATTTTATCCATACTAGAAACCTATTGGAAAAGTTTGGCTTCTAAAGTGTGTTTACTACACAAAACCATACAATCCTCAATGGCACAGTAATTTTCATCTCATTGCAGTGCATCTCACAATCTGGGTTTAGCATCCCACAGCTAGACTGTATGTTCAGGTTTCAGATTCACCAATGCCATCAGAACCCAAATGACCAGGCAGCAGAAGGATTTGGCCCACTGTAACAGATTAAAATGTTTTTCTGGGATACAAAATGCGTCTGTCATTTTGACAGTATGTAATATCCATTTCTAAAGTATGTGTTGTCTGCATAACAGCATGCATACTACACTGCATGAAACAAAGGTATCCTATAGATTCTTCCATCATTTCTTGCTAGAAAGGAGATGACACTAGGCATGCTATACCATAGCAAATATACACATGTGTATGTTTTCCAGACCAAAGTCCAAAACATCACCTGCTCCTGCAGCAATTAGTTTATTAGATTTCATGGCGCGTTGGCACAAGTTGTTCAATCTTTTCATGTCCGCAAGGAGTCCACCAACCAAACAATCAGAAAAGCATGTGGGCAGAGAAGCTCATCCCCTGGCATGCAAACTATGCACACAGGGGGAAGATGCAGAGGAAAAAAAAAAAAGCTGGAATTTCCAGTGACTGCGAGCCATGCTGCCTAGAGCATGTCTCACAGGATGAGTGGTCTAATGAAGCACAGAGCATGCAGCCTTGTTTTCTGGGGCTCAGACAGTAACCCCGTCCTCTTACCCAAACACTGGCTGCACATCATCATCTGAGGCTACATCATCAGGGCGTCCAAGGCAGAAAAAATCAGGGGGTTTGCTCCTTTTATTTCCTGTTGTTCCCTGTGACTGTGCATTTCCTCTCTCCCCAGCCTCAAGGTCAGATCCTAACGAGGTCTAGGGTGGCTAAAGGGCACAGTTCAGTCAGGTTGGGGCAGCATCAACCAAACTAGTTAAAGATGCTAACCTCTCTGCAGTCTGGCAAGACAAACTGTGGACAAATAAAGACAAACTTTCTTTCAAGCCTCAGAAGTGAATCGCATTTGAAGCCTGAGAACATCCTGCAGGCACGTGCATGGCAGGAGGCTGTGTTTTTGCAAGCCTCCCTCCCCCACCGGAGGGACCCCCATGGTCCTGAGCTGTCCCGGGCAGCGTGGAAAGCAGCAATGGGGCAGTCCAAAGCTTTTGCTGTCCCAGCTGCCAGTCATGCCCTCAGTGATTTGCCTGTTCCCTGTTACTGCCTGCTGTATTGAGTAGCTTTTTCCTACAACATAATTGCCTTCATCCTTCCTCCTGTGCTCTGAGCTTCAAGAACAGAGGAACAGTCTGAATTTGGCCAGGAATTAATAGATACTAAAGCATCTCTGCTCTAGCTGTTGACATGTTTCCAACCTGGAATAATTAGGAAATATCAAGCATCTTGGAAAGCAGTTGACTCCCATTAGATTTTTTCCAGCCTGATCTCTGAGCCAAAGGAATCAGATAAGACGTGGTGATGTTGGGGAATGCTTATACAAACCAGACTTGCCCTTGTTGCATGCTGTATACATGAATGCATTACAAGCACCGATCTTTCAGTAGACATCTCAATAAGTAGCCTCCAATGTATGAAATCTACTTCATCTCCCTGTTAAATCCTTCCTGTGTTTTCTCCTTTGTGCTAGTACCACTTTTCCTGAGCTGCCTCGCTGATACTGGTAGGATTTCTGAGTGATTATAGTCCCTCGTGCACGCGCGGTAGGACTTGCTGCACACATGTGACTGTCTCCTCCATGTCCCTGTGTCACAGCCCTGCTCTGCCTTTGCGTAGGTGCTGGCTAACTCTGGACAAGGAGCCAAGAGGTGGCGGTATGAACTGTGACCCCAGTAGTCCCTGGGTGCTGAAAGACCCCAGGACTGTGCACTGGGTGCTGTATCTGTGCTCTGCGTGCTGTATCCGTGCACTGTGTCAGCCCATGAGGCGGTGGCAGGAGGCTGCTAAGCTGTTGCTGAGGTCATTTGCCAGGTTCTGGATAACGCTGGTGGCCAGTGCACACCACAGATGCTCAGCTGCAAGAAGCCCCTTGCTTGGTTCTTGTTAGATGGTGGGACCCGTTATACAGTCTTGGTACAAAGCTGGATACTCCGAGCAGGGTGGAGGTGGGTTATTGGTTACGGCTGAAGCACCCTGAGCTCGGGACAGTCTCTTCTTCCTTCCTCACATCTGTGCAGCCCAAGGCACGGAAGTGCAGAGGGGGATTTGGTCTCTCCCCAGGTCAGCTGCAGTGTACCTGGAGGCAGCCCATCATGGTTCTCACACCTTTCAGATTGTGACAAGAAATACGAGTGTTTTGAGGTTTCTCTCTGTGTCACACATATAGGACATTTGTGTCATGTAATTAATTGTCCCCATGGTGCAAATATCCAAGAGGAAATAAATAGTTTTAAAGGTGCATAACGTCTGGGAAGCATGCACTGTGCTCTGATCTCTGGGGAGCAGCTTGATTTCCTGAATGCATTTTGAACCTACCACTTCTGACAGATCTCAATGTTTCTCCAAGCCATTTGCCCATCAGCTACAGAACCCACTTCAAGCCCGAAATAAGGTTACCAATGTTTTCTACTATTTTTTTTATTAACCACCTCCACCATTTTGTAATTTAAAGCACCTGTCCATTTAAATTTTCCTTCTGACCTACTAAATAACCCTGCATGATACATACAATGAAACTAATGGCTTTTGGATGATGTTGTTGAAAACTAGCTTATGAAAAGTGAGTTGAAAGAACCACACTGCAGGAAATCCTTTTCATACCCCCTGGAAAACTAAGCTGGAACACCTTTCTGGTTCAATGTATGGGGCTGAATTCTTAAACAGTTATCACTCACTTTGCACTTGAAAAATGAGGACTGTCTTGTGATTTCTGAACGTTGTTGGTGTCACTGTGCAGCCCTTCCTGTGGCATTTTGTGAGAAATGCCAGAGGCTTTGCACGCCCAGGTGCATGGCGAAACCAAGAGCACTCGCCCACTAAAGATGCAAAGAGACTATCTGCTGCCTTCTGCTTCACTTACTCTTATTCTTACAAAAATAGAAAGCTTTGGGTTTTTTCAAAGAGTAATGAGTAGATTTTCTTCCACCTAGAGCAAAAGCAGCTCTGTGCTTTTATTCCAATTACTGCCTTAGTATCTCTGAACGCTTAAAGCACAAGCTTGGTAAGTTCACGAGAAGGGTGCAGGCAAAGCGGGGCACCGGGTGAAATGGCACATTGTTGTGATGCTCCGGGTATTTTCAAAGGAGGTTTCTGGGAGTCTTCTGAAGCTGGGAATGCCAGCACCAGCACAGACCGTGTGGGAGGCATAATTA
The DNA here is from genome assembly GCF_965638725.1 of Aptenodytes patagonicus. Classification (NCBI taxonomy): domain Eukaryota; kingdom Metazoa; phylum Chordata; class Aves; order Sphenisciformes; family Spheniscidae; genus Aptenodytes; species Aptenodytes patagonicus. The sequence continues at coordinate 13,033,901 of NC_134966.1, forward strand.
AAGACCCGTCCAGGACCCTCCTCCGCAGGGGTGTGCAGAGAGCACAGACTGGCCCGAGCGGCTGGCCAGGCGTGCTGCCTGCATGTTGGGCAGAGATGGCTCAGACCTGGCTCCCTACAGCAGGCAGGGGTGCTGGTGCTGACGTCGGTGAGGCCTTCAGTTTCTCAAAGCGCTCTGCTGAATGGGGTGGCCGTGTCAGCCCTGGCCATGAGTGACGGGGCTTTGCAGGCTCGTCCTCTTGCAGGTGTCACTGCACAGGGGACAGAAGCCCTGGAAGCAGCCCTTCCCAGGAGCAGCTGGGTATTGCTGAGAGTTACGAGTGCTAACACTGCTGCAATGGCTCCCCTGGGTGCAGCATGGCCTGGAGCTGCTGCAGGGGCAAGTGGTGACAGCCTCACTGGTGACCGATTTACAGGGGCAGAATTCCCGTATAGCTACAGACAGAGGGGAAAGCCCTTGCTTTCAGAAAAAAGTGTGCAAATAAACTGCTACCAACCCAGAGCAACACAAGCTTTTCGCTGCTGTCAGGCAGCTACCCTCCAGTCTCTCCTGCAGCTTCCCTACAGCAGCAGCAGTAACTGTCTCTGAGCATGTGAATCGGCAGTGTGTGCCTCCCTGGTGGGAGCTGCAGCAGGAGCTCCATCAGTTGTCATTTGTGCAGGGCTGCTCAGACGCTGCAGAAAGTGCTGGCTCTTCTCAGTGAGAGGCAAGTACAAGCACAAAAAGGGACTTATTTACAGAATGCTTTCTCTTCATTTTCTGTAATTGGACATCACATTTGTAACAGAGCTGTTAGAAATAAGTAGTGCCAGAAGTGGGTGGGTTTTTTGGTTGGTTTTTTTTTCAAAATCAGTTCTGATTGGATTTTTATGATTTCCTTTAGGAAAACAGTTCTAAAACTCTTGATGTTGTTGCATTTGGATTTAAAATGTCTTTTTAATTCATAATTTAGTGTGAGAAAAAATAATGGGTTTATGCTGAAATTACCCTAATGAAAGATTTTCTTCTTTTTGAATTGAAAAAAATGTTTTGATTGAATTCTAGCTGATTCTAAGTGCTATCCAGGACCTTTGCTATAAACCAGCCCAGAACAGATTAAGACTTTACAGGCAAGTCGTATAGATCAGATGTAATCTGACTCTTATTTTATACACCTTTAGAGAAACTTTCACAGGGGGATTTTTCATTTATTCATGTTTTTCATATGGAAAACTGGACATGGGGAGAAGTAGAGATTTGATTTCTTCCGATCCTGAGGAGTTTTACTTGGACAGGGAACCACACCGTATGCGTTTCATTGAGTTGGCCACACCACATTTCATTTTCTTATTTGGCTGCTTGTCTTTGCTGCCAGCTCCCCAGCAGCATCACATTGAGTGACAGCGAGTGGGAGCGAGGGAACCCCAGCACCTGATCAGCGTGGGCGCGATGCCTTCCCTGCCTCCCTGCACCGGTGGGCATGCTCCTCAATGGGAGGGGAAGCAGGAATTCCCATGGGGACAGGCATTGTGCGGGTGCATGAGGATCGGCGTGGAGTAAACCCAGTGCCTTGTTGGGTGCACCCGCTGAGAGCAGCGCAGACAGGAGCGGAGCCACAACGGGGTGGCCGTGCCCTGACACTGCACCATCCTACTCGGGAGAGCATGCTGCTCATCCCACAGCGCCTGCTGCGAAGGGCATGGGAAAAACTGCTATATTAAGTCTGAGTTGTGATTTTAAGCCTTCTGCTTGCTTCTGCCAGCGTGCTGAAAGGTGACCGTGTGTGCATCGCCAGCAGCCCCAGGAGGGGCTATGCATGCAGCTTCTCACCCGCTCCACCGCTGTGTGCTACCAGCCGGCCCTGATGAGTTCCCGGCTAGCCAGCCTCACATTGCTTTGGGAGTCAGGGGATGCCAGTGTCTGATTTCTGACAAGTCTGTTCCATGGACTTGCAGAGACAGCGGCTGCGTAACATATGTCCACTGCCTGCAAATGAGCCCTGTAATAATTTTGTCCGTGCGGATACCAGATAGCATCTGTTACCCCTGGATTAGCCCTCTGCAAGCTCAGGGACAGTCCCTGGCAGAGCGTCAGAGCCTAATGCCACTAGAAGGGCTGTGACAGCTGGGACGGAAAGATTACCGGTCATTCGAGATGAGGGAGGCCCTGGAGTCTGGGGTTTGGTTATATATTTAGAAGCTATTCTTAGTAACGGTGTAGGATAACACTATCCGTAGTTAGTTACAGATTGAGGTTATGTGGTGCTCTGTGGTGTTGTCTGTGGATCATTAGTGACATCCACTTTTGAATTAAATGCAGCATGAAATACAAATAAATAAGCCAGACATTAAGGTGACCATACACAGCATACCATGTAAGAAAACAGCTAGAAAGAGAAAAGCCTGGAAGAAAATAATCATGAAAGCACAGAGACTAGCCAAAATAGACACCTCAAACAGATTCTCACAAGCAAATTCTCACACTCAAAGAGAGCTCACGGGGCCATAAGGAACACCTTGATCAATACTGGATAAAGTTTGATGGGTTTTTGCCCTTTTTTTTTTTTTTTTTAAGCAAGGTCTTCGAATCTCTGAAGGCTCCAGCACCAGCCTTCAGGTGCATCTCAGGCTTCTCAGCTAGCTGTGCATGCTACCCCACAGTGCAATAAAGCGGACCCTGACACCCCGGAGTTCAGGGAACTGAGGACAGGATCAGGCACCCACAGACAGGCACAGCGTCCGCCAGGGCCTCGCACCGGCAGGAGGAATGCAGGCTTCTGTGCTGTGGTCCCAGCAGAAACCTGCTTGAGTTTGGCAGAGCATCTTGTGCTCAGATGATGCCCAATGCCAGAGATGCCTGGCAGACACCCACATCTACAATTGAGGTCATGAAAGCAGGGAGTTTCTGGTTTTTCACGGAAAGCCACCTCTCCTGACGACCGGTCAGGCATTGTTAGCTACATCCTGGCAAGAGCTTGCCACAGGCCTCTGAGATTTGTCATAGTGAGTAAGAAAAAGATAGTTAAAGAGTTAGGTAATGATGTGCGCTGAGAATTGGAGACTGCAGAGATAAAAGGCAACTAGTAGCAAAGCAAAAAGACTGACACCACTTAAAAGGGCAGGAGAAGTAAAATGGCTAGACACATCATAGCCTTAATAGGAAACACATGAGAGATGTTGATCAGAGAATGCTGGCAAACAGATGAGGTCTCTGATAAAAGAAAAAAAAAAAAGGAGGAAACAGAAAACAAGGTGGAAAGATAAAATTTCAAAGCAAGCCCTAAATGGGTAGCAGTTCCAGCTAATAGGAAGACCTGTAGTGATTTTGCCAAGTAGTACACAGAGAAGCTGATGATCATTAACATCTTGATAAATTTATTATCAGACAATTCGGTCCTGTCAATATCAATTCCTTCCAAGACACTAGAGGTGGTTTTGTAACGTGTGTAAAAGTAAGTGCATCCCTAAAACAACTGATCCTCATCGTTTACATCTTCGTATACTAAACATTCAGGAGTTAACAGTACGACAGGCATGACAGCAACTACTGCCAGAGTTGGGGCCTGCAGCCGTATTACCTTCCTTCATCTTCTCCCACCATCTCCTGTGTCCCACCATGGGAATGCCCACCAGCTCCTGGCACAGATGGGGAGTAACAGAGCGAGTCCCCGCTCTGCGCCACAACGTCCTACCTGCTGCACAGTTTCTAGGAAAAGCTCTTTTTAACATCCACCCTGTGAAAATGGAGAAAGGCAGAGAGGCTCCAGCAGCGGGTTCAGCAGCAGTGAGGTGGAGGCGCATCCGTGGGCCCTGGTACCGCTGCAGGGAGGTGCTGGCAGGGCTCGGGGGGCAGGTTCCCGCTGGGGAGACACTAGATGTGTGCGCATGCTGCTGCTGGCAGGGCTTTATGCAGTGCAAAAGCTACATCTCTGCAGGCCCAGCTCAGCAGGGAGGGAAGCCTCTCTCCACACACAGAGCCACCGAGCCCTACAGAGAGAAGAAAAACTGATTTCAACAGTCCTGTCTGCTCCTGCCACCACCTGGAGAGCTGCTCTTGCATTTCCCCCATCACTTTCTGAAGGATTCGCAGGCTCTAAAACAATGCTGAAGTTGTTCACAGGGCAGGGAGTCACCAACTTGCAACTCACTGCCAGTAAGACACAAAAAAAAGCACAGAAATTTTAATGAGAGCTGAAGACTTGGCTGTTGCACAGGAGGCATGCCTGCTACGCTGTGCTCTGCACCCAGGATGCCTCACAGCAAAGGCAGCGCTCTAGGGAGGGTTCACTCATTTGCTTTATGGAGCTTGATATACCTTGATTTTTTTTTTAAGTTAATTATTCATGCCTCACACCATGTTTTGCAGTGAGGCTCTGCCACATTCTAAAACTAAAAATAATCTTCTTACATTTTTAATCAGGCTTTGTTATGAATGGCAGATGCTTTAAACCGAAGTGAAAATCATAATCAGTTGTATTTATTGGCTAAATTCCTGCTACACTCAAAGCTTGAGAAAAATCAAACACATTTGACAGCTGGTAGAATGGAAGGAAAGGATAAATCTTACCCTGACAACATACACCATATTTACCATGAGCTATTAAACTCAAAGAAGCATCAGCCTTCACCCAAAATACCATTACTGCTGTAATGGGGCCCTTAAATTACTGTGCAGTTATCAGGGGGAGGAGAGGTTTGCTCTGTGGATGTTGGGGTGCGTCCACGGTCCTTGTTTGCACCGTGCTGCTCCGTCCAGGTGCTGTGGAGCGGGAGCATGGCTGCACCCAGCGGGACGGGCAGGGGTCTGTGTCTCTCGGCCTCCGGCTCCTGGGCAGAGCTGCAGCTGCTGCTGGGTGCTCTGGAGCAGCGTTCCTGGTCTCGCCTGCCCGTTCCTGAGCAAGGCTGGCGACCCTGTGCTGACGACATGGAGGTGTTGGACATATGGAGAGCTCCTGAGCTTCTCATTAGCTTCTCATTTTGCAGTGAGCTAGTCTTGTTTTCTGTAGGTAAATGCCTAGTAAACATGACTACTTAAAGGCTTCAAGACCAGAGATGTGTTGCCATGCTTGCTCCAGCTCCCACATGTGCAAGACAGAAACTGCATGACACTTCCCAGTTGTGGAGCGCGGGCTGCGGTGGCTGAGCCGCGTGGTGGGAACGGGAAGGCGAGGGCAGCTGGGGCCGTGCCTGGGACGGCTGCAGCCCAGCAGTGCCGCAGGGTGGGGGATGCTGCAGCGCCCGGTCGGGGACAGCGTCCGACCCCTGCAGCCCTTCTGTAAACAAGGGATGATCGATATCTCTTCAATCAGGGCAGCAAGATGATTTCCTAGTAATTTAAGTACAGAAAGATAAAGTTTCAGCTAACTTGTTAACCTGATTGGTGAGCACTAACTCCAGTGTCACATTTCACCCCCAAATAATTGGGGAATTATGATTTGCATTCATTCCCTCATCACCTGCAGGTCAGAGGTCCACTGCATGTCCTACAGCATTTGAACAGCTGTTTTGAGGTAATGGTAATGCGTCGCGTACTTCAGAGTCATTTGGGTAGGTTACATCACAGTGAGCAAACTTAGCAGGGCGACCCCTTCCATCCCACCTAGAGAGCACGGTGTAGCCTCTGTGTTTATTTCTTATCACAACTAGTTATGTGACTCTGTAAAACATTTGCTAACTTTCTGTTGATACATATTTTATGGGCTTGTATTGCTTGAAGGCTGTCTGTCTGTGAAATACATTCCTAGAGAGAACACTGAATAAAAAAAAAAGTCTGAAATAGAAGTGCATGAGTTACAGAAAAATCCCATTTTACTACCAGAGGTTTGCAGATTATTATTTGGGTCTGTTTTCACTTGATTTCACACTATGCAGATTTATTAGGTTACAATTAAATATCGGGGTAAAATAATTCTGCAACTGAGTGATGTACTGTGTTTATAACATGATGCTCTGTATCTATAGCAATTAGTATGTTACAATTTAAGTATTATATTTAGCTGTCTACTGAATGTAATCAAACCCAAATTCCAGCATCTTTCGCAAAATAAAATCTGTCTACAAAGGACAATAGACCTGGCTAACCTTATCTAATTCAAAAATGAACTACAACTTTATGCTAATAAGAAACAACCCCAGCTTTGCAAAGTAGAAAATACTTTATTTACCCAACCATTAGCACTTCTGAGCTTCAGGTAGGATTAGAAGACGCAATGCCACTAAAAACCTAGGAAAGTGCGTAACGAAAGGGCATTATTTAGGTTTAAAGCATGCGAGAGGCAGTGTGCCCTGATAGATGCATGTGCTGTGGTGTGATTCGTGTTCAGAGGACGTTACGGCAAGGATGGGCTTTCATCTTTGATTTCCTGTCTGCACTTGTCAATCACGGACTGTTTCACCCTGGCCCAGTCTCCTCCCCACATCCCTCCTGCACCTCCCACTCTGCCCCCCATCCCACCGACCCATGGCGATACCTGAGGTCCTTTGCCGTGAACCATTTGCCCACCTGATCTCCAGCTGAAGCTGCAGTGAGATGGTTCTTGCACAGTGGTGCATCTGCTTGGCCTCAGCTCTCACTGCCGTCAGCACCTTTCAGTGCCAGCTAGGAAAATACTTTACCCTCATTCCTGATGGTGTCAGGCACCCTTTGCTTCGCGACAGCATGTTCAGCAAAGCAGGGAGGAGAGACGGTCCAGCGTCTTACAGCTCTGACATTTAAGTTTATGGGTTAGCAAAGGAAATTGGTCTTTGTGTCCCCACCATGACCAGCAGCGCTGAGCCCAGCAGCATCCTTCTTCCCAAACTCGCTTTCCTCTGGCTTAGGCCCTTTGCATCTTTGTCTTATGAATTCTATCACCAAATTAATTTTGATCCCCCGTTTCCTTCCCTCCACACTTGCACGGTGCAGAGGGAGTGACCTCCCTTCTGCACCAACTTGCCAGCCTGCTCTGTCGGCTCCTGTGTCCACAGGGAGGGTCGGGGTGGGTTGTGGAGCTGTGACAGGATGCGTTATTGACTGTTCACTTAAAACCACCAGGAGAAGTTATCCGAAAACTCTGGCAGCTTTCTGAAGCCAGTGGTTTTCCCACATCTTTGTCTTTCATATATATATCCCCCCCCCCCATGTTACTCTCTCGGTTTGCTTCTCAATCATATCTGAGCCTCTGCAATTGCTAGTATGTTTTGCCAGGGTTTCCTGCTCAGATGACTCTCTTTTCTTTGTGAGGGGCAGCATAGAAATAATTTTAAAGCTGGCATTTTAACTAAGCTTTTGCTTTTACTCCCTTTGGGATACAGGTGAAGAGTCACAAGAGTTAGATTGACCCTAATTAAACATCAATATGGGCTAAGGGTAGGCTTCCTCCTGATCCTGTAACTTCTGCTCGGAGGCAGTAACTTCATGCCTGACCCTTCCCTGTCCCTGCTGCTGCTTCCCCTCCAAACCTGTGTAGCTCGAGGCCACAGCTGGAAAAGGCAGAGGAAGCTCTTTCTGGGCAGCGCGCAAAAAAGATGCTGCCCTGGTTGCTACTAGATGCTTTGACTGGGGACTTCATCAACACTGTGGTGCACAAATAAACAGCCTGTGCTGGAAACAGGCTTTTGCCAGATGAAGGAGGATTAGATTGGCAGAGAGAAAAAACTGTATTTTCAAACTTCAAAGCACATTTTGCCTATTATGAAACCTGTTAAAGTCAGGCGCTAGGAAGTGTACCAGAGCGGGTTTGTGGTGTGCCCTCTGCCTGTGGAGCAGGCAGGGACACGGCACGGTGCAGAGCACCGGGTCCACGTGGGCTGGGTGGGCCTGGAGAAGCAGCATCTCTCTGCCAGTCTCCTTTTGTTTGCAGAGTGGCGCATTACACAGAGCCATAGTGTAGACAATGTGTAAACTGTTGGGAAAGAAGAAAATTATTTTGGGTTGAGCGCTTTGTCTGAACTTTGTCCTTTTCTCAAGCAAAAGAAAATATTATTTCACCCTTTAAAGAGCCACACATAATAAGAGGCAAAATGTCAAGACCAATGTTGATATAAACCCCCAAGGAAAACAAACATCTATGTGGCTTCTCCAAAAGGTCTCGCTTCCTCACCCCTCTCCCCTAGTTTAAACAGATTTAGTAACTGAGGGGTAAGGGGGGAGGGAGGGCTTCTCCTCTGGTTGCTGCTGAAGGTCCTCTGCACGGACCCAGTTCTGCAGCGTCCTTGGTGTAAGGGTCCAGCCCTGCATGCAGCACCTGGCATGATACGTGTTTGGGGTGGTAAAATCTCTGTCTCTCTTGAGAAAAGCTGGGTGCATGAGGCAGAGAGGGGAGCATGGAGCGGGACAAAGCTGGGGACCCGTTTTACCACGCAGGGCAACACAGACTCTGCAACCGAAAGTGTCCTGTGCTGCTCAGGAGGATGAATGCTTACCAGTGTGTACTGCTTACACAGTGCTGCAAAATGTCCTCGAACGGTATGGGAGGCCCTGCCTCATCAGAGCAGATGGGCACACTGAAATTATCAGACTGTTACCTGTTTGGATCTGTTGGCTTTTTCAAAGAGTTATATGGGGTTAGAGCTGTTGGCAACTGGCACTGAGGAATAAAAATTTGCTTATATGCAGAGTCATCCTATTCTTGTATTATCTTTAGTAAGAGGTTTAGTGAAGTCTGGGGCAACTCAGAAGGTGTGCTACATGTTTACAGAGCAAGTCGCTCTTCTGTTCCCACCATGTATTTTCACAGCTCCTATTGGTCTCATCTTTCCCTTGAGCTCTGCACTCCTCAGCATCCTGATGCTGCAAAGGGCCTAGTTTTAAATGACATTTGTTCCATTGCTGGGGACAGGTTCAAGCTGTTCCAAAGCCATTCAGCAGTTAGCATGAAATATGAAATTCCCAATGACAATGCTGTTACCAGAAAGCACAGACACAGTAATTCCCACCCACAGCAGCAATAACTGTCACATGGTGCCACACAAAATACAGAAATTAATAATTAAAAGCCTTGAACAGGCTTTGGAAGAGCTGTGTTATTATGTGCATCAGAAACAGGATAAATCACAAGCAATTCAGAAGTATATTCCCAGGTTCACTCATAACCATCACAGTATTTGGAGTCCCTTTGGGAGCAATAAATGACAGAGAGTCCATATTATAAAAATAAACATGAACTTAAGTGGCAAGGATTCATTTAAACCAAAAGGGAAAAGACTTTACTACTTACACTATCAGTTTAACATAAGTAGAGCAAGTTTTACCTTGGAGTATATGCCCAGTGCTAGGAGGAGGGGACCACGGTGGAGGGAAATGGCTGACAACGTCTGCTTCTCCTTGAAGCTGTTTGCCCCAGTAACAACTATGGTTTTTCTAACTAAATTCTGCAAAATATGAGCTCTAAAAGTGCTGTTCCAAAGTTAAAATAAAAGGCAAAGTGCAGCTGTTTGTGATCCCATCGCACTTTTATTGAGCCTTTTCTTAAATGAGTGACTATGACCCCGCTGTATACAATATTGGGGTTTTATCATAGGTGTCGTGGGATTCAATACTGCTGTTAAAGCCCCAGCTCCAGGAGCCCTCGGGCTATATGGGACTCCTAGCACTTACTTTAAAATGTGAGATTCTAATCCTCGTGCTCACAGCTAAGAGCTGACAGTGTGACTTGTGGTACTCTGAGAGCAGGAGGCAAACTCAACCATAATTTACTGATCTTAATGGTTTTAAGCCACCTGAGTGGGTTTTAAGAGTCTGATTTTGAAGCTTTTTTCCAAATAAGGATTTCAGCATTTTGCCCCAAAATGCTTGTTCACATTTAAATGATGACAGGTTTTTCCAATCTGACATTCCTTTTTTTTTCCTTTGGTAAAAACAAGCTTAGAACATCTTGCAGCACAGACCAACAAAATAACAGTAATCAGACAATACCACTAGACCAAATGTGAAATGCTATCAACCGTCTGATCAGTTTGCACTGGGAGGGGGACACAGCTTGGTTTGGTGGTTAGATTTTTAGCAAAATGGAGAATGGACTCAGAAGAGCTAAGAGGCAGACAGAGTGCCAGCACTTGTGCAAGCAGACCTGCATCACAGCCCGGGAAAATTACCCAGAGGCTTGAGCTAACAAGCCTTTCCCTGGCAAACCACCTCGTGACTTCAACCCATCCCATTCAGTGGGAACTCTGCCTGGGTGAGGGCTACCACGTTTGGCCTCATATACACTCTTTGCTATTTCTGCCCACAAGCACTGCCTTTTCCCAGATCTTAACTACATCTTGCCTCTGATGTCGGCTCCTCCTTACAGGCTCCATTTCAATTAGCTCCCTAAATAAATACAATTCTGATGTGTGGTCTCATGGTGGGTTTTATTGAACTGGCTCCAAAATGCTTTTCACCAAGAAGCAGCTAACTTTCTTCTGGGTTATCGTACCCTGTAATTCACTTCACACTTCTGATGTAAAAACCCCACAGGGTAAACATACACAAGCACTTGTCTTTCGCTTGATAGCAGTTTTTTTCTAATCTCTTGAAGAATTAACCTTAAAATTATTATTGATGGAAGACAAAGCATGTCTGGTATGTGTAGCACAGCTCTGCAACTGTGTGCAATCTGCTGTAATATCAGTAGATGGAGCTAAGTGAGAAAAGAAAGATTAGAGTGTTTGAGTGTTTCTCCCACGGTGCAGGTTTAGCTCTTGATTTGACCTGATTAGGAAAAAATCTCTCATTTAGTTCCTGATGCTTTGAAAGTAATATGGGGAATAGTTATGTGTAGCTCTGCCAGCACGATACCCAGTGGAAAACAGTGACTTCTGGAAAAGTAAAGACTTGGAGGCAGTTTAGCCTGAGGGACAAAGTATACAGGGAAAGGGAAAGAGGATAGTTGCTTTATTTTTCTGGGAAGTGAGAGATGAGCAGAGTAATCTGTGAGGGTGGCAATAGGGTTTTGGGCACTGAAATATTCGTTCCTCTTCAGTGAACCCTGGAAAGTTACTCAGCTGGGCATTAATTATCCTCAGCATCTCAGAGGATGCGCTCTTGATGTGACAAGCCTGGGAAGCAGATTCAGGGAATAGGTGCAGTACCAGTGCCATCATCCACTGTCACAGAGCTTCCCCGGAGAAGCTATCTTCTTGACAACAATAGCAGGAGGTACATGGAAGGTGAAATTCATCCTCTGTAATGGGCTTGCACAAGCTTGCTATGGGGACCTCCAGTTTGAACAAACTGAGGTTGATGAATGGTAATGCAACATTATCTAACCGTGGACCGCACGATTCACCAAGCTGTGGAGTGCAGGTGGTGTGCTCAGCAAACCTCTGTTGCAAAAGGCTTAGGGTGTAGGCACGTGAATCTGAAAACTCTTAATACTGCTTGCATCGGTAAAGATGCTCACATGCAAACTTATACTCCAAAGTCATCCATCATTTTTGTCATATTTTGTGATGTCTGATAATATTTTCCAGCCTCATGACAGTGATTTTATTTGACTGTACCTTCTCAACAGCACTGTTGTTTTCACATATTAACCATATGAAAACATCAGACAGGAACCCAGGAGGAGCCCCTGATATTACTGTGCAAGGCGAAATACAGAGAACACAAGGATTAAAAAGCATCACTGAGCTCCAGGAATTGTGAAACCTTTTCTTTTGCTTCTTTCTGCTACAATATAACAGTAGTAGTCTGTGAGGAGAAAGGATTATAATTGCTAGAAAAACAGAGGAAATTTGCTTTCTGCACACTGAGTAAACTGTACATCAGTACCTGTTACACCAAAATGAAAGGCCACATCCACACTGACAATCAGCCCACTTCATTAGGAAAGATGTTGGAATGGTAACATTTTGACCAAGGCATATTCTAGAATGTGTGCTATTTTGCTTACACCAAACCATCTCCATGTTTGTGGGAAAAAAACTTTACTTACCAGGAGAAATGGAAAACCTGTGGAAAAAACCTCAAGTGCTCACAAAAGTCTCTGTTTTCAGTGCAGGATAGTTACTAAATGAGTTGATGGTTTGACAGAGTTCTGCCGCTCAGGCCCCAGCTGCGCCTCACTGAGGCAGTGCTGTTCCCCTCCCAGCCCAGGGCTGTCCTGCCTTGCACCGGCTGCTCGGTGCTGCCGGCTCAGCCGACCCCCAGAGCTCGGGGGATTAGGGCAGGTGAATGTCCGGGTGAGAGCTCAGCAAAACCAACAGGAGCGTTTGCCCCCACCGCCCCGATGGCCTTGTGCCAGGCGGGACTTGTCTCAGCCCCGGGAGCAGGAGGATGGCTGGACAGGGCGAGGGCAGAGCACTGCTGGGGGGGCAGAGCAGAGGACACCACCGTTGGCGTCTACGTGCCTCCGAGCAACTCACAGCAGTTTGTTTAGGCGACTGTTACTGGAGCTGAAATAGTAAAGGACAAAGGAGATAGTATTGAACCCTCCCCGCAACTCAAACTGAGAATATTTCTTTGTTTAATGTCTTTATTTTTAGTTCTTGCTGAATGTTGCTCTATGCAGATGCTCTTTATTTTGGAAGTTGCTGCATTCTAGTGGTCAGCAAACACATCTCTGCATGTTTGCAAGTTCTCTTGAATGTCGTATGGTGAAAGGTGATAAAGAAAGGCAAGATGTAATTTAGTATGGTTCTTTCTGTTTCTGCATTTGTTTTATTTTCAGCGCCTGAAGTTTAAAACCTTGCCAGGAATACTTTGCATGTAAAGAATAGAGAGGAAAAATAAATAGCTTGACGTTATTCCAAGCTTCCTCTGCTATCACCTGTCTTCCTCCCCTCCTGAGCCTGCATTGGGTGTGACACGGCCAGCATCACTCTGCAGGTTGGGAGTTCGAGAGCAGAGGTGGGGAGGCATGTCGTAATTCTCACACAAGACACTTTTACACCTTTAGTATATGACCAATGGTACCAACAGACCTAAAAGGAGGTATAGAAAGCACACAATCTACACAGCTTACTGAATTATTAAAGCAGCATTTGGGTGGATACATTGGGCCCTTTGGTTGCAGGCATTTTGGGGGAGGAAGAGTACGGCAGCGGGGAGGATGCACGTGTGCTCTCTCTTCACCTCGAGGCCTCCGTGCAGGTGGCTGAGGAGGGCTGGCCGTGCCTCGCTGTTCTCGGTGCCTCTTCTCTGTGTGCCAAGATAGTTGCAGAGACAGAAATGAGTGAGATCTTTTCATGCAAACAGGTAAAAATTCTGAAGATATTCTATTTCTCTAAAAGTATTCAGAAGGCGAATAAAAAGAGTAGAAGGGTGGTTTCAAAAAGCCCTCTAAAACTCCAGCCTTTTTTACAGTCCATTACTGCAAACAAATTATGCCTGTAGTGCTCAGATATAAGTCAGTCAATGCAACTGGCAAACAAACCGATGCTTTACAGTTGTAATTATCCAAATGTTCTACACTTAGCACATAAATATTAAATCCTCATAAACAATGTTGTCAGGCCTATTTGATTTCAACTGTATTGTATTGTTGTTAAATGAAACAAACACTGTATTTAAATTTATTCCCCTTGCAGTTCCATTGTTCAGCTTTATTTTGATTTCTTTTAAAAGACAAAGAGAAAAGCACATCCATCCTCTACAGCAGGCTACAGCCAAAATAAATGCACATCAAATAAGTTTATTTAAACAGACATGCTCATAAAATGTTAACAAGACACCAAATAATTACAGGAAAAGGCTAAAGTCCAACTCTGTATGGAGTCCAAAGGTCTGAGTTGTATTTAAGACAGAGATCAAATAAAATATGCATCGACAGTATAACACCAAGTCTTCTATCACCAGTGATGCATCCATTTTTTCAAGGCCAATAAACTTTAATGTGCTAGTGGAGTTGTATCCAAATCACATAAAATGCCCTGCCATAGAACATGTAGAATAGACTAAAATGGGGTTTACAGTTCAAAATATTATCCTATTACAGTTTTTTTTCTTCCCACTTCCATTTTGACACAGGGGCTAAGTTGCTTTCTACATTATGGTGCTTTAAATGTTAGTGTTTCTACTACAGAGAAAAACACATCCTTAGTATTTGCAAACTAGGTCTCTTCATTTACCTAAATCAGCCCACAGGTTACGCTGATCACTTTAGGTCCCACACAGGATTTCTCAGCAGGCAGCTGATGGACCATTTGCTCTGTCGATGTCACCTGTGAGGGTCTCTGTTACACGGGATGCCATCCCCAGTACAAGTAGGGAGAGGGTTGAGGTCTTGAGGAGTGGGTTACTGCAGGATTTAGGCTGCTTGTGCTGCCTTTCATCCCTGCGCATTAGTATTGCTGGTTAGTATTGCTGGTTAGCAGTGCCAGTTTATTCTGCTGTTTTCTTGTGCTTACGGTACCCTAACGTTAGCTTGGTGGAAGCTTAAAGGCCAAACAGCTTCTTTGCACTTAAGGTCTCTGGGCTCTAAATAAATGGCTTATTCTCTCTTTATTTACGTTTCCTACTTACGGAAAGGGTTAAAACACTCTCCCCTTAGTAAATTCTCCTTCAGCTGTCCTCTCCTGTGGTCTGCCAGATGCGGGTGCCATACAGAGCCTGGCAGAGCAGTGTGTGCTCTTACCCGGTACAGAAAGGAGAGGGCCCTGGTGTCTCCCTGGTTGTGGGTGCGCAGGGGCGTGAAGTGCCCAAGACTGGAAGGGGACAGAGTGTCTCTGCTAAAGCCAAGAGTGCTCTGGCTTGCGCAGGCAGAGACTGCCCCGTGAACGCAGGTGTTAACGTTGGTTCTGGCTCCGTGGTTGGGGGTGTCTGTCTCCTCTCTCGGTCTGTACTGAATCAGCATGGGATGCTCAGTGGAGAGAAGTTTGGCTTTTCCCTGGGTACAGGTACATCTCAAGCAATGAAACCTCTTAACTCTGAGGTTAAGAAAGTTCGTTCTTCTTCTGGCTGCAAAGAAAAACTTACAAATGTGACCAGAAAGTACCCTCTGCTTTAGCCACTGGGAATAAAAATAAAGGATGGTTTAAGATCCCATGCTTTTAAACTGCCTTTATGATATTTTTAAAGCTAAATGATGGATTTTGAACACCTTGGCTTAGTGATACTGAAAATAGCTGCCCTTCGTTGATTATTTTATTATTATTTAAATAAAGGACGCCAGTGTTCTTGTCTCCACCTGCTGGAGACCTAGAGGTCTCGGCTGTGTCATGCTAGAGAAATTTGGTTACCATTTTAATTTTCATTCCAAATTACGGATCCGACAGATATTATTTGCACGTAGTAGTGTCTGTAAATATTCTAGGTGTATTGGGGTTGTAGGATGGTGACCAGAATATATAAGTTGGCAGATGCTCCATTTTAAGTATTTCACTGTAGTGAAACCAAGGCTGAAATTCAGCCTTTTTTTTTTTTTTTTTTAAAGATGCCTGTATGGTTCTATATCATTTTAGAATATATAAACAAGCTTTAAATTGTTTTCCCTGGGCACTGACAGGATTAGAACAGCAGTTTCAGAGGTGAAAGGCCTGTAATTAATACAGCATGCCAATCAAATCCCATCAGTGAAACACATTTCATTAATATTTGTTTTTTTACTGTTAAGCCACGTTATAAACATTTTAGCAGTTCACATCTGTCTCTCATAGAACAATTGTAATTGAAATTAAAATGCTATTTTTTCCAAGGTAATTATGTTTTAGAAGCATGCATTCTTGCTGGTGGACATATGATGTTTTCAGCTGTGCATCTCAGAGCACTGGAAACTCTGTTTAGCCACCAATAACAACTGCTTTGTATGTCTTTCACCTGCCAGAAGGAAATGAAATGTTACCCTGAAAATTCCTCTTCTTCTTTACCATGTTTTGCCCTTCATACATCCTGTTATCTGCCTCTTCCCAGCCTTTTTGGCGTTCAAATTCAAGCAGTTTCAGCCCATCTTTGTCTCGCCCTCCTCTCTGCCTCTTCACACAGAGCCCAGTCCTCGACAGGGGCTGGCCCATCTGTGCCTATGGCAAACAGAGACATCGTCCCTTCCAGGAGCAATGGGGTCCCAGGGTCATCATATCTGTCCTCAGGTGATGGATCCAGAGATATCTGAAACTAACAGCAGTTGCTTCAGTGAGCAGCAGCTGCTCTGACAACAGAGATGCTTTGGGATTTCACAACAAAATGTTAACATTGTGCAACATTTCTCCATCTTCTTTGGCGAACTGAGCTTGAAAATTTGAAGTCTTACAGGCTTCACGACTGTCTTTTCCCATTTTAACAGCAGCATTTTAATACCTTATCAATAACTTATAAGATATTAATAAAGACATTAATATTTTAATATAATTTTTTACTAATTAACCACACTTTTTCTTAGCATCTTTGATTGCAAATCCTTCTTCCCACACAAAGGCAGGGAAAAGAATCTCGAGCACAAAAGGTGTCAGAAACAAAATTTTAAAAATACCGCGCACTGTCCAGTGTATGATGATAGCTTGAAATCAACTAATTGAGGTTTCATGCTTTCCTTGTGTTCTGCTGCGAAATTCCTCCATATGATAAAGGGAGTCTAAATGTGTATGACCCCTAATCCCATCACTTCACCAGCTTTCACAGCTGAGGAAAACAGGACGTGAGAGCCCCTTTAACGTGCTGTATTGGCCTCCTGAGTAATCTTATAACCTGTCATATAAAAAACCGGTATAACAACACATCAACATACTCAGTCTTCCCCCACTTTTATGAGCAATGGGTTTATTCCTTGACACTAGTAAAAATTAAGACCCGGGCGCTCGTGTGCTGTTGGTATTTAAGAATCTGAGCCTAGGTGTCTGTCCCAGCAGATCCCGGCTCCGCAGCCGGTGCCGCGGGCGGGGGCAGCCCGCTGGGGCTGCCGCGGGGTCCCGCACCGCCGGCCCGGGGCTGCCGCGGGTCGGGAGCCTCCGCCGGGAGAACGCGCAGAGCCCGCACAGGGAGCGAGGGGGGAGGCCGGCTCTCTCTTGCCTTTCCTCCTTTTTTTTTTGTTTTTCCTTTCGAGTCTGCCGGGTTCAGCGCAGCGCTGAGCCAGGCTGAAACGCCGAGCCGTGGCGGGGGGGTCCTGAGCGAGGGCTTTCGAAGGTGCGGTGCTCGCCTACGGCCGTGGAGCTGACCGTCTGCTCTAGTGTAGTAACCCGGTCACTCTAATCATACTGTTGCAGCCGAAATCAGAAATGTAAATGCTTTTATCGATTAGTGTGTATGACGGGCTTCTTGGGGGTGGGGGGGGTGGTGTTTTGGTTTTTTAAATCGCGCTTAAACAATGCTACGAGTTGAACAAGAGTTTAACTCTCGCTCTGTGTGGACAAGTGACTGAACAAATCAGAATTTATGCTATGAAACTCGCTGCTTCAGAAGTATAAGATCATTATCGGGGGGGGAGAGAGGGGAGTGGCATGCTATATACCCCAAGCTTTCAGGTGACCGAGACTGCAACCGAATGCATTCACGTCTGCAGGGATCCCATTGAAAATCAGACTTTGAAGTTCTCCATCCACTGTTCCAGTTATCTGCTTTATAGTCCCTTTTCAGCCAGGTTGAAAGGGTGCTCCAAATCTGTGGTAAATGTGACTGTTTCGGTACACGTTTATCGGATAACCTGACTGTTCTCGGGAACACCTTTCCCCGTGCATTATGCAAATATTGAACTTCAGAAATACCCAGGGAATCTCTACGGGAAGAGCAAAACCGAGGCTTGGGCTAGAAGCGGGCGAACCAGCTCCATCGCCCTCTGACTGTCCTCCCCCGTTTTCCACATGCGGAGCTGCAAGACACCAAAACGTGCAATAGAGGCAAAATCGGGCACCGCAACTCCAGCGAAAATGATGCAGATCTCGCATTCTGGCCAAAAATGAAAATGCTAAAATAATTAGAGGAGCAAAGCTGTAGTGCGGGGAGGAGTGTCAAATTGGCTCATCTGTCATTGCCTAAATGAGGCTGAGGGTGAAAGTGTTTATTGTTCGTGATAACCTTTGAGCCCCGGGATCAGAGGATTTCTTTTAGGAAAACACCTTTAGAAGGGATTCCTGTTCAATCCGATGCCACAGCTGAGTTTATATAAACTTACGTTCCGAGATAACTACAAATAGTAAGCTTTGTGCTTATTGATAACGGGAGAAAAAATAACCGTGTTCTTCCGTGCCTGCCGGTGTCCCAGAACGGGACAGGATTGCAGGCAGGGCGGGCAGCTGAGGGAACACGGCGAGGGCAGCCGGTGCCAGCAAAGCGCAGACCCGACGCTGGGCGATCGGAGCCCTCACGTCTCGGAGACCTCCAAGGGCTGCTCCAGGACTCGTCTTGCCAGTACTCAGCATGTCAGATAAAAACGCAGACATGGAAGAGAAAGAGAGAGGACAAGAAAATGCTGCCAGAAGAGCCTGCAGCTTCGTGTGCATCTTCAGAGTGATCAGTTGGCATCAGGTGAGAACGTGTCATGCTGGGGAATTACATCACGCAACCACTCTGCATGACAAGCTGCCAGGCATGTGCGTTGGGGAGATGGGAAGCAGAAGCCTGTAAGCAAGATGGATCTGAAGCGGAGAGAGGCAGGAGCAGCTCCGCAGGGCTGGGGGCTCACGTCGGAGCAGGCAGGACCGGGTCCTCCCCGCCCAGGCTCTCCTGCCTGTGGATATTCTCAGGGTTTGTTGAGCGTTATTCCGCTTTCTGTGCGGCACGCACGCTTCGGCGTTTTGCTTCCCTCTTGTTGTACCGCGTATGCTTAGAGTCCCGAAGCAAATATTTCCACCCCTGCATTCCTTAATGACAGTGCAATAATCACTAATACAAACCAGAAAGGAGCTCTCCTCTCCGCTCCGCTCTTCAAGGGAGTGCTCAGACCGGCGAGGTTAGCAGCACTATTTATTTGCACGGCTTCTGATATTTCCCCATTTTACGTGATCGTTTTCTATTTACAAAGGCGGTTCAGGAGAGCCACAGCAGAAAAGCACAATCAGAAAATGTAACACAATTACCTACGGACTGCATTTTCTGCTAACTATTAATATCTTTATGTAAAAAGCGATACCGTCTTGCAGGCAAAGCCCTCTCCTCTTTCTCTCCAAACTCTTTGCTTTTCATTTCTCCCTTCAAGAAGCACCGGGCAGAGCAGCCGCGCCGGGGGGGAGCGGGGCTCTGTCCATCCCGGCACCGCGCCGGGGACGGACTCCAGCTACCGGCGGCCCGCTGGGCGCGGGGCTCCGGGGGCTGCAGGGCAGCCCTGTCCGAGGAGAGGGCTCCGCACCGGCGTCCCCCTGCCCGCCGGACCCCGGGGGGAGTGGGCGCTCGCCCCCGCTGCGCCCCGGCCTTCTGCCAGGACGGGACCGGCCGGGGCCCGGGCTCCCGCGGGAGGGGATGCCCGGGGGGGGGGGGGGGGGCCGCTAAGGGACTGGCCCGGTCTCCCCGGGACGGCGGGGCAGGACGGGGGAGCGGGGGCAGCACCGATCCGGAAGACGCTGCCCCGGTGGAGGCTCCCGGCCCAAGCCGGCCCGCGGGTAGCGCGGCGCTGCGCGGGCGCGCAAAGGGCACGCCGGCGGACCGGTGTCTGCGCGGCCCCGGGGCAGGGCCGGCTACTTTCCACGGGCCGGGCCGCGGCCCTACCTGGCCCACGCACCGGCCCCACGCGGGGCCCCGGGCGATCGGGGACGGTCTGAGAGGGGAGAAGCATCCTGCGGCGGCGGGCTCGGCGGGTCGGGCCCCGGCCGCCGCGCTGTCCCCGTGCTCCCGGCGGAGAGCTGGGTGCGGAGCGGGCTCAGCTGCGAGGGGCGCGGAAGGGCCGCGGGCACAGGCGGGGCTCCCTCCGCGCAGCGGACCCTGCGCCGCCGGCCGAGGGGCGAGGCGGGCCTGGGAGCGCGGGATGCGCGGAACGGCGGGCGGCCGATGGAGCCGGTGTCGATGGGGCCCGGCGCCGTCTTGCCCGCGCTCCGCCGGCCCCGGCGCTGCGGGGGAGGAAGGAGAGCGGCTCGGCGCGGCCGCGGTCCGCGCTCCCGTCGACACGGCGGGGGGAAACGTTAGTCGAAACCGAGAGGCTGCCCAGCCCCAGGAGGAAACGATTTCTCGTTGTTGGAATTCTGGGATTTTTTTTTTTTGAAAATCGAGTTTTATTTAGATTCCTCGATTAAACGTATAGAAATGATCCCGCAGCGCGTCGGAAAAGCAGAGGACCGGCCGGCTCCCTCCCCTCCGAGGAGCGGGCCCCCTCCGACGGGAACCTGCTCCCCGCCCGGCGAGCGGCTCCGTCGCCCTCAGCAGCCGCACAGACGCTCCCGCGGCCGCCCCGGCCCAACGGGCCCCAACGCCGCTCGGCACGGGCTGCCCGCGCACACCGGGAGCCGGGGCTGCTGCTCGGGGGGCGTCGGGACCCGCGGTCCCCGGCGGCTGCTCCCGCGGGTGCCGGGATCCTGCCGGGCAGCCTGGCGCGGCCGGCCGCACCGGCAGAGCAGGCTCCCGGCGCGGTTCCCGGCGCCGCCCCGTACCACCGCCCGCCCGGCGGCAGTGCAGGCGCCGAGCGCTCGCCGTGCCCGTGGGGCCGGGCCGGGCCAGGCCGGGTCGCTACCGCCGGTCCCTCCTGCCCCGCTAGCGAGGGCCGAGGACCCGGCCCGGCCCCACGGTCGGCGCTGGCCCGGTGCCCCCGCCCGGGCCGCCCCACGCACCTGCCAGTTCGCGGGAGAAAAAGCGGAAGGTTCGGGGTCGCCTCGTCCCTTCCCGTCCCTCCGACGCACCGCCCCGTTCACGCCCGTGCGGGATAGGCGGCTCTCTGGAGCGGGTCTCTGCGGGAGCAGGGACAGCCCTCGGGACAGGCGGCGCCGGCGGCGCCCGGCCCGGCTAGCCGGGGCTCCCGGCCTCCGCCCGCGCCCCCGGGGCACCTGCCGTGTCGTGGCGCAGGGGAGGCCACCGACGCGGGCACGGCCTCCGCCGCGCCGGCCCAGCCCGCTCCCCGGGAGCGGCGGAGCGATGGAGCCCCGCCAGCACCCCCGGGGGCGCCTCGGGGGCTGCGGAACCCCGGGGCCGCGGCGGGGGCCACGAGGGACCGGGCGGGAGCGCGGGCGCTTCGGGCCCGGCCGGGCGGCACGGGTGGGGAGCGCCGCCGCGCCCTCCCGCTGCCGGCCGGCGGGGCCGGTGCGGCGGCCCCGCAGATGAAAGGCTGCGCTCGCAGGCGCGGCCCGCGCCGGCAGGTCCCGTCCCCCCCCCCGCGGGTGCACATGTCAGAGTTCACAGACCTGGCTGCTGCCTTTACAACACTGAGCTGTAAAAGAGCGGATATTAAACCCGTATAATGGATCCAACTCCAAGGAGAGGTTAAATTTCCCAGTGAAACGAAGGTATTTGCCCTGAACTGGGGAAAGACCCCCCCAGCCCCCCGGGCTGGGAAACCCGCGGAGCCGTCAGAGCCTGTCGGTAAACTCTGCCCCCAGCCCTGCACCTGGCACCGGCCGCCGCGAGGACACATGTGCGCGCCACGCCGCTGCCAGCCGGGGCTCGGCCTGCCCCGGCCGCCCCGTCGGGTCCCTGCTCGCGCCTGGCGCGCAAGGAGCCCCGGGAGGGCGAGCCGGGTTGGTGGGGGAGGCGAGCCGGTCGGGAGCGAGAGCGCTTCGGTTTGGTCCGATCTGGACCCGGAGCCGGGAGACCCGACCCCGGCATCCGGCACTGCTGCCCCTGGGCCTCAGCCGTCTGCCCCGGGGCCGCTGGGCCGGGCGCGATGGCCGCTCCGCAGCGCGGCTGCTGCTGGGCCGGGCCCGACCATGCGGCTCAGAACGGGGGCTCGGGGGGGCTGCCCCGCCTGCTCTTGGCCCGGGCGAGGGACGGCGCTGCGCTGGTAACGCGGGCCGTGCCCGGACGCGGGACCGGGGGAGGTGGGTGGAGGAGGGTCGGAGGGGCGAGGGCTGAGCCGGGCGACCAGGCAGCGGGAGACGGGGCGCGCAGTGCGCGCCGCCCGCGCAGTCCTCTCCGCGGGCGCGGCCCTTGCGCGTCGTGCCCGGCGCCGGGCGCGCCGCTGGCCCGCGGCGAGAGGGGGGACAGCGCGGAGCCGCGCCTGTCGCCGCAGGAGGGACCGGGCGGCGGAGCGGCACCGCTCTGGGGCAGCGCGGCCCCGACGGTGTCCTGGTGCCAGGCCCGTCCTGCGGCTTCCGAGGCCCTCGGGCGGACGAGGGGCCCGAGACCTCCAGTCCCCGAGGCCGCACGGCGAGGCGCTCCGCCGGCGGAGGGGGACGCGGAGCCCAAGTCTGTCTGCCGCGCTGCCCTCAAAAATCCACTTAGGAAAGATGAAGGCGCATGCAAATGTGTGGCGCCTCCTTGCTTGTGCCTTTAATCATGGTAAATTGACTTAGTTGCTCCAGGCCCCCCGAAAATGCACACAGCGCGCACCGCACCACAGCAGAGCTGGAACTCCCAGCGCGCCGCGCACTCGCACACGCACCCGCCGCCTTCCCCGGGGCTTTCTGGCGCTGCTCGGAGCAGCTCCGGCACTTCGTGTGATCCAGCTTTCTCAGCAATTTTCCTACCCAAAAGCTGCCGTGAAGGGAACAGCGCGCAGAGATAGCATCAGGCTGCCTATATCAAAGAGACCCTGCTTAATTAAAATACCAGCTCGGTGTTCACCGCCTTCCACGCGGCGCGGCCTCCGACCGCGGTCTGCCGGCCCGCTCCCCCCGGGACGGCGCGGGAGTTCCCCGGCTCCCCGGGCGGCGGTCGGGCCCTTTGAAGGGCCGCGCCGGCACCGAGCGCGGCGGGCTCGGAGCGCAGACCCCGCCGGCTCCAGCCCACCCACCCACCGGCCGCGCCCAGCCGGGCACCTCGGTGGCCTCGCTGCGGTGCGGCCGGCACCGGCCCCTGGCGCTGGTCCGACCCCGGCGCGGCCCGGTCACCTGCTCCATGAGGCTGCCGGGCGAGCGGGGACCCTCCCCGGGGCCGGGGCGCAGCCGGTCCGGCGGACAGGCCGGTCCCCGGGGGGGCGGCTGCGAGGCGCGGGGAGGCTCCGCGTGGTTCACGGCAAGCGTTTGTCTGCGCTACTGAGCAACAGCCCGATAATTTATTGTTATTGTTATTAGTAACTACATTTTGCAGCTCGCTTACATTTATCCTTCCGGGGGAGGGAGAGCGGGCTGAATCAGTCATCGCCGAGCGCACCCGGCGGCGGCTCTTCCCGGGCAGGGCGCCGCTCCGCCGAGGCTCCCGGGCCGGCGGGGCCGGGCGGCATGACTGCTCCGCACGACGGCCCGGCCCGGCCCACTGGGCGCTGCAGCGGCGGCGGCCCGGGGCAGAGGGCCGTCGGCGGGGAAGCACCGCGCGGCAGGCGCCGCCGCCGGGGGCTTGGTCGGAGCCGCGGCCTGCAGAGCCGTTCTGGGGAGCGCCCGGTACGCGGGGGGAGCTCCGCGGGTCGCCGGCAGCGAGGCCGCCCGAGGGGCCCCCGCCGGTCTCCGTCCCGGTGGCTGCACCCGCAACAAGCTCGGTCCCCATCCGCCGTGCAGCCGGGCCGGTGCCCCCGCGTTCCCCCAGCGCCGCCTGCCGCGGGCGGGTTCCCGGGCAGCGATGCTTCGGCGTCGGCCGCTGGCGGGCGGGGAAGGCCGGGGCTCCGCGGGGCAGCGAGGCGCAGAGTCCAGCTGTGGGCGGAGAAAAACAAGGACAAAGTGAGCTGGTGCCCCCGTGGCTGCCCCGCGGGGCTCCCCCCGCGCCCCGCCGCTGGGGCGCCGCAGACGGAGCCGGGGGCCGGCGGCCGCGCACGGCGAGGCGGGAGGCCGGTCCGCCCCATCTAGGGGCGGGCAGCGCCGCCGGTTCCCCGCGGGGCAGCACCCGGGACGGCCGGCCCCGCTCCCGCCCGGCCCCGCGGGCGCTGCTCGCCCCGGCTGACCCCGGCCCGCTCCCGCTCCCTGTCCCGCTCCCGGCCCGGCCCCGCCGCGCCCGCAGGAGCCCCGGCCGTGCCGCCGTGCGCCGGCAGGGGGCAGGCTGCGCCCGAGGCCCCGCCGCACCGGGCAGCCGGGCCGGGCCGGGCCGGGCCGGGCCGGGCCGGGCCGAGCCGTGCGCGCTGCGCGGTCACCGCCTCCCCCGGCCGGGGTGCACCCCCGCACCCGCGGATCCGGCAGCGCACCCCGTGGGGCTGCACGCACTGCGCGGCTGGACCGCACTCCCGCACCGGCGCAGCAAACACCGCGCCCTGCGGAGCACCCCGGCACCGCGCGGGGTGCGGGCACGGCGCCCGGGGCAGCACCCCCGGCATCCCGCGGGGACGCGCCTGCCGCGGCTAGGGGAGCGGGCGGTGCACGTCGGTACCGCGGGGAGCCCGCGCTGCGCCCGGCGGGGCTGCCCGCATGCAGGCAGCCGGGAATGCACACGCGCGGGCAGGGACGGGGCTGCACACGCATGCAGGCAGCCAGGATGCACAGAAACCCACGCACCCCGACCGGGGACGGCATGCTTACGCAGAGAAAGCGGGGAGTTCCTCTGTTCTCGCTGCCGAGCAGCCCGGGGCCCCTCGCTGTCCCGAGCAGGCAGACGCGCGAACACCGAGCAAGGCGGTTCTGTCACGCACACGTCTGCAGACCCACGGAGGAGGGGGTCTCGCCGCGCACCCTCAGCTGAGCCCCCTCAGCGCTCCCCGGAGCGCCTGGCACACGCGTGCGTGTGCACCCGGCAGGACAGACGGACGAGGAAAAGAGACCGGGGCGGCTCGTCCCGACGGAGCGGCACTGCCGCCCGCAGCGGGAGGGTTTGTGCGAGCACGCAGCCCAACTGCAGCGGCCGCGGAGGCTCCTCAGGCGGGCTCAGCCCTCTGTTATTTATTCCGGTGCTTCATTCTTCCCTGCCTTGTTTAGGAAATGCAGAATTGCGACTGGCTGCATTTCTTGCTCGACTCTCAAAATTAAAACAAAACACCTCAAAACAAAAAGATTTGCTTTGCAAATAAATGGAGAATTAGAACCAAGCCACGGGGAGGTGGGGTTGCGTTAGTCTTGGTTTGGTTTTATTTCTGTGATGGTTTTGCGCGTGGGTGTCTTAATTATATTTTGTTTTTCGTTAAAAGCACTATATAAACCGAATATAACACCTCATCGAATTGTTCTCGGGGTAAGAGGCAGGGATAGTAATTATCCGGTGCAGTGTTCGTACGCACACAGGGCAAGAAGCAACAAATCTTTGGTGTGATATTTGTGAGTAAAAGGCCACGAACAAAGATTGAATTATTGCTGCGGGTGCGAGTTTGGGTGGGTTCCCGCTCCGCTCTCAACTGTCCCGCCGCACAGCGTTGCCTTTCTTTTTCTTCTTCCTTTTTAACGAGAAGTTACGAAAACTACTGCGGAAAGAGGGGCTCTAATTTTCCTCGCAATTGTAGAAGATAATTTGACGGAAGCCCCGTGTGATGGAGAACACTGAATCCTTACACGAAAATAGGAAGGGAAGATAAAAACTTAATGTAAACGAGAAGCTTTTTCTCCACTGATTGAACTCTGAAATCTAAGCAGCTTTTATCTTGATCTCAGAATTAAATAATCGTATATTATTTTTTCAGCATTAGCTACAAAGGTTTTCAGATTTGTACTGTCCAGAACAAAAACCAAATAAGCTCTATTATTGAAAACCCTTTCCAAAATATTTAACTAAAACATAATCACGAATTTCTTTCAGAGATGCTTCTGTACGAAAACGGCATAAAAAGAAGGCTTTATCTTAAGACCCAGAAAAAGAAGCATTAAGTAATTCAAGTTAACACTTGTCCTGCTTATTAAATATCAATATTTTGGGAGCATTACAAAATAAACTCCCTTCCTTCGGCAGGGTCACAGCATATCATGGGTCACATTAAGAAACTCTGCACGGAATCCTTTCCGGATTTTTATTTCCTCAGATTTATATTTTTAACGGTATCGGCAAAAAACAAAAACGAAAGGAAAGCCCGAAACGCGGGATTTCAGGCGCTCTCCCTCTAGCCCGGGGAGATCGGTGGGTATCGCTTTTCTCATTTGTTTTGTTTCCTAAGACGGAATAAAAGAGCGCAGTGTGTTCAAATACGGCTACTTCTGCACAGGCACACTGTGTGCAAATACACGCACTGCACACACAAACGGAGCCTCTACGCGTTCAAACGCTTTGGCGATTAAGCGCGCTAAAGCGCTGCACACCCAGAGCTCCGCGGCA
This sequence comes from Aptenodytes patagonicus, assembly GCF_965638725.1. NCBI lineage: Eukaryota > Metazoa > Chordata > Aves > Sphenisciformes > Spheniscidae > Aptenodytes > Aptenodytes patagonicus. Next base: position 13,059,938 of record NC_134966.1, read on the forward strand.
CTCTCGGTAAGCGCTATTTAGGGAGCGGGAGCGGGCGCGGGGCCGCCGCCGATCGCTCCCGGGCCGCCGCCGCGGGAGGGTCCCGCAGCCCTCGGGTGCTGCTCAGCCCGGGCGGCGGCGGACGGGAGGGCGCGGGGCCGCCGGACGCTCCCCCGGGGCCGCACCCGCCGCCGCCCGCCGGCCCCGCGGCGGGGCCCTCCCGCGGGCAGCCCCGCCGCGACGGTGGGGAGCCGCCCGGCAGCGAAGGGCGGGCGCGGTGCGACCCCCCGCGCCCCGTCCCGCGTCCCTGCCGGGGCCGGTCGCGCCGCCACCGCCCGCGGGACGGACCCGCGTCCCCGCCGGCGTCGGCTGCGCCGAGGGACGGTCCCGCCGCCACCTGCCCGCGGCCCGGCGGGGGACGCGCGCTGCTACCTACCCCGGGCAGGGCAGGAGCCAGGAGCCGCCGTCGGGCCGGGAGCGGAGCGGCGAGCGGAGCGGCTGGGGCCCCGCTCCGCCGCAATCCTCGGCGGCCGCGCTCGCTCTCCCCCTCGGCCCCCGGCCCCGGCCCGCGGGGGCGCGCCCCAGGCCCGCGCCGCCCGCTCCCGCTTTGCCGCTCGGCCGCGCCGGCCGCCCCGGGGTGCGCGGAGCCCGCCCGCCCCGCGCCCCGGGCGCCGCCGCGCTTCGGGGGCCGCGGGGGCCCGGCGGGGCCAGGGCACTATTTGACGTCGAGGAGACGGATCACCGCGGCGCAGCGATACGGCGCGCACCAATGGAGTTCAAATGTCAGCAAGTTTGAGGAGGGGTGAGGCGCCGGGGGGTGTGTTCCTCCGCCGCGGCCCCTGCTCTAAACGGCGCGGCTCCTCGGGACGCCGCATGGCACATGGGCTGCGGAGCGCCGGGGAAGCCCCGCCGCCCCGCCCGGCCCCGCCGCGCCGCTCCGCCCGGCCCGGCCCCGGGAGGGCCCTCCGCGGAGGGCGTGGGGCTCTGGCGCTGCCGGCGAGCAGGTGACACCGCGGGCTGCCCTGCGCCGTGTGCGCGGCATGTGCGCGCCCGTGTAGCGCGGGCTGCCCCCATGGGCAGCGGCGCTGGCTCTTCCCTCTGCCCCCCGTCTCTGGAAGTCCGGGCAGGAAACGCTCCTCATGTCTCCCAGATAAAAATAAAAGCGACTCCCTCCTCCCGGCCGCAGAGTGTCCCCGAGCTCGGCCAGACGCGGGGCTGAGCCGGCCCCGCCGCCCGGCAGCGCCTCTCCCCCGCCGCCCCGGAGCGCCGGGCAGCGCCGCCGCCCGCCCCATGGATATCGCAACAGGTCCCGAGTCCTTGGAAAGGTGCTTTACGCGGGGCCAGTCGGACTGCTCAAAGATGCTGGACGGTATTAAAATGGAAGACCACCCTCTGCGCTCGGGTCCGGCCACGTTAGGAGTGCTGCTGGGTGAGTTGCCGCTCGCTTCTCGGCCGCGCCAAAAGCGACCCCCGTGCTCTGCTCGGTGCCCGGGGCTGCGCTCCGGCGGGGCCCGGCCGGGCTGCTGCGGGCTGCGGCCGCCTCGCCCCGGGCTGCCGGCGGGCGCGGAGCTTTCTCACCGACGTTTGTGGGGCGCGGGCTCGGCGGCGGCCGTCAAGCTCGATGTCGCCGAGCTGCGGGGCGGGCCGGGCTGCGCCGCCCGCCGGCTGCCCCGGGGCCGGGGGAGCGGGGCCGGGGTCGGGTCGGGGGAGCGGGGCCGGGAGCGGGGCCGGGGCAGGCTCTTCACGCCGCCGTCTGCCGTTCGCAGGTTCGGACTGCCAGCACCAGGCCGTCTGCGAGGGCTGCCAGCGGCCCATCTCGGACCGGTTTCTGATGCGGGTGAACGAGTCCTCCTGGCATGAGGAGTGCCTGCAGTGCGCGGCGTGTCAGCAAGCCCTCACCACCAGCTGCTACTTCCGGGACCGAAAGCTCTACTGCAAGCAGGACTACCAACAGTAAGGGCGCGCCGCGGCCGGCGGGGCTCGGCGGGCCCCGGCGCGGTGCCGCCGCCGGCGGGGGAGCACTGGCGGGGCGGCCCGGCCCGGCGGCGCGCTGCGGGCTCGGAGCGTGTTTCCGAGCGGGCCGCCGCCCAGAGCCTGGCGGAGCGGGGAGACGCCGCGCCGGGGCCCGCGGCTGTGCGGGTGGCGGCCCCGGCGAGCGGGGACTCCGGCGCCGGGCGGCGCGGCGGGCTGGGGGCGGGCGGCAGCGGGCGGGACTGGAGAAACTTTGAGCCACAGCGCCCGTCCCAAGCGGGGAGCTGCCCCCCGCCCCCGCGCTCCGCGGCGCTCGGACCCGCCGGGGTGCGGGACCATGCGGCGCCGTCGGAGGGGGGCGGCGGCGGGGCGGCCCGTTTCGGCTCTGCCCGGCTCGGCCCGGCTCTGCCCCGCTCGGCCCGGCCCGCCGCGGCTGTCGCCGCCCGGGCGGCGCGGGCAGCGCCGCGCTCGGAGCCGCCCCGCGGGGCCCTTCTGCCCGGGGCGAGCACGGTCCCGCCGCCGCCGGCAGCGCCGGAGCCGCGCCGGGAGCCCCGGGCAGCGGCCCGCGGCCAGCCCCGGCCGCGCCTGGTCGCTGACCTGCCCGCGGATCGGGGCGGCCGATGCAGGCTGCCCGGCGGCGGGGCCGGGGCGCCCGAGCGGAGCTCGGCGGGGCCGTCGGTGCGCTCCCGCGGGCCAGCCCGGTGAAGCCAGCCCGGGCGCGGGGCCGCCGCCGTCCCGCCGAGCCGCCGTCGGGCGCGGAGGGTGCGCGGGCGGCCGCGGCGATGCCCGCGGGGCCCAGCCGCAGGGTCTGGCGCCGGCCGCGCTTCCGCGGCCGGCCGCGGCAGGAGGAGCCCAGCGCTGGCTCCGTCCCTCCCGGCCCGGGCGCTGCCCGCGCTTTATTTTATTTAGGCTTTATCCCCAAATGTCAGGCTTTGTCGGGAGGCGGCCCCCCGCCGCGCCACGTCCCTGCGCGGAGATGGAGCCCCTGCCCCGCGCCGTGTTTGTCCTCCCCTGCAGAAGCCCACTTCATGCTTGTCACCGAAATTGAGGATCCTTTTTGTGCCGGGAGGGGGGCGAACATGGGCACTTCAATCACTAGGACATAATATGGCTCTGCTAGAAGTCTGGCAACAAACAAAGAACAACAACTATTGGTTTGCATCAACTTTTGTCAGGCATTCAGCAGGCTTCCAGAAAGGCCTGAAGTGGCTTAGTGGCAACAATGTGCATTTCATAGCTACAGCATGAAAATCCATCTCCATGGAAACTGGTAGTAAATGCTAACATGACATGCTGAGTATAAATATTGTTAGGGTTATAACTCTTGTATAAATGGCCCAGATAAATGTCCCCCTGTTTAGGAATTACAACAAAACGTGTTATTTCATACTGCAGCCCTCGCCAGCATGCTACCAGAGCGTCTTCCACGGGCCTGGGCGCTTCACATGAAAATAACCCGGAGCTTGCCTCCGCTGCGCCGCCGCGATCCTGCCCTCGCAGGGGCCGGGGCTTCAGCAGCATCTGTATTTTCTCATACCCCTGTGTAGGGAGCACATCCACGGACTTTGTCTATTACTTCTACACAAAATAAAACACCTCGTCGTAGCTATAGTTGTAGATGAGTGAAACTTCTGCCTCTGTGGGTAGTACTACCTTAGATATTTTTGTTAAATTAGGAAAGAATTTAGAATAGTCTTTAGGCTACCTAAAAAAGCATTATTTGGCAATGTAAATATTTACATTAATTACAAACAAATGTACCCTCCAAGTCCCATCTTTAGTTTCTGTAAAATAAAGGCTCATGCTTCGTGACTTAAAAAGCAAGATCGTAGACTATTGCTTTGTAAAAACAAAAATACTTTTCTGACTGAAAATAGAAATGTCACCGCTTCAGAACTTTCCGTATTATCAAAAGTGTCCAACTGTATAGGGGGGAAATGGGGTAACCAGGCTGACGAGCAATAAAAAGATATCAACATGTTAGCCTTTGTTGAATCCCAGCACCTAGTGTGACATTACATGGTAACCTGCTGTGTGTGCCCCTAAGGACTGACAGCCGCAGCAGCTCATGGAAAGGGGAGGGGAGACACGGTAAATCAAAATTTGGTTTGTCTGAAATTTTATTAGCCTGAAAGAGCAAACATGTGAAACTGCGCTGACATTGTTTGTGTGCTTTCCCTGTCTGCTGCCTTTTAGACTCAGAGAAATATTCTTTTATGATAGCTAAAGGATAAAAATAGCTATTCATACATGCAAGCAGTTCTCATGGGCTGTGCAATGCAGATGATCAGTTTTATCAGTAAGTGTGGAGGGAGGAGTGGAGCCATGAGCAAGTTGTGCAAGTCATCTCCAGCGTGTTGCTACAGCCATCATCCTGTGCTGTAACATACCGGGACGTAAAATGCCCATATGCTAAGTAAGCGTGCTTTGGAGTAGTGAGATGGAACGGTATCAGTACAGAGGAAGACCGGTATCAGTAAAATCAGATGCTTTTTGTTATCCTGAGTCCTATTTACAGATCTTGGGGGGGGGGGGGGGGGAGGGAGAATAAAGATTACTTAAATACCTTAGTTACTGAAATTTGCTTTAAATAGATTTTTCTGTACATAGTAATGTAATTTAAAGGTCAGATTTCTCCAGAACTCCCAGGACTATAATCAAGTGCTGTGTGTATATCTTTGGAAAACTGGTGTCTCGTCTTTCTAATGAAAGCAAGCTTCTGATGGGTCAGATATCAGACCTTAAACCTTTCACTGGGTCAGGAATGATCACTGCCCATCCTTGGATGAGGGCATTTCACGTTAGGGGGAAGGGTGAAAACTTTTTTTTAAATAAAAGTGTTGGCTGTTTGAAGCTACCCCTATGCTTGGAATGTTAGAATAAATCCTGGGGGAGATGGATTAGTGGCCCAAGCACAGTTTGAAGTAGTCAGAGGTGCCTGATAAGTGTAATTTGTCACAAAAATATCATCAGTACATCAGTGGGACTAGTGGGACAAGCTATGTATGTATTTTAGACTCTTTTAATACAAGAGATTCAACAAACGTTTGTACGAGTGCATCCTGATCTTTTGATTTAATGCAAAGTACTTATTTTGCTAAAATTTAAGATTTTGGGGGTCACAGATACATTTGATTGCAAGGTTTTTAAGGGGGGGAAAAAAAAAAGTAGTACAATGGCACCAGGGAGGCTGACTCTCACAAGCCCAAGTCAAACAGAATCTCTTTGATTTTAATGAGAGCTTTGCCAAATTGCAGGATTGTTGCACATTCGGAACCTTGCACTTACACTTTTTTTCTTTAAAAGAAGTTTTCTTTCTGACGAACTGAAGCCTTCAGAATGAATGTTTATCAACGAGGGGGGGGGGTTGCAGTAGTTATATTCCGGTTCTTTGCTTAAATGAATTTATTTATTGTACCACTCATAACAGTGCTTCCTGCTATAAAACATTAATAATTATAAATATTACATTTCTTTCCCATTTGTAGATTTAAATTTTTTTGTGATTGTGCTTTTCTGGTTTGTTTTTATCTCACTACTTAGTGTTACATAACGATTTGCCCTAGTTATTGCTGATATTAAAAAAAGATGCTATGAAAAATAACCGTTTCAGGTTACATATTTCATATGTAAGAAATGCGTATAATTTCTAGAAAGATCCATATTCCTGTTCTAGCTTTGGAAATAAAGGCTGTAAAAGAGGTCATTTATTCAAGGGATAGGATAGCCAGCAATCACAGTTGCTATTTCATAATTTTTCATTAATGCATTCTAAGTTTTCCTTAGGGTGGGAAAGAGAAATATTTAGGATTTTGTTATATTCTTCAATATATGTCAGGCATTGTTCTAGCATCATTATTGGATGCTATTAAAAAAGACTTACTGTATACTTCTGGTATGTTTTTATGCTGCTCTTCATCTTTGAGTCCTTTCTTGTCAGTGACTGGGCTTATTTTTTATGTACAATCAGCACGGAGCAGCATGTACCTCGCAGAAAGGAAAGAAAATGCTGCGAAGCTTCGTTGCTGTAGGGAAATGTTACCCTCTCCAGATTTTGGAAATTCTTCCACATGAGTGTAATACTGAGGCTGATGTTTCCCAGTTCAGTTGTGTTTTGTATTCAAAATGAGACAAAAGCTTCCTATTAGTAAATGTCTCTTATTTTTGTGAATGTTATTTTTCTTCCAGAGGGAGCGAGCGCATGTCTGTTCTGAGCGCAGGCTGTGGAATGTAGGCAGGATCCATGGTACAAGAGGTGACTTGAGCTCCCAGATTCTGCTACATGCAGAATGGGTAATAACTGTTCGCTAACAGGAAGATTTTATTTGTTTTCAGTTTTACTTTTTTTTTTTTTTAACTGAGGAGCACCAGACGTGTCATTATGCTCATCAGTGCAATCGTTCGTCATGTGAACTCGGCAAAATTGTGTAGGGCAGTGGTATCCCCCTCCGTTTCGTTTGCCTGTCGTGTCAGACTGGCACTAGTCCTTGTGCGTGTGTCATTAGGAAATAGCGTAAAAACTGATTGAAACTTAGAGATGAGGAGTAGCCTAAGCACATGCCCAGGACATGGAGTAATGATTAAAGTTATGTCATCCACTAAAAATGCTTTTAAAAGTCACTGAAATACTCTGGCATTTTTGCTGAAAATCCAACCAGCCCTGCACTATCAGACACATCAGCGCGATTAAAAATTCTCTGTACGATCAGGCTTTCGTAGCACCTCGAAACAATTCCAAAAGTGGGAGCGTTGAGGAAATGTAGCTGTTATTTCTGCCGATGACGTCAGCAGAGTAGCCGCGATCGGGCAGAGCCCCCGCAGGTCCCCCCTGTGTCAGCAGGAATTCATCTCTGCAGCGCGTAGGGGGGCTGCGGGGCAGATAACGGCACGGGCATTGGGACGGCACCGGCCGGGCAGGGCCAGCCGTGAGCCTAGAGCTGGTTAGGAGTTAGGCTGAGTAAATACTAGCGGGCATCTGGAATGGAACGTGTTTAGAGAATTTGGGGAGACATTTTGGTTTTCTGCTACAATCATTGTAACCTTATTGGACAAAATAATTGCAATGGTAATACGTAATTTGCACTAATCCATGGTAGAAAATGATAGGGAGGATCTTTTTGCAGTGTAGGCAATATGCAATTAGATTAATAAGAGGATAATTTATAATGCTTAACTACTAACCTGAGAAAAAATAACCAATAGATATGAAATACACCGCAAACATTTCTTCACCAAAATAGGTAACAAACGGGAACATTTTGTATTCTGTTTAGAAATCACGTCTATTATTTTTTGGCCTAAACTTTTGAACTAGTTCGAAGACATACATCACACCTTTTCAACTATCAATAATATATCATGATAAAATAGCTGGATTATAATGTCTCTTCTTAGACTAATTATGTTATTAGTGTATTTCGGTTGTAAATGTATACCTCTCTTGCTTGCCCCCGTTGTGGAACAACCCATAAAGCATGGTACATCTTAAAATGCTTGCTACGCTGGTGAACTTGAAAGGTGGGCGCATTTTTAGTAACAACGAGAGGCTGCTTAATTTAGTCAGATAGTTGGGAAGAAACATTCAGGAGAAAAAGGAGTATGCTTTTTGTAATGCAGCGGTGATTTTTATTTTTCATTCCAGACAAAATTTAAATTTATACTAAATCTGCTACTCCTTGTTGTAACAGGAATTGATTTCATTTTATTTAGTATCTCCTTCTCCTGGAATGAACAGTACAGCAGATATAGTAAACTATTGGGCGAGGGCTTGAGTTCCCTCCATGCTCAGTGTGCAAGTCAGTGGGAGGTTTCTGTGCACGAGAAAAGCGGACGGGGCCCTCCCTGGATGTAATGAAACACACGCTGAAAGCCACCGCGCTGGCTGCCCTGCGCTGGGGAGCGAGGGGTGTGTGCATTTGGGCACACAGACACACGCGCGTACACCTCCCAACCTGGCACACATACGCAGAGAAGCCCACGGACGTCTGTCTGCTGACGTGCTCAGTGGGGTAATCTGGGGGGAGAGAGAGGGATTAGTAAAATACTTCATTTTTCTTATCGTTGCTAGGCTAAGAGCAGGCAAGAACATTTTATGGCTGTTTGGTTTGCACAGTACTCCTTGCGCTGTTCAGTTCTTGTGGCAGTTTTGGAAGAATGTGGTGTGTAAATATAAGAGTAAGATTTCGTGATAATATTAGAAAGGGATTTTCTACTGCTTGGGCTGGCTTGGACCATGTCACGAGTTGCATAAAATGCAGATTCACAAAAAGGCTGTGAATTTTAAACCCCAGCGAGATGGAAAAAGACTGTTACAGTATCCTCTAGAAAGGGTGTACTAGGTCAAACGACGTACTTGCAGAAAAAACAGGGATAAATGCTTCTCTTTGCCTACATTTTTTTGCCCGCATGATATGTCGTGTTATTGCTCGAGTGAAGTAAGAAAGCAAGCTGGTAAATAAATAAAACTGTGAAGTGAATTGTACAGTAATCTCCAGTAAAGGTAAACAAACCGGGTATTGCTCTTGGATGGTTTAGTGTGGTAGAAAGGTTTTTTTGGCATGATTTGGGGATGATTGCGTTACTCACGAGGCAAAGATTGACTCATAATGAAATGACAGTTTCTTGTTCATTACAAAATATAAAACTCCACATTTGTTCTGAAACAAAGAATAAGGTTAGTTATAAGTATGTGACGTGAACCTTGACAGCTGAGTCTCTAGCAGCCAAATAATGAAATTAGAGGAGTTACTTTGGATTTAGATGGGTGCAATTAAGAATAGAAATTTCTGTTCTTCAAGTGAATTGGAATAAATGTATCAAGCGGGCAGGGAATGATTATCGAATATACACCTTGTGGACTATGTAATTGTGGTATGCTATTATCTAAAGCTATGAATTAAAACTGATTTTTGTTTGATAAAAAAGTATTAGAATTTTTTTAGAAAGCAGAGGTGTTTTCTGAGTTAAGGTATTTTTTAAAATGTAACAGGGAGATAAGATTATTTTGCTACAGTGGGAGCTTTAACAGCGCTGGTAGCATTTAGGGAAGGAGACACCACTTTTCTCCATTAGTAACTAAGTAAAAAAAATACGTGAACAACTTCATATCTAATTTAAAATAAATGTTGAAAGTAAAGCTAGACTTCTGAGTTTGAGAATGGAGACCATAAGAGAGAAAAATATGACAATGCTTGTAAGGTAAAATGAGCTTTTACATGTAATGCTTTTTGGTGTTTATAACATGTATGCTAATATAGATCTAAATCTTGCATGCCTCGTTCAGGCAAATTATTCACTGTTTCTAGATGCCTCTTTAAATTCAACATAAAATCCAGGCGGAGCTTTGACCTTTTTTTTTTTTTTTTTTTTTTTTTTTAAATACTAACCTTACATTTACTTTATGTTCCTGGACTTGCTTTGGCTAAACTGGTATTCCTCAAATGAAATACTGTCTTACTCTTGTTTTACTTTTTGGTATGTCTGCAATTGCTTTGAACATATCTTGACAAACTTGTCCAATCGCTATGACTAACGCAGTCACCGAGACCAGAGCCAGCCCCTGGCACCAGCGGGTGCTATGAGAAGTAAGGGCGAGTTACTGCTGTGAGAGGGATGTGAGGACTGGATGGGGACTTCTGTTTTCTGGACCTGAACAGACTGTTCTCAAAACGGCCATTTTGCAAAATAGGCTCTGGTTGTTGCCAAACAAGTTACTGATAACACATATTTTCTCCTTTTATATGACTGACACATACACAGAATGTATGTGTTGCCATTGCCCTTTATTGGATGCTAAATATACCTTATAAGTAGAAAGCACCATGTGTGGCATATTATGCAATTTTAATGCAGATTATGTAGAAGCAAAACCCTTAAAATGAAGTATCTTGTCTGCAACATTAAGTATCCACTGTCTCGATAAGGTAAAACATTCAGATCAGTATTATCAGAGGAACCCAGGATCTGTTACACCAACTTTTGCGATGAGATGGAAATCTAGCAGCCCAGCTAAACCTACCTGCGTGCTTCTCATCGCGATGCTCATACAGAACCGGGGTATTTTACTCACCTTTCAAAAACTATTTGCCCGTGGGCAACTGAACAAGCAGACATTTGCGAGATTGTATTACAGTAAAGGAATCGTTAATATGATTAATTCCAGTTTGTTATTTTGTTGGTTTTGAAATTTTGCAGTCATCTTCTTTATAGATACAGCAGAACTGCCAAGGCACAAATTGATTAAATGCCCTTAATATCAATATAAACAAGGAATAACGTATTTCTTGGGAACTTTACAAGGGTTTATACTCTGATGCTCCTGTAACAAGCCAGTACATTTGCAGAGAGCACTTGTCGTGGAGGTCATTTGCTTTGCTTCCAAAACATAGTATTTTTTTTAATATGCACAAAATTTTCCTTTGCAAATGTTGACATGAACTTGTGAACATGCAATTCCTATTGACTTCAATGAGAGCCATCCTCGCTCATCAAAGGATAGAATTTGGCTCTTGATTTTACTGCAATCAGTGTATTATTTATAATGTACAAGAGCGCACGTGCACTCTCCCAGTAAGAGCTAATGGAATTTATGTGCACATGCTGAGGACCAAATCCTCCTGGTAGCTGTTAGGAAGTTTACTTTCATGTGTTTGTTCCTTCTTGTAACCTGAATCGCCATTCACTGATTACAAAAACAAAACAAAACAAAGAATAGTAGTCTACATCAATAACATTTTTTTGCAGTTGTTACTTTTATTATAGGTTTTTATTATGATAGGAAGCAAGCAAATTTGAATTTGCAGAAAAAATTGCTAATACTGTTTTAAAGCATTTCTAATTACAGCCACTGGTTACTTGTTGTTCTCTCAGACTGATGGAAACACCATTGCTTCTTACAGTAGTTTCTCCTTACAAATTGAGCACTGGTGCATTCCTTGTGTATTAGTGAGAAAGCACATTTGTTACAGAATGTGGATGTGGATGGTATGACTGGGGATAGCATTTGCTCTCCGGAGGTGGGGCTCGGCAGAGCACTGGGCACCGCTGCCTGCCACAGCTGGAGCTGGGGTCACTGGGAGCTCCGCGGGACTGGACCCTTGGGCTGCAGCATGATATCTGCCAAAACTCATTAGTGAGAAAGGTTACAGTTCTCTTTAATATCCACTCCACAGAACAGTTGTTTTCAACCTGTGGGATCCTATCCTTTGACATAATCAGCTCGCCTACAGCTAGCATATTTCTGCCACCTGATAGAGCTATTCCTGCAACTTCCCAATGGAAACGGCTTCTCTGGTTTCTCATTTTCTCTCTTACGTCACAACTTTAGTCCAGTTTTATGGGGGGGCGATGCGGGTGCGCTTGGTGAAGTTTCTTTTGATAATGCATGTGGAATGAGACAAGTATTTAGTTCTGTATCGTACAAAGAGGTTTATTAGCAAATCACAATAAAGCACTGTAGGAAATCATGAAACTAAGATGAAAAATGCAAACCAAAACACTGAAATGACCGCAGAAGAGGCAAGCTACCTTCGGTTAGGGGGAAGCTTTGGTACAATAAAGTCCAGCTGTACGTGACAGTCTGGTAGCCCCAGCACTATTCATAAACATTCAGGATCTTCTGCAGACATTTCTTTGTAGTTGATGATCTGTGCCAAGCCATCTCTAGTGCAGCAGCTCTTCAGCTATTTACTCTAGTGGTGCTGTGCCCTTGGTTCTGTGGTAGATCTTGGCTGGGAGCAAGCCAGCCTGCCCAGCTCGTGAGCCTCATCATGAGCTTTTCAGATGGTCAGGAGCCACAGGAGAGGTACTGGGTGCTGCAGGGAGCTGTGGGAAGGTGGTGAGCAGGGGGGAGCAAGGGATGACCCAGCTCCCAGGGTCCCACTGTGGCCGCACGGGCTGGAGCTGGCCAGGCACACAGCCCCGTTTCCACCTCGGTTACTTCTTCCAGCAGCTGGGAATCCAGGTTACCTGGTCCGTCCTCCCTACCAGGTGAGTGACGTGTTCAGGATATTGGAGCTGTGCTGGCGCTGCTCGTGAGCTCGCATGGATCAAAAGCCACGGGCTGGCTCTTCCTGGCTGTGGTGGGTGAGCGGGAGCTAGCGTGTGGCAGGTGAGCTGGGGTTCCCTGCGTGTGTGGGATGGGATCACGCAGGTTACCTGTTCAGGTGGGTCTGCCCGGGCATCAAGAGGTTTGCATTTCTGACTTTCAGGAAAGAAAGAGCTGATCCTGCCTCCACCTTCCCCCTGCTATTAATAATCATGGTTTGCAGACCGAGTATCCACTCCGTGAGGGTTTGTATGTACATGCAGGCTTGAGTCAGTACCTATCTGTTAATTTTAGAGAGTAATCTTCAGATTATCAGTGCGTGCAGCGGGCTGCGAGTGCTCGCAGAGGTTGGCAGCACGTTCCTCTTGCAGCAGTCACCAGTGCTGGGAACACTCCCTGCACGGAGGGGCTGACGCTGCTAGTTCTTGGGCCCCATCAGGGGCCTGAGCTGGCAAATCCTCGCTCCCAGGGCTCCCATGAGTAATGCCACTGAAGCCAATTGCCCTGGCGTGCAGTGGCTTGCAGTGTCATGCAAGGTCAGTTTACTTACCTGACAGCAAGTGTCTAGAGAGAACTCAGGGGAGCCGCTCGCTGAAGTTTTTGGGGATGGGGCTCTTCATAGGTGAAACCCACCCTAAATAGAAGTCGCAGTTTAACATTGTGAGTTGTCTTCTCAGTTGGATCTTGGCATGGGCTTCATCTGATGACAAGAAAAGTTTCATGTGTGGAGCGTAACCCTATGGGTCAGCTCCCACTCACACTAGAGTTGATGAGGAAAGTCTGGTGGGGCCCTATATGAACGTTAGTACCAGCAGTGAGGCTTTAGAAATCCCTTTCCTTCAGTAAGCATTCTGACAAAACCAAGCATGTGCTCCTCACTCTGCTGGTGGCTCTGTGGTCCTCTGCAAGCCACTTGGCTTATGACTGCACTGGAGAAATGCAAATACGGTATTTCGAGTGCTTCCCATTTACCTTCTGATCATTAATAATTAGGGTCCAGAGTGAGAAAGGAAGAGGGACGAGAGAGAAGGAAAGGAACAGTGAGCAAGACCTACCTCTCTGTAGAGGTCAACGCAAAGCCAGTCTGCCCTAAGCCCCAGTGAATGAGTTTTGCATATTGTGTGCAGTTCTCTTGAAATCTTTAGAGAAAACTTTTTTCTGAAGTTATTCAATTGATACTAATTTTATTACGCGTCAGTCTGGTTTTTGTTACATGCGAACAATCACACAGACTCAGCATCCCTACTTTGTAACAGTGGCAGAGGTGATGAAGGAAGACTCAGTGAAATTCAGGGGGCCGAAGCCATACAGAGAAAGCCCCCCAAGCTATCCTGCTGGTAGGATTTGTGTTTGCACCTGGGAAGGGAGAAGTGCAGAGGATTGCTCTCATCCCTGCAGGTGAGGGTGCAGACCCTGCTGTGGTGGGCAGCAGGGAACCTGGTACCATCTCGCATTGCTGGGGCTCAGCGGCAGCTGCTGTCAGACGTCCCTGGCACACGCTGCGGTGAGAGGACTGGAGAGACCCTGTGTGCGCCTGTGGAGCTCAGGTTCAATGTCCTGTGCAACCCGTCCACCTGACACTGTCCCAGCCCCGTGTGGCAAGGCGGCGGCTCTAAGCTCTGCTGCTGCCGTAGTGCCCTTTTCCAGCTCTCCCCTTGCGGAAAGGAGAGGGTGGGAGCATGGGTGGCAGCACCCACCCTGCCATCGCTGCGGGCAGGTGTGTGCATCTGCTGGAGGCTCATGTTGTGCTGGCCGGTGTCGGGCGGATCCTGCCCGGCGCCCGCAGGCTCCGGCTGGGCAAGGGTCTGCCCTGCGGTTGGAGTTGTGCAGCTGGCAAGCATGGGCTCTGGTACCGTCGCCCACTGGTGCCGAGAGCTGGCTGGGAAGCCTTGCTGTAGTGTCAGTGCCTCTGCCCGCGCGGGGCTGGGAGAGGAAGTACTGACAGCCTCAGCCGCCTGGATTTTCATAGCCTGGTTCTCCCTGAGGTCTAGGGAGGACGAGCTCCCCTGTTCTGGGCATCGCTTTGCCCCAGGGGCGATGCTGCTCTTCTAAGGATTCCCTTGTCAGCCAAACATGCCGAAGCGTTGCAATATCTGGATACTTTCTCACTTTTATTTATTTACACACACAAGTGAGAAATTATTTACTTCATTACTTCATTTACCAACATTTTCCCAAGCTGCAAGGAAGCTGTCCACACATTCTGCCTTTGCAAGTCGTGAATGGGTGACAGTAACAATGTTGTAGCCATGTGCTGTTTGTGTTTATTGCAGCATTTGTATGAGCGCTGATGCTCGCAGCAGATATTACAATGTCCTGCGTGTGCCTTTTGGCTTGTGTGTGTGTAAAAAGAAAAGCAACGCTCTGTTTTTTTACAGATGGGACACAGTGATGGGAGTACTTGTAGTACAAAAACCAGGTTATTGTTAAGAGCAATTTATGAAATGTTGCAAAAGTACAAATGGAGTAAAGCTATCTGAGGGAATAAATGGCATGTGAAAAGTTGCAGCGATACTATCTCTACTTGGTATCGTTGGTTTGAACCTGCCAGGCTTGGTGGTTGGAGCTGCAACAAACAAGTGATTCAGCTGATGGGAGTAGAAAGCGTTACAACTGACAGCTGCTTTGTTAATGTAGGAACAGGCGGAATCCCACTGCTGGGGGGATCCCCCGCTGCAGCCACTGCACCCTGGTTGCTCCTGGCTGTCGCAGCCCTGGCAGGAGCTGCTGTGGGAGAGTGTTGCACGGAGGAGGCAGAGTTTGTATTTCAGCGGCAGCTTTCCATCGTGTCCTGTGCCAGGGGCTGTGGGGGCACGTGCGGCCTTTGCAGGGTCCCTGAACTCCTGAGTGGGTGTCCTGAGCCGGAGGGAGCAGGCGGTGCTCTGGGGGTGTGTAGCTTCTGCTAGCTCGGCCCTTAAGAGTTGTGCTGCCTCGGCCTCACTACCCATGCCCAGGCCAGTTCCCCAGCATGGTTTTGTGGGTGTGGAATAAATTAGCCTTGGTGGCGCCTGCATTAATTTTATGTGGGAGAATCCCCAGAGATTCCAGGGCAATTAACAGGGAGAGCAGCCTTGCCCAGTGTGGCGTCCTCCCCGTCCAGCCGCTGATCCCCACGGAGGAGATGGGAGGACTCAGTGAAGCAGTGCTGGCACTCCGGCAGTGCCCGCTCCCTGCGGCCGCCCACCTGCAGCATCCCTTGCGGCGGAGGCCAGAGCAGGGTGGTCCATGGTCCTGCGAGCAACCGAGCTCCACGGTCGGCCCAAGGTGATGGGACTGAGTGCCAGGCGGTAGCAGAGCTCGGTGTGCTGATCCGTGTCTTACAGAAAAGGTTGGAAAACAAGGCAAGCAAGCTGTCTCCATTTCATACATGTCCTATGAATATTGGTTGTCTAGCATAATTGAAGCCTGTTCCATTTGTGGCTTTTTTCTTACTTAAAAATTCAGCTCATATTTTGGCAGGGGACTGTCTGAGAGCGTAGCGGATACATTCAATGACAGGAGCTATAACATTCAATTTGTTGGATGCCACAATTAAACCTCAGCTTTTTCACCCAGCCATCTGAAAGCCAATTGCGAGTTGTCACTCAAGCAAAAATACATACAAACAAGGGCAGTACATAGCCCCGGATCCTAACAATGTGATTTTCATCACCTTACCAGTCTTTGGGGAGTCTTCAGCTTCCATCTGGAAGTACCTTCAACCCTTTCCAGCTACGGATCTTGAAATAGCTAGAACAGAGAGAAAACCAAAATTACATGGAGTTTATTGCCATTTCAGAAGGAAAAAAGTGTTTGAAAAAGTTTATTCAGGAAGCCAGGGGAAGTTAAGTGGGAGACATTTGCCATTTCATCAGTCTGTTGGTGATAGCCATTCATGTCATAAATGGCTTGTGTCATTTGATGCCAAAAATAACACAATTTTCCTCCCCAAAGGCCTATAGGGTTTTTTTGCAATAAATGTTTATTTGTTAATAATATACTTTAAACAGCCCAGTCTTGACCTCAAGTCTCCAAAAGAATCCATCTTCTCTCTGAAAAATCCTACAAAGTTTGTGTAATTTTTTCTGGGAAGGTGTAATTGATGGCGCAGTGAAGGGTAGTGTGTTTGCTTTAACTACTGCAGCTGCGTGGATTAACTGTTTATAAGGGCCTACTGTGCTTTGAATGGCTACTTTCTTAGATTTCAAGCTTTAGCTGACAGTACTTCCTAATGGTTTCTTGGATTTGCTTAAGTTTGGTCAGTAAAAATAAATTTCTGCGTTTAGCTCACCCATTGTTCTTTCCTCATTGCTGTTTTGAAAGCTTTTAAACATTCATTTGTAGGAGTTCGGTTTCATTGATTAGCCTATGCGGTGCAACATTTCACATGGAGGTGACCAGGACAACTACCTGACAGAGTGGAGCGGGGGGCTGATCTTGTTCCACATCTCATGTTGATTTCAGAAAAAATGTAAGAGAAATTTGGGTGCATAGCAAATAACATGTATGCCAATATTTTTGACAGGCTTTCTCAATTTAGTAATTGGAGTTTCTAGAGTCTAACACAGAACTGGCAGGTATGAAATATGTGTGATTAAATATTTGAAAACGTAATGAAGTATTTTGTAAATATGCATAATATAGAAACTGTTGTTTTGAGAGAAAATAGTAAGTCAGGTAGTTAATTTATAATATGTTGCACTGTTTTGAAATTGCCTTCCCAAAAGCTGGAGTTAGATTTCCACTGGCAAAGCGTTTGTGGAATGCCAGTGACGTGATCAGCAGCCTGGTAATGTAACAATTGTATTTTCACTAAACCACCAACTACCGCTGATTTAACCAATGTTAAATCACATTTTTCAGCTGCTTTTGTTCTGCCATCAACCCCACTGATCCTTCTCTCTCATGATTTTTCATGTGTACTTTTACTAAAAAAGCAAAGTATTAAGACATCTGTCAGAATTTTTTTGTTAGTCCTTAAATGAAAACGTGGTTTTCTTGAAGAACTCGTAGAGGACTTATTTTCTTTAAGATCATCTGAGTTATGGGAGAGAATTACACATGTAATTTCTTGAAGCATTTCAGCTTAGAGTGCTCGTTTGTTCTCAGTCAGACAGGCACTTGGATAAAATAAGGAACAGTATGTGTAAAATGAATGGAATTCATTTTTTCTTTAAACATTTCACATTTGTGGAGCTAAATTATTTTGATAATATGCACACTCAGGTACTTTGTGTGAAACTTACTTTAGTGGGACTCTGGCACTAAATGGCACTAGTTGTTTACTGAGAATATGTTTCTAGTTTATTAATTGTGACAATTATATGATGCTTTAAAATATGTATTTTGAGAAGCATAGCTTCTAGCTTGGGCTGTGATCCTGCACATGAATAAGGTGGTTAATTTTACTCAGTCTCTTCAGTAGCTGTTTACAAGGTAAAGTTACATGCACAACTGGGTGAAGAACTGGGGGCCTTAGGGTAACTAAACTGCATGGCGAACGCTCATTTACTTCCCAGAGGCATTTTCTTGGGCAATCTGGGCCATAGTAACCTGAGCAACTCTCCTCTTCTGTACTGGCAAAGACTTGGCTAATCTTTGTGTCCATTTTGGTTTTTGCAGGACAAACTTCTTGACCTTCAATTTAGCCTTTGTTGGATCAGTCCTGTTAAAGCAAGATCACATTCAAGCTCTCTTTCCCAAACTGAAAATATTTGGAAAATAGCTTTAAAACTTTGCATGGCTTCCTGCTATTCGGCTGCTTCTGGCACTGCTGGGGAGTTTGAGCCAGACCAAATAGTCCCGCTGCCGCTCAGCGGCGGCTGACCCCCCCCCCCCGGGCCCCTGGCTGTGGGCAGAGCTGCCTGCAGCCACCCAGGCATGCAGAGAGAGTGACTGCCCAGCGGTAACGGCAGCGAGGGCAGCTCATCCTCTCGTTCCTGGCCTTGACGTTTTTGAGTGCCAGACTGCAGACGTGCACACAGAGCAGCGCGGTGCACAGACGTGCACATGCAAGGGAGTGTCCGTGCCGTACGGTGAACACGTATAACTTGACAGCGGGCAGCACGATGGGCTCCTTTGGCTCAGAGTGATGGCTGGGCTGTCTTGGGAAGGTTGGGGGACCACGGATGAGGACGTGAGTCCTGTGTTTCCCCGGGGGCTGTGCTTGGTGTGGCCGGGGCAGGTGCATACGTGTGGGCTGCTCACGCTGCAGCTGCACAGCCATGCAGGTGTCCAGCTGCAGGGTGTCCAGGGACAGTGGCGTCGGAGCCACCTCCTCTGCACCAGGGTTCGGGGTCTTCTGATCAGGCAGAGCATCCTGTCTTTCTCCTCTCTCCCCAGAAGAGAGTACTGTGCAGACCTTGCATGTGTCCTCTCAAGCCTTCCTCTCGGGCACGAGAGCGCTTCCGTGCTGCCAGGGCTCCTCCGGTCACCCTGGCCTGTGTTACACAGGCTGGATCTTGACCTGCTCCTGGCCAAGCCCACAGCTTAGCGCGCAGGTCCCGGGCGCCGCGGTGGGCATGCGGGGGATGCAGATGCTGACGCTCCCTGACTCGCTGCTCCAGGCTCCGGTGAAGTTTCTCCTGATTCATTCCCGGCAGCGTGCAGTGATTCATGCTGTCAGCATCAGCTGCCTATTTGTGAAACCGAAAAGAAACGACCTGAAATTGGCTGAAATAGTCACATTACTAAGGCTAATATGGATTTGCTCCTGTAAGAGGATATTAAAAGTCTCCCTTTGTTGCACAGAGACTGAGCTTTGCCATTTTTTAGTCTTTTTGTCAGCTTACTTTGGTATTAAAGCAACTGACATAACATTTAACTTTATCCTTGTGCATGAGCACTCCTGCTAATTAATTCAGTAACTCTTTTGACCTTCCTTTAAAAGATCTCAACTGATGCTGCTTCTGCACAGACACTGCCATCCTTCAGGATTCTTAGCCGTTCATTTATTATGAGCGTGGCTATAGGGTAGATGGCTTGCATCTTTGCGCCGTTATATTCTTGTAATAGCTAACATTAACAAAGTTAAATGGACAAATGAACAAGAGAAAGAGAAGAAAAGCAAAGGAGCAATTAAATGTAACTTTTCATCATGAAAAGGATTTCACTGGTTTATCTTCTAATAAGATTATGTCACCGACACAAGTACCTAGGAACCCTTGATTGACAGCCTCCTGTACTTTTATCAGGCAGTGTGACACTAAACCTCAGGGCCTTTTGTCCGATAGAGTGAGCTCACGGAAACTTGCCATCCTAATCCCCTTATTCATGTCAAGCACAGAAAAGAAGTCCTGATCAGATGGCACCTTACAACAGTGTCACCTCCACCCCCTCATCACTGGATGGACATGGGACATCTCCTGCTTTGTTCGCTGTCTGCGCTTTGCTCTGTCAGAGCAGAGCTGCTGCCTGCTGTATTACATAGCCCCGCTCCCGGTTCCTGGGAGCTGGGACTGTTGCATCGGTTTCATGTATCCTATCTTGCACTGCCCTGCGTGACGTGCGTTTGTTGTCCTGCTTCCATCCAGAGGAAGCTGTGTATGTGCAGAAAAATCCCAGGGAGATGGTAGGAGGATTCACAGGCTAACTTTTTTTGTTTGGATTTTCTTTTTATTTCTCTAAAGGAAGTAAGGCCTTTAAAGGAAATATTTCCTTTTGTGTTGTGTATGTAAGACCATGTAGTGAAATGTATCACTAAGCTTCTTCAGACCTTCCATCCAGAAAAAGGAGTAAGTGGAACTAAAGAAACCTATCTTTTCAGAAGCATCCGATCAACACGAAGTGCAAAATATTTTTGTTGCTCAGTGGTAATTGTTATTGGGTGTAATACTTCCCGAAGCTCAGAACAGAGTTTTATGTCCTCCTCAAAGCGTGAGTACCTATAGAATTCGCTCCTAAGTGTCGTAGAAGTCAGCAATTCATCCCAATCACTGGTATTATAAGTTTCATAGCTCCGGCCCTTTCTTAGTTGTAGGAATTCCTTTGTGCGTATCCCTGCGGTAACCTATTTCAACTAGCGGTTCCCTGTGGTGCTTTATTTACTTGTCCAACTGTTTGGAAGTCTGTTAGTCTAAAGATCAGATGCTCTGAAACAAATCTTATTACTTTAACCAGCTCTGCAAATTCTTCTTTCTCCATTTTTATTGACTTCTCTTCAGCTAGAACTAATACACATGCAGCAGGTGGGCAAGTATGTCTCTCAAAGTTTAGCCTCTCAGATTTAACATGAGAAACTATAAATCTTTTTGTTTTCCTTGGAAAATGTGGGAAACCACAGGTATTTGAAGAGTTGCCTCCTCGGTGGATTTGTGAAGTTTATACTGGTTGCTGTAATTTTTGAAACAGAAGTCTGGGAAATTTTAAAAGAATGCTGCATTCTGGGGGATAGACTAATTATTTTTTTCTCATGTTAAGTATTTTTTCAAGCTGTAATCAAAAGCAAGGGAATGGGAAAGTTTTAAGATTTTTTTCCTTTCATCCAGCCTGGCACTACTGGTAGAGAAACTGCATAAAACTTCCTTCAACTAATCTGCTACAAGCTGGTTCAGTCGGCACTGCTCACCAGTCCTAGTTTTAGAAGGCGTGTCCAGCTCTTCTGTATTTTTCATCTCTATGCACATTTTTAAAGTAATTTTAGATGTTAAAAGTCAGTGCTAATTAAATGTTTTAAGAAATTATCTTTCAGGAATTCCCCTTTCTCCTCCCCGTCCCCCCGCCCAGTCTCCTGGCGACCTCGTGCTCTCCAGTTTGAGCACACATCTCATCTTCGGGAGATGTTTGCATCTCTCGTGGCACTTTCCTCCAGCAGATATCAAAGTCCTTTGCAAAGCGACCTGCCCAGGGTTCCTGCAGGCTAGGGCCTGTCCCGGGCGCGCTTATCCCTGGGACACACTGTTTCTTCCCATGTCTTCTGAGGACCGGGCTGCACCAGGAGTAGGGATGGGAAAATTCTCATGTCTAGGGTGTGCAGAGCAGTTCGCTGCTGCTTCGCCTGGATTTGTTTTTCCACCTTAAGCACCAGTGGCTGCCATGATACAGTGCAAACAAGGGAACATACACACTGCCTTATTTTAAAAAAAAACAGCAAGCGAAAGAATCTACAAGGTAGCAGCTTTCCTTTAGCAGAGCATGTTTGCTTTAAACACAGCTCTGCACGAATCTCAGCATCAGTTATCAGGTATCAGTTTGGCAGCAGTCTCTGCAGCAAGGACAGGACTGAATGTAGTGAGCTGAAAACAGTTCTAAATATCCAGCTTATCGGTGAGGCTGGTGAAGGAGTCTATAAAATGTCTGTAAACTTTTAAGGTCAGTTAACTAATAGGTGAATTGCGGCAGACAGTGTGACGTCAGGTTGTGCTTGGGGATAAGGTTCAGTAAAACTGTAAAAGGCCGTCAAAACATCAGACTTCTCAAAGAAAGCCTCACTGAAATGCAAGAACAGGAGTATTTTAACACATCGGAAATGATAAATGCAAACCAAAGCGATGCGGTACGAGGCTGTGTGTATTTCAGAAAAGGTGACTTCAGAAAGCAATCTGGGATCCCATTAATCTCACAGGTTTAGCGTTGTGAAGCTTCCGGGCTCTTCACCGCTGCAGTTGGTGCATACGAGGCGGTAGCTCCGTTAGCAGTGGTGCCTGTGTAGGGTATCCTGCAGTAACAACGAACAGGTCTGTTTCAGAAGGATGTAGGCAATGCAGCACGCTTGGCATCTTCCAGAGGCAACCAAACCCTGTCCTCACAGTATGCCCTGAAGCTTTACACGACAGCTCCTCAGCTCCTCTTGACACATCCTGCCCTCCTCTGAGCAAGAGGGTCAGTGAACGGGGGAAACAGCCATCCACCCACAGCGAGTCCGGGGTGCTGTTTCTGTGTCAGCAGCACTTGATGCTAAAAGCGTTCTCATTGAAAGAAAAATAACTTTTGTTTGGACCAAAAGAAAAGAAAAAACCTTTGGGGATTGAATTTCAGAGCCTCCCTGCCTTCCTCTCAGCCCCCTCCGAAGGCTAAAATGATTTGTGTGCGAGGGCCTGTGACCCAGGGAGGCATCGAACAGCGGAGAAGGGAAACATTTGGAGTTCAGAGGGACAGTGGGTCTTGATGACCAGTGTAAGACAATGCAGATGTTTCAGATCATGAGGTCTCTGATGATGACGAGAAAATGCCCCCAACAGCCTACGGGCTGGTTTCTTCTCTACAGCCCTTTTTTCTTTTCCTTGGTGTAGTGATGCTGCATCTCACAGGATTAAGTTTTTAGGATTTATTGTGGAAGAATCTCTGTGCTTATTATATTAGATAACTCTGAAAAGTAGGGTGGGATTTTAATTTCTCCCTGGGGCATCTGTTACAAGGTCTGCCCCGTGTGTGTTGGTGGTGGCAGGGGGTACCCAGCCGGGCTGTGTGTGCTGCAAGCCCTGGCAGTGGCCCATGGAGGAGGGTTATCTGCAGAGGAGCCGAGCCAGAGGAGCAATAGTTTTTGGACGAGAGTCCAACAATAACTGCATGTCCCATTGCCTTGTCTGATATAAACAGAGATTTCCTGGAAAGAGGACAGATTCTGGGACAAGGAAAGAAAAATACTGGTGGAGGGGAGAAGAAGGAGAAATCGTTCAGGATCCTAATGCAGCAGTAGGTCTGCTGAGTGCCTGTGACACTGGACCGCTCACCCCAGCGTCTCTCTCTGCCTGGTGCCTGCCTGTTGATCTCGGTGTCCCTACACTTGGGAGGAGTGGAGAGAAACAGTGGGGCAGCGCCAAACCATGTGGATGGGAGCTCCGAGACCCAGCCCCAGCGTGTGGATTTGAATCCACGTTACAGCCAGGGCAAAGCATCTTCTCAGCATCACAGCTGCCAGGCCAGAGAGTCATATGAATTTTACACCTTGGCTCTGCTGTGAAAAAGTGTACCAGCATTATATACATAACATATATACGAGCAACAGGAGAACAGCGTAGGCTGCAGAGCCCAAGCTGGGGAAACAACCCCCGATTGTATCTGGTTTGAAGCTTAATACACAAGAAACAGCAGACAGCAGTCCTGCTGTGCTTGTGTGTGTGCTGGGGTCTCTGCCGGAGGGAGATCCTGTCTGTGCCCAGGCCCCAGTGCAGGGCTCTGGTCCTCGGCGCCCCAGGGCCATGCGGGGCTCAAGGATGGCTCCCGGCCATCATCCCACGGGGGCCATGGCCTCAGCCCCAGGTGGGAAGCGCAGCAGGAAGATGCGCAGGAGACTGCCCTGCGGCACCGAGGCGGGCGCAGGCTGAGCCAGCACCTCATGCCCTCACCGGGCAGTCCCCACCGCGACTGGAAGCAGTGGTGGGCACCCTTGCCTAGGGGGGACTCCCCGAAGTCATGGAGGAAAGCTCCGGCCCGCACTGCTGCCGGAGCAGGGTGAGCAGTGCGGCTGGGCGTGGGCTCACTTCACCAGGTCCGCTGCAGCCACTGCTGCACCAGCAAATCCTGAATTACGTGTTGGCAGGGAGGAGAGAGGAGACAGATTTTTAAATATTGTTTGCTTAAAAAAAAAATATTGTCTGTTGGCTTGAGGGAGTGCAGAGGCCGTGCAAGGTCTTCCCAGCATCTGTCTCGCTGGGAGGAGGATGGCTCCCCACGTCTGCTGCATGCTGCAGGAGGGGGTGAAGAAGGGGCTGCAGCAGAGCTGGCCGAAGCTGCCTCCTGCTGCTGCCATCAGTGCGAGGCCCGAACGCCCAATCCTGCCCAGCCCCTCACCGCAGCTCCGGGCGCTGGCTGCAGAGCGCTGCAAGTGCCAGGAAGAGGCAGCAGCAGCGGGTTTGCATCTTGGCACCTCTGCGAGGGGGACTCTGGCTGGAGCGATTCCTGTGGACGCTGCCAAGCTGGAGCCTGGCAGAAGAGTGAGAATTTCCTAACTGTGACAAATGCCTGCCTGAAAAAATGTGTCTTTATTTACCAGTGGTACGTTCAATTAGCCTGTGTTTTGGAAAAGCTATCTCGTCCCTCTGACAGTTTCTCTTGTGATTTGAACCACCTCTTCTCAGAAAAAGGCTAGAAAACGTTTTGCCTTAAAAAGATTTAGGAACCCCATATTTCTGGTGCCCCACTTTACAGCCCAGCTTTGACTTTTTCTGATGCTAACTGACACGGGACCTTTCCTTCTTGGCTGTATATGCTACCGAGAGAGCCTCTTAAGCAAAACTTTTTATTGCCTTTTATATCTGATGGTAAGTTATTGTTTTCTTATCGGGTATAGCTAAAAAAATGAAAACCAGAACACGGTCCCCAGAGAACCTCTATCACGAGAGGTTATAATTAAGAAACCGCTTCCCTGATCTGTTGTGATTTTGAAAAAAGTGACTCCCACCTTGGCATGATTTCTCACCAGTGAGACGGATACAGCTTTGCCTTTTGATTTTGGCATTCAGAGTTGGGCTTATAATGGAAACTGAGCATGGCCTTTATTATCATTATGGTTGAAAGAGCATTATTTAAGGGCACAACTGAAGTTTTGTAAGCATATGCTGGAACATGCATTTAAAATATTAAAGAGAAGTTTTCAATAACAATTGTGTTTAGAAACAAATGATCTTGGTTTTCCATTTCTGGGCTGTTCTGTGTGAAGCGAAATGATGGCTGTTCCAGGGATACTGTCTTTCTGCAGCATTGAGTTTGGGGTTTCAGACACAAGAGAAGCAAACTGTCTACTTTAAAATGGTGCTGAGCTAGCAACAATGCTTCTGAGTCCAAAACAGCTTCACAAAGTACCATCTCTGGTAATCAGCTGATTTTTTTAGGTCGTATGTAAATTAAGACCACATCTGCTTTCCATATGTCCCACATACACAG
This sequence comes from Aptenodytes patagonicus, assembly GCF_965638725.1. Lineage (NCBI taxonomy): Eukaryota > Metazoa > Chordata > Aves > Sphenisciformes > Spheniscidae > Aptenodytes > Aptenodytes patagonicus. Next base: position 13,084,734 of record NC_134966.1, read on the forward strand.
CTTACATGTGTTTTTGGATGTATTATCTTAATCATATTTATTGGCCAAAGCAAAAAAAATTGAAGTTTAAAGTATTTTTGGATTCATATTATTATGAAACCAACAACTATAAAGCAAATGAGTCATGTACTACACTCCAGTTATAGTGTACAATTATGACATGTATTTAAGGGCTATATTTCTTAGCTGGAGTGAAATCTATAGGCAACAATGCTATCTCTCCTGTATTTTTGTCTAACAGAGATCTAAAGAAAAATTAATTACACTTCTTTGACTGATTGTTATTCTGCTGAAGTATGGTTCTAATCCTTATTAACATTCTCTAAAGTCATGCATGAAATATGACTTTTGCACCACACTCTGTGGCATATGTTTTCTCTTTCCAGTGTATTTTTCAAACTATCTTCAACCCTCACTGCTGTTCATTATTTTAAGATAGGTTTAAAGTTTGCCACAGTCTCAAAACTGATCCAGTACAGAGCGTTGCAAGGGAAAAAAATGACACATCATTCTGCTCATGAACACAAATTGCTTCTGATTATTTAGCTTTGAATGTTCTCCTCATACTGTTTTTATTAAAAGCCCCAGTATATTTACTCTTGATAGTGTCTTCAATTAAGTTAAAAAGAGTCCCTTTTCTATAGCAGTATGTAAAGAAAATAGTTGTTACAACCGCAAAATTACCGAAAAAACCTGGTTCTAGTAAAGTACTACTTCAGTTCAACAACCACAGCACGAAGTTTGCTGTTTTCTTGTAAACTTTCCAACCATTAGATAAACAGTGTCTGTATCTTCACATCGAAAGAAGCACCCTCTCTTTGTTTAAGGACAGTTGTTTTCCTGCAGCTCTCTGCAAAATATGTACTCCATTAATCCATTTATCAATATGGAAAACTTGTCCATTCAGATTTAGAGTGACTCTTTGACCAGTGGTGAGTAGGTCTTTGCTCCGAGAACAATTTTGGTAACAAATTGCTAAATGACTTAGGCAGAGCGCTCTGGTTCTGTTCATTTGCCTCCTTGTGAGTGCAGTTAATTTAAGCTGTGACAAGGGGAAGGAAAGTTGTTACAAGTGGGATCCTGTGACTTCAGCACACATTGCACACAGCCAGGAATGTTTTCCTTTTCCTTTTATAAAATAGCGATTTAGGAAAATGGTCTAAGTTTAGCAGTTTCTGGAGCTTCTACTCTGTTGGCTTCACAATAACTGATTTTTCTTTTGAAAACATTGTCTTTTAGTGCTGTGATGTCACAGCCTAATATTGTACAAAGGCGTAACTGGACTAAACATGTCAGGAACATGTCAGTAACTTTCCATAAATTATTCAGTCTCTGGGAAAACCCCTAATTATGTGTTAACGCATTTTCTACTTCAGAGAAGTTTTGTCTTGAACTTTGGAGCCCAATTGCTGGGGAGCTTTTATTTCTTTTTTTGTTTTTTTTGGGTTACTGTATTTCTGCTTAAAATTCTCTGTATGTGAGCTCTGATAGAGAACTGCAAGGATCTGGCAGAAATGGGATGGCAGAAATCAAAGAATGGACTAGAGCAAGGGAATTGGCTTTAAACTCCTTTAGAAAAAATCCTGGATTTTTCTCAGGATGCGAACGTCTGCAGAGCCGCACTCCTTCCTCTGCTAAGAGCAACTGCCGTGTATCCCTGAATGAATACTTTAGATGCTCCAGGCTATAAAGCTGTTTGTGCTTTGAAGGCAATGGGGTACGGAGGAAAGGACTGTTTGAAACATGTCACTTTGAACTGTGTTGGAGGGTCCCAGGGAGCTGGCCACCTCCGTCCGCCCCTGTTCCCTCAGAGGTCTGGTTCCAGTCTGCGAGCCCTGGAGCCAGCCCCATAGTCTGGTCAGGTGGCCCCACTGTGAGATGTCAGGCTGATAAGTGAAAGTAGAGACATTCGAGTGAAGATCAAGAGTTTACTGCTTGAACTGCATCTCTTGCTATGTGTAACAGTTCAAGATGGTAACAAAAGGGTTTTCCTGCCTGCAGAGACAGATGCTGCCTTTTCAAAATGTTGCTTTACATTTGAAGCCTCAGCATATGCTGTAATAAAGGCCATCCTGAAACTTCAATGGATTGCATCATGAGGAAATTCAGAGAGGAAGGAGTTTTAGGTGGATCTGCGGAATCTTTTATGAACTAATACCCCATGAAAAAAATGGGACTATCAAGTGGGGGTCAGTCACAGCCCAGGATCAGTGCCGTCTTGTGTTTTAGCCACGCTAGCATTCCTGCCAAGATGAACGGGTAGGGGAACAGGGGCTGCGATGCTGCTAAAACACGCCAATTGCGGTGTTGTGGAGGAAACAAAAACCCCCAAAATCTTGATCCTACATTTCCTGCCTAAAGGGTGCATCATTCCTATTAGCTGATATGCAGAAGTTATGTAGGTACAGGACAATGCCACATTTAGCCAGTTGCTGTACTAAGAAGTGGGAAATAACTGAATCTTCCTCTCGGAGTGAATCTGTGTGCATCTTCCGTATTATTGAGACTCGGCAGGCAGATGTGAGCATACTTCTTTGGCCATTCTGCTGCAGTGCATCACCTTTGCTGCAGTTTTCTCCCTCTCTCTCTTTCTCCTCACTGTCTCCGCTCTTCCAGACAAGTCAAAGACTTGCAGCTTAAGAAAGCAAGCAACCAGAGGCAGGGACATTATCCTGGCTCCCTCCCCGAGGGACGTTAGGGCAGCACTCACCGTGTCTTCTGAGCAGGGAAGGGTGAGAAACATTTCCTTTGACCTTTTATTTTAAAGCTGTTGTTTTCAATATGCTTTTGCATATCCTTTCTGAAACAGCCTGGCAATTAAGCTTTACTTGTACACGTGGTTGTGAAAACCAAAACAAATAAACTCTTGTTTATTCTTCAAAATGAATCTCACAATGTGCATTTAGAAATGCCATGATGGTTAGGAACAGAAGTTGTCCAAAGCAATGCGTGGATGCAGCATGCTGTGACTTATGGTGGATAATAGAGTACAAATGCTGAGGTTAGAATACGGAAAATGTGCAAAAAAAGATATAGAGTAATTCTGATAAGGAAAAGAGGTTACAAAGAGGGATGTTTACTCTACCCATAATGAATAAATAGAGAACCCTCTGACCTGCAGAAAGGGTGTAATCAACAGATATGCTACTTGTTTTTAGTAATTTGCTCTGTGACAATTTTGAATGGAGGAAAGGCTGTAAATTTCTGTTTGTTTTAGTACTGACAGTAGGGAGCAGTACTAAGCTGGCTGCCAGCTAGAGTCACATGGGCTGGAATGAATTTGTGCTTAAAAACGCAAGAATTTTTAAAAGAAAATATTTGTGCCTGGTGTTTGAGTTCAGTTTGTCTTATGCTGGGATTTTGTAGAAGTTAGATTTGTAATGTCACATTTTTACAGCCAAATTTTTGTCTCACAGCAGTGTAAAACTACAATACTTTCACTGAAGCAGGGCAAAGCCAGTGTGAAGTTTATGCAACTTTACCTAGCTCAGACCTTCCAGAAAAGGGCTGTCAGATGAGTGTGAACTTTCAAGTCCCCAATAAAGATGCTGTTATTAAGTATAAATACAGAGTAGCTTTTAATAGCTATAATTAACGTGTGTGGTTGTTTTAAATGAATAGAAACTGGTTTTGTGTTTCCATTTTGAAGGCAGAGGATTTACTTGATTAAGTTGAAGAATATAAAAAGTGTGAGTGGCTGTGAGGGTCGGAGCAGGGCAGGTGCTCTGACAGCGGCGAGGCACGGTGCTCAGGAGAAGACAGTGAAACAGGGCTTGTGGGGGGATGCCGCCCCACAACCTCTCCCAGCCTTAGGGGATTTGTGACTCAGGGACTTCCAGGGCGGGGGAGCGAGTCTTTAGAAACTTTGGCCTGTACAGTTTCAATATTTAAATATTTATTCTAAAGGTTGGATTCAAATCCCTTTTTCTACCTCATTCTCGTGAAGAATGTGCATGCAGGCAATAGTCAGGGTATGTCTATTGCTGATATAAATAATGTAAAGAAACTGAGTGTGGTGGGTTGACCCTGGCTGGACACCAGGCACCCACCAAGCTGCTCTATCACTCCCCTCCTCAGCAGGACGGCGGGGAGAAAATAAGATGGAAAAAAACTCATGGGTCAAGATAAAGGCAGTTTAATAAAGCAAAAGCAAAGGCTGCGCGCAGAAGCAAAGGAAAACAAAAGATTTATTCTCTGCTTCCCATCAGCAGGCGATGTTCAGCCACTTCCCAGGAAGTAGGGCTTCAGTATGCATAGCGGTTGCTCCAGAAGACAAACGTCATAATAACGAATGCCCCCTTTTCTCCTCCTTTCTCTTAGCTTTTATTGCTGAGCAGATGTCATATGGTATGGAATATCCCTTTGGTCAGTTTGGGACAGCTGTCCTGGCTATGTCCCCTCCCAAGATCTTGCTCACCCCCAGCCTACTGGTGAGGGGGGAACGTTGGAGAGACAGCCTTGATGCTGTGCGAGCACTGCTCAGCAGTAGCCAAAACACTGGTGTGTTACCAGCACCTTTCTAGCTACCAATACAAAGCACAGCACTATGAGGGCTGCTACAGGGAAAATTAACTCCTTCTCAGCCAGTCCCAATGCACTGAGCTTGCATCCCTGGGTGTTATTTTGTTGCTCTAGCACAGGACTGAGGGGACAGGATGGTTTCAGTGGTGGCGATGCCACGGGGCAGTGTGAGCTATGCTGCGTGGTACTGCACTTACCAGCCCTGGGGTAGACCGCGGTCCCTGGTCCTTTTTCTGCAGACACCTAGAACGCAGTTCATTCTGGAGGAGGCAGGGAGGTCAGGGCAATAAGGCTTGTCATCCTGTCTGCTGCTTATGGCAGGGAAGAATCCAGCAGAGCAGCTACAGCAGAGCCTCTGGTGGAGGTGGATAGTTTGGCTGAATTCAATGCCAAGCCAAAGGTGTAAGTAGGTCTCAGAGGCAGCGTGTTCTGCGGCATATGCGTGCGAAGTGAGGGTCTGCCTCCCCTCGCGCCCGGACCCGCTGCCCGCTGGGGTAGCGCTGCGCAGGCGCTGGGGCTGCCTGTCCTCTCCAGAGGCTCTGGCTCACACCCAGCTGACTGTGCTCCAGAAAGGAGGTGCTCCTCCACCCGGGCCCTACGGGGCTCGATGCGGTAGGCATGCTGAGAGCACACCGCGCATGCTGACAAGATCAGGTTTCGCACAAAATGCAGCAGCAGCCAAAACCTTCTCTTAAAGCACTGCCAGAGGAGGAGCTGGTGGTGCTTCTCCCTCTCCCCCTTCCTGCAACAGCCTGAAGTGCTCACAGGGAGCCCTGCACCCTGCTGCTCTTGACAGCACCCTGGAAGCAGCGGTGGGCAGCCCTGGGTGGGGACTGGCACCTGCTGGCCTTGGCCGGGCAAGTGCCCTCACTGCTTGTCTGCCCAGGTCACACCAGCCCCCCAGACGCTCAACCAGTGACTCCTCTGCGTGGCGGAGCGGATCTGCAGGAGGGTGGAGATGGGACCTGCCCCAGATACCTTGTAGCTCGCAGGTGAGGGTGTTCTCCAGGGTGGCAAAAGATGTGAACCCCCTCAAGGGGAGGAGAGAGTTGAACTGACATCTCCCACGTCCTTAACCCACGAACTTGCAGCCCACAATCTCATTTTTGCAGCCTTCAGGTGAAGGCCTCTCCATAGTACCATACAGTTGAGTCCTAGTTACTTTTTGCATTGTTGTAGGATAACGTATGTTAATGTGTGTCCCACAAAGGAAGTGGCGATGTCCTGTACAGCCTCAGCACCTGCAAGGACATCTTCACGATCCACCAGCAAAGTTGCTCTGCGTGTTTTATTCTGGGCATCTCGGCTGCCTGCGGCAACTGAGAGCACAGAGAGAGCACAAGTGGTCCGTTTTCACCATTCTCTTCTCAGGTCTGTGGTGTAACTATCAGTGCTTGGTACAAAGGCAACATCATCTTGGTGGAGGAAGTGTTAATTTGCTGCATATTGTGAGATGGCATATGCACACGCCCACGTGCTTGGGCACGGATGCCCACAGCGGAGAAGGAATAGTAGCATGGTGTAAAGCTCTTCCCTTCGTGAGGGCTGAGGGCATGAGGCTGTGAGGAGGTGATTAGGCAGGCTGGCCTTGTGCAAGCTGGGTGTGACTCTCCACTTGCATCAACACTTGCACTGGGACTGCTCCCACATGTGGGGTGATGGGATGTTGCTGCTGGTGCTTTGGTCCCAGGGGAAACAACTGGTGTGCACGTGTGAGCCTGCCAGGCTGATCCCTGCATGATACTGAGCACGAAAGCATTCCTGAGGCTTCCTCGGGACAGGTTGAGTGTCAACCAGCCTCTGTCAGCATTTCCCAAGCTGTTTTACCCCCGTCCCACTTCCAGGTGAACTTGACTTTTACGCCCCCACTTTTCTCAGCCTGGGCACAATGCCGTGCTGACATGGCTGTTCCAGCTCCAGGAGCTAATCCAAAGCCCCCAAGCATTCCTGCATCCTGTCAAGAGGGAGCGCCCACAGTTTGAAAGTATTGGCAAGTGTGGAAAATATTGGTGCTGTGGCCTGCAGAGCTCCTGGAAGTTGTTACTCCTGCTGATGCGTGCCAGCATCGCCGGCAGCCTGTTAGGAGAGGTCCTGGTGAGGTGACCAGGGGACAGCCATTAGCCTCATTGTTTGAACATGTGTTCTGGTGTCTGTGAGAGCAGCAAGCAGGACCCTGGCTGTGGACACAGGAGTTGCACCAGTTCAGCCATCAGTTCAGCCACATCTGTGCATCCGTGCAGTCCAGCTGGTGCGCCCCGTTACATCCCTGGACAGTCTGCTCTCTCCAGCTCCTGCTCCAGCACTCACCGCTGCAGTGGCTGAGGCTCAGGGCACATGGAGCTCTAAGGTACATATTCCTCTCACCCTCCTGATTTTCATAGTTAAATGTCTCAGCATTTAGAATCTCCAGACCCAAACATCATCTAGCTATGTGTGAGCACTATGACTAACATCTGTCACATGCTGTTTGCTCTCCAATGTCCTTCCCCCAAGGAGAGGCATGGCCGCTCTGTGTCCTCTTGTGATGAGGTTCTTGGACTACCAGCTACACGTTCAAAAGAGGCGAGGTTGGGAAAAGGTGTATAAGAAGAAAAAGAGCATTTGGTTGGTCTTTTTTTCTAGATCATGACATAGGTTCACTGAGAAAGTTCTTTCTTCTTCCCTCTCTCTTGTTCATTGACATCACCACTATCTTATTCATGTATGACATGATCTGGCTACTGACTGTCTATGAACTGACAACATCTGAGCACTGGGTTCCTCTGGACACAACACGCACAAAGTTTTTAACTTAACTGGCCTCTTTTTTTCAAGCCATCAATTGTATTCCATACACAGAGGCAACTAATAGCTGCATGTACCACGTACAGAAGATGTCAGAGAAGGAGCTGATCTTTGCAGGGACTTTAAGCAAGGGATCCAGCAGCGTATCATCACTGCATCTTGGAATCGTCCTGGAGACAAAGATCTAAACCATTTTATTACTCCTCCCTGAGCCCCTGCTCATTTTCTCCCAAGAGGCACAGGTGAGGTCTGTAGCTCCTCGTTATTAGCTTCACATGCTGCCAAGCTCTCCAGAAGTTTGAAAATGCTGACTTGCCCTCTGGGGTCTTCCCTGGTTGATGCACTGGGCTGCAGGACTAGAGTGGCTGCAGGCACAAGAGTAGAGCTGCTCTTCAGGGTGCCCCAAGCTTCTGGGCAGACGAATGTGCTCAACTCTAAGAGTGCAGAGAAGTTATTTTTGTGATCGAGTTGCAAGCATTTCTTAGGGCCTGTGGGCTAGTAGTTGTTCGGCTACTGTGGTAACAAGGTGGATCATCTGTCCAGACAGCAACAGGCATACAGTGTCCTCCTTACCGCTGTGTGGGCAAAGGTCAGTTCTACAGCACGACTGAGGATGTGCACAGGACCATCGAAGGAGAAGAGCTATGGGAAGGAGCTGAACTTTGGGCTGGCGTGCAGTGAAACCTCCCAGGAGAATGAGACTGTGGCATTTCACTATGGTTGCAGAGAAGGTACCTGTGAATTTCTTGGTGGATCCTTTAGTCTCTGGTGGTCTGTAAATAAGCATAAAATGCATGTTAGTTTTGGCTCAGGTTTCTATTCTCAGATGAATGATTTTGAATGAACTTGTCTTATCTGTGGAATCTCTCTTGGAATTGATGTTTGCAGAGAAGATAAATGTGCTGCTGCCTGCCTGGCTGCTTGTCCTGACTTAATCTGTGATGCACTGAGCAGTGTCCTGGGGGGATTAGGAGAGCTAGAAGAGAGCTTGGGGTGTCAGGCTGCCAGGACCTGGTGATGTGATCTGTATCGGTTTCTCCATCAATGATAAGGCTGTGGATTGCATGTTAGCAGTAGAGCGTTATGGTTGCAATGTTTTCCAACGTGTTTTTTTGTAAGGAGGCATTATACATTGGTGTCCTGTTATCGCAGCATCCAAATGAAGATATGTTCTGGAAAAAAATCATTCCCCATTCATGTGTAGGGCAGGCCAGCATACCTGTCTAGTACAGCACATACCACTAGGGAAGCCTGCATTTAGGTGGTAGTGTTTTTCAGGTTAGTTTTAGCAAATGTTAAACCAGCTTGAGGTTGACTGGACTCCCTTTCCAATTCCCTGTGCAAATTTCTGTTTCCAAGAGCTTGTGAAAATCCTAAGTGAGAGCATGCTGTACACTGCAAATGTCAGTAAGTTACATTTGTAAAATGTAAACCACAAAGATCCTATTGAAACTGTCTCATCATAGGGGTCCTTAATGTATGGATTCAAACTTACTTAGTATCAGTGTCCTTAGAAGGATGCAACACGAGCAACACAGTCTCAAAATTTCATTGTCCTATAAATGAAGTGTTTTACCGGAGAATTGCTTAAGCATCTTTTAGACTAAGGATTCTTTCAAGGTGGAAATAAAATGAACTGAAAATGACTGAGGGGTGAGCAATGAGCAGTCCCCATAGGCCAAATCTCAGTAGGAGAAAACACTTAAAGTTTCTTTAGTGCTGGCAGGTTCAAAAGTCAGGGCTGGTTTCAATTAGCCTGGGAGAGTCTCAGTGATAAACAATTCCTGTGGTCTTGAAGCAAAGGGGCTAGCTGCATGCAGCCATTCTAACTACTTGAGCTGGCCCTATTCCCTCTGCTCGGGGAGTAACTGTCTCTTTGAATGAAGTATTTGTCATCATTTGTATATGAATTCTTCTGAGTTTTTGAGAGCAAGGAAAATAAAAAGTTTTCTGGTTAAGGCATTTTTGGTCTGAAAATCCCCCAGGGTATCAGCTTAAAATATGCATGACGTTCATGCAATTTATTTTCTTTAAGGGGCTGGAAAATGTGAGTGTGTGCAGATGTGTTTGTGTGCACATGTGTGTACGGCTGCGTGATCCCCCAAGTTCTGCCTGAAGGATAAGCCCATGGGAATGCCTGCTGCGCAGTTGGGCAGCGCAGACCCACAGGTGGAGGAGGGTCTGCCGCTGCCTGTGACACACTGTCCCGCAGATGGGCTGGCCTCTTGATCATACCCCGGTCTGGAAAACTTATTTGCTTCTGCCCATATTATTTCAAGAGAGGGGACAGGAATTTCAGGTCATTCCAGCTGTGTGTGTGGCATAGGAGCCTATTCAACACTCCTGGAGCATCTCCACGTTTTGTGGTTGCGCCCACTGACAAAGCCCATTGTTACAGTTCTTCTGGCAGACGTGCTAAAGCATTGCAGTGCTGAGATGCATCGTTTCACTGGTGCTCACAGTTCGTACACTGTTGAGAAAATACTTTTACATCTTGTACATGTTACATAGGGGTAAAGTGAGAAGCTGGGATTAGAAATACTACACCTCTTATTCAAAAAGATCATAGCCTCAGTGCACGGTGCTACCTAGGCAGGTATTAAGGTGATAGTTCATCTGATCATTGCCTTGAGCCTCACTCAGAACTCACGCCAGTTGCTTTTTTCCAGGCCTGCCAAGCCTATGGTGACTGGATGTGCCTTTGCACTTGCAATTTATTTTCAGGTGATCCGAACAGCCTTCTTAAAAAATAAAACTAAAATCAATCATCAACAATATTTCTGCATTCAGATCATCTTAAAATAAGCTCCTGATACCCAGCTCTGTGTCTACCCAACTCTCAGTAAGCATGGGGCTGAACATATTTTTCTAGAATCACCATTACAGCATTTCAATTTTAAGAGCATTAAATAGTCAAATCCAGCAAAGAACACAAATAATAGCCCGTAGTCTCTTGTTGGATTTTTTTAGCATGTTTTAGAGATAGCTGTTTTGCTTGTAGAGTTGAAAAGTCTGAAGTCACACGAAATACTACTTCTTCATGATCCTGGATACCTCTATTCAGACTTATTTACTGTTAAAGATTTATGGTAACATGCATAGGGATAGGTTGGAGGATTATGTATAATAATTATAGACCGCCATATGCTTTTCCTCCGTAATACTTTTATTTCTAGCCAAAATGCTAAGAAGCATAAGCTTGCCTTTTCCATTTGAAAAGGAGATGCCATAATACGGTCAGTACGGCAGAACCTATTCAAATGAATCTTGGTGAAAGAAAGACATTTTTGACAAATACGATTTCTGTGCAACAAAACAAACTGCACAGGGTAGTTCAATAAGCCCCCTTAAATCATGTACAGTACAAATCCTGTAGAGCAGGAGGATCTATTTTTATCATGAGAGTTTCCATAGCAAAAGCTGATTTAACTCCTTAGGGTGAAGTTCACGCCAGTGCATGTCTCTGTGAAAGATCAAACTCCCTTTAAACACATGGATGAGGGACCCGCAGAAATCTTGCATTTGGAGTGGAGAGCAGATGTCTATACACAAACATCCAAACGTGCACTGAGCAACTTCTTTACAGCTATGATACGGTTCCTTCACCAGCAGTGACGAGATTTTAGAAAACCGTGCTGAGCAAATGCTATGGTAGTTCAGCTGTGAGCAAAAAAAAAACCAACCTTTCCACTGTGCTTTTCAGAGCAGCAGGCCTTGCATGAGACAGCTTAGAAACTTTATTCTGGGGGGAGAAAAAATTACACAAATTTCACAGTTCAGCACAGTCTCTGAGAGAATGCAGTTGTCGCAGAAGGAAAACATTTAACAGGGCAGAAAACTTCTTGTTTTGCACACCTGCTGGTCAGTTGAGCATAGGCTTCTCTGAGACAGGCAGTGCAAGCAGCGGATAACCTACAGTGACAGCGCGCATCTGGTGCCATTCACAGGTGATATGGTACAGACCTCTCAGGTATGCCACAGTCTGGTATCCCATAGCAGGTTGGACTGGCCCGACTTTTTCAAAAATGGCCTTTTCCTGTTCAGGAGAACATGTCCACAGCCACGGGACCCAGCTCTGTTCCCGGTCAGACATGTCCAGCCTCTGTGCGTGCAGAGCAGCATCGTGTGTACTTTCTGCTTCACAGAAATTTGCATTTCAAGGAGGCCCTCTGAGTAGCTGAGGACATGGTCTGTCTCCATGGCAATGAAGGTGATGTCACAGGTGCAACATCATGTTTTCAAGGCTGCAGCAGATGGGTTGGGAGCAAACAAGCTTATCAGGGTTAACTGAAAAGAGTTCTTGCAGCAAGCAGCTGTAAAAAATGGTCTAGTGTAGGACTTCTGTGCCATCCCCAATAAATGATGGATGTGTTGACCTGGGACTTGTGATACCTGAGTCTTGTTGCCAAATCCATCACAGACGTGGGCTGCGTGCAAGGGAGTGGCAGGATTATTTCACTGGCAGGTATGATTTACAGGGTGCAAACTGAAGCAATTAGGTTCACATGGATGTAAATCAGTCAGGATTTGTCCTTCTCTGATCCATCACTGACTTTCCTCAGCGGGTACGGCTGGTAGCGAGAGAATTTGTGCTGGAGGCTGTGCGATAGCTGCGGAGACGCTGGGCAGCGGCTGCTGCTGGCCCCGGGCCCCCGGCGCCCCCCGGCCCGGCTGAGGCGGGAGCGCCGGGAGTGGCCGCAGGGGGTGTGCGGCCGGAGGCACCGGCCCCGGCAGCCGCGAGTGGCGGTCTGGGTTTGCGCTCGGCCGGGCCCGGAGCTCCGAGACGGGCTGGGACCCGCGGCCCGTCCCGGCGCCGGCCCGCGGCAGCCCCAGCCGAGCCGCGGGAGGTCCCGCTGCCGCCCCGCACCCCGCCGCGGGGGTCGGCTGGGGCGGCCTGGCTGAGCCGCCCCTCACGCTGACGGTGACTGAGCCGCTGGAGAGGGTATGTCAGTTTTTGAGGAGTTCTGGAGCAAATTCCTTCCCAGCAGAGCTGGAAGAACCTTCAGTGGTTATTCCAGGACTGGGTTTAGCACACTGAAATTTTTCCTACGAGCTGTAGCAGCCAAATAGATTCTTTGAATCACAACACAGTTCCTCTTTTTTTTAAGTAAGCTTCTTGGTGAAGGCTTCCTACAGCAGTAGAATATGCATACAAAGGTGAGCTGTGGCACTGCCACAATATCTGAGTTACTAAAAGATGATTGGTAAAAGAATCTGACCCAGAAAGTCTTGTTTCAGGTGTTGTATTCTCTCCTCCACAGTTTACGCACATGCTGCCAATTCGCACTAAAAATAGATACTCATATTTAAAATATTTCCTTGAACTCAAAAAAGCTGGGTAGCTTTGTAAACAAATTCAGGTAAAAGTTTGTTATGGGATAAATACTATATCAATATAGAAATTAAAAGATAATACCTCCAGACTGATTCTTGCATCTCTCACTAAAGTAGGGTTTGGTTCTAAATGTTTTTCATGTTGAACTTCTACTGAAGATTATCCTTAGTCTGAAGAAATTCTTTGGGGAGTTCTGCTTAAAAATCCTAGGATACAAACTGTTTTTAGAAAGGAGTTGAGTTCCATGATCTGTAATCAAGCAGGATTTCCACTGAATTCAGTGTAGGCTATATTCATTTTAAAACGCACAGAATTAATTCTAACTTAAAAAATTTGACTTGTCATGTGTAGATAAGAATTCAAAGCCATATGCAAGCTCTGCTGTTAAAATGGCTCGGGGTGTCAGTGTTGAGTTGTTGAGAGTGTATAAATCATATGTATGTGTGATTCTCGGGCTAGTACCTGGGGATTTGCTTGATATGATTATACGCACTGCTCTGCTCACTTAGTTCATTTCACGTCTGCCTCAGGAGCGACCTCAGGAGGCGTTTACATTGATTATTTCCCTCACAACAGCCAACACAGTTCAAATAAAGCAGACTATGCATAATTAAAGGCATCATTGCTTTCTCACTCAAAATAGTAATGGGGCAGTGGATCTAATTTCCTACTTAACACAGAAAGGCTGTGCTTATTAACTATTGCTATGATTATTGTTTACTAAACTCATTTTAATAATGGCCTGTTTTTTTTTTTCTTCTGGAAGACCCAAGCTGTTCTGCGTATCCTGTAAGAGCATGACAGGGCAAACAGCTGATCTAGAGAGGGGCTATGCACAGCATCTCAAAAGATCAGACATCCAGCAGGAATCGTGCAGGTTCTCAGCTGAAGATTTACACTGCAGGCTAATGATGCTGTGCTGCAAGATAGGCACCAATAAAAACCGTCGCATATAGAAGTGTCAAAAAGAAGGGGGGTGGCATGGGTGGGAAGAAGTTCCTGTGTTAGAAACACCCAGGGAGGCCCTTCTGCACCCCACCTTTAGGAAGACAAACAGGAAAGCTCACTGGCACAGCTCGAGTTGGTGCCCGGTACGTGCCTGATGAGTGCTGGTCTGCGAGGCTGTCGGCACGGAGCAACAAGAAGCCCGAGGAACTGCTTCTTGTTGCAGGGGAGCACCCTGGGCGCGCTGCATTGTGGGCACTGTACTGTCAGCACGCCCCAGCGCTATTACATTTGAGCTTGCTCATGTGGTGGACAGCTGTGGTTTTCTGACAATGTGGTGGTTAGTGTAGAAGACGCCCACTTTCAAAGCCAGCCTTGTATCTGCTTTTCCTGTGGGAGAAGTTTTTAGCACTGCCCCTGGACTCTGGCTTGCATGCTTCAGAGGGCTGTTGTGTTCTTATTTCATTAGCATAATAAAATCTGCACCTCCCAGTTCATTCCCCTGAGAACTGAAGCAAAAGGAAAAAAAAAAAGCTGCTCATACACTGACAACACTTGTGCCACTGAAAGAGAAAGTTGCCTGATGAGGAATGGTTGAAGGATTGTGCTGATGGCATGGAGAAGCAGCTGATCGAGCCTGATGTCAGGCAGAAGTGTGTCGGCTGCAAGCCTTGATCCAGACACCATGCCCTCGCAGCAGGAAACGATTACACCATGCAGGGTTCCTGCTCAGGCAAGACTTGCACGTGGTGTCAGGCCCTAAATTATCAGCTCTCCGGAAATAAATTTAGAAAGCTAAGACATTTTGTAAACTGGTCTTCTCATCATCTGGTGGAATTGCTAAGCCCAGGGATCCTTTGTTAAGCTAAAAATCCAGGGAAGTTTGGGGCTAAATTCTCTGTGAATTTAGCTGGAGGTGGCGGGCAACAAGATGAGCCTGGGGACTTGTGCGAAAATGTTCATTTGGGCATTGTCTCATCTTCAGCTCTTACTGATGCTTTCCAACGCTGCATCTTGCTGCTCTGAGGCTGGGCTGGTTTGCTTTTGCAGTGCTCGCCCCGGTGGGGACACAAATAACAGAGTATCTTTATGGTGACTTGTACATGCTCTCACATGTTTAAAGTGTTCAGGTTTTGTGGGAAAGATAGACATCCACCCAGACAACATCTTGCTTCTGATAAGTAGGGGAGCCTATATCTCTTAATCCTTGAGAAAAACCCATCAAACCTCATTACTCTCAGTGAATGAGCACCGGCAGCTTTCCTGGTTCGTGCATCTCTGCCAAGTTAATGATGTTTCCCATAAAACGAGGACACTGTCAGATGCTCATTCCCCTCCTGTCTTTTGGCCAGTCCTACCACCCTTGTCCACTGAAGTCCATGCCAGAGCTGGTGTGCTGCACCTCCCGGTGCTGTTGGAGGGCCAGGGAAGTGCATCAGACAAGCCAGCCTGGTGCCTTCTCCTGCCTTCACTCCAGAGAACGGTCCACCAGACATCCCTCTGCCTCTGAACTGATCCCTTGGGACACTTCCAAAGCACTCCCAGGAGGGCCACCAAGCTGACCTTCCCCAGACGTATTTGCACTGTGGGACACGTGGCCAGGCTGTACCCCATGCGTGTGCAGGGCTGGGTGGCCCAGAGGGGCCAGGCTAGTGGCCCTGCTGCGGGCACCCCAGTGCCCAGACGTGTGTCGGCAGCCTCTGCCCTCAAGGCTCGGGGGTCGTTTTGCCGAGAGCCGAGTCCTCGAGGCAATTGCCTGGCTCTGGCACTGTTCTAGTGCAGTTTGTCAGCCTGCACTGGGAGGTGTTCAGTCCTTAGCCCTCTGCAAGTACAGAGCAGGAATCGGGTCTGAGCTTCTCTGAATATGAATGAAATGAAAATGGACCAAAAATAAAAAGCCCCATATCAGCCTCACATTTTTCTTAACTTGAGCAAACTGAGTTAAAACAAAAGCTAGTGATTGTAAGAAATAACTGAACAAACTTCTGTGAAACAAGTCACAAACTCAGTTCACTCCACGGGCTGTTAAATATCTGACAAACTTCTGGTTAACTTTAGCAAAGACCAACGACAAGTGGGTTATTGCCATTGTAAATTGTATCTAACAGTTTAATAGTTGTAATACCTGGTATGTTCTTTTTAATAATATGTGTCTGGAGTGTTGCAGAACAGAGAAAGCATCTGGATCTATAGCAGCTGAAGTAGAAAGTTGTTTTTCTGTTTACAATATGACCCTCTGCTCATAATAATTGTTCTTTAAGTGTGTGGTAAGTGCGTGTCTTGCATGTGCATAGACTATATATTTAGTGTGTGAAAAAGGTATATTTTTGTATATAAAAGTTAAGATTCTAGTGGATTTTTTTTGATTGGAAATGAGAAAACAAACACAGTAAGCAAACCCATATTGTTTCTACTGGAAAAGGTCCGTCAGCTGGCAAGACAACTGTCTGTGTTATGTTGAAGACAGAGATGAGGGCTGTCTGGCAGGGCTGTGTCACATCCATGTGGACCAGACTTTCTGAATCCAGGCTGCAGCAGCCTAAAGTGTTTCCACTCCACAAATGCACTACAGAGAGGGCTCCATTTCCCAGGCTGCAACTATATGCCTATTTAGACTCTCTTAATTGAGTAGTTTGTGTGTGAATATATCAGTGTGTGTAGTTGAGTGGAAAGGGGTTGTAGATACGGCCATATCATTCCTGAATTTTCTTTAGAGACTCACCTAACAGCTTCTTTTACGGGCAGGAGACATTAGCTTTAACTGATAGATAATTGGGAGGTAATAAATGGGACTTTGCAGAGCTCTGTGTCACGGTTCTGCTGTTTCTCTCTGCGAGATCAGTTTTGGAATAGGTGGAAAGGATTCTGCTTGTCTCACTCTGATGAGTGAGCCATAGGGTTTAAAGGGAGGGATGGTGCTTTTCAACACAGCCTGAGCGAGCCAGGGTGGACCTGCAGGACATGTCAGACAAGGCACTGAGACAGATAAAACAGAATCAGCTAAAAAGGAGTTATCAATGAAATAAACTAAAACTTATTTAGTAACCGCAGTATACTCTGTGTTAGATGCGGTTTTAGTTCAGCAATCCAGAGTCCCGCCCCAGCACACAGCTCTCCTGTAGAAGACACTACACTCGGGAGTTCAGCAGTGCCTGCTGATGTCCCGTGGGGAGGCGTTTCAACCTGAGGCCCCTAAGTGTCCCTGCATGCCCCTCACCTTGGGGCAGTCCTTGGGGCACAGCTCTCACTGGCCTTCTTTCCACTTCCCTCTCCGGGATGGAGAGAACTTACTGCAGACCTTCCCCTTGCGAATCCCTTGGCTTGTTGTGAATCCCCCTTCTACCCACCCCATATGTGATGCAAAGCTGAGAGCAAAAACATTAAAACAGGGCTGTTCTGAGACGGAAACAAAGTAAAATAATTTCTGTGTTGGGGTTGCTTTGCTTCCCTCCCTCCTTCATGTGCAGATTTTCAAAAGTATCCTGTTTCCAAAAAGCAGATCTCTGTTAGGACAGGAGGACCAAACCTGTTCTCTCTCGCCCATTGCTAGTACAAGAAGCTGGTTTTGTGCACGGTTCCGGGCAGGGTTTTCAGGGCTGGCAGAGTACCACGTGGAGGGCATGGTCCGTTATTGCAGAAGACATGGGCGCTGCGTAGGTGCAGGAGACTGCAGTCCTCAGGCAGACATCAGTGCCCAGGCAGCCCTATGCAGGGAAGACTGGCACAGTCCTATAAAGAAAAAGTCAGAGCTGAGATATCATCTTAATCCCTGTGAAACTCTATCAGAGGCTTCCAGTAGTTGTCTTGTAAATGAGATATTTGGGAGTAGACGTGGCAATGGATGTTTTGGTGAAAGCTGGAACACTGGAGGATTTATTAAAGCAAGTTGCCTCCTGTAGCCCAACTTTATCCCAGCCAGCTGCCAGTGTTCAATCTTGCCAGTTTTCTTCCTCTTGCTTCAAATGGGAATGGGCTAGAAGTATTTTTAATCACAAACAAATGTTTGAGAAATTTACAGGGTGGGGGAGAAAAGCCCCTGTGTCATCTCTCTTTCTGTGGATAGATAGGAGGGAGTCAGTGAGACCCAGTTCCAGACTGGGATAACTTTTTTCCCATTATTATGCATGAGCCACTTGACAGTTAGACTCCAGTAAAAGGCCTGGATAGGTGGTTACATGAGTGCTGACACCTGCACTTATGATTTTATGCAATCAATTCAAGATAAACATACCCTGATTGGAAGGTAGAAGAGGTCTATGGCTGTCACCCTTTTGCCCCTTTACAGGGATGGAGCTATGTTGACCGATTTTGGCAGAATACGCACAGGAGATGCAACTCACACAGGGGTTGCAGACCAGCAACACGTTAGGTCAGTGGGATTGTCCACAGCCATTTCAGGCTGTTGTTCTTCTGCGTCCCCTCACCAGGAAAGGTTGATGTACCTTTTTGATTGATGTACCTTTTTGAAGTGGTTTATGGCAGTACTGCACGCTTGCTTTGCTGTGGGCTGTTGTTCTCTAGCTGGTAGGCTAATTGTGGCATACTTTTCTCTTTTGATATGGAGTGTTTCTTCCAACCCAGTGGGAAGCGGTACCTTGTTTTACTGATCATCAGACATGGCTTGGGATCCTCTCACAGTGTTCACACAGCTGAGGTGCAGAGATACCTCGGCTGACTTTTTAAAAGCACATTTATTCGACAAAGTTTAAGATGTGTTCTGTCACTTAATCCTTGCGCTGCCTTTCACTATACAGAACTGACCAGAGTATGTCATTTGTCTAAAATTTTAGGACAAACAGAATCAGCAGTATCTAACCTCAGGGAGCTGCTCATATAGAGTAAGATGTAGTTACTGAGTCTGTGATCTGCTCAGTCCTGAAATTATTCCTGGGATCAAACAAGTGGAATTGACTCATAATAATAAGGGTCCCAGTGGGCCTAAATAGAAATTGGTTTTCTCAGATTCTTGATTTGTGTTGGTGTTAAATACAATCACTGACACATCATTTGTGTCTGCAGATGTTGACACAGTACTTGTGAAGACCTGAAATGTGGGTAGTCTGCTGCTCTGTTTGCAGCCATGCTGCTTTGTGCTATCCTAGTTCTCCAGCTCACAAAAGAAAAAATAACTGAGATTTGTCTTGTCTTGGGCTGACAGTATAGCCAAGTGA
Organism: Aptenodytes patagonicus; assembly: GCF_965638725.1. Classification (NCBI taxonomy): domain Eukaryota; kingdom Metazoa; phylum Chordata; class Aves; order Sphenisciformes; family Spheniscidae; genus Aptenodytes; species Aptenodytes patagonicus. Next base: position 13,103,490 of record NC_134966.1, read on the forward strand.
TTGCCAGTCCAATTTGGCAGTTTTTAATCATTTTATCTCTGTTCTCTTCTCTCTGGGGAGACAGTCAGTGTTTAGCAGTCTGCTCAGAAAGACCTTGGGGCTAGTTTCAGCGGCAGTGGCTCAGAGCTCCGATTATTAGCTCTGCTCTTAGGAGCACACTGCGATCTTTCCCAAGGGAGTGGTGTGAAAAATTAACACAGGCTGAGAGCAGCAGTGCAGCAGCAAGCTATGTAACTGTAATTACTCCATTGATATTCCTCACACAATAACACTGTCATCAGTCATTTACATAAACTTTTTCTCCATGAAGAGGGAATGGCTGCTTATAACCCTATTGGGTGCTTCCAGAGCATGCATTATACATTTTATTTGTTCTAATTTCAGACTCAAGGCCTGTAGGAACAGAGACAGGAAACGTGCAGTCTTTTTGTTGTTGTTGTTTTTCCTATTGCAGCAGTAAGCGTGCCACTCTGCACACATGATTGTGCAAGCAGGCTAAAATGTAACTTGACAGGATACTGGGAACCATTTCCAGGATTTGAAATGTTCAATGTAATTTTAAGAAATATGCCAGTATATTTTAAATATTTTGAACAGTTTGGTACCCAAACTCTGTCCCAAGTCTCAGTCTCTCACCCTTTCGGTCAGGCCAGGTCTGCGAGCAGCAAGTATTGTTCTGCTTGCAGAACTCCTTGGGACATACTGGCTTTTCTTAGATTTCTTTTTCTTTCACAGCACATGGCATGGCTCTGTGCCCTCTGCCTGTACCAGGCTCTCCTGTAGCTCCATCCAGCTCATCGTGACCAGAAAGAATGGCTGCGTAAGCCACAGACGCGCTCTTCCTGGCAGCAGGTAATCCAAGAGAGTAACAAGAAATAAGTGGTTAATAAAATTTGAAATTAGCACCATCCTGCCTTCCGCCAGGGACACTCATTCCCTTTGTGTCCCTTTTACAGTGTACAAGCCAGAGCAACATAGAGCAAACTACCCTTCCCCCAGGTCAGAGCCATGCAGAGATGAGCATCCCAGAGCCTGAGCCAGCAGGCACTTTCTGGCCTTGGTGTAGAGCTGTTTAAGTGAACAGCATGCTCTGCAGCTCTTTAAACACAGGTGGCCATTAGAGCATTGGCTAGCCTGGAACAGCTTGACCCTCTCCTTTCTCAGGGTGTGCAGGATCACGCAGTCACTGCATCACCCCACCCGGTAGAAGGAGGGAGAGAGAGGAGGTAATTTAGTGCTCAGCTCCTTAAAAGAGCGCCTTGTTAGGGACGAGATGTCCCTGTCCTCATAGAAGTGTTGAACTTTTGTAGATATTACACTTCCTCTAATTAAAGTCTTTGGAGCCAGATATTCCTGGGGCCAAGGCTAATAATGTATTCAGAAGAATAATAACCCTGTCTGAGCTGCAGCATGTTTATTGATGGTGCCGGTACCTGACGGCACTGACCGTGTCCTGCCGCCGCTCGGTGCTGCACAGGCCTGCAGGGCACAGCATCCCATATTGCTGTCACAGTAAAAATTCTGAGCGCTGCAGCAGGACACATCTAGTGGGGAAAAAAGGCGCATGATAGTCAAATTTCAGTTGCTGAATATTTAATGAAGCCTGCAGTGTTTATTTGGTTAGCCTGTCGATTTTTATCGTTCTGTCAATAGCTTCTCATATGTGGCACGGTGATGATCTTTAGCAGCCTGTCCCCTGGGAGCCAAAGCGCTAAATGCAATTATGGATTTTATACTGCAATGTGTTTGATATTTCCACTGATCTAATTTGCAGTCTGGTAGTTTATTGTTTGGCATTTTAATGGCGTTCAAATGCTATGGAAAATTTGATTTCTCTTTATAATTCACCCTAACATCATTAATGCTGGTAGCCGAATGGCATGGATTTTAGAGGGCTAAATATATAGGAAAATCATTTTTTTAATATGGACCAAAACAATCAGAGTTTTAACTAAAAGGAAAACCATGTTCTATTTTTTTCACACTTCCTCTTTGTCACTTTTCATTAAACATTAAGATTACTTTGAGGAAATGGTAAAACAAATGCTAGACCTTGGCAAATGAAACACAAATGCAATATGTCTTCTGATGGAGTCTTCACTGTAGGGCTCAAAGATCCTCCGGAGTCTTTTGAGAGAGAAACAGAATGAGAACCATCTATTAAAAAGTCTTATCAGGCTGTTTCTCTCTTCTGTTCCAGACCACTTTTGCTTGATAATTAATCCTCCATATATTTTTTTTTTCCTCTGATGTAGCTGGCAGAAGCCCTGAGCCAACCACTTCATCAGATGCATCTATTTCACAAAAAAAACCCAAACCAAACCAAAACCCCAAACCCAAAACCAACAACAAAAACCCCAACCCCAAGCCACAATTTAGTAGAAGTTCTTGAGTTTTGGACTGGGGCTGTTGGCACAAAGAAGGGGCACACAGAACTGCATGGGGCTAGGTGGCTTGGGGGAGTTAATCGTGGTGTTATTTTACACATCTACAACACTTTTATTGTGCAGTAACTCATGAGTTATGGGTCCTCTGCAATTGCAAAATAAATCCTTTAATTAACCACCTAGTCAGAAACAATTTAACCTCCTCAGTGTATCTCATAAACTACATTAGCCCCAGATTTATTTAGAATAGTGTTGTGCAAGCGTGATCTATTTACATTTAGAAGTATATGCCCTTTGTTATGTTGAGTATACGGGAACAAGGAAACAGAAATCTATTTTATATGGTTTCATCCATGGCTTTTAATGATTTTACTGAGTGTTTCCCAAATAGAAGCAAATGCATTTTTCCACTGAGTGTTACATGAAAGCAGGCAGGATGATAACTATTTCACATATACAGGTAGCTTCAAGTTTCTGTATTCATTGCTTCTTGTTAAGGACTATTTCATGGACAGCACTGTTAGAGAAACCTTACTCTCCTTGTACATCCAGTGAAGTCAAACTATGCAGTGGCATGTTGACAAGGAACGATTCTCTTTCTTGAATGCTGAAGAGTTTGTTTCTGTCTTTCAGCAGAGGTGTGAACACAAGGCCAGTCAGTGTAATAAATCTTACAGGCTGCCAGAAATAGAACATGCTTTGTGGTTCATGAGTTTAAGAACATTAAAGAGGTTCAAGAGAGTTCCTCTTTTAATGTAACCAAGTAGAAAAACCGACAAAAGTAAGAAGTCATAAAGGAGGCTGAATGAGGTGTCAGAAGCACTAATGAATGGATATAGAACAATCAGCTTTGTGTTTCACAAAACGTTTCATCAGTCGTGTTAGACTGATGGACCAGTTTGCTTTTTGGACGAGATTCGTACTGACCCACAGATTCTCAGTGCCTCTCCACAGCGTGGTGGTATGGATGCTCCTGCCACTTGCACTGTACCTGGCAACAGCAACAAACATCGATTACACTTGTAACTCATCTCAATTCTTTCCCCCAAATAAATTTTCCTTAAAAAAAAGATTTTTCTCTGAAGTTACTAGATGGCAAGAGCAATAGCAATCACGTAGAGCAGAAACTGTTAACTGCCACATTTCCTTCCATGGGGCAAAAGTCCTTCTCAGGGTCCTCATTTTGTCCCATACTGATACGCAGCGCTGTTGGGTCACAGCAAGGTTGGGCACTTGGTTTGCCAGTGCCACTAGAGGTGGTGTGGAGGTCACCTGGAGACAGGGAAATCCTCTGCCAGACCCTTCTGGAAAACCGCTTTTCAGGAAGACCGGTCAGGGATTGGACAGAATTGGATCACAGGCAGCGATTATTCTCTGGGCATCTTAGCCTTCAGCTGAGCTGAAGCGCAGGTGAGAGCAGCTGCAGGACCTCAGCGGGGTGTTGAGGATTGGGACTGCTGAGCACACTGTCCTGCCCGGGGCTTGCTCTGCTGCAACACCCCATGATGCAGTGCCTGGGGCTCGGTGGTGCGTTTGGGTCCTGGTTAGTTATTCCTCTCTCTGAGCCTGTGCTCATCGTCCGTTTGGGCCCCAAAGTGACCCTTCTTACTTTAAGATCTGCCAGCTTGACCCTCAGACAGCAGAATCATGGGCTCAACTGGGAGCCCACCTTCTTCCACAGGAAGGGCCGGAGTGGACTGGGATGGGAGCACAGATGGTGCAACGGGCGATCACAGTCCCGCTGCTGTGAAAAGATAAACAAAGCATTTGAAGCATACTCGCAATACACAGACTGTGCAGTGGCAATGCTTGCTGGAAATAGGCCAAAACATCACACAACTGTGTTACCTCCAGCAAATATATCAAAAAACCTACCATATTATTCAAGCTCTGGCCTATGGTGTTTTCAGTTGATGTTTTTGTTTGTCGGAACGAAAGCTAACAGGCTGTCACAAAATTGTTGAGAAACCTAGTTAGCAGAAATTAAAAAAAAAAAGCGCCACCAAGTTGTGGAGTGCAGCAGGCTAATGACATAAGGCCTGGCCCTCCAAGTGATCTGTTAGCAGATGATGGATGAATGTGCACCTCACTCGGCAGTGCCACCAGCCTTGCTCCATTCTTGAATATCTGTCAAGATGTTAAGTGGACGACTGCAATCAGCAGTGAAATAAGACCTGTGTAATCTGATGTTCCACTTAGAAAAGAAAACAAAATTCCTACCACCTAATATGAGACTACACCAGTCAACACACAAAGGCCTTTCAAGCAGGCTAGGTATCTGATAAAATCTTTACACCTCATTATCATTTGTAATTTAGAGATATGAGTACAGCTGTATCTACAAACAGTGCATGATGACATTTCCAGGGATTTTTATCTGTGGCTGTTTCCAGCGAACAGCTTTTCATTCATACGTGTACTTTTATATTCCTTTTAATGTGTTCTTTTATTCAAACTTTATCTTGCTGAGAAGGGTAGGCTGCCTGTTAAAAATGTCCCATCAGTAAGAATTGACATAGATTAGCAAAAAAGGCAGCCTTCTAGTTCTCTGCAATGGAAGTTCAATTTTGGTTATTTCCATTTAGTCAAGTTGTTTTCTAGAAGGTGACAAGAAATGGAGAATTTGCTATCTTTAGGTGCAGAAAAGTTCTACCTCTTAGGGAGAAAAACAACAATATGAATGTTAAGTGAAGTGCGGTTTTGAGTAAATATGTAGGACAGGACAGCCCAGAAACAACATCAAGCTTTGTTGCTGTTTAATCTGAGCCTTCCTGATTGCTTTCACCCACATAGTTTGAATTACAGAGGATATTAGCAGATGCAACTGAATGCACAGCAGTTTGCTGTGAGAAGGCAATCAGCTGTGTAAGCACCTTGACTTCCTCAGCATTATAATAGAGGTTTGCAGGATGGATGTTGAGGCTGGAGAAGGTGCACCTAGAGGATTAACTCAGTGCTTCAGCAGAAAACACTCTGAAGTAGAAATGTTCATACAGCTCAGTCCTGACCAGAACATACCCTTGATGTCTTGATGGCGGCAGGCCAGCTTCCATGCTTGGTTACTCCCGTGCAGACTTTATGGGATACTGCGGAGGGGAAGCCCTCTACATGTGCAGGAGCATGTCCCTGGGTGCAGAGTACTGCTGCACCCTCACTGCATGGCTAGGATTGGTGGTGCCCCACCTGGAGCAACCAGGCTGCATCTCCTCTTTTGTGTCTGGGCTCCTTTCCAAAGGAGAGAAGGTGCGGAGAAGGATGCTTTATTTCCAGGTCTTATCCCAGAAGGCAGCAGGGAGACAGTCAAGGCACAGCCCCATAGAGGCCCAGTGGAGCTCACCATCCCACTGTGTAGGCACAGCTTCCATGAGCAGTGCTCTCCTTTGTGCTCTCGGCACGGCGCTGGATACTATGCCTGGCATTTTACACAGATCAGCAGTTCACTGACACTGTGACATGGTTCCTCCCTTTCCTCCACTGCCCTGGAGCATGGATGTTAGTCTGGTTCTCTGGGATGCACAATCTCATTCTTCAAATGGGTACTTTCTTTTTTTTAGAGCGTATGTCTGGGGAAAACAGGCAGGAGTCACAAGTCCTGCTCTGCCTCCCTCCCAGCCTCCCCTCGGTCTGTGTTCTGTGCTGTTGGACCCAAGCTTTGACTTTCTCCCACAAACGTTGCTCCACATGAGCGCTGGAAGCCTCTGGGAGCAAGGAGGCATGGCTCCGGGAGGAGGTAGCGAATGGCTGGCACAAGGTCAGTGAGGAGTCCTGGAAACAGATCCAGACCTCCAGGTCATTCCTGTTTCCATGGCTCCCCATCAGTGGCAGGGGTAGCATCAGAATACGCGTTATCCACAAAATTAGAGATACTTTTGTGCTAAGGAGCATCTCAGCATGGGTGTCAGGCAGGGCGGGGTCCTGGAGACCCCAGCGGTGTCTGCATGTTTGTGAGGTTCACGAAGTGACTGCTCACACAGCAGCCACATTGTCTGTGACCGTTGCGTGCCCAGTAAAGGGGTCCTTCTCTCTCTTGCTGTAAATCCAAAGGGACGTATCTTGCAGTTACTAGGCAGGTCCCCCTGTAGCTGAAGTCAGTCTGAGTTCAGTCACCACGGAGGGCACAGTACAGATCCCTCAGTAGCGTGTGCAAAGGGTGCTGAGCACCTTGCTTGGGCTTTATTTTGGGGATTTGTTTTGAAAAACTACATGTCGTTTGATCTATGAAGTTTGATAGAATAGTTGAGAAATGCTCCAGTGACAAATATATAACCATAATTTCTAATAATATTCATGAAACTTTAACTGGGCCAGAACTCCCTGTAATAGATGAAAGCTCTCCTTTTTTCAAGCTGTCTTTACAGCATTTTGCTCCTTTACTCTCCCAATGTGAGCTGACTGTGATTTTAGGATTATAGTCGTAAATAAAAAGGAGAGATTGCAGAACATTTTATGGAATTCTTCCTTGCCAAAGACATTGATTCCAACCTGATTCAAATACTGGAAATCAAGCAGCGATAAAAATTATTATTACTGTTGTTACTATCAGAAATGTTATGTGATTCTAAAAGGCAAGATCTTAAAGAATAAAGACCCCAATAGCCACGCAGTATTCCTCTTCTCCCTTCAAGCTGCACATACTCCCAAATTCTCCTCCGTGTCCTATATGAAGAGGCTCAGCCAGGTGCAGTGCAGTTCCTTTGCATTAACGTCACCCTTTGTGATATACCATTTGGTGGAGTCTAGATGTGTTGTGCATATTGTATCATGTCACTTGCTACTCGAGTGTTGTGTTTTTAAAATGCCATGACTGATGTAGTCCAGTTTGTTTCTTTAAAGCCGAGTGCTGTTCATGGCGTACAGGTGATATATCGTCTAGCCCTTTTGTAACATTTTGTTTTTCCCTGTGTCCTAACTTTTTTCTGAAAACTAGTGTGACCATCTTAAGACACCTGTTGTACAGCCCCTCTCACTGTGGACATGCCAATAACTTGCTGTTTTCTTTGTGTAACTGGAATGGACAAGTAGAGATCTAAATTTAGCTGAAAATAGTGATTGAAATACATATATTGCATTTGTTAAATAAAAAGAGAGTTCTTGACCCCATAGTTATTTAAGCTGTTCTATTTATTATTATAATCTCTGGACAATTTCACTGAGAAAAAGAATAGGCAGGAAGACTGTTTAAAGGTAAGAAGGAAGAAAGAAGGGAAAGGGTGGAGGGTTGGAGCAAGGAGAGTACAGGTTAGATAGGCATAGGTAGTGATTAATAAAGATGTAGACTCTTTCTCAGGCACTGGTGCAACAGCTCGCTGAAAGGCTGGAGCAGGACTCCTGATGAGGCTGCAGTCCCATCCCAGATCAGTTTTGTTGCACTTGAAAGCTTATGGTGGGTTGCTGCTGTTCTGTTACTAGTCTCCCTGCCTAGCATGATGTTTAAAGTCTCAACCTCTTCAGCTTTCTGGGCTGAAAATAGTCTGTACGCCATTTCAGGCAACACAGTACAATGTACCATGAAACTGCTTAATGCTGTAGAAAATTGCTAATGCAACAAAACAGAGCCCCTTGAAAAATCAGCTAACGCTTCATTATGCCTTCCTGGGTCCCTTTTGACCCCGTTCACAAGAACATCACTTCCCACAGAACAGTTGCAGCTCAGAGGCGCTGCTTGGATGTCTGCTGTGGCTGCCTCCCCGGACCCTTCCTGGTGTTGTGTGCTTTTGCAGCAGGAAGGAATGCTAAAAAGCTGCTTTTACAGTCACTCAACAAAATGCTGCATCGGGTATTGCTACTCTCCAGCAAAGCTTAGTCTAGTGTCCTGATCATGGGAGGAAAAAGACCGAGGGATCTTCAGTGTTCCTTTTGTTCCCCTTGCCTGCTCTTCTGCAGGGGCTGCTGCTACTGAAGGAGGAATGCATGGGGGTTGAGAGAGGGTCATCAACAGATGCGGGCATCAGCATGTTCTCTGTGCAGGTGTTATTTGGCCATTGAGTCGGTGCTAAGGGAGGGGAGTCACCTGACCTACAGCAGTAAGAGAAGGATCTGTAGCTGAAGCAGTAATACATTTCATCTTATGGTAGATGATGTAGTTTTATGTTGGGTTGGCAAAAACACTGTCCAACTTTTGGATTGGGTGCCGACCTGCAGTATTACGCTAACTGGGAGCCAGGCTCCCAGTCATTAAGCGGTGAAGTGCATGTTACGTAGCAAAAGGAAAGCCAGTTTCTATCACTCCTATTGTTTGTATTATGGCAGTTTCTGAGGACCCTGTCTAGATCGTGGTTAGGTGCTGTCCTGATGATAAAAGCTTAGGCATGGACCCTTAAACACCTGATGGCTCTGAGTCTCTCTACTTCTAGTAAATACAAAAAAACCCATATATAAGGTCTCCCTGATTTAGCAATGAGAAAGAATGTGATAGTATGCACATCACATAGCTCATCAGGCCATAAAAATTAGGTTAACAAAGATTACTGAGTAAAGGAACTATATATGTAAATGCAAAAAAAAAAGCATAGTCGATATGTGCATAAATATGTTCCAGGCAAAAAAAATAGGGACTCCTATAGGAAAAGACAATTACAGAATTTCATACTTTTTGGGAGAATAAAAATTCACTTGAGACATGTCAGCCTTTCTCAGGGGGACAGGAAAGTTAGAGCAGCAGAAATAACTGCTGTGGTGATTCCATATGTATTTTTATCTGTCAGATAAACTACCTAAGCAGGAATACCTGGGTGATCATGGATAACCTAGAGAAACAGAGATGAGGGAGAGGAGATAAGATGCATGGCTGCAGTTCCTGTTGCTGCTTTAGCTACAGAAGGAGCATAAAAATACTCAAGCTTGAAAGGAGCATAAAAATACTCAAACCCAGCGTGACATTACATGCATTTCTAGAGAAGTGTAAAGGGGCTTCACATCATTGCAAGTCAGGCAACATAAAAGGTGCTTGGGCCTTTCTGAAAGGAGGGGGGGAGCCTGTGGTTGTGTTGATAGACTTAAGCCCCTTCCAGCCTCTCTGCAGCTGGGTAAATCTCCCTAGGATTGGGCTGGCTAACAGAAATATTGGCATTCCTCAGTGCTGGGTGAGTGAGTACAACTGATTCATTTCTTCGCTCTGCAGAGTAATTCTAAGCAGCTTCTTTTTAACTGAAAGGATCAAAGTCCCCAAATGAGAATGTGGTGAACTTGATACTTCTCCACAAGCCCAATAGGCATGGACAATATACATTCTGTAACCGAAACCTTTTGGGGTTTGTGTAATACAATACCCTTTCTGTAACCCCCACCCTTTTCTCCATCCTCATGACCCTGCTGCAGCTAAGGGACCGGACAGTAGAAAAACATGTCAAGCATGAAAAGCAGCAACTTGAGGGCAAACATGACCCCTCCACTGCTAGTTACTGAACTTCTGAAAGTGCGTCAAGCAAGCAGAATCAGCTAAAAAGGGAGGCCAGGGACACCTCATGTTGTGCGAGATGGGAGGTTAGGTCTTTGCTCTTTAGAACTAAAGTGTTTTGTTTTAATCATGGGGAGAGCTGCTGGCTTGGCACTGTGTGAAATAGATTTAGAAATCCTGAGGAAGGAGGAATTTCTCAAAACAGTAAGGAAAACAAAAGTCAGCAACAGGGAAGAATTGGCCAGCATTTTTACAACAGGAAATGTGGAGGATACTGAAAAGAGAAAATTAATGACACTGGGAGTATGATCCTGTTCGCTGTTATTGTTGACACCTCATCATTTCCAGACTAAAATGCCAGCTAAGGCCATGTTTCACTTTACACTAACTTAGGTCATCTCTGCCTTGCCCAGAGAAAAAGAAACATCAAGCAAGAGATCGAAACCCTCTATTAAAAATGGAGCACATCATGAGAAACTCCTTTGCGTTTGGAATTGGATCAGCAGCCACAACATGGCTGCTGCAAAAACTCTTTGCGTTGATTGCACCAAATATTTTGCTGCATTTTATTTTCTGAAGTAGAATAAATGTTCCATTTTGAGCAGTGGAAAATGCTAGCTATACCTATTTTAAACACAAGTGTAATGTTTTATAGCCCATAGAGGGATAATTACAAAGTACAAAATCACAGATTTTATAGCAGATTTTCCCAGGAGTGCAGTTAGGAAAACAGTATGTGTCATGTAGCCAATTTAGATAATGATTCTGATAAAGATAAACTGAATTGTTTATAATAAGTAATTGGGTCTACAAAGGCCCAAATGACACAGACGAGTACACAAGCTTAGAGGCACAGGAGCTGCAGCCCTGGATTACGTGCGCTAGCTCCTGCTTCCCAGCTGCGATGCCTCTGCCCAGGTTGTGTTTTGCTTGGATCTGATGCTGGGGCTGATCTTTGTAATGCAGTTAACTTTCTCAGGAATAGTAAAGATTAAAAACAGTTCAAAAGTTTTCCATTGCTGAGATTCCAAGGTGGTGGCTCTTGTGAGGGTATGTGCTGGGAGGAGTTGTGCTTAGGGGAGGCGAAGCAGCTGATTCCCGTTTGGGAGTTGAACTGGGAGACACCCCCGAAATCCTGAAAATGGGAAGGAAAAGCCCCAGCTTCCTTGCTTCTAAGGAGGTCCTAGGGCTCGTTCAGAGCTGAACCATGAAGAATACTGGCCTGGTAAATATACAGCGGCACTTTACCACAGGCAGGAGATTACTTGTTGAGTAGATTATCTCTCTTGAGATAAGACAAAATCCTTCAGACTCGAGTGGAGTATCTTGCCTAGCCTATTAGTAGATGACAAGATGCAGTTTGCGCCCAGTAAGCCTCTATCAATCACAAGATGAAGTAAAGCCCTAATTATCATTTAATTGCTGCCTTCAGCTTGAGCTGCCCTTCTTCACAGCTTTCTGCATCCATTTGAGATTAGGTTGCACTAAAATGAGAACTGTAAAGGGCCTGGCAAAGGTGTGAAATTCCCTGGGTAACTGAATTAATGGGAGTGTGTTCCTGCTGCTGGGGGGTTTCTGTTCTCTATGAAGACAGAATGAGTGAGGGCAAAGGGACATAATGGGGAATTGGCAGCGATAGCTCTCAGCCATTTGTTCACAAAAAGAATGACATAGAACATGCTGGTTTGGCCAAACTCGAGGGGAACAAAGGAAATACCACTCACCAACATTTGATTTTATGCTAATTTTGTGGAATTATGTTGTGAACTATTTTGTTGAATAAGAAAAAGTACTAATATGTCCACATAGGCCTGTGCAGTTGAGTACGAGCTGCAGAATATGAGTACTGGTAACTGTAGTTTTTCTTTTCTACGTTATTCTTCTAGGGCATTTTGAAATTGATTGACATATAGGTTTGGGGTATTTGGGGTTTGGTTTGGTTTAGTTTTTAAGTAAGGCTTGTTGTTGATCTGTTTTCATATGCTCTGCATGGCAGGTGTGTTTTCTGAGTAAATTGCAGAAGCAGAACAGTGTTTCTCATGATGAAACTCTAACAGCAGCCCTGACACTGACATTCATCATTAAGACACTTGTCTACACTATGTAACTTTGCAACATCAAATCCAGTTTCAAAGATAATTACAGGCCACTAATGCCTGACACATGGAGTTTAATAACAGAGTAAATATTGTGGTGATCTTTGGAAATGCATAAATAAATAGATAAATACACAAAATAGAGTTGTTTGGCTTTAAAAATGAGCTCTTAAAACTGGTATTGCCTGAGAAACAGGCATAGTTGGAACTGGTCACTTAACCTCTTTAGATGAAAGACATAGTTCTATGAATCCATCATTTTACTTGTCTGCCTGGCAAGCAAATGCTACTCTTCCTAAACAGGTATTGCAACAGTACATGTTTGCAGTGCCCTGTAACAAGGTGAGCTGTGCAAACTTGACACCTGGGAGCACAGGGCCAGCCCTTCCACGGTGGTTGGGTTCCAGGAGTTAAATATTGGGAAGTTTTATGAGTATTTCCAGAAAATAAGCATTAATAGCTTGACAGATTTTTAAAGCATGCCTCTTTTCATTTAAAATAAAAACCCTGAGTGTTCCCAACAATGTAGTTGGAATTCCTTTGTCCTGATGCTTCTTCATTTTAATTCCTTTAAAACCCTTCATAGTGACAGTGCTCAATGCCTTTTACACACATTCATTTATCCACCTGACGTTAAGGAGTTTGGAGTCCTCCTTGTCCCTGCCTAAAGACTCCACTACTCTTACCCACACGGTTTACAAGCCTGTCCTTGGCAATCACAAACCGGTGGTAGGTAGAGCAGACTTTTAACTTTAAGTGGATGTGCTCAGAGATGAGCAGATTTCTTTGAAGCAGCAGTATCTAGACTGAAGGCCCGGAGCATTGCTGGTCAGGCGGTCCAGGGAGGTGCCGTGCCTTTGCTACCGAAGCAGCCGGGTAGGCTCTGGGTGGCCTGTGGTGAGGTGGTGAGTCAGCAGTGCATCCCCTGAGATTATCCTTTGCTTATGCACTCGCTTCAGCAGATCAAATACTTCTCTTAGAACTGACTTCAGGCCACAAAATCTAAGGATTAGGAGACTTTTGTTGGGTAGGTGAGTGTGCACATCACAGCCTGTGCAGGACACCTCTAGGCACTGGGGTAGCCAGCTGCTTAGAGCACATGGAGATGAAATCTGCCTACCTGCAGAAGCTTTGAGACTAAAACTGCCGTTCTTGCATACGACCGTTAAGTACAGTTTAACACAGGTGTTAGAAACAGAGCTGAAAGGATGTCTGAATCCTCTTTTTTTTGGGAATATTCATTTTATCTAGCCATTGTCAAAGTAACTGTAAAAGGCAAAAAATGGAACTGAAGCAATCATTATCTGCCAGAGACTTCACTACAGCTTTTTTTTTTCTTTTCAAAATGTCCAGTTTAACCTAACAGAGCTTGTTATGGCTGTCTTGCTGTATTTCTCAGGTGCTTGAGAAAGTTTCCATGGTGAGACTTTGTATAGACGGATTTAAGCCAATTATAGTTTTTGCAGCCCATTTATAAATCATATAAAATTAAGCTTCATAACAGGAGAGCTGCCATTGCCTTATCCATAACACCGCAATGGTCTGTTGAGCCGTTCCTTTAGTTAAGGAATTACAGTAAACAACACCTTAGCTGCTACCGCTGTACAATATGTGCTTATAAATTATAACAATGTTCCTTCATCACATTTTCTACTGTACGATCTAAAGTGCTTGACAGCAGGATAAGGAAGAGCGTAAGAGCAGAGCAGGCGTGTAATGAAGTGAGTACCGCATGGAATAATGTCTCCCTTTCAGTAAATATGTAGCCCAGGGACCTCCTGATGCAGCTGTCTTACCAATATATTTTAAAAGAGCATGATGTTCTCTCTTTTTACACTTGGCAAATCCAAGGAAAGTACCAAGAGTTTTCAGGGTGCTCCAATATAAAAAAAATAAAGTACTGTTCCTTCCAGTAGCATACTAATGAAGAGGTAGTGCCGTCTTAGCAATGTTAAAGCATAAGCAGGACACTGGATCGCTCCAGTTTATTCAGTCCAGCGCTCCCTCTGCAGTCATTAGGGTTTTTAAGTGTCTTGTTGCATTGAGTTTGACTACACAAAGCTGGTTTGTGGCTTGGCAGAACATCCTTGGAAAGGGCATTGATCTGAATGCTGTGTGCCAAGCACTGAAGAGACTCCCAAATTATGATCAAAGCAAGAAATAAGTTATGTAGTGACTCTGGCAGGTAAAAATACCAGAAGACTGATGATTATTTCACTTTTAATAGATCACATAAAAATCTGCCTGCTTCTGGGAAAGCAAAGATTGGTCAGCAGTTTTCAGACTGATGCACACAGTCTGCACGGGTCACGCAGGGAGTTTGTGTCCTCTGAGCTTCTACGTGCCCACAGTGTCACCACACAAAAGCAGAAATTTAGATAGCTCCGGTATGCTTTAAGGCCTCCAAGTACATCTCTGTTTTGCTGCAGGAAAGTTTTGCTGTAATGGATCAGAAGTATATTGCCTCAGCTTTCTAGTCTCACATCCTCTGATCCCTGCAAGCTTTGAAAGCTGATGGCTTATTATTACCCCAAAGCATTCACTGCAGGCACAGCACAACCCCTGTCATGTCTTTGAGCTGCAGTTTGTGTTTAGCCCTTTTATCTCCCTCACCTTGCCTCAGACTTGGGGAACCCTGGCTGTTGCACTCAAAATCCTTCTCTGGGGAATCATTTTATCCACACAGCAAAAGGCCCTTGGAGAAGCGAGAAAGCCTTGACTGAGCAAAGTCAAGCCTTCTCTGGGATGCATAGCAGAAGCTGTGAATCCAAGTGAAACACCCAAAGCTGCCCGTATGTACGCAGCTTCTCTTGCTCCCTGCCCTGCGGGAGATGCTGGTAAGGCATGCACTCCGAGCAGGGCGAAGGATCGACCAGCCTGAGTGCAAGCGCAGCAGATGGGGTGGGCTGCTGTACGGGTGGCTTGGTTCACATGGAGGCACCTTCCCTCCAGAACAGGCAACCTGCATGGCCTGCGGATGCTGGTACACCAGCTTGTTTTAAAGCATCAGGCTTGGCTGAACACTCAGTGGGATTTTCCTGATGCCATTTTACTTTCTGGAAATTACCTTCCACCCTGGCTTCCTTAGCTTTCCCCCTTGCAGACTTCGTTGCCAAACGTGCCTTCGCCTGTGTACCTGGTGGGCTGCGAGGGGCAGAATTCTTGTCTGCAGGGGTTGGTGCTCTGTAATTATGTACAACTAGAGCTTTCTGTGGATAGGGATAGATCCATGAGTTATAAATAAGGGATTAGCATTTTGTCCTTTTTAGACTAAGCTATTTTGCTAGACTTAGGAGTTGTGTAAGTTTTAGGTAGACAGACTGGATCAATATTTTAGAAATAATTATGAAAATTTTGGGTCTATTTAGGACTTCAGTTAAAAAAGGGATTTATTCTAGCTTTAGCTACAGCATCTCAAGAACTTGTATAATATATTGTCTTTTTTAATGAACATAACCATGTGACATAGGTCCTCGTTATTAATTCAGAAGATATTTGTCTTTTAGATGCCCATTTTATTTTAATAACCAATGCTCCGTAAAAGATCCTAATGTAGATTTTAGAAGTAAACATAAAGGGAAAGTAAGAGAGAAGTTGTGAAAGAAGGTCATTCTACATGCTGGTACACTGGCGTTTCAGGGCCTAATACAGTGGTCATCAAACCTCCTGCAGTCTAATCGCTGGGAGATCCAGGGCCGTGCAGATTTTACAGGGGGATGATTAACTGTAGCACATGTATTAACGTTGCAAAGATACATTTGAATCTTTTTCGGTGTAAAACAGTGGGTTTGGGTCTAGTGTGAAAGCCAAAGAATAACAAACATGACTAGCTAATTGACTGACTTTTGGGGTAGATTTTGTACTCATATATTCACTTTACTTTGCTGGCTCCGGTGGGGAAAATTGCACTTACAAGAACAAAATGTGATTAGAAATGTAGCTTTTTTGTTTGTTTTGCAGCTACTATGATGTAAAACTGAAAAACATTTTTTATCTATCCATCCATCCCTTGTGCTATTTTTTCCACTCCAGCTCCTTGAATTTTTTTAATAATTGTTTATTTCTCAAGAATTCTGATGGAAATTTTTCTTAACTCACAGAATTTTTTTAATTTCATCAAAAGTAATTTCTTTCACTCAGAGCCTGATTTGCTTACAACAACAACAAGAATTTCTCATACTTTTCCTAAATAATGAAATAAATAGACCATAATGGTGAATAAGGAGTTTACATTCCCAATGGAAAGAATACATCTGTGGAGATGAGTTTCATTAAACTGTTAACTGAAACAGTGACTTTTAAAATTGATTCCATCTTTAGCCAGTGTAGTCAGTGCTCTCCTGAAGACTGTGTTTATGAAGCATTCTTTATTTAAGATAAGCAAAAAACATAAAAGGAGGCCTCCTCACGCTCTTTTGCTGTCTCTGGGTCAACATCTCAACCTCTTGATTAGATTTGGAACCTACTAATTAGATATAATTCATTACCTGCAAAAATGAGAACAGAAATCAAGAGCTGCTTTTCAGAATAAGGCGATCTTTCCCCTCATCCATCATGGCTGTAAGTAACCAATTTAAAGTCAGACAAATGCATAACCAGCATTATTACCTTGTCATAACTAGTTAGAGAGAAAGACCTGGAATAAGCTGGCATTGTAAATGGTTTTTATCACATTATTTTGCAGTTATTTGTCAGCCACTTTGCTTAAGATAAATGTAGAACAATAATCAGATTCTAAAACTGAACCATGGACAAGATTTTGTTAATTGCAAAACCACTTCTGCAGACAGAACTCTCTGTAGTGGGGCACAGTTTATAAATTTCCTTATGGAGAAATTGTACTGAGCATATCTCCACATTTGGACTTGAAGGTCTGATAGGCCAAAAAATAGTAAAGGGGGTCTCCTCCTTCCGAAACACTGAAGTCTCACAGCAGTCAGTGGCACTGCTCGTGTCCCAGTAGGACTGCTGAGCCAAGTGACCAGGGAGGAGTTCTTCAACTCTTGGTTGTTCTTAAAGTGTACTGATCTTAATGCAATATACTTCGTAATTCATGGAAAGGAGTCTTGCAACAGGATGGAAGAGATGCTTCTGCTGTGGGAGACTTCTCAGAAGTGCAAACAGGATCCTAAGGTTGGATTTTTGGTAATCACAGATGTCAGTGCTGTGCTTTCTCTGACAGAAAGAAGCACGTGATTAAATCCTAATTGCAGTGAGATCTTATTGTGACAACAGCTTCAGAGAGTGACCAATGTCCGCAGCTCTCGCTGCAGTGCGTTTCTGCAGGACCATGTTCCCATCCTCCCTGGAGTGGAAGTGGTGGAGGGTGCAAGCCCAGGGAGCGCACCGGGAGCTGCGATGCCACCCTCTCCTGACTAGCTGTGATTTTACCTATGACTTCAGTAAACCAGGATTTAAATTCATGTTTTAAAGAGGCTGACTGAAGGGAATATAAGGGCGAGGTTCTAGCAATATAAATCCCAAACAACTCTCTCAGTTCTACTTACATTTAGACAAGGAGTGACTTCAAATTTAAATTCCTGCTATGGAGAACAGGATAAGGCCGTGAATTATGCAAATGTTTTAACAATCATTGGAAACCACTCTTAAAATTTGGAGACTTCAAATGTGGAGGAAGGTTTCTTCAATCTTGCCAAGTGGGGCCAGAACACCCAAAGCAATGGGCTGTCTTTCCATGGGGTGAGACAGAGAGCTCGGGAGTGGGGAGCTTGCAGTAAGGACTAGTGTTCCCCCTTGTTAGGGGAAATAAGCCTTCACACATCTTTTCTTCTGATAATAAGAATATTTGGTTTTGTATTCAATTGAAGTGTAAAAGGGTACAGTTTTAAAAGCAACAGAATAACTACAGTGGTTGTGGTGAGGGAGAACACCTATTCTGGTGTCTAAGGATGCGGAGTTACTCAACTGTGGTGCAGTACTACAATGCACACAGGAGTCACAAAGTTGGCAGATCTGATTAACTGTAAATCCAGGTTTTTATTACACTCCTTTTCCCCCCCCGCTCCCCCCAGGTAGGTAAGGACAATAGCTTAATTTTGATCTCAGCTGCAGCTCAAGTAAGATTTCAGCAGAAGATATTTACTAAATTATTTCTCTTATACAGTGCTTTCACTGAAAAACAATTACGTGTTTTATGTACCATTAGCAGAGTGTCATGTAGGTGCATCTTACTACAGGAAAAAAATACTTAAGGAATATTTACTGTCTGTGTTTCCTTTTGGTTTTCATAAAGCCATGTCTAATTGAAAGTGATAATATAATTGCAACTTAAAGGAAAATGTAGCAGGAATAGGGACACTTGCAAATGACAAGCCTTTAGAACTTGAATTATTCTTCCATCATCTCAAAGCTTAAGCTATCACTAGGCAAGGTAGAGAGGGTTTATTTTCTTTTTTCCTTTTTTTTTTTTTTTAATTTCAATGGAAATTTTGTGCCTTCTGTCAGCCCGTGAGTATCAGCACACTGGTTATGTTGATTGAATCTGCTATAGAGGTAACTGTCAACATCCAGACTTCCATCCTGCTGTAGCCTTTAGGAACACAACAAAAGCAGTGGCGATTCTAATCAGATCCTGCTCTGTGCAGCGTTGTGTTTGTGCTTCTGCCTGTAATGCTGCTCAGCATACGTTTGTGTTTCCAAATATATACATTCTGAAAGGCAAAGAAATAGTTCCACCTGATTTTTGCATTCCAGGTTCACTTTAAAGGGCTGATCAAATGGCAGGCTTTAGACAAGTTTTCCTTTTTTTTCTGGTTAATGCAGTTTAGGTGGCTGTAGCATGAAAAGACTTGACAAACTGTTAGCATTAATGTACTGAGCATAATGAACACCAACCATACAACACATGGTGCTTGTCTGCTTATTGGTGAATTTAACTCACTTTAATTGCAGTGTTACTTACGTGATGGAGATGTAGCCCTCAGAGGGATCATTTGAGGGACGAATAATGTATTTGTGTAAAATTAAAAAAAAAAAAAAAACAACTAGCAGATAGTACTACTAGCTGTAGTAAATTATAGTTTAATAATTATTATCTAGATAGTACTTGGCTTAAGGTTAAAGAAGAGGCACTTCTGGAAAATAGGATAAAAGCTTGCCTGGAGCACAGCCATCGGGACTGTCTTTTGCAAGCTATACTGGTGATGAGACATTCACTAGAGCACCTGGGAATAAATTGAGTCTGCTGGGAGGAGAAAGTAACTACCCTCGGGGCACGTCAATGGAAATAGAAGGTGACAATGAGCCCAAGGCCTGCTTGGCCATATCACATGGGTCTCTTGATTCTATTGAAGGTATTGCACAGCAACCTGCCCTCTGAGCAAATCTGACACCTGGGAGGTTTTCTGTGCAAGTGGGAGGTGTAGGACCTTTACCCTCTAGCACAGAGCTGGTGCCGTAGGCGGTGGGACGCTGGTGGTGTTAGAACCTCCTTATGTCTGTCATTTGTACCCTGAACATTGAATATCTTCCTCATTATTCATCCTACCACACTAGAAACAGCTGGTCTTCAAGGGAAATTACCTAATGAATCAACAATAAGGCTATTGTGTAGGCGTGACATTTCTGATAATAAATTATTGCTTTCAGGAGGTTGACCACACTTGTCAGGGTTTTGTGAGTTACAAATTCAGCTGCCTTGTCTTATGCTGTTTTACATAACTGACAGTGTAAAACCTTGACATTTGACTGTAAGTTATTCCCTCGACTTCTAGATCTGTATCATAAAATTTCTTTCTTTCTTCATTTGTTCAGAATAATCTTTGGGCGTTTCCAACACATACTTTAAAATGATATTCATTTGTTTTGAATTGATTATTGTGTCATATCTATCTTAGAATTAAATATGAATTTAAATATTTTTTAACTAGAAATGTAAACAGGCTATAATTGTAAGGACTACATTTTTTATTTCACTTAGATAAATGATGTGTTTGCATATTTCTTTTATGCTTATGCTTGAAGGAGTAGTTTTTCAGAAACCCATGGCATGGAGAAAGATCTAAATATTCCCTTCCTAGCTTTCAAAAAATATCTGGATGTAACTAATTAATTTAAAAGTGCTTGGCCCATATGAAATATGCTTCAAGGATTATTGTTTTAAAGCATGCTTCTTTTTTCACATGCAAGTGTTATTTGCCTTTTACTTTGTGTATACTGTATACAGGCATGTGACTAGTTCTTGATTAAAAACAAAAGTCTTTGCTCCCTCTTAGCTGAATGCAAATGATACTGAAATTCAGTCGGTATCTGCAACAAATTGTATGCTTTATCTCTGTGGAATTCTGTGGAACCAGTTCTTTAGCTTTTAATACTGTAAGTCTTTTCATAAGTAGCCAACAACTAGAAAAGGACAGCACTTTCGTTTTCTGCCAGATTTCTTGGGGGCAAAATGCATACTTGCAAATATGAATGAATTAGGCTAAGGTAAGTCAAGCTGGAAAGGAAGTCGGTATTCTTATGCAAGTAATTGTGGAAGTTAAAAATGAGATCTAAGGCAGGGAATACATGTTCTAGCAAGTATACTAGGTTTCAAGCACTCCCAGTGACTATTGTTACACTCATTTCTTTTCGCAGGTAGTTGATATCTAATGTCTGGACAGTGCTGCTGCTTCTACCTTGTACAGAATATGTTCTTAATTTAATGCAGTAGGGTGTTTTAAGGTGTTCTATAGGCTCACTCTCACTCAAGCACCGGTGGATGGTTTTTTTTTTTTAAATAACAATTCAGATTTTCAACAGGAAGAAAACTAACTAAAACCTGGTGTGTCTAGGAAGTATCTTCTGACACTATCTGAGAACTAGGAAACCAGCTTCGCTCAGTGTTACCAGGGCGCTCTGAACTGGCCTTGTGTCTAACATGGTGCCAGGATCCCTCTGTCCAGGGTTTTTGAGGAAGGCCAGTTGTAAGTGGAGCAAAACTAGTAACTGTTGCCCTCAACTCACCCCCCCAAGCCCCCTAAAACCAGAAGGTCCCCAGGGATCCTGTGAAGTAAAAGACAAGCGTAACAGACAGAGCGCTGCGTTGGTCCCCTGC
Source organism: Aptenodytes patagonicus (assembly GCF_965638725.1). Classification (NCBI taxonomy): domain Eukaryota; kingdom Metazoa; phylum Chordata; class Aves; order Sphenisciformes; family Spheniscidae; genus Aptenodytes; species Aptenodytes patagonicus. The sequence continues at coordinate 13,124,424 of NC_134966.1, forward strand.
TGACCCCCGGCCCTGGAGGAGTTTCTGAATCCCACCTTTTCAAGTCTTCCATAATTTTTGTTTCCTTTAGATGTTGCACCCCATGTGAGGCACTCCGGCGTGCCCTGAGCACTCGCTCCCCTCCGGCCATAAGGGCAGTCATAGGTAGCAGCGTCAGCAGCCATGCCCTTCCTGTGGAGGAATCCAAACCAGTGGAAAATCAACAGCCTCTGCCTTTACTTTGCTGCCTCCTCATTTTCCAACGTGCATGAAGTGACCTCCTCTGTGATTGCAGGGCCTTAGCTGCGTGCCCTCTGGGGAAAGAAGCCCTACGGCCCCAGCGCCAGTGGCTCTGCCACCGGCCACTACAGACCTCAGCCACACTGAGGGGGATACGTTTTCACAGGGAAAATAGTCTTTTTTTTTTTTTTTTTTAATAATCCACGGCAGAGCGCCGGCCTCCTTGGCACAGTGCCGCTTGCTGGGGCTGGGGGGTGGCTGGCAGGAGACACAGCACCTTTCTCCTGGGCGCTGGCCTGACACCAGCCGTCGTGCCCTGTCCACGTCTCCCTCCCGCTGCCTGCACGGCCCCGTGCACAGCAGCACCAGCTGACCCCAGTCCTCACCAGAGAGGTGCCCCAAATGCCCCGCAGCCGGTGTGCCCCGCTGGTTGCTCCCTCTGGGGAAGCAGTGTCCTGTCAGGCCTCCGCTGGAGCGAGCGGGAGACTTTGCCTAGCCACGGCCTTTGTCTGGGGTGGGTCTTCGCGTGGAGGATCGTGCCGGTGCCAGTCTGTGGTCTCAGAATTTGTCTTGTTCCCAACAGCAGCAGTTTGCAAGCAGGCTCCCCAGTCGTAAAACCTGCCATCAGTCCTGCCGGGCTGCTCCGTAAGCAAAGGCTAAACGGTGTAGAGAAAGCTGTGAGATACTGTGACCTTTAAGCGTAATATCTTGGCATCAGTTAATTAATTGTGTATTTTAAGTGTGCTGATGGTGATGAGTTAGTGGTGGACTAACTGGTTAATTGTGGATGTGTTCTGTTTATAAAACAATACCTGTAACCAGGGCTGGGTACACTGGGCAGCCAAAGGCAGACACACATTGGCAGGAGAAGCTCTGTAGCCTGAGCCTGTTGTCCTGCTATTGCTGTCCCTCGGAGAGGGTCTTTCTCACCACCCCTTGTCTTTGCTGTGCTGCCTTTCTTTTCTGTTCCCTCCTGCCCCGGAGGAGGACTCGTCTCCCTTCTGGAGACGTTTCAGCTGCTCGTGGCACCTGGGGGTGGGTGCATGGGGATACCCCCGAGAGGCTGCAGCGGACGCTTGTGTCCGCTGCTACCAGCAGAGCAAAGCACCGTTTGGAGGGCCTGAGGATGTGGAGTTGTAACGGCTCGAGCGTGGTCACCAAGCGTGCTCTCCAGATGGCTGCTTTGGCTTGGCTGAGGATCATTGCTAACTAATCAGGGCCCAGTGATTCACGTGAGTGCCGTTCAGTTATGATGCAGAGATGAGATGACTGAAAAAAGAAGTGGAAAAAGAATTTAAAAACATATAGCCAAAGACCGACCCTACAGAATTTTTGGGTGGGACCATATTAGCCCAGAAAATTTAGCTAGATGTTAATGATAATCAAGGTCCTTTGGAACCTTGAAATTTTTCTCCAAATTAATGTAATTTCTGGGGGTCCATTACTGAAAGAAAGTGCCTGCTGTGCTCTTTCCTTTCTCAGATAATGGAAATTCAGCTGAAACAAACAAAGGTGTCGTAATGGTGCCACATTTTCATTTAACTTTCCCCACCAGTCTTCTGATAAAGACACGTATTCAGCAGCATACAGACATAACAGCAGTTCTGTCTCCAAAATCTGGCTTTACAGCGTAAGGCCTGTTGAGTTTCCATGGCAATGGCCACAAATTCCTCCCCAGCTCTTCAAAGTGAAAGACATATTTGTTTTGCTCGTGCAACTTTGTAGCACAAAAGCTCTCTCTCTTTTTTCACGTAACACCTGCTAATCTGCACTTGGTCCCTTTGAAGCCTCCTGCTGATCAGAAATTCAAATACATTTTTGCATGCTAATCTTAGTGGTAATCTAGAGCTTGTGTCTTTCATGTTCTGTCTGTGAAAACAGTTTTCTTCATAAATCACCAAAAATGTTAGCCCTGGTCGCTCTCCATGGGAGGATGAGCTGATAGGAAAATCACGCTGTCGACAGCTTGGATGTCAATTCTCTCAAGGTGCAACACAGCTTGGACGAAGCTATCAGATCAGGGCTTTTTAACCATCCATCCGCCCTTTGTGAAAAGGAGGAGAAAGGAGAGAGAGAGAGAGGAAAAAAGAGGGGGAAGGGCTTTCACTAGCTCCTGGTGAACACAGCACGCCGTGTGTGGCTGCCCGGCTGTGCAGTGTGACAGGGCTCACGAGGGGCAGAGCGTGGCGCTTGCAGCCTGGGTACCTTCAGCTGTCATTTTACGCCCTGCTCCTGTGCGTGTCGGCTCAACAAAGGAGCAAGTGTGGCTGCAAAGCCAAACAAATAAGCGTTTGCTGCAGTGCTTGTCTGGTCATCTGATGAATAACCACGCAGCCACAGCGCTGAATTCACCGCCTGCACTTTCCTCCGCAGGTGAAGGTGCTGCATCCACACTGCTGCAGCACTGTGGTCCTGCATGGACGCTGCACCAAACGTGGGTGTTGGTACGGTGCAGGGTCCCCCCTGCCTGTCAGGTGCCGGTGCGTGAGACGCGGCTGCCCGCACTGCCCTTCCTCCCTCCTGCAGAGCCCCTTTCCTCAGCACTGGAGCATTCACAGGGAACCCACCCAGCTGGGGCAGGGAGTCCCAAAACTGCCAAGGGTCCTGATGCTGCCCATGCCGTGGGGTAATTTGCCTGTCAGAGGGAGTGTGAAGGTCTGATGCCATGTTGGCCTGTAGCTGGAGATGTAGGTGTAGTACTTCATGGATACTCAGTGGTATCTTTGTTTACATCAATAGTAAAGGATTCAAATGGTCCGCCCTTGGGATACTGCTGTGTGTCCATGATCTATCTGTGTCTTGTCAAAGCACACGAAACCCCATGTCCCATGTGTATTCCAGCCCCAAACCTGCTCTCAGTTCACTTTCCGGTGGCACTGTGTCCAGTGAGTGTCTGTGCAGGCAGTCCAGCATCAGCTGTGGACGTGCTCACAGACTGTGCTGTGTTACTGCGGCGCTCCTTTGTGCTTCAGAGTTTTAAAACAGAAGGGTTTGGGTTTCACTGCAGCTTGGACATAGGTAAACCTCTGTGGCATGGTTATTTTAAATGAGCTGGTCCTCACGGAGCTTTACCTTGTTTAAAATTATCTTTTTTTTTTTTCCCCCACTACTTAAAGAAAAAAGAAACCTTCATGGTTAATTTCTTAACTAATAATTCAGTGAACATATCCAATTTTCCTCTTGGAGGAGATAAACAGTTTACCCACTTTTACAAGACATGTTACATGTTCAGTACTTGCTGAGTAGTGCAGGAAGCCATTCAGTCAAGCCATCTCTCTCCTGAAGCCTGAGCTGCAGCCTGCTGGAGCTGCAGACTGACCCCCTCCAACTGCAGAGCTGGATCAAGCACCCCGGGATCGCTCTGTGCAGTGCCCAGTGCCTGGGGATTTCTGTCTGTGAGCTGAGACATGCAGCTCTTCCTCCATACTCTGAATTTTATAAAATCTTAACTTTCAGAAAAATCTTTATTTACGAAAGCTCATAGTGCATTTCAGGGAGGAATGCATATTTGCCGTTTCATACAGGATCACTAGCAAAATATTTGAAAGAGGTTATTCTGTTCGTTGTCTGCTGCATCTCACTGCTATTCAGACTCTATTGTATTCAAATTCTCTTCCTTTCTTTAGGGAGAACAGTCTGAGTGCACAAGGGGGCTATGGTTTCTGCAAGCAGATAATTTAACCATGTAATATAAGCATGGCAATAATTTCCTTAGGCCCTGTGATCCGTCAGGCATGTTGAGAACAGTTGGCAAAGGTCTGGGGAAGTTCCCAGTGCTACACAGCAGCTACAGATAAGATGCCTTTCTGCCTTGCTCAGCTGCAGGATCCACACCCCCGGCACTGGAGAGGTCCATCCTGTCGTCTTTCTCGGCAGGGTAAACCTCTGCCTTTGAAGTCATATGCCCACAGCTTGCAGAGCTGACTAATACATCAACATCAGTAATTTACCAAAAGGCGGGGGGGGAGTGAAAGGAAGCTGCAGCATAAATCTCAATCTGGCTTTATTCTTTTACTTTAGGTTATATGTCTTTAAAGAAAAAATGCTGACAACATGCTTGCTCACAAAAAGCCTTTTGAGCCAATGCCAAGAGTTTGCTCAAAACTGGTAAAAAGTCAGAGCTTGGATCTGAGAGTGGCACAGAATTTTCTTCTACTTCCTTTCTTTATTTTAATTTTCCAGTAGTTGAGGAGATGTTCAGTATGCCTGCTGCCTTTTGCTTTGAGGCGTGGGTCAGAGCGTGCTTTTGTCTTTTGAAACGGGCGGTCACTGGTGTCTGGTGAGGATCCGCTGGAGTTTGTGTATTTGCTTTCTCTGTATCCGTTACTCTTCAGTCTGGCGAGTGTGACTTTAAAACAATATTATTTGGACTGAAATAGTGCAGCCAGGCAACAAGGGGCCTTGTGCCTCTGGGAAGGGCTTTTCCCCTCCGCAGTGAGCAGCTTCATGAATGGTAACATCTGCAGACCAATGTGTCTGCAAAGCTCCCTGTCCCTTTGCAGGCAGGGCCAGGTTCATGCCATAGTAACCAGTGCAACCAAAGCAACGGCCGCCTCACCTTAAACATCCTTCTACATGGCAGAAATCTTATGGTTTCTGTGCACTCTCATCTAATGATGGGATGTTGTTGCTGTAATACTGTTGGGCTTGTTTAGTGTTCAAGACATGAGGTCCTGGCGGCTAGCTCTGGGTCATCATCAAGTTTTCAAGCCTAATAAATCACAGGGAGTAATTTTTTGATGAGGACTGTGCTGGCTAAGGGGAGCTGTCCCCACCCGTTTTTTCTCCTCCCTAGCAATCCTAGTGCCTCCTCTAATGCACTGGAAAATGACCACCTGCGTCTGCAAGCAGCTATTCATAATTTTGGTAGAGGTCCTCCTGCAAGGAAATGTAGTCCGATAACTATGTGTATTGCGGTGGCTTTCCACCTGAATGCTTGCACAGAAGAGCACCGTTGGAAGGGTAGATGGAGGGACTGCTGCTGCTCCCTCCAGAGCTCCGGAAAGTACATCAGTATCTCTGCATCTGCACATGGTGACTGAAGCACCTGTGTTATTGTACAAAGTATGAACAGCAGCTTATTGACCTTTACAAACCTTTCCTAATAGTGACTACCTTCCCCTTGAAATGCAGAGAGCTCAGAGCCTTGAACTATTGGGGAGTTTAAGATGTGAATCCTAGGGAATCTCCTGCCAGAATCTCCTCCCTCCCTAAGCCAGGGGAGGCCCAACAGCAAATGCGCTGTGTTCTCAGAGATGCTCATGTCCTACTGCAGAACTGTATTCCTTGCTTTCTCCCATATTGATTGCCCCTCCAGCTTCTACTTCCAGCTACCTTGCTTGTATCTAGAAGATGCAATGTATTCTTTTCCACTGAAGCTGGTGGGTCTAGAGTCTCATGTCCAAATCTTGATGCTTGAATTTAAAAAATAAATTGTAAAAAAAAAAAAAAAATTCTATTCCTAACCTTTTTTATAATAAAAAGTTGATCTATATGGAATGACTGGATCCCCACAACCGTAGTGGTGATAACAACATGCCTTTCATTGCTTCTTGTGCTGTATCATGCACTAGTGTTATAGCCGTGCTCCCCAAGAGCATGCAGTAAAAGTTCTTCTTAAACCTCAGGGGCTTTTGTGATCTTCTCACTTGCTATTTATAGCTGATTAAGGCTCAATCATGTGATATAATGATAGTTCCCCCATGCTATATTGATCCCAGTGGGAACGAAGGGCATTCAGCACCTCACATGATCAGACCCTTCACATCCGTGTCTCACTGCTCGTTACAGAATATGAGCAGTAAGACTGAGCGCTCCTAGATTTTCTTATTCAGACTCATTTCGAGCTCCGGCTCAGACTGGAGATTTGCTGAGTAAATAGTCTCAACAATAATCTCAGCCTGATTCCAACTAATTAAATCCTGTACAAACATCCCTCTCTGGGCCAATATAGCGAAAGACAACGAAAACACAGAAAACCAGACATAGCTTTCCTCCAGATTTTGCTCGGCCCTTTAATCCTGTATCTTTTGAAAGATAGTAACGTCCATAAGATGAGGGGTCAGCCTTCCTGCCCTCAGCATCAAGCAGTGGAATTTTTCAATAATGAACAGCTGGGTCACCAGCGACACAAAAGCTGCTGTAATATCCTGTAGGCTTACGGGGCACAACAGAAATCCCAAAGCAAATCATGATGTACACAGAAAGGGACCGTCCTTTTCTATTAAGGAGGCCACTTCAAACCAGTCTCGACACCACCTTTTCTCCAGCTTTTCGGAGGTGAGATTATCCCCTGCGTATATTTAATCACACATTGGGGGGTGGCTTTGATTGCCTTTTTAGAGTCAGAGAAGTTAAAGAACATAGTTTGAAGGCTCTTACTATCAGTGCTCCATCCGCGTGCTCTCAGCCAAGATGTGTTTACAAACATCTATTGAGATCAGGGAGAACAGTAACACTGCATTGGGCCCAAGGCTGGGTTTTGCACCAGTTTGACAGAATTGATTGTATGAACCCAGACTCCAAGTAAGTGTGGTGAGAGCTCGTGGGAGGGGGAGGTGGGGGGTGTTGCATTTGTGTTTTAATTTTTATGAAACCCTATGGAATTCATGGCCTTTTCCAGAGAAAGAAAAAGTTGCCTTGTAGGGTTTTTCCTAAGTACCCAGTAAAGCAAAAAGTAAACCAGGGTAACATGACCAAAAAAATAAATACTATAAAACTTTTTAATGTATCACAAAAGTCAGCCTGAGATGTATGCAAGATATGTTGGAGATTCCTGATTAAAAGCAGTTTGTGTCAAGGAAGTTACCACTTGCAACATGTAGAACATCTGACAGTGATTAAATGGAGCTAGCTATTAGATTTTCCTAAAGAAACAATAGTTAAACATATCTCCACAAGTATGAAACACTTTATGTACTGTATCTGGTACACCTCATTTAAATTGACTTAGATGGAACAGACACACTAAGTCTAACTAGTAGGTTATTAAGAATATAAACCTGGTGCCCAAGAATTTACAATCAGTTATATGGGAGGTATCCTGACTTTCCTCCTTTTCCCAGGGCTTTCATTTACTAAGCATATGCTGTAAAGATGTCACATTTACAGCAAGGGACATGTTTAGGATGTTTCTTACAAACAGTTTTAAGTTACGTACCTGTAGCAAATGCATCTTGCTGTGCTGTAACGTGCTGTATAGAAAGTCTGCCATGGGCTCAAGAAAACGTGTGTTAAAGAAGAATGTATGTGTTGGGAGGAACACATTTGTAATTTATTTTTTCAGTTTGCTTATTAGGGCTTGTGAATTTTTGATAGAAAAATGACATAAAATTGTTTTCTACAGGGTGACAAGCTTTTCAGCTCTGTTAAACCACTTAGGGGTTTGAGAAATATGGTTTAAATTAAGCATATCATACTTCTAATTCTGGTGGGTAACAAAAAGAAGAGCTTGGAGATTCATCCAGCCTGTAGTGTTTGGTAGTTGCAAATAAACTGTGTGGTGTAAGTAATAATCATTTTAAGAGTTCCCTAAGAAATACCTTTTTGTTTCATTCACTTTTGGATCAAGAGGCATATTTAGATAGTTATTGCAGGGCTGTACTTGCACTTAGGTACTCTAATTCATGTTCATGCATTGCAGGGGAGGAACAGGCAAGTCAGAAGACTTTGAGTTCAGCATTTCAATCTGCCTTTAATTATGGATTCCCTATTATTTTGTGAGATGAGTGGGCAGAATTGCTGAAGTAAACCGCTACAGTGCTGTAAGCCCAATCAAAATCACTGTTTCAGAGTGTGGAAATCATATAAATAGTGTTCATACCTCTTTTCTGTATGTCACTTACTTTGAAAGGTTTTTAAAAATAATTACACTTCCATCAACAGCCAAAGGAGGTCTGCTTTCCGGGCTGGCTTTTAAAGCCCTAACCTGTCTTACTCTCTCTATCTGTACAGGGTCAAGTCAGGAATTGCATTCAGCTTCTCCAGAGCAGAAGAATGCTAGGGTCAGTGTTTAGTAGGTGGGAATTCATGTGAGCGGTCCTTTGGGGGGGCTGAGAGCTAATTTATGGTTAAGTCCAAACTTCTCTAATTTGCATAATGCCAAGTCTAATAAAATATTCATGGCTAGCTTATCTCACTTTCAGATAATTTAAGATAGACGAAAATTAAATTGGAAAATATTGCTTCAAAAATATGAGAGAAAAATTGAAGACAATGTCTTAAGCACAGGAGACATATTTTGCTACTTTTTATTTAATTATCTTTTTCAGATTTACAAAATTGTTTGCTAAGTTACTGCCAGGTAAAAGTCCGCCTTATGCGCAAAACTGTCCAGAGTTTGGTCTTTTTAATGGGAATCACAAAACCACTGGAATTTCAAGGGCTGATGTGGGTCAGCTAGAGGATGGACTTAGAGGATGTGGCATGTATGCTTCATGGGGTGGCAGTAACGGTCATGCTATAAGAAATGACAGATTTAAAGGTAGTTGTTTTCTTGCAGTTAGATTCAGTTGAAATTATTAGGGCTTGAAGCTTTGCCAAGAGTTCGCTCTTAACCAAGAGATCGTTACTGCAATTAGGTGATAGTTTTGACTGGTACATTCTGTGAAATGTCAAATACTGAAGTGTGCGTGGGAGCAAAAGAAACCACAGGGATAAATGACACTTCTGGGCTTGGTGTTCAGCTCCCTGTACATTTATCCTATTCTGTTTCTGCCAGTTGGCAGCTGATGACCAAAGTCAGTTTATACAATAAGCAGGAAAAATAAAGGAGCGATAACCCTCAACTGTCAGCGGGGCACAACTGCGGATCAGTGGAGATGCAAAGCTGGCCCCTGTGCACCAGGAAGCCAGCGGGGCAGGCTCCTGCGCAGCCGCTCCTCCAGCCCTTGCCCAGCTCTGAGCGCTGCTCTAAAACACAAGGGCAGCAGTCCTGCTTCCTCAGCCTTGGTTTTCCCATACTCAAAGTTTATAGATCTGTGCAGTCTGCAAAAGTGCACAATTAAACACACTATGGATGTGTATCTCTGAAATCTATATAGGTAACATAATATTTGATACAATACAAAGGTCTGTCTCGTTTCTCTTCCTGAACTGACCAAAATTTCACTTCCCTATTTATTCCCTCTTAATATTTCTAGCCTGAGACCCTGCCCCTTCCTAATGTGGGAGTGTATGTCACTGCTGTATAGGTGCTCTCTCTCTCCCCATGCAGTTTGACTTTAATGTCAGCTATCATCACCCTTGGCAGGGCGCTCTGAAGGGTTCTCCTGCTGTATCTCATCTGTGTTGGTGTTCTCTGACACAGAAAAACAGAACTGATCCCCTTCCTCTTTCTATCTACCTCCCTTCAACAAATACCGACAGTAAGGGCATCATTTCTTTACAAACGAACAGAACAGCAGCACATCAAGTCTCTGCAGTCTCCCAAAGGGGCAAAACAGAAGAAAAACACACACGCACGCACACACACTGCCAAACAAACAAGAAAAACCCCAAAACCAACCCACACGCTTTTTTCCTCTGCTTTGTGATGTCCCCTTTCTCGGTGCAATGTAAACATAGCATGGCAGAAATGTTCCAGTTTTCATGTACATAGAGGCTGCGCAATTCAGCACTGGGGCCATCTTCCTGCTCCAAAGCACGTATTTAATGCCAGGATGCAGAACACCATCAGCTGTGCGAGATTCACTTCTGCATCCCTGTGTTACTCAAATTGCTTTGCATTTTTTTGCATTTATAGGTTAATCCTAGTTTTTACTATAAGATGATTTAATAAAATAAGGAGCAGAGCCTTATCAAGAAAGGCTAGGGCTTTTGTTGAAAGTTACTGATGAGCTTTTACTAATTTTTCATGAACGGATAAGTGATAAAAACTTAAGGCAGATTGTTATCCAGTGTGCACCAGCTTTAGAGTGCAAATGCACAGACTTGCACTGAGCTGCTTGCATCTTCATGATATCTGAATCAGGTGCTCCTTTTTGCCAGTGTCATCCCAAGACTTCTCTGTATGTATGGTTGCTGATGGGATCGTTGGTAGCTTTCATGATATTCTTCTCCTAAATTCAGTAATGTTTGTCAATAAGGGCTCATTTGGTAAGGCGCCCTGGTAATCTGTTCATCCTGTACTTATTCACGAAGGGACATGAACTTTTCTTAACCAACCCAGGAGTTCCTGTACAGGTGACTATTGCACACAATCGTGGTATTTCAACTTCTTTCCAGAGCCTTGTGTTGGGAAAATGCTGATTTCTGCTGTGCTATTAACTACCAAACCTGCACAGTCTTTCTCCCAGTTCTGACAGAATTTGGAAATAAAAATGCATGTATATTTTCCAAATGAGATTGCAACTCTAGTGGTTCAACAGGTCTGTCATTTCCCTTAGATATGAGTCTCAAAGAGTGTGGAAGAGTGGCTGATTGGGTTTGTTCTTAGCATTTTCATGCCAAATTATTTTGATGGTATCAATTTAGTCATATGAAAGCTACGTATTTCATTAAAGCTCATAAATTTATTCAATGGTAAAATTTAGTCGTTTGCGTTAGCAAACATAGGTTTTCATAGCATACAACCATATGACAATGTCTTCCTGGCCAAAAGAGTTTGCACCTTTTCAGAAAATGCAAGTGTTCCTTGGAAATGCCTGTGTTTTACTGTGAAATGTCCTCAAGATGAGGAGCTGGAAGGAGGTTCCCTCAACATGTTCAGGCGTTCAAAGCGGGAAGCAATGCCATTAGTAGCTGCTCTGTCTTCAAGCAAAGTAAATGCTCAAGGATATTTAAATCATCAGCCTCACTTGTCCTCCCACAGATAATCTCCAAGTTGCCGATAATTGTTTTCTTGCATAGCCCAACCTCAGTCCCTCACAAGGTGACAGCTGTCTCCTCCCTGGTCCCTATCTGATCTTCACTGCTTTTTGTGTCTATCTATGCAGAGGTGGCTCTTATACCAGGAATGCTGGGGTCATCCCCACCAGAAATTTATAAGCCTTTCTCTGAGTTTTATCTCCCTCCCCTGTTGAGCACAGATGGTGCACAGGCCAGAACAGCAGATGTACTAGATCACCACCCGCTCAGAGGCAGTAAAGGTGCCACTCTCCAGATGAGGGGGGAACCAGTGGCAGTACACTGAGATCTCACTGAAGAAGACTAGCAGGAACAAACGTAGCCAGCTCAAAGCCAGCCCTGACCTATCTGTTTCCTTACTGCTGTCAAGTTTCATTTATTTCTTGGTAAGAAAACATGAGCTAGAGTTGCCGAAGGTGTAGGATCTCTCTCACCTGTTAGCTGTATGTAGCAGTGCCTGACAGCTGCAGCAGGCACATGCCTGGAAGCTGCTCTTCAAAGCCCCTCCAGACCCCTGGGAAATACAATCGTCCCCAAGTGGTGGGTGAAACACTTTTTGTCACTGGCAGCCCACAGCGGTTGGTGGAGCAGGAGTGAAGCGAAACTGTGCAAGCATTTCTGGGGTCCCACAAGGCTTCACAGGTGCTGTCTGGAAGTGATTAAAGAAGTGTGCCATGAAGAAATAAATTCAATGCCCATTTTTGAATATGTGGATTAGCATGGACAAGGCTGTGCAATTTTTCTAGTGAACCAGATGGGTGCAGGAAGGAGGGTGTGGTGAAAAATTGAAGTCTGTGGCACTGCTGTCCGATTTCTGATCTTGGTCTTTTGCAGATATGTTTTTCCCGATACCTGAACTTTTAAAAGACCATTGGGATCCAAACACTGTTCTTTTCAAGTTATTGTTATTGTTTGGGTTTGGTAACTTCTGAATGTGCTTCCAAGTTATTAGAGAGCCCCTTGCCTGGGTCAGCAGAGTTGGTTCTGGACTGACATTTTGATCTGTTGAGAGTCTAATTTTCAAACAAAAAATTCATGTGTAGTCTTTTTTTTTTTTCTTCTATTGAGCAACCAATAAGTCCAGCTTCATTATGAGACAAAGGATGGTGTGAGCTTTCAACAAGCTATGGTTGGATATTCTTTATCCAAAAGAAACCATATTACACTTTGCAAGTATAAAACACACTCCTGCCAAGGAGACATTAAACAAAAGCACTCGTTTGGGCGGGGAGGGGGGGCAGGGAGGAGGTTGAAGCTGCCAGCCGCGATCAGATGACAGATATTTTTGTTAGGAAATAATACCTTTCTCTGATTTCCTGAGAGGTTGAATATAAAGCATAAAACAAGGGACAGTGATGAAATCCAGAAGAATTACTTCTGTGTATTCTGCTGGAAAAGAGTAAACAAGTACCTATATGCTGCCCAGGTACAACAGGCACTGTTTGGACAGCTGCATTGCTCATTGAAAGGTGCTGCTTGATAGTGGCTTGGTGATAATAATGCTAGTTTCATATAAGGTTCATATAAAATTGTACATCTCTATAGAGATAGCTGTGTTAATAAACCTTACACAGCAGAGAAGTTGGATTTTCTGATGCATACCAACTACTAATGTAAAACATGCTCCAGTGAGAATTCCTTGAAAAACTGCATTTACTGCTGCAATAATAGTAAAAGGTCACCTTGGATCACATTTGCAAAAGGTCAGACGCTGGTGGAGATAACAGCCTGTGCACACAGAGCAAAAGTTGGTAGGTTCGTTGTAGTTCCATCTGCAGCCGCAGCTGAAAACCAATCAAGATTAGACATGGAAAAAAGTTTCTCCCATGTTGACTGATTCTGTGGTGGGAGAGGGATTATTCATATAGTAAGGAATGTCTCTGGGCCTGGTAAAAACTGTCAGAATAAGGCAGAAGTATTTTTAAATGCACCATTGTGCTGAGCTCCTCTTGTATTTCTATGTTCTTGAGATGCATTGGGATGAATGCATGTCTCCAAAATGGTTATGCTAGCACAGTTTCATAGAATAGCTTGTTTAATGTGACATGGCACAAGGTATGTAATGCAAAATGTATGTATGCATGCTTTCCAGCTTGACATCTGTAATATAAATCTTGTAGGCATAGGGAATTGTTATCCTCAGTCTGGTGGGAAGTTTTCAGTATGAAATGATTGGAGTTCAGTTGTTTGCTGCAGTGGATTCCACATTCTCTAAAGTCAGTTCTGCGGGAATTTGAGGAACGCCTCACTCACAAGTTGCTGCTCTCTTCTCCACCCCCTCTGGAGCCCCACCAATATCTGACAAACCTCAAGCACAAGGATAAAGAAGTTTGTACTGAATACTGCCTCTCCAGCTGTTCTCAACCAGATGTGCTGAAAATGTTGAAAGCTTATTCTCAATATTGCAGCTTTTTGCTTTGAAGAAAATATATTCCTGGAGAGGTCCCCATAATTGAAATAGTCCCAGGGGGAATTAGCATTTCTGTACACATAAGCTCTCTCTCCGTCAGGCCCAGCAGAGGCAGTGAGGAGAGGGGTTGTGGGACCGAGGATCCCATGTAAGAAACTCGGTAAGTCATCCTCACCATCTTGCAGTCCAGCCTCTCTAGTTCTTATATAAATTATATGTGATCTACTCCAGGGTAGTTCAGGGGAAGTTAATTCAGTTGTGATGGATTTACATTGTTTTGAATTATTCTGCTGGTGATATTTATTTGTGACGGGGCACGGTCCACAGATGCCCAGTGAAGTTTGTAATGCTTGTCCCTGTGCAGAGGGTAAATGAAGGTCTTTGCCTAATTAATTTATATTCCGTTATAAGCAAAGTGCACCTTCTTTCTCCAAATTACCTGGTATCAGTTAAGAGATACAAGAAATGCCATTTATCTTTGAAAATGAAACGTTAGGACACGTGTCACAGGCTCCCAAATGCTTCAGTGAAAGAAGGCAGCATATATTCATGGCTAGAGTCTGCCCTTAAATGTGATCACATTCTCTGTCGGCCCCTAATTCCATCACTGTGACCCTCACGGTATAAGGTGTAATATAAAGCAGTAACTGACAGTAGTTACTGCAGCTGCCTAAGACCTGACAGGGTTTTACTGAGTACACAGGAGCATTCGGTACCATTTATTGCAAGTCTCTGAAGGATGCAGAGTGATCAGTGTTCTTGGAAATGAATGGTCTTTTCATGTTGTTGATTTCATTTCTGGGGATGGACACAGCACTCCTGAAAGCAAAGGATTAATAGTCCTGGCTGGATGTGAGCAGAGCGCAGCCAGCACTTCACACTGACGCTTGAATCAGACACTGAAAATAAAGTGTGGGACTCGGAAAGGGGTTTCCAAATATTTGACAGAGAACTACCAGTGAAACTCAGTGCTATTCCTATTTCTAGGCTGCCAGCAATATCTAGTAAATTTTCCCAGAGAATTGCTGCTGTCCATGACATGGCTTCGACATTGCTCTTTCTTAACCCCCTTGTTCTGCTTAAGATTTACCTTTGCCTCTAGGGCAGTTTCATGTTGCTAAGCAAAAAAGAGTAGTTGTGTCTCCGGCATGTTTGGGGCACTCCCGCTGCTAGGCAGACACTTCAAATAAGCCTCAGGGGCTGAAATGCCGACCAGGGCTCTGCTACCTCTGGCATCCAGTTAATTTTTTTGTACAAAATGCGGCAGAGGCTCCAAGGAGGCATCGCCAAACAGTGAGCACTGGAGTTAAAAGCGTGAGAGAGGGGCTCTTTGTCTGAGCGCTGGAGCGAGCTGTAAGGGAGCCAGGAGCTTGAGGCAGAGGCCCCGGGGCTGGGACGCTGCTGGTGTGGGGCTGGGAGACAAAGCAGACCCCGGAGCTGCGGCCTTGCCTAGGCTGCGGGCTCAGCGGGCACCGGCCAGCGCAGGGTGGCCTCCGCCGTGAGGAGCAGCTCCAGCGATACCTGTGCCGTCCTCCCCTGGCCCGCGGCTGCCACGGGGCTCTTCCCGGCTCCATCCTACCACTGCAAGTCAGCAAGCCCAGCCAGCAATGGGAATCCGGCGGATGGCATCAAAGCATGCATCATCTGATGGCTTCCCGAGCCCAGGCTCGGTGGATGCTGCCCCACATGTGTCCAGCACAAACTGCTGTCTTAGCACCTACAAGGCGATGGCTTACGGGTCCGTAACTGCCGTCTCACACAGTCCTGCCACCACAGAGAGTTTGTGCCTCACCTTTCTGTTGGAAATGATAGTGGGTATTGACAGAGATTGGTTTCACCATCTCAACTTTACAAGGTGTCTAGATGGAATATTGATGGATTTGGGCCTCGGAGTGACTAATTAGCATGCAGGAGTCCTCAAAAGGGTTAACATGGGATCTTTTTAATTGTCAAAAGAGTTTCAGGCTATTAGTGTTGGCATATTCTTCAATAATCTGTTTTATTTTTACCTGCTGGGAGCTTAATTAAAAAACAAAGAGGCTCAATTTAAAGCCCATTACTATGCTAATTTTGTAAGAACTGGGCGGTGATTAAGAAGCTTTAAAAAGAGGAGTTTAGTTTGCTCTAGGGAATGGGTTGGAGGCAGGTTTTATTTCGTTTCATTAGCTAGCTACAATTATTTATAAACTAAATGGAAATGATATTAAAGAGTAATGAAAAAAACAGCATCTATGTATTATTGAACAGCAGAACTTTTTTTAATTTAGCGTCGAAGAGTGCAGAGCCTTTATTACTGCAACTTGCAGTTAACGCAGCTAAATGCAGTTGTTAAATATAAGAGGCTTTTTAAACATGCCCATAAATACAGAGCTGTCTGGTTTGCTTTTCCTATAGATCACTAGAGTAAGTTTATAAAGATATCAACGTGACAATAAAGATGAACTACTGTCTCTTTTAAAAAAGATTTTATGAGGTTTTATGCAGGAAAATTTCTTAACAGAATAAATTGTGAAGACTTACTTTTTTATACTATATACGTAACGTTGTATAATCTAACAGCACCACAAACTTTCCACTGTCTTTTGCCTGTCATGCAAGCCCAAAATAATATGTGCAATTCCAGCAGTGTGAGGTGTACCCGAGAGGAGCAGCTGCATTGAATGGATGTTCAGAAGCTGAACGCCAGGCAGGTTACCAGCGCAGCAAGGGCTAGAGATGTTTCTGTGGATGCGGTCTGGAAAAGGGTGGGGGAGAGCAGCAGCGGCGGCAGGAAAGCCTGGCTCTTGGTTTGTCCATGTGAGCGAGCAGTGGGAGGATGGTGCTGTGGGTACTGATATGGACAGGGACAGGGAGAGGCTGTGAGGTTGGCAAGATCCCAGGAGAGGGTTCCAAGCCCGGGCAGCAATTTTGAACTGAATCCCCAAAACAAGGGTATCTGTTTGTGGTATCTGTGAGGATGTGGGCAGGGAGATGTGCCCTGTATCTGCCAGAGGAACTGGTAAAACTGGTGTGTGTCTTCCCAGCCATGGGAGGAGGAGGAGGTGCTGAGCCCATGCCTAGAGAAGCCACATCTCTGGTGGCACCAGGGCCTTCTACAGAAATAACACTTTCCTATAAAATATGTAGCTATTCCAGATCATGTGGCATGCATGAGATCTGGTTAGCCTGGCCCACCTAGTAGCTAAGTTAACTTAGCATTTGAATTCACGCTGAAACAGTTGCTCCGGTCTTCTAGAGGTGCATAAACTCCGAGACCCAATGACCGGCGCTGCTGTTCAGTGCTGAAACCCTTTGTACTGCTGCTCATTTTGGGAAAGCTCTCTTGCTGTGCCGGGGATGGGGAGTGGGAGGAAGCCTGGACCAACTGTCAGACGTCAGCATCCACCAGGCAGAGGGTCCAATGAGGAGGAAAGGTGGCCAGAGGGCCGGCAGTTGATGCCAGCCCACCTTCATGGGCTGCCCAGAGCAGCTGGCATTTAACCTTTGTAAAGGTCCGTGTTAGTCTGGCTGCAGCACAAAGCTCTAGGCATGGGTGGCCAAGTTTCCCCAGAGTGTCTTTGTTCCCATGATGAGCAAACATCTGCATCCATGCATCTGCTCTTTAGAAAGCCTGTTCTCTCCAGCACGCCACAGAACAGGCGCTCTGCTTTCCTTCCACCCACAGCAGACCGGTGGTGGAGCTTAGGACTGGCCTGGGGCCTCTGCATGTCTTGGCTATGGGAGCCAAGTCTTGGCCGTGAGACTGGCATGTGTGCAGGTGTGGGCCATGGGCTGGGTCTCTTACAACTGTGCAGGCTGCAAATGTTTACGTTGCTCCTGCAGGGAGGAGTTGCATGAGCACTGGGAGGCTGCAGGCAGCCACACAAGGCAAGCAGGGTTGCAAATGGAGCCACATCAGGGGACTTGGAGAGTGTTGCAGGGATGCAGAAGTGAGACACCAACTGTCTGAAGCGCTGTCTGTCCCAGCTGTGCCCCGCCACGATGCCAAGAGCGCTGAGCTGAGCAGCAGCCCTGCGCTGGGTGTGCTGGATTTGTCCATGCTCCAGAGTTCCCCCAGGTTTGGAGTCCTGCAGGAGACCAACCCCCAGGGCTGTCCTTACTCTGCAGATCCCTCCCCAGGTGTCACCTCTGTCAGTGATGCTCTCTTATGCCCTTCCTCAGCCTCACCTGCACATTTCTTCAGTCTTTTATTCCCTGCTGGAATGGGAGGTGAGGTGCTGCTTGTACATGGTGCCTGGCTGGGGAGGTTGAGCCTGAAACGTGACACAGGTTTACAGATAGTTTCAGCATCGGACTGGGGATGGGGTGGCAGAGAACTGTCTCTTTCTACTTAAATGTTACAAAAGGGTCCTTTGGGAGTGTAAGAGGGAGTTTTCCATGAAGGGGGCCTCAGGTTGGTCTCAGTATTGAATTCCACGTACATTGGAATTACCCAGCTGACTCCCAGACAGCGACACAAGGTGTGTGAGACTCACCCCAGGCTACCCTGAAGCCAGTGGTGGGGCTGCAGGTGCTGTGTCACCTCTCCGCACGCTGGCTGTCACTGGGGAGTGCCAGTTCCCTGAGTCCTGGGGAGCAGTGAATGCATTTCCACTCTGCGTTGCTGCGTGTTTCAGACCAGCATTTTTTGGGTAAATGCTACTGCTGTGAGGTTGTGTTAATATGTGGGACCAGGAAGGTGGCTGTGCATCAGATGGGTATTGCTGTCGCTGCTGGTGGTTGGCAATCTGCAGGGCACGGCTGAGAGGATGCCTGGGGGCAGCAGCCACCTCAGGTGCTGCAGCCACGAGGTGGGGTCCTGCAGGAGCCTCCAACCCGCGGCTCGCTCTGTGCGTGGGGCGTGAAGGAGGCCATGCCAGCACCCAAAGCTAGCCCCAGTGTCAGGCAGCACGATACCTCTTTACTGCCCCCTCAATTAGCCTTTTTTATTTGTCCGTATTAGGGAATGGTGTGAACGGAGGCAGTGTGAACTTCATTATGGAGAATCTGTAAGAAGTGGGCTTTTTTTCCCCACTTGTGTTGAACTTTGCAACTGAGAAATCAGGGGCCCATCAACAACTAATCTATTTCACCTTTCAGACCACGACCATTTCTCTCTTAAATTTACATTTCTGAGGCCAAGATTTGTATATTTTCTCTGCGTTTAGAAAGTGTTTAGTAGGTAGTACTGTCCAAATAAAGACATTAAAATGTAATGCGAACAAGCAGGGATATGTAAGAAACCCACACCATTTGTGCATTTATTTGCTTGAGACCTAATCTGACTCTGATGACAGTAGTAACTGGACTAGCCCACTCCAGGAATCAGAAAAGAGCTGGCACTTTCCGAGTGAACTGTATGACAAAAATGGGGCTATTTTGCTTTCTTGTGATGACTATGAACCCCTTCCAAGTCCACATCCAAGAGCAACTATTTTCCAGACAGAATCTGTGAATTGCCTAGGCACTCTCGGGACTCTTGTTCTGAAGTTTGGGCTTTTTGCTGGTATGTATCTGATTACAAGAGGATTTATAACCGTAGAGACATGTTTTATGACAGAGCTATTGCTGTTGATTCTCAAACTTACTTTTAATTAAATTTTTTATCTTCCTGCCATTTCATCTTTAATTCTATAACAACTTTATACTTGTCACACCAAAATGGTTGGTGGGGCATCTCTAACTTAAATAGTTGTTGCAGCCAGTAGAGTGATTCTTGATGAAAGAAATAAGTTATGAGAAGGGTGAATACAAGAATTAAAATTACTTGGAGTGCCCTGCACATCTGTGACTCAAATATCTATAGAAACCAGCAGGACTTCTGCTGTCAAAGTCTTCTGTGTGGATTCTGAGTTTGTCACGAGGTGCAGCATTCTGGAGCCATTTAGGCTCTGTCAAATCAAAGCTCACCATGTTGCTTCCATAGTCACGTTGGGGAGAAAAGCTTAACGCTGCAAGTCTACTGTTCCTGTGGGTAAACTCAGGGCTGAGCCTAGCCACAGAGCTGCCTCTTGAGATAAAGGTCATACAGCAGAATAGCTTAAAATCCTCTTTTGGTTCTAAAGCAAACCGGGCTATCCAGGATCCCTGAGGTCTTAAATGTCCCTTGGCCTTCTTTTGACCCTGTATACACCTTACATTCTTCCTTTAATGATTGACACTCAGCGGGTATGTGCCTTCGGGCATACTGAAGTTGTAGCTGCTTCTTCATCAAAGCAACTGTTTACAGCTGGTTTGAGTTGGATGCCAATAAACAGTATTCTTTTTGTCTCAAAATAAAAAGCAGCTTAAGTCCCTAATGATAAGGATTTTGTGCTTTGTAGAGGAAAAATTCAGCTAGGTTGGGACAGCCAGCCACTCAGCTTAGCAAGTCGGAGTACTTTATACTTCCAGCTAAACCGCTTTTATCTACTCAAGTGAGTGGGCTATAGATTCTTATCATTGTGGCAGAAGTGATGAGAGTAACATCTTTAGTTGGAAATCGTTGGCAACATGTGGAGAAAGCTTAAGATGTTGTCACACTTTAACTTGGTCCTAATCTGTTCAAAGGCAGTTCATACTTTCTAACTGCGCCAGCAGGTAGTGAGAGAGAGTCAAAGACCATCAGGGTAAAATAGCTCATGCTTTTCTTTGGAGAGTTTATGACTTTCATAAAGTGGGTACAAAGAAACTGCAGCGGTAACTGTTATTGTCTAAATGAAGAGCTTATGTTCACCCAACCATATTTCATTAACTTGTACACCCAAGCTTCTACATTTCCTGCCTGCTTGCTGCAGTGCTAGAAGCAAATCTTGAATATTTTAATGCCTATTGTCAGTGAAATGAGAACAAGAGAAATGTGCAGATCAGCCGTGCCCCTTACGTGACCATCTGACATGTCCATCGTGACCAGCAGGTAGCACGTACAAGCGTGTGCTGGAGTGTTGCCTATGGCGTTCGCAAAATTTCCAGTGCAAGCTGTTTTGTGAATTGTGACATGTGTTGATGTGAGATCCAAAAAAGGAATCGTTTTCCTTCCAACAGCAAATTGAGACACTACTAACAACACTTTAATGTCAAAGCTGGGGATTCTGTGAGGGAGTAGTAGAAAATAGATTTAGGACTGAACTCTCAATGGAGCTAAGCGTTTTTAAAGTCTTCTTACCTGTGAATGAGGACCCAATCCTGATGGTGTCAGAGGAGTTCTTCATTTCACTTACTTGAAGCAAAGACTGACACAGCTTCCCCTCCTTTATTTATCTTTAGCAGATGATCTTAAGAACCTCAGAATTACTGGTGAGCAAACTTCATTCTATTTCAGCAAATATTCTGTTTAAAAAAAAAAAAAAGTGCTGTGCTTTGTCAGCTTTGTGGAAAGGACAGTACAGTCAGAGCAGGATTTTTTTTCAGCCAGATATTCAACAAAGCACCTAATTTTTGGAAACATTTATGTATTCCTCAGGAATACCATGGGATATTTCTGTGCTTTTGTAGAACAATTCCAAGCCATACAAATTTTCTCGCCAAAAGAAAGGAATGCTGTACTGATATGATGTGGTGGGGATTTTGTACACTTTCTCTCTAACAGGCATCTCTTTTTTTCTCTGTGTATGCGTGTGTGTGTGCATGTGTGTGTACAATATATACACATACACATAACCAAAAGTTAAGTAGTATTTTCCAGCTTTGACCTACTTACAAGTTTTCATTTAATTAAAAAAAAAATTCTGAAAAAGTTAATAAAATGTTTAGACAAACCTTTCAGTCTTGTGAGCTTAAGGGAATAATCCTCTTTGCATGGCTAATAATGTTGTTGGTGTCTAATGGGATTTCATTTTCACACATGTGGAAGTGTCCTATATGTGTGATATATGTTTAACTGCTGGAATAACTTAAAACCTGTGCTAATGTTCCAGGCAAAAGGAGGGTCTGGGCACGCTATAGGGCCTTGCTTATTGATAAATCTTTTTGTATGGGTTTAGAGAGTCTAGCTTACCAAAGCCTGAATACACACACAGATGCTGATAGCTAAGTCTTTAGGACTCTATCAACCATATTTGGCCTTACAGAAACTAGGAGATTTTGGTAGTTCCGTGTTAATCTAAAAATTCAGTTTATAGAGCAACTACAGTAATCGTCCATACTAGAATAACTAGGCTAGTCTGTTCATTAACTTAAAAAAGATGAATCAGATGTCTGTTCATTAACGTAAAGAAGATGAATCAGATGTTTGGAGTCTTCAAAAAAGCCTGTATTAAGAGAGCTATTTATTTTCCATCATAATGTTAATAATAAGTAATTGACATGATGTTAATAAGAATGACTCCACATTACAAGAATAAATTATCATTCCTAGACATTGCGGGACACACCTCTAGTTGCCTGAGTTTTTGGGTTTTGGTTTGGTTTTTACTAGTGTTCCTTTTCCTTTTTCAGTGGTCCTTTTTACAGAGTTTCTCCCACAGCTCTGTGCCTCTGATAAGACTCTTCTGTCTTATCAGAAGAACAAAGTTTGTGAAAGAAGGACAGTAAAGAGAAACTATGTGAGATGATTGGGGGAAAAAAATTTCATCCATTAAAGGTCAGGCTAATAGAGCATGATTTAGAGCAGAGTATAGTGGGGACTTTTGTAAGACAAACAGCAACTTTTCATGCTCAGATGGGGATTCTTGGGTTAAATTGCTATCTTTGAGTTCTGAACTTGGAAAGGTATTAAAGTGGAATTAAACCTTTACACAATCCGGCTCTTGTGTCAGTCAGGATTTTTTTGGGTTCTGTTTAATTGTACATCACAGCAGGGTTCTGAGTGACTGGTGCTCTAAAGAAATGAGGGGTAGGGTTAAGTCTGCAGCCCACTGCTCTCTGCTAATCCTTCTTGTTCCTTGAAGAAGGATTTACTTTTGCTGCCAGCTTGTGAAAGACTTTCCTCCTCCCGAAGAGATTGTTGTGGCTTTCCTGGGGAGGTGTGGTTGCTATAGCAGGGAGTCACGCCTGGGTATTCTCTCAAACCCTACTGAGAATGGGCCAAAAAAGAGCCGAAGAAGAGTAAAACTGGGGATTAAAAAATGGAACAATGGGAGACAGGAAGATAGGAGTGGGAACAAATGGGAATTACAGCACCAAAAATAATGCAAAGTGACAAAAAGAGGAAATAGAAAAATAATAGCTGACAGTCGGACTGAAAAGAGAAACACTACAAAAGCACAATTTATTTTCAACAGGCAAAGAAAATAAAAGGGCATCTGGGAAATAAGATACAGGCTTGTGTTGAGGGTTTTTTTGCTTCTTACTGTCTTGCAAACATATATGCACCAAGTATACAAAACTTTCTGCATACCTCCTTCTCAGTTCTACCTTTGCCACAATCTGTTTATTCAAAACAAAATCTTCTTGGGTTTTAAACTGTGTGTTTACTTATTTGCTGTTAAATGATATTTCTAATTGTGTCTGTTCCTAAGGAGTAAGTGTAGTGTAATTCTGGGCTTTTCATATAAAATATTGACATGTAGATCAATAACAGAAGAAAAGATCCAACTCTGCTCAAATTCTGTTCTTGAATGCTTTCCAAAGAAATAACTGCCTCCAGGAAAATGCCAATGGGCACTTGGTTTTGCTGCTGCTTACTGGAGACAAATTCTTCAGCTCTTACCATGGCAATGCCCCTGATGTAAGTACCTGGTCCTGCCTCTGCCTGGGTACTGTGCTCAGCCACCGCGGGAGCAGAGACTTGCACCTCCCTCCTCACCCCACCACAGTTGAGTCCTTACGTTGTGTTGACCAGCTCATCGCTATATCATAAAGAGCTTACGTTTAGGATTTTTAGATGCTGTATTTTACTCCTAAAAACCTTTGCTCTACAAATCAAATGCAGCCTAATTTTGCAAACATCCAAACATTTTCATCTCAGTGAAAGAAGCAGAAATTTTCATTCAGTTTAAAGTTTGTCACGTTACAAATAAAATTTAAAAAGAAGCCAGTCCCACATCTAACAGCAAATCTCTCTGAATGCCTTTCCTGCACCCTACTGCTTTATATATAGGGGAGGCAGAGAGATGTAACAGATGAAACATTTTGTTTATGAAGTGTCTATGTTTTGTTTTATTTCACATGTTTTTGCAATATAGATAACAGATTACACCACAGAGCTTTCATTGCCTTGTGCTATAAAGATACTATAAAGCCTTTCTGGGTATTAATAATAGATTGTGTTGATGAGTTTGGAGAAGCTGGCAATAGACCCCCCACTGTAAAGACATTAACACCACAGGACTAAGGTATCTTTCCCTTGCAAATCAGTTGCTAAATTGGCTGTGCTGATGGGTTTGGGCACAAGCTCTTGTACAGCATCAGTGCAGCAGGCACAGGAAGTTATTTTGTTTTATACTGGCAAATAACGTTTCTTCCTCTTAATGTTCTTAGTTGAGAGGAAAGGCCCTGTGTAAATTCTTTCCCTAAGTCATTCTTGCCAGCCAAGAAATAACTTAGAAATTACATTTGAATTGCTTTGACACACGATTATTTTTTTCTGTAAAAATGAAGGCCGGGCCAGTGAATCACCAACAGTACAATTTCCCTGCTTATAGGGCCTTTAGGGTGAATTTTCATATAAAAATTATATTAGAAGAATTTCCCTGTGTTGTTGGCGATGTAAATTCAAAGGCAACTGTAAATTCAGTATGCCACTTAGTGAACAAGAAGGATAAGACGTCTCATCAGACTAGTGAATATTCAGCACGCTGGAGACAGGCGGTCCTCGCACAGAGCTGGGCTATGAAATAAGGCCCCCTCTCCACGCAGAGCATGAGCCATTTCGCCCACTGGAAATCAGTGAGGTTGTACAGGTAGGAAATAAAGATGGATTTAGTTCAATATGTGTAAATAACTGAATAAAAATCCAAAGGAGGAAAAATGAAAAAGTTGGTTTTCAGTAATGACCTAGCTCAGCAGAGTTGCAGCAGAAGTACAAACTCCCCAACACATACTATGCTTTTATAGCACTTCAGTATAATTTGAAGCAATACAAAAAGCACAACAGCAGAAGCCCATTTAGCCTTTTTTAAACTCATAGACGAAAATAACATTATTTCCCAAATGTTTGCACTGCCTAAAAATATAATTCTAACAATATCATCATATTTTGTTAATCCATTAGGCTTCTTAATTGCAGCCCTGGCTTTATCAATTGAATTGGCGCCCTTAACTTTTATAACAGTTTCTATTCTGCAGAACAGATTAGAAGAAAATTGCAGCCATAATCTGTACAGTGCAATTGCCGTGCTATAAAGAGGAATGGGAGTAGCTGAGAAGAGCAATTGGATTCCCAAAGGTGGAGCACAGTAGAGCAATATCAGTGACTTTGTAAATGAAAAATTGTTTTAATTCCCTTCTAACAGCAATAATTTGATTCTTCATAAATTTTTCCATCAAAGTGTTGTAAGGAAAAATGCTATAAAATAGAACTGCATGGCAGTGATGGAAGACAGTTGAACAAAGTGGTCAATTAGGAGATGAAAATTAAGCAAAGAGAAGAATCCATTCTGTCACATTCTGCTTGGAGCAAGAAACTCCTCTGCACTTTACATTTTATGTTTTACTTTATAGTTAAGGAAGTTGTAACTTTTTAGGTCATTCTGACCCCGCTTGAGCAAGTTACATTAGGACGGCTGCTTTGAATTCTGTGTGTCTTCATGCATTTTAGTGAATCCATTTGTTGGGTCTTTTCCATCTGTCTCAGCATCATGGTTCTGACCGTGGAACCCCCAGTGCACAGAGCTTTGGCGTGGTGGGCCTGCCCGTGGAAGGGATTTTGAGATGCCTCAGCTGCAGGAGCTGGGGTTGGGTACCGCGTGGCTGGGGAGTCCTGTGCCCAGTGGCCTGAGGACCTCTCGAGAAGGTGACAAGACGGGAGCGGCTGTCCCAGTCCATTCCGTTACCAAATGCCCACCCCATCAGAGCAGACAGCAGCCAAGACCTGTCCTGGCACGTTGGGAGGGATCTGGGAATGGCTGGTCTGCACGAAGGTCCCTCTGAACCGGCCCTTGCTGGTAGAGCGGCTGCGGGGATCCTGCAGGGTCCTGAGCTCTGCTCAAGAGGGGGCATCTGCTCGCTGTCCACAGATGACTTTTTTTCCATTGTTGAAAGTATGTAAAGAGAGAAAATTAACACAGGGCAGGAGACTTCTTGGCAGTTGTCATTTCTGTTGCGGTAGAGGCCAGTGATGGTGGTCCGGCCGGGACTGCCACGTGGCACAGAGGTACATGCAGCACCGCTGTCCCTGCCGCTAATGGGAAGCAAAGTCTAAAAATGAACAAAATCCCGCTCCTATCAAGGCAAATGGGACTTCTTCCTCTTATTCCAGTGGGAAGGAAATCAAACGAAGGGTAATATTTTTGTGGATATGGTTGTGACACAAGCCATCATCTGGGTATGGGCATCCTGTGATGCTGCCTGGGGCCCGTGTGTGGCGGACAAAGCGGTTATGTGAGCTTGTTTGCTGGGTCCGTATTTGGTGGACAGAGCGGTTACGTGAGCTTGTGGCTCTGACAGTGTCCATGGTCAAACTCCCACCAGCTTCAGGGCAAGATTTCACTTAGCATGGGAAAACATGTGGTCTCTATCATTATTTTATCTTGCCTTTGCATGGCAGTACAGCACTTCTCATGAAAATACAGGTAAAATGTTCATGGGAAGAAAAAGGAACTCAGTACCAAGATATGCTACATTTTAATCTGTGAATCCAAATCCACATTGTGAAACACAGTTTTAAATGCAAGCTTTCACCAGTAGTTGGTGTTCTTACTACAGCACCTGTGGATAGAGGGTTAATAAATATTTTCTTCAGTTCTCCCTGAAGGAGAAAAAGGTTTTTGTTTTAGTTTCTCTCTAAATATTACTTTTTTTTTCTAGAAACTTTTAATTTTTGCGCATGTTTTATTACAACTCAGTGAAAGGGAATTAGCTTTCTTTTACTGAAGTTTCAACTATGAAATTTGCTTTAATAAACTATGTAATTATTTTTTCTGCAGGGAAAATATTTAAAATGGATTGTTTCTTTTTATAGGGTTTCTTTTTTTTTTCCCCCAAATAATAAAATTATAATATTTCTGTTTTGCTTTAGTGCATTTGAGATGTTTTGAATGCTCAGAATTCAGTGTAACCAAGCAACAGTTCTTCTTTTTTATAAGGACCCATGAGCTGTAAGACGCTACAGAAATGTTCAAGTCCTATGCTGGAAAAAAACCCCATGCATAGTGTTTTCCCCATTCTATGTCATCTAAAGAAGACAGAAGTATCAAAATTTCTCCCAAAGAACAAGTAACAGATGTCATTCATTAGTAATTTAATTTCTTCTCTTAATAAAACTCAGTTGTGTGAAAAGCATAATATATTTTACTTCAGCTCTAACATATTTTGTACCATACGAGTGCCAAGCGAACTCCCAGCTGGCTATATAGGCACGATAGGGATGTCGTATACAGGCTATTATCAGAAAGAAAAGCGTCAGAGCTAGAGACTATACCTACAATATTTACAAAAGCTTGTGACCACCATCTTTGCATATTTATTAACTAAAGAAAAGCCAGGTATCTGCTGTGGTTTCTTGCAACACATAATGTCAGAATAACACAGAAAGGAAAATGATTTAACGTTTCTGATACGTAGACAGCAGCATCTGTCCTCTTGCATATATCAAACATGGCTTAATAACTTCCTATTTACTGCTTCACGGCAGAGGTCCAGTAAATAAACAACCTGACTGAATTAGTCTATTTTTATACCTCTGTCCTGTATAACAAACCTCTTGAACCACACTTAATATGAACAGCAAATTTCACACTGCACATGGAGATCTCTCAGCACAGATTAAATTAGTTATAATAAAACAATTAAAATCTATTTGCCCACAGACAGGAGGAAATGAAGGACCTGGGTGAGCAATGGAAAGGTAAAGGGTGGGTTGTCAGGACATCAGAAGAGTAAACAGCAGAACCATGATTCTCAGGAGCATAGCAGGGTCAAACTTACTGCAAGATAACTACGCGAGAGATAATAAATCAGTAGTATGTATTAAACACCAGATGGTTGTGCCCATGCAGGAAGGCACAATGGATCATGTAACTGTGGTTGTTTCTAAGGATTACTGATTCAGCCTGGCTTCACAGGGATATCCTAACAAATAAAATCTTTATGGCCTCTTCCGCTGGTGAACATTTTCATCTACTGTTTAAAGACAGGACCACATGTCTTAGCGTTTTCATTGCCCCTAATATATATGCAAAATTAATTTGTTAAGTTCACACAGTTTTAGCTGGTGAAGATTTTTTGACTATCTAGTACTGTAAAGTTGCTTCACAGCTATTATTACAAATACTCAGATGGACAGACAGGCCATTGTTCCAAGCTTTAGTTCAGCTGAATCCCCCAAGTGTTTCAGGCATAGAGGCAAACACACTTAAAAACTCCTAAACCTATTGAGTTGTCTTTCAAAATTGTCCAGGCAACAGAATTTATTTATAAAACTCTTGCAATCGTTGATTCAAAACAAGGTTTTCTTGTTCTGCTTTTCTCCTTTGTCCTCTTTGAACAATTTTCTTTGGAATGTTTTCGTTGTGCTTAGGAGTCGGAGATTTCCTGGGGCTTCTAATAAAGGCATTTGATTTCCACTCTCCACATACTTTAACAAGTCCAAGGATTTTGAGGTTTGACATTAACTTAAGAGAGCTGGAGATAATCAGCCATGGGGGTAAAAAGTCAGAGTTATGCAAATTATTTGTAAAATGTATAGAAAGCAAAAGAAATATTTCTTTAAATGTGGTTGGTGTGGGACAGAGTCTTTGTCTTAGCACAGAATATCTGCATGCTCCCCTTCAAATTTATGGCTTTGATTGAAACCTGTAAAGGGGTGATCTGTAAAGTATTCCTGCTATCCTACACTTCTCAACAGGTTTATTACCATTCGTTTATAAAATGAACAGTCTAATGAGCAGTGTTTTAGATCACAGATATCAAAGTCTGGTCATTTGTCAAGATTAGTTTCCTGTTGTGAGATTGCCTTGTGCAAAAAAAAGTGCATAACCTTGGGTTACTCTCTGGAAGCTGAAAAAATACCTATAAACACTTTATAAGATAGATTTAATGAAGATTTTATAATCTCAGAACTAAATCTAACACGGTGCAGTATGTGTGTGTGTGTATTTGTGTGAGTGTGTGTTATAATGCAGAGTACCCCAGTACGGAGTATGGAATTTTCTTATGTTGACAATGGATAAATTAAAGATATGAAGTCCATGCAGTATTGTCAGGCCAATTTAATGTTAATTTGAATGACTTAATACTACATTGATGACAATGTAATTCGTTATAACTAAAAGACTGCCTTTGGAAACATTGCTGTGAAAGCACCATCTTTCTGGCAATAATCAATTGCCAATAAATAACACAAAACATTTTCAGTTTGTGTGCTAGACATCTTTTATTTTGAGGGAAAAAAACCCCAAACAGTAAAGCAGTATGACAGCGAAGGTGCTACTCAGGTAAACAATACACTCCATAGCACAAGGAGAAGAAGGTGGATTATTTTTATGTCCCAGTTAGAAGAAACGTGAAGGGGGGGGTATATGCTTTCCTACTTAAAATTATTCGTACACCGTATTGCATTTGTGTTTTCGCTTTCGCTGGACGGTGGCGTATTTTGCGGTTTGCCTGGAAGAAAACCGGAGGCAGCACGGCCGTACCTCCGGCCGTGCGCCGGCCGCCGCAGCCCCAGTCCCGCTAGTTTCGGGCCCCGGACCGCGCATCGGCCCCCCGCTGCAGCTGCCCCCCGCCCCCCTCCGGCGCCAGCCCCCTCCCAGGGAAGGCTCCCCGTTCTCTCCTCGCTGGGGTGGGGAGGGGGGAAGCTGCGCGCCCGCCCGCCGCTGCCTTCTGCCTGGTCGTTCCCGCTCCGCGCTGCGTGCGCGGAGCTGCGCGCAGGTTCGGCCGGCTGGCAGCGGGGATGGTTCGGCTCAGCAGGACCTAACGCGCGGTCCGCGGGAGCCAGCATCTCCGCCGGTTTCTTCTTTCAAAGAGAAAGAAGTCCTTATGCTCTCGGTGTCTGTCAGAGCCTGGCTTCTGTGGTCTGCCTACAAAGGGGGCTGGTGGAGCAGGCATCCTACATTAACTCTTTCTGAGGAAAACCTCAATGCGAAGTACGCTGATCACTCAGCGTTATTTTTATTAACAGGACGACCACAGTGCTGGGGTTTTATCATCGTTATCACAGCGGCATTGCAAAGGTTTTCAGACAGATCGCAGTGCCTGTAGTGGCAGGATCGTGGTCACTTTCTGGAGTTTCTTTTTTAATATTTCTCAGACCAGCAGCACTGATTTGAATTGCAAACGAAGCCAGGAACCTGGAGGCTGCAGAAACAGCAACGGCAGCCGCATTTCCCGGTCTGGCTGTTACATCTGCAGCCGTCAGAGCTGGTACCACGCGTAGGGTCTGTCCCATCCCTCCTGATAGCTATCGATTGAATTTTACTGAAGCGTACACAGGTTAACTGTCACAGTGGTATAAATGAACTGGTGCCAGTTAGGGGAGCTGGATGCCTTCACACCAGATTTGCTAATCTTCGGAGTCTTTAAGTGTGCTCCGTCGTCACAACAGTCTTCAGACAAAAGATACAAGCTTAATTAAACTGAGTCAAATAGGTTTAAGCAGTTAAATAGAAACAACTTTTTAAAGTGCTTAAAATCTGTTTGTTTGCTCTTTTTTTCCTTTTGTGTTTTAATCCTTTCAGATATGTTATTGTGTATAGATAAAAATACTTCCTGCCTAGGAATTTGCTAGCTAAAGCATTGTCATATTTTTGTGATGTTTACTGGTCAGAACATAAAAATCATATTCCTCTCTTTGTGTTAAAGTTTGCATCTAACAGAAGAAAAACCTTGCAGACAAACCCAATAGACTGTATGAAATAAGATGGCCTATTTACTAGCAGTGGCTGTGGGTCCTGCATGGCATCAGTTTCCTTTTAATAGATTTAATTCATTATGTACCCAAAAAAGAGCCACTCAGTCCACCTCGCCTGGCTTGTACAATGCACAGCTGTTACCTTCTGGCTGTGGTCGTGCAAAGGTACGCACCGAGCCAGCAAGGTTAATAGTGTAGATATCTTGTATTAGATCGAAAGATACAGATGGGGAAAACCCACAAGTTCTTGGGCACTCAGCCTTTCTTTGGATGCCGTATGCAGATGTATTTACATTTTCTTTTCCCTCCTGCCCATTCTGTGACTCCATCATTTTGCTGAGGAGCTAGTGACTGCCATTTTGCTGTACTTCTCAGCTCAGACAAAATGGAGGCTTTGGAGGAATCAGTAACTACCACAGCCTGTGCCTTCTAAAATCGAAGATAATCACCTTTTATAAAAAAGGGGATAATTTTGAGGATGAAAAAAAAAATCAGCATACCCCATCCTAAGAGGCAGAATCTCCTTTTTTCCTGTGAACACATGGGTGCAGTTGTGTTAATTTCATTGCCAAAATGTAAATATTAATGCACCTTGCACTTTGATGTATTGCCATAAAAGACACTGAATTTCAAATCACCAAGCCCATTGTGTGATACAGGGACGTAACTTAGCTATTCGTCTTTATTTGAAGCATCCCTTTTCCTAAAAGCTCACTTAGGGACATTCCCAGTTGCCATTAGAAAAGCAAAATAAAATTAATCTAAATCATTCTAACTTTATCTTAGAAAATTAATGATGGATGAAAGAGGGGGTTTATAAAAGTTTAATAAGAACTAGTCTGGAATACAGTGTATATTCTAGAGCCTGTGATTATAGTGGTAATTTAGCAGATTGTATCACTGCCTATCTCTGCCAAAGGATGTTTCACACCATTTAAAATGCACAGTACTCCCTTCAAAGACAGGTTGTTCTGGAATAACCCAACATCCAAAGAAAAGCCGTGTTATTTCACTCCTCTCTTTATCAATTGCATGTGTGCGATTGCATGTGTGTGTGTCATCTTGTCCTCAGCAACAGCACTAAGTTTTCATGCTTGTTCCTGTGTTCATTTATCAGCCTCCTCAGAGACAGACAATACCAAAAATGGAAAGTCATGAAATCTATTCAGAATAGGGTTTAAGTGCTGAAACCAGAGAGCCTGCATAAAAAAAAGCATGAATTGGCCCTTCCTCTAAAAGGTGAATTAAAATAAATTTGGTTTTGAACAAGTTATCCAAACTCTGAGAGCTCCTTTTTGTTTCTCTTTTTGAAGAGGAACAAAACAGTGAGATAAGGACAAATCTTAGTGTTTTCTATCCAGCAAAGGTGATTTGGGAATCTCTAGACCAAAGGGAGTGAGATTTGAATAAATTGCATGCCTGTGATGTTTCCAAGAATAAGGATGCAAGTCGCCCAGTGTGCAAAAGCATGAGCCAAGCTGATCTGTAGTTAAATTAAAGAATTTGCTCTATTTAAATTCATGCAGTGTATGATCTGACATTCCCTTTGACTTTACTGCTTCTCTTTCTTACAGGCTGTTTGCTGCTAAGTGCAGTGGCTGCATGGAAAAGATCGCCCCAACAGAATTCGTGATGAGAGCCCTGGAGTGTGTTTACCACTTAAGCTGCTTCTGCTGCTGTGTTTGCGAACGACAGCTGAGGAAAGGGGACGAGTTTGTTCTTAAGGAAGGGCAGTTGCTCTGCAAAAGTGACTATGAAAAAGAGAAAGACTTGTTGAGCTCGGTCAGCCCAGACGACTCAGACTCAGGTGAGCTTTTCCCACACCTGCTCTGACTGGAAAAGCCACAAGCATTTGTAGAGCTTTCTTGTAGAAAAGTGTATCCATTTACACATCCACTTTATTTATATGCACATGCCACCTGTGCAAATTAGCAGGCACAGCTAAAAAAAAATCCCTGCTTGCAGTCTGTTCTCCCTAACTTGACTCCCTTCCTTAACTTGCTGCTTAGTAAAGGACAAAAACTTCTTGTTTTCATCAAGATATTTTTCTGTAAGATCACAAAATGTGCATCAGGCTGACTTCAGTTACCTGCGGCTTCATTCAAAGTGTGCTGTTTTCCATAGGCATTCTTCCATCCACTTAACGTATTTTTCAGGGGATCTTCTGCACACACACTGTCAGCACGGAGCTAGGAAAATGGACAAAGTAGTAATACGATTTTCAAGAGTATTCTCTCTGCCAGTCACAAATGGTAACTTTAAAAAAACCGACAAGTACAACACAGAAGTAGAGGAGAATCTGAAAGAAACCAAGAAGTGGTTGTGTTTGTGCTGCAGCAATAGCATGTGCAGTGCAGGAAGCCAGGGCAGCTGCCAGCTTGGCAAGGCTGCCTGCGTATCCACTCCCGTTAAGGCAGGCAAGTGGGCTCACACAAAAAGAAAAATAAAAAGCAGTAACTTGAATGAGGAGTTTAGTGGAGTCTGTCTCTGGATGCTTTCAGGCCAGGTACAGTGCTTGGCTCTCCTGACTTCCACCCAGACTTCTCCCTGGCAGTATGTCTCTTCTGTGCTACTAAGGCTCTAGTTTCTGATCATCTCTGTTGCCTACCTGCTATTTTGTGTCTGAGCCCCATTCTGCTGTCAACCTAGGAGATCATCTATGTGTTGACCCAAGGATAGCTCCACTATGGTTTGTATGCTACATATAGTACAGAAGTGAGACATGCAAAGTTTGCCTGTTACAGATCTCCAAGAGTCCTGCGCTGTTCCTGGTGAATGCAAACTGTTTGGGATCAAGGGACGACAGGTTCGATATCTTACTAAGATGCACTACTACTAATCTGCAGTGTGACCTCTCTCTTCAGAGGGACCTGGGGTTTGAACAGTGTGATTGCAAGAGTCTGCACCACTTGGCCTGGGAGTTAAGGCAGAGAATCGCCATACTGTGACCAGAGCTTTTGCCTTCTCCTGAAGAAGACAGTGGAGCCCTTACACCTGATAGCAGCTGATGGGTGTCTTCCCCGAGTTCTTCACAGTGATGGAAAGACAGATACTTCCTTTCCTCCACCCATTTCCTAGGGAAGGTTTTAAAAGAGAGTGAGCAAAAGCCACTTGCTATCTGTCCAGGGCTGGAAACACAGTACTGCACAGGACAAATAGTTCACACACTGGATTTGGGTTCTCCAGTCCAAAACCCAGGGGATCTAGCAGTGGTTACAGTGAGGACTGGCTTTCAGGCTCACAGGCAGTTCCAGGAGAGATGGGATGCCTCCTTCCTGTGCCATATGCACTCAGGGAGACTGAAAACCTCCTGCTGCCGGTGTGCCCTGGCTGATCCCAAGACTAGAGACAGCATGTACACAAGCTGCTGCCAACCATCATAATTGTGCACTTGTTTCCCAAGAAAATGTCTAAGAAAATCAACAATTACCATTCCATTAAGCGTACAAATGACATGAATGTTTGTCTCTGGTTTATGGGAAAATGCATTATTCCACTTTAGCTGGGAGCAGTAATTATCCTTAATCTCTAATCTGAGAGCCATATTCTCCACATTGCTGAAATTTATATTTTCTTGTCAGGAATGCTGCAAGACAAAGGTCACTGCTGACTCAGCAGGACATGCGGGACCGGGGCCTTTCTTGGAGCAACATGTTATTTATTGCCATACTGTATTTGCAGGACCTTGAGTGCTCTGCTCTGTAAATCTCATGTCGCAGGGTTTGGGCTCTTTGTGAATTTGCCTGAGGCCTGTGAGTTTCCTACTTGCCCTTCAGCATGTCATTCTCTCATCGCCAACTTCAGCATCCTGCTGTCCGCCTGTCTGTGTCCAGACAAACCCCCTTTGAAAAGCTGCGTGTGCGGGGCTGTCCCCGCGCTGCAACGATGGGCATGGGGATCCTCCTCCCCTGCCTTCCTCACTCACAGCGTGGGCACTGGTGTGGTGGCTGCTGTTTGCCAGCCAGCTGCGTTTGAGATCTGCTTTGGGCACGGGTGGGCTCTCCTTCAGGACCAGATTTTGTATTTTGTGATCAGCAGTAAGCTACCAGAGCGGCACAAAACAACCTTGGTTTCAGTTTCATTTCCCCTTGGCACAATGGGTACTTTCTTACTCCTGGAGATGCTTTTTTTTCCTCACTATTCTCTGTTAGCCAAACCCAAACCTGAAAAACAAGTTGACAAATTAAATGGGATGTTTTCTCTCCCATTGTCTAATACATTGAAAACATGCATCTCCCAGATGCCTGTGTGAGAGCAAATGATTTCACATAGCCCTGGCTGAGAGTGTGTCCTTCTCCAATCAAATATTTATCCACTGGACACAAAAGTAACTCTCCAATGAGCAATATTAATCCTCACAAACCTTTCCTTAGAAATGGCATGCTGGAAAGTTAATAATGTCATGGTTATTAAAATGACTGAACTTCTCTTTAATCATTAGGTAAAAGATGCTTATTAAAGTAAAAGGTGATTAGATTGCTAGGTGCATAATAATCAGACCCTAAAATGAATTAAAGTCTAATTTGTTAATTCCCCAAACGTAATCTTTGAGTATATAAAAATTGCAGTGTGTTTCTTCATGTTGAAGTCCCTATAATAGGATATTAATGTTTTCTGGAAGAAAAATCAGTAGTCTGGTGAAATAAAACGTGCTGAGTTGAAAAGTTGTTTTTCACAACAAAATTTGTACTTACTCTTCAACCTTTGCCACTGCGATTGAGACTTCCCAGTACAATATACTAACACATGTAATATCTCCAGACTGTACAAGTATTCAGAATTTAACTATAGAAAATGCAAGTAGTCTATTTGGTCTACACAAGCACGTATATACTTGTATGTATCTAGCAAGAAAGAGAAATTTGTACATGCACATATAGACACATTGAAATACACAGAGAAAGAATACTGATGTTTTCTGTGGGATGCAGAAATGAGATGGCAAAGATTATATTTAATATTATGTCTAGAGCTTCAAAATATTCAGAACAATACCTGGAATCTGCACTATATTTAGCTAAACAGACTTTGAGATATTTTTGTGATATTTGCATTTACACTGTTTTGCTGCCATAGCGGTGCGGGCAGTGGTACCTGTCTGCAACTAATGCTTTGGGAGAAGATGCCACTCTGCTGTGAAGGGAAAAGTGTGTGTCAGCTGGTGTGGTTGCAGCAGGTGAGCACACAGGGGACCAAGCGATGCTGGAAGGGCACAAAGTCTCCCTGTCCCAAGTCCTGGAACTATTGAAGCATATTCTGAATTTCGATCCCCTGATCAGTCCCATGCCCTC
Source organism: Aptenodytes patagonicus (assembly GCF_965638725.1). Taxonomy (NCBI): domain Eukaryota; kingdom Metazoa; phylum Chordata; class Aves; order Sphenisciformes; family Spheniscidae; genus Aptenodytes; species Aptenodytes patagonicus. The sequence continues at coordinate 13,160,095 of NC_134966.1, forward strand.
AATTAAAATTTAAACACATTTTTATGCTTTTGTCACATTTGATTTAGGCAGTGCACACAAATCTAAGATAGTCTCTTCCTGCCCATAGTTACTTTAGGTATTCAAATAAATATGGGATAATAGTTGAACCTGTTGAATAGTTTGGCACCTGAAGAGTAGTTCTCAAACACCCTGTTATCTTGGTGGAACAAGTACAATTTTATATCCTGTTTATTTTTCACCAGTTAAAAGTGATGATGAAGATGGAGATGTTAAGCCCACCAAAGGACAAGTAACCCAAGGAAAAGGAAGTGATGATGGGAAGGACCCAAGAAGACCTAAACGACCAAGGACAATACTTACTACGCAGCAGAGACGAGCATTCAAAGCATCCTTTGAAGTGTCTTCCAAGCCCTGTAGGAAGGTAGGTGCTTCATCAGGGACCTGAAGTCAGCTCTGACGCCAGGCCACGGGGGTGACAGGGTCAGGCCACAGCTCCAGATAGCCCCCTGCCCCTTCCTGCCCCTTCCTGGAACAGCAGCAGGTGCCTTGGAGTGAATATAGAAACCAGGCCAGCGTATGGCGATGCTCACCCAAATACCGTCTCAGCCTGGAGCAATCAGCAGCTTAGGACCAGCTCATTGTTATTTCTGGATATTCACCCACAGTATGTAGAGCAGCTCCATGACTGATTCCCGCTGAACAGCAATATTTGGTTCTTATAAACCATGAAGTAGTCTTTGACTATCAGAGCCCAGGTAAACAAGTGGCTTTTGCCCTTCTCCTTCCCACCACAGAGGGAGTCACTAGGCTGCTCAGCTTTGGCCCCACTACTTGTCCCTCCAGTCTTGCTTTTTTAGGAAACTTAACCCTGCTGTTGATCTTGTTTATAGCAGCTAGGGAAAGGTATAACATTGCTTCACTGATGAAGCTGGTGAAAATCAAATCTTTGCGAAAAGCAACCCAGGTAACTGTTTCCTCCTAAGTTTGATTGGAAAAAAATGGAGTTGCATCCTGAAAGCTGTCATTTTTGCAAAAAGTGACATTCTCCTGCTGATGTACAAAGTATGTCTTTTGGGACAGTGCAATGTGCCTTTTTGCCATTTTAAAGTATGAAGTTTTACCTCAACAATATAAAAAATGTTCATAGCCAAATTTGTATCTTTTTGTACAGAACTATTTTATGGGTAAAATAAAAATCATGAAATGACTTAGTGTCATTTTACACAGCTCAGACTATTTGTTCAGTATTTATGAAACTGGTAGTGATGTGAAGGGCAGAACTTGAACAAACTATGCAAAAATATCAGGAATTTTTAAAAGTAATTATGTACATGCAGGTTTTTTTTAGTACAGGCATATTCCTCCTAACATAAGTGATTAGTTTTTTAAAAAAATACAAAAAATTACATCATTAAACATTTCCTCCTATAGGTCAGAGAAACACTAGCAGCTGAAACAGGACTCAGCGTGCGAGTTGTCCAGGTCTGGTTTCAAAACCAAAGAGCAAAGGTAGGTTGTTTGTCAAGTTCTCAAAAGTAAAACGCAAATTGTCCTCCAACACAGATTTTCCCCCCTCCCCCTAGATGTAGTGCGTACCACAGAGATCCCAGGGACTGAACTGTACATATTTTGCATGCACTGCTGTTTACATCCATACAAGAGAGGCAACTTTCAAACACAGACATTAAGTTCATGTACTCAAAGCAACATGAGGTTGGGAGTAAATTTTGCATGCAAATATGCATGCAAATATGAACTGGAAACTAAAATGTTTAAGCTTAGAAGTGAAACTGAACCCATAGTGGTGTGTGCATGAATATAAATGGTCTGTACCAATTGATTCAATGTTTGCAGAGAGTTTTGTAAGGAAATAAAATTATTTCATTCAGAGCCCTGAGATTGTTCTGTTCTTCTTTTATTCAGATGAAAAAACTAGCACGAAGGCATCAGCAGCAGCAGGAGCAACAAAACTCGCAACGACTAGGGCAAGGTAGGGGATTTGTGATGAAGGCAAAGCAAGGGGAAAAGAATCTGCAAGGTTTCTTGAAGTGCCATTCCCACATAATGTCTTAGGTACAGCCACACAGGGCATGCACAAGTCTGTGGATAATGTGTGCCATCCTCAGTGGAAACACACAGAGGTGCTGTATCTGAGTGCCCACCCCAGGTTATCCCAGAGTTCTCCCATGGGGCCAGACCCTGGAGGTGTTTACACAGAAGCTGTTACCTCCTTTCTGTGTGCAGTACAGAGGTGCTTTCACTGGAGGAAATCTCACGCCAGGTAGATCCTCCAGTTTTTTTTCTCCTGAAGAAAGGGGGACCATGCTTAGCTCGGCATCTGCAGGCTGCTTGCAAGGGCGTCAGCATCGCTGCCACAGCCAAGGCACAGGGAGCCCCTCCTGTGCCCCAGCAGCTGGGGCAGGAGGTGCACAGAGGCACCAGGGCTTGCCCTGCTGCTCTGTGGATGCTCTTGAGGTTCTCCAACTCCCAAGGCCTTGCAGCCTCAAATCCTCCTCTTTACGCAGAGCCAGAAAAACTGGTACCAACAGAAGTTAGAGAATAATAGGGCTATGTCACGGACAGGACAGACTTTGGGAAGATATGGTCCAGCACCCAGGAGCTCCAGAAATGATATAGTCAGAAACTAGAATCATAGAATCACAGAATCATTAAGGTTGGAAAAGACTCTAAGACCATCAAGTCTAACCGTCAACCCAACACCACCATGTCCACTAAACCATGTCCCTAAGCACCTCATCTACACGTCTTTTAAATACCTCCAGGGATGGTGACTCAACCACTTCCCTGGGCAGCCTGTTCCAATGTTTAACCACTCTTTCAGTAAAGAAATTTTTCCTCATGTCCAAACTCATGTCCAAACTACAAGTCTTTCAACTTACTGCTCAGGGTTGTACTCTCAGTCAAAATTTGGAAGGCTTGTCTGAATGACAGGACACACCTAGCTGCGTTCACTCTGCGCTTGGGTTCAGTATTGCCACTGATGCTACTGTCTGCTGCTTCTTTGTTCCTAAGCAGTGACTGTACCCTCCTGTTTGCTTTGCAGAAGTAATGTCCAACCGAATGGAAGGGATGATGACATCTTACACACCACTTGCACCACCACAGCAGCAGATTGTAGCAATGGATCAAAGCAGTTATGGCACAGACCCATTTCAGCAGGGTCTTACCCCTCCACAAATGCCAGGCGACCACATGAACCCTTATGGTAAGGCATGCATCATTCTGCCACATCAGAAATAGCAGGGTTTGTATGCTAGTTCACACACCAAAGGTGCAGTAGAGTTACTTGCTTTTATAATATCTTTTCTGGGATTTGTACCAGGGAATTTGTACTAGTCCATTTTGTGTGTATATTTTCATGTACACATAAGGGGGTAGAAGAGAGCTCATCCGAGGCTCTGGACACCCTTCAGAACTATTTCACACTGTAATTCTGATAAATGATAAACCAAGCAACATCACCGCTCCAGCTCCACTTTTTTAAACTACTATCCAAGACATTGAAAAATAAACTACCAAATTCTAGCTCCCTCACAAGTTTTTCCTTTTTCTTAGAAGCTTTGGGGAAAAAGTGCCTTGAAAAGTGGTCTAATAAAGAGAAGTAATCTATTCATTCCAAAATGAATAAGCACCCCTCTAAGATCCCTCAGACTGGATGCATGGATTTGTTAAAGAACAGTTCTTGAGCTACTAAGAGATGTGTCACCACAGGACGTTTCTCCTGCATAATTTTATTCTCTGCCCAAAATCAAGATGATGGTTTGCTTTCACGATTTCCTGACCACACACCATCAAGTGGATAGGTACACCAAACGCATCACAAGCATTAAATGCCTAATAATTGATTCTGGACAATTGCAGTGTGGCATTTAAATAAAATTTAAGAGGATTTCTCAGACTGTGATTATTGGCCTTGCTGTAGCCCACAAGGGCCTGTTACGTTAGGCTCGTTTCTGCTGACCAGGAGCACTTCATTGTAGAGGTCCACGTGCATATCACTTTCACGAGCACGGCATGCACACGCCAACAAGAAACCTGCTTTGGGTCTGTGTTATTACTTTTCCCACTGAGACAAGTCCATGGTACACACCAGGCAATTTGTTAAATCCTGTAAGAAGCTGAAGACATCTGAAATGCTAATGAGCATTAGACGGCTTGTGATTTTGTTGCTAACAATTTGCTTGGCTTTCTAAGCAAAACTCCTTGAGAGGCAGGTTCTGTGCTCCAAACCCAGTGCAGGAGATAGCGCAAAGCCGTTTCAAATGAGTGCATGAGGAAAAAGAGCCTGACTAACACTTTCTTAGTGCTCACAGGACTTGAGCTAGAGCTCTTTCTGGTACCTTAAGAGTTGAAGTAAGCTGAAATCTTAGTTGCTAAGGGAAATAAAAGGTGCTGTTCCAAACCAGCCCCAAAAGAGTGGAATTTTCTGAAATGAAAGCATGTTTACAACTGTAGCTCACTTGAGGCTAGGGAAGTGGGGTCTCCTCCTGGGTCCCATTGCATTCGTAGATCTGTCTTTTACCTTGTATGTAAATGAAGACCATTACTGGTTATGGCTCTCAGACCGCTTCTCCCTGTCGCGGACACTCAGTGTCTGGTCCCACCTTCCTCAGTGGCCCCGGTGCCCCCGTGAATGCCGGATCCCAGCTCACGGAGAGCTGGGGACATGCTCTTCCCTGGCACAATTTGCTCCTGTCATCAGCCAAGACTCTCTTTTGTGCTGCTGACTGAAGTATAAATTAAATCCTGGCAGATTTGAGTGGCACTGCTGCCAGTTGAACTCTGCAAATTGGTTGCTAGCCTTCCTCTTTGTAGGTCAGACCCTTAGAGCGAAATTATGTTAATGTGTAAAAACAAAATCAGGAGCATTCCCTTTTGCTGCAGTGTGCAACATACGAGCATCTGTGTGTACTGTGTCCTCCCCTGGCTGCACAGAATCCAGCTTAACATATACGTTTCATTTGCAGGAAACGACTCCATTTTTCATGATATCGACAGTGATACCTCTTTAACTAGCTTGAGCGACTGTTTTCTTGCCTCTTCCGAAGTTAACTCCATGCAGGCTAGAGTAGGAAACCCCATTGACAGGCTGTACTCTATGCAGAGCTCATATTTCGCCTCATGAAAATAAAAGAAAACAAACAGCCGGCGTATATTTAGCCAGTGACTTTTTCCAGTGCAGACTCTACAGCCATATGTTGCCCAGCTCTTCCTTCACAGTGACTCCTGCTGCCTCTGGACTGCAAAGAGCATTTTTAGGAAGACTATATCTGTGTGCATATATGTGTATGTATGTATATATATATTAATACCTACCTATATACATACATATATATATAAACAAAACGCATCCACCAGTCCCATACCCTTGATTCCCAGCTTGCACCAGACCACGAGACAAGCACGGAAGGAACAGAAGACCCTGCTCGTCAGCAGCCTTTGGTTTGGTTTGGTTTGAGCTCATCGTTGTAAAGGAAATGGATTTTGCGGAAAGCTAGACCTTTTCCTCCTTTCTCTCTTCCTTTCTTTTGGATGTTTAAAGTTTTTTTTTTTTTAAAGCCACTGATACTGACATCAGTCGACCATATGACAAATAAATCAAAGAAACTGGAGATTCCTCCCTTTTCTTACTGCATGATTCATACTATGTTGTGGATAAATTGCCATTTGAACTGTGAGAAGTTAATGTAAATGTGACGTTCAACATTTGTTTCCTTTCTACACTTTTTCTACATAACCTAGATCTGCTCATTAGTTTATAGCCCTTATGCATATGATACTGAGAAACTGGTTAACAGTAATATTTGTGGAGAAAGCCAGTGATTTCATAATAAGAAAGGTCTATGACCCTGGAGAGGAGATGCATGTTAGGGACAGAGGCATTTAGGTTAGTATTGATCTTAAATAATGAAAACTAAAGGTGCTTACAAGACAGAGTTTTTTAAATTTTTTTTTTAAGTGTGAGAATAAAACATTTACAATTGTTTGTAAGTATTGCAGTGCCAAATTTCAAGTCTAGACCATGATTGGCAAACGTGTTGTTCATTCTGTTCTGTTTATTTATGTTTTGCATGAGGCATAAATGTGCTATGCTCCATTGTGCATCTGGAATAATTAAGCACTCCTTTAGTTAATTATCTCGCCTCAGCAAGAATATATGATATACAGTTCTAGCCTGAACCATCAGAAGTCCTGAAATGTGCACCAACTGGGGAAAAAAACGTATGAAAGAGATCACAATGGGAGGTTTAGATATGTTGAGCTGGAGTCCAACCCAAGTCCTGCAGGTTTCACACTGATGGGAATCCTGTATTTACATTAAATACTCCAACTAACCTATTAGTGCAAATGTAAGAAGAACATGTGCACAAATTGAAGGGAATGTCCCAGCTGAAGTCTGAATGTCTCAGATGCTGAAGTTTGAGCGTATGTCATATAGGTTTTCGTAGGGCATAAAATATCATAAATAATAATAGTATAGTTATAAATATTGCCTGGTGATAATTATAATGTGGAGAGGCAGACAAGTACGGTCATGGCTCTTAGTGGAGAAAACTTCATGGGGAAAATTTGCCAGAGTAATATCAGTAATTATAGGGTGTGTTCAAAATAGAGCTTATGGGGAAAGATTGGCAGGATAGGCACTTTCTTAAATAAATACCTTTAATATATTGACCATAATAGCCGAAAACAAGTCCAAAGCATCGGTTAATCCGACTCCTCCAGGCTGAGGACTGGTACCAGGCCAGTGCTGCAGAGTCTCCCGTGGGGCTCAGCACCTTCTGCAGGATCACGGGACTCTCTGGGACTCCTGTCATGGGGGAGGCCAGAGCGGGGACCCCGCAGCCTCAGCACCCGGGGAGAGAGCAGCCCCGCCGAGTGCCAGGGGCACCACGGCCGCAGCAGAAGGGGGTCCTGCTGAGGAGTCCCGCAGACAGCTACCCGCCCCTTCGCTGACGGAGAAAGGTCCTCCTTGTGTCCTGGAGGGGTGGATGGCAAGGATCAGATGATAGGTCTGAGGGAAAAAATAAGGTCACATTCCTCCCCAGTGTGGGAATGTGGACCAAGCATGTTAGAGGTTTCTTGAGAAAGCAAAGTTTTATCTGCAAGATAAGTGTGTGTATTTTCACTCTGTGGAGGCGAGGAAGGCACTGGGGGAGAAGACTGTGTGTGTGCAGTGCAGGAGAGCAAACGCAAACCCTTCCCACTGCTGCGTGGTGGCAGACCCGCCGTCTGCCGCACACACAGCCCTTCGCGAGCGAAGGGACCCATGTCTCTGCAAGGATGCTGGGGTGATGTTCCCCTCCCTGCAGGTTACCATCTCCTCCCTCTGTGGCAGCAGCCCGAACTGCTGGCTGCCATGGCCAGGGAGATGGGTCCATCGCACCCATATGCTTTTGCTAGCAACCGTTCTCTCGCTTTCTGACAGGGATGTGGATTTTCAGTTAAAGGCTGTGAGCCCTTGGATATGTTTTGGAATTGGAAGAATTTTCTTTTCTCACCCATCCCCTTCAATTATTTTTCCCTTTCCTTGTGTATCAAAATAACAATTTCCTTTCTCTCTGCATGATAGCAAACATCTATAAAGAACTCAGGTGATCCTCACTGCTTGCAAGGCAGAAGGCAAGCAGATTTCATATGGCACATTATAAACATTTGTCATCACCGATCTCAATGGATTCATCAAGTTTTCCTCCCCACCCTTCTGCTGTGCTACTTTAGAGTCATAGAAAAGCATCTTCACCATCTCAAACATACCGGGTTTATAGACTCTACACATAGGCACAACCTTGCTTCATCCCTCATTACTGGCAGGATCAAAATGGCATTTTTAGTGTTTACAGGGACTTATATGAGAACTATAATGTGACCTACAGTTTGGAGAACTGCCTTGTCCCAACTCTACCTCTGCTTCTGGGCTGGATGTTGAAAAAACAATCCATTTCCAAGGAAAGAATCAGATATCCCATTTTATAGCTGAAGTAACCATAATCTTTTGCTGATTTTTTGGATGACTGTTTGCCACCTTTTTTTTTTTTCTTTTCATTGCTTGTACATACCATCTCCTCTTCCCTTGGTGTATTGTATGATGATGCCTTAGCTTTCCCCCCCCCCCCATATTCTACCATCTCTGGTGCCACGTGCACGGCACAGTCAAGCCCTCTGGCATGTGTAACGTTTCCCATGCCACTGTGGGTTGCTGCTGGTCAAGGGAAGGAATGCATAGCCAATGATTTCCAGCGGACCCGTTATATCTGGCAAAGGCCAAAGTTCATTAAAGCAAAATAAATGTCACTTTTTTTTGTGGAATGAATTACCCTACTGGAGTGTGATCATTGTGGTTTTAACCTGGGACCTGCAGTAAAAGATTATATAGCAACCTCTGACCTTTCTGATTTCTGCTTTACTCTTCTATTGTCAAGGGAATGTCACCGATCAGGTGGAAGTAAAATGTTTAATGGGCCATATCACAGTAATATCTTACACTGAGTCAAATTGATAAACTCTTGCCAAAAATTCTTAGCATCTGGCACTTCCACGGAAACCACAAACAATGATTGCACATATGGGAGCTTGAAGGCTAGAGGTCATGACAGCAGTTTATTACATGCACCTTACAGTGATCATTTTCCCTAGGAAATTAACCCCTCTCTAATATAAATGCATCAAGTGAGCTCTTCAAGGTGTTTCAATCATGTTGTTTTGGCTAAGCAAGGAATACATGTTAAGCTAAAGTGGTGACAAGATGCAATTAAGTAAAAGATGATTGATTAGGTTTCAGTGTTTGCTCAATGATGTTTAAAAAGATGATTGTGAGATCAGAATGAATATGCTAGGTACTAGCTTCCTCAGAGGTCTTTATTGTGCAGTTGCCAGATCTGTAACAGTGGCACATAGAGATTTCCCAGCATTCAGAAATGGTTATGGAGCAGTGTGGCCCTCGATCCCACTGCCCAGCTCTTGGCTGGGCAGCAGCACGTTTCCATTGCACGGCTGACTGTCGAGGGGACGATTCCTACCATGCACTGCTGTTCTCAAGCCCCCTGTTTACCACAGCACCATGGATTAAACCCTGTATCATAAGCAGCTAGGGGCTGGTGGTAAATGTGTTTCATGGTCACGACATGGAAGACAATTATATTGCTGTAAGTAAAGTGTGGTGGTGGCGATCACTAAGACCACCATCCTAGGCATTTTGATCTCCTTTTCTTCTTTAAACTCTGTGATCAAAAACATCCAGATCACTTGGCTCAGTTGCTGCTAACCGTGCCTGAGGTGTGACTCACGTGAGTCTCACGATGGCTCCTGAGTGGATTTTTCAGACCCACCCTGCACAATTTGGATGAGTATTATCAGGTCCTTTGAAGGGGTCATTGCCGCTCTGTCAGCAGCAACTTGGCCACCTCACTGCGCCGTCATTGCATGGGGAAGGTCCTTCATGCTGGCAAACCTTCCAGGGATGATGTGAACCCACTTACCTCTTCCTACTGTGCTCAGGACTCCCTTCCAGTTTCCTTAAGGATCAGAAGTATGTCCCAAGCCACCGCCCCAGGTGCCCCAGAGAACCCGGCTCTGTGATGCTGCTAGGGATGCTGCAAGCTGGGGTCTGTGAGAGCACCTCTTTGAATCGTGTCATAATAATTCTGGTTGTTCCCAAAAGTCACTAGAAATTAACAGCAGAATCCAGGAGGAAGGGAAGGGTTCTTACAAGCCTGGAGCTTGGTCACAACAGTGAAAGGGCAGAGAGGCTACTGAAGCACATCAAAGCCATGGGAGCTGGAGCCACAGTACCCAAAGTCTCAAGTGCTCAGGATAGTGCTTTACACAATCCCATGCCCAAACCATGTCATGCATTTCTGAACAGCAGATGCTCCCTGTGTGTGCGGGTCCGTCTCCAGCCTGCCCTCCTCACCCCAGTGGTATGGGACAGCCGACTGCTGCACCCACAGCAGCGTGGCCAGGGCGTCGGGCGTCTGTTCTCTCTGGTTAGGGGGGTACTGGGGTGTTGGCTTACCTCTTGACAGGTACCTGAAGTCTTTTGGCTTTGGTGAGATTTAAGCGCGGTCTTGCTCATTTGAGGCCTATCTGAATAAACTGACAACCATTTGCCCTCCTCAAGGATGCAGCCCGGGTCCCCTTGGTTCTGCACACCCTGTTTCTGCTCAGCAGTGACTGTGAAGGGACTGCCAGATACTTTGCATTGGGAACTCTGTTTTTAAGTGAACACCCTATTTTTTAGCTGTGTATGGCTGTATTACTTGTATATTTATATATTCTGTATTTATGTTATCGAAATGTAGTATTTTGTAGCTGTCTGTTACAATTTGTTTAACTTGTAAAAAATATGACTATGCTCTCTCATACTTAACCAGCTGCCTCTCACTGTAGATTCTCTGCTCCTTTCCCTCTGTGTTGGTAACAAACCACCATAATGTATGTAGATCGGATTTTTTTTTTTTTAATTTAATTACTTGTCATTGTTAAATTATTTATTAGTGTTTTTAAATTTCATTTCACTGCATTTTTTTCCTGCCACCATTGCCTGGCAGCTAAGATACATGAGTTTCTCATACATTATGCTCCTTTCCACGTGCACATGCATGTGCACACACATACACACACACACTAAACAAAAACAGAAAAAGAAAAAAAAAGAGAGAGATTACACTTCAGTATATTTGTAAATAAAAGCAACCTGTAAACAAAGCAGGATTTTCTTTCAGTGTGCAGTTCTTTCTTTGCTTTTGCAGACTGAAAGCGTGTTCTCTGTATACCGGGGATGGCACCACTGTTGTCTCAAGCAGGAAAACCAGAGGGCTGTGACAGCTGAGCACTGCATTAATATTTTTAGTGGTGTGGAACAGTAGCCCAGGCTGCTCAGTGGGTGCCCTTCTTTCTTCCAAGGGGAGACACAGCAAAGGCAATGGCAGGGTCTCCTTTCACACTGTTCTTTGGCCTCTGCAGGTTGAGAGTTCCTCTGTAGGGATGGGGACAGTCTTTTACACATCATCACGGCCCTCAGCCATTTTTGCATGAACTAGTTGAGGATAGGAGAAGTCTGTAGGAATTAAAAATGGTGCAACCAGACCAGCCACTCAGACGGAGCTCTGTCAGGCCCAAGATGGGGGGGGGCAGGCGCTTCTTGTTCCTGGCAGTGCCAGGAAGGCTTACTCTGAAGCACATGGATATGACTAGTCAACTGCAATAAGCCCAGTAGCATTTTGGGCATACCTGGGGTCACGACAAGCCTGGGTGCACCACTCCTCTGCCACTGGCCACAGGCACAGCTATAGGAGAAACCAAAGAAATACCTGTTCATTACAGCAAACAGCTTACACCATGAACACAGCAACTCACTGGCCCTCTGCTTCATCCATTATGTAGCAGACGTCTGGAGGATGAGCAGTGTTTCGGATGGTGCATGAACTGCTTCAGGGGAAGACTTCAGTACTCATTGCTACCATCTGCTGTGGAGGTGTCCAAGAGCCAGATAAGCTTGCGGAGGTAAGGGCTATTTGCTGCTGTTAGCAGCGCTCTGGGTGCAGCCTCTAACGTTCCTGCTGTTTGCCAGGGCTCAGCGGTCTGGCAAGGAAAGGCTGACTCGGCGAACCTGCTGGGCCCATGCCCTGAGCAGCCCCCGCTGGCCACAGCCAGAGATGGGATCCTCACCCAGTGAGACATGGTCTGGTCCTGTCGGTCCAGTTTTGTTGGAAGGCAAGTTAGAAACTGTTAATAGGCTCCCTTGAAAGTTTGCTATTAAAACTATTTTTAAGCTGAGAATTATGATTTCCAGCTAAAAGCTGTTTTTCACCTACAGAAAGCATATGCTTAGTTTTCCAGAGAAAATTTTTATTTTTTTATAGAAATAAAATGTCTCAAATGGAAAATTTCTGACCAAAACCTGCTAGGTTTTCAACAGACACTGTGAGAAAAGAACATTTTCTGAAAGAGATATTCTTTAAAGGGAAGCAAAGCAGAGCAAATGCAGGTGTGGAAAGTGAACCAGCTCCAGAACTAGGCAGCCAGATAAGCTGGGCCAAGGTTTTTAACCACTTTTTCTCTGCTTAAGTGACAAAGAAGTGGCCATGTGGTTATTATTTTATTATCTTAACCAATGCCATTTATCCTTAAGTGAAAAGCCAGCGGTATTGCTGACTCGGAGGAGCAGCACAAGAAGAGAGGTGCAGAGCTGCAGGGGAATGAGGAAAGCCCGGCTGTCCATCTCGCTTCTGCCCGGCATTCTGGGCCTCTCCTGAGCAGGGCCTGCTCCTCAGGCTGGCTGTGCATGGGGACAGGGAGCCAACCTAAACAGCCTGCCTTGGCAGAGGAACTGTGCTGCTCTGCTGGTCCCTGCCACAGAGGGTTCATACTGGAAAACAGAGTGCTAGTATCCTCGGTGTTTGGGCTCAGAAAGTCCTCTCTGCTGCCAGTTGTTTCTGTACAGGCAGCACACAGGGACCAAGCTAGTGTTACAGCCCTGTCCAAGGACCACATCCCTGCGGGTCCCCGAGCATCCTGGGTTGCCCTGCATGGTCAGCAGGTCTGTGCAGTCAGGGGGGCTCACCAGGACTGATGGCAGGAGTGCAGCCAGCAGCCCCAGAAAGTCAGCTCCGTTGTCCAAAGAGGCACATGTTGTGTTTGCAAGCCTCAGAAATTATCCTCTCCTCACATGCTGCTGTACAGGCTCCTGCTGAAGCTGCACTTGGTATTTCCAGCAACCTAACCACAGCACATCTGTCTGGAGTGAGAAGTGGGGCCCTACGCTGGAGCTGAGATGGCTGGTCTGCCTGTCTGGCCAGGCGAGGGTTGTGGTCGGCAGACACGTGCCGCAGGCAGGCAGGCCAGCCCAGGCGCTTGCCAGGCACCGTCTGTAGGGCACAAACCAGCACAGACAGCTGCCAGGCCCTGGTGCAAGCCCAGAGCGTCCGCTGTGCCTGAACTGCCACCAGCACTGCCCCGGCGCAGGCTGACGTGGCAAAAGCCCTGGCAAAATGGCATGTGGCAGCTGTGGTGATTTCAGAGAGATCTAAAAGGATCTTTTCCTGCAGCAAAATGCATGCAAGGGGAGTTGCATGCTAAAATAGACTAATGTGTATAAATATTACCAATGCATTATAAAGTATTTATCTAGTAATGGCAAATTTGAGACCAATATAAAATGATAGCTACATGACGGTGTCTCTCGGGCCATGTAAACATGAACATGAACTTCAGCTGAGGTTTGATCTGGTCACATCTGATTACTCATTGCCATTCCCCAGGTCCAGAGACACTACATTTCTTTTCATGCCTCAGGCATAAAGTCACAATTTCTATTTTTTATTAAAAATCAAAACATACAGCTTTACAGCTAACCTGATATGACCAAAGAGGGCAGCCCCGTTTCCACCCCCCACTGCAGGTCACACCATTTCAGCACGTCCTTTGTAGCCCTTGTGCAGCAGGGTGAGTTCATCCGGCTTGAAAAACAGTCCATTAAGGACCAAAATGACAGCGTTTTCCCCTGGAACAGCTGCTTAATCTGACTTGTGCTATAAGCACAGGGCTGCAAGAGTCAATGAGAGAAAGGGAATGCACTGCGGAACTGGGGCTGGGCTGAAGGAACCCCAACTGCCCTTTCCCATGGCAAGCCACAGTTTTACCGGTGGGGATGTGGTGCACCGCAGGTGGAGGATGTCAGAGAACTGCCTGGTCTTTCCCACTGCAGTTTGCACATCATGCATGCAACATCACGCAGGGCACAGTATGTCAAGAGGTGGTAGCTCAATGACATAATAAATATCGGTTGTAAGTATTTAAAACTTTTTTCCAATATTTAGTTCCTAAGGATGCGCATATACATTACTGCTGAGCACGAATCTCTCTGCTAAAACTCTCTCCGAGGTAAAGTAGGATACATAGCCCTGAGTTCAACCTGAAGGCCTGATCAATAAAGCATCTTTGTTCCCAGTTGGCACCTTCTTTCCCTTTTGCTGTCCAGCTCCAAATTGCATCATCCTGTCCCCCGTCATGCTTGTTATTGGTGGAATGTCACTAAGGAAAAATGAATTGCCATTAGCAATTGGTTTCACCTAAGTCAGATTTAGCTACTCAAATATTCATGCTCTGCGTGCATCTAATATTTATGAAGGAAGAATTACTGAGTTGCCCATAGCCATTTCTGAATCTCCCCAAAAAGATAGGTGAAAGGGATCAGCAAAAAAAGAAAAGAAAAAAAAAAGATGATTAATACATTTGGGGCTTGGTGTTCTGCATTGTTTGTACTGTGTTTCTCTTTGGTGTCAGTGAGACAGAATGAAGACTGATTTATATGCCACAGCTGTAGCAAACAAAAGAAGAAGCGACCAGGGAAATGGCTAGAGGTAAAAATGCCGGTGCAAAGGGCTAAAGGCCTGCACCTGGGTACTGCTTCCCATGCAGTCTACCCCCCTTGGAGCACCTTGTAAAATCAGATTATCTGCTGGACACAGGAGTTCAAACAGCCCTTCAAAAGATTTGTCTTAATAATTGCTGCCTTATCTTAACTTCTGGTTTTTTATCAGCCAAACTGCTGCTGGGAGGCAGATCCTGAGGATAAGGTGCTGTCACTCTTAATTATTATTACCTCTTATAATGAAAACACATTTGTTCATCCTTCTGTGCGTTTGGAAATGGTGTAACTAATGAATATCTAGTGTTTTATCAATATTTTCAATAACATAAAAGGAACATTACGAATATGGCCCCACTGTATAAAATGATTGTACATTAAATGCTATTAAATAAATAGCATACTTGCTTCTCATTTATTTGAATTCAAATATAAACCAATTACTCAGTAAGAATGAAACACATTTTTACATTCTCAGAAAACTGTTCTTTCCTGAAAACCAAATTTTGCAGTTAAGATGCTGTGGGGCTATTCTCCATCACAGAAGGAACATGGTAATTAGCACTAGAACCAGCAGGTACATTCTGAAATGAGAGAGATGATAGAGAATGCTATTTCTTTGTTTACTTATGATGGGAAAACAAAACAATTCTCTTTGAAAGCCCACTAATGAATTTGGCTTGTAGTATTTATCAAAGCAACAGCCACCGTTTGCATTCTCATACTGTTTTTTCTCATACTTTGAGAACTAAATATGAATTACTCGGATGCAGTGAAAGCACACTGTCCATTGTACCTGTGGACGACCTTAAATTCAGAAATGATCTGCACATATCCATCTCCTTGGCCCGCAGGTCCTCACTTGGGTCTGACAGTTCCCACCGATGGTGGCTGGGGTTGGACTCACTCGTCATTGCCAGCTCATCAGTGCACTGCGCTGAGCCCCAGGGTTTTGGCATCATTGCTTCTGCAGATCACAGGCTCTTTGAGTATCACACAGTGAGCAAGACATGATATTAGACATGACCAGAGCTGCGCCCCAAACTGCAGAGGAAAGAAAAACATACTGCGTGGAGAATTATGTAAACCAACATGAATTAGAGCAATGCACATTTTAGTGGCTCTTGATGGAGTATTTGCTCTTCTCTACCCTCTGGATTTACCCTTTTGCTCTTCTCTACCCTCTGGATTTACAATAACTGATAATCTTTTGACCTTTAGTTAATAAGAGGGCATCACATTGTCTCTTCTTTAGCCAAAAAGAGGAAATGGAGTGATATTTTTGTATGCCTTTGGGATGGTGCGTCCACAAGGAACTACGCAGGGGACTAACACGACATCTGTTTGTTCAAGAAATCTTCCTGCTCACCACTTGTGCCAGCTAGTCACCAATTAACTGGTAGTGAATACGAGATCCATTCCTAGCAGCAGCAGATAATGAGGGTTTGATTAGACCCTGGCATAGTCAGATGATGTCTGAAGGAAAAAGGATTTTGGAAGACAGGCAGATAAAAGCAATGCTTTTATGATAAGCATTTAATAGCTGACACCAAGAGTGACAGGCTGGAGCTGTGAGCAGAGCCCAGAAGCCTGGCTCCAGTGCTCAAACTACTCACATCGTCTGTCAGCGACACACAGATTTTTCTCATTGTCTTGTGCTTGTGTGTCCCTCCCCTTCCAAAAAAATCTTTCCGTATGCTGCGATATTTTACTTCTAAAAAGCCTTATTCAGAATTCAAGTGGTTTTGTCAGAGTTGAGCCATTTTTCCATACAAATCACTGTAGAAAAGGGTAAGTCACTGAAGGATTTCTTACAGCTTTCTACCTGAGATATTATTTCCTGAAGAAACGATCAACCTCCTTTTGGAGCATCAGGACTATGACTGCCTCAACACAGTTCTTCCCAAAAAATACTTTTAGCTCTTCTGCTGCTTCAGTTCAGTGTTTGAGACATTGTTTTGGGAACTGTGAAGAGACAGAGGTGACAAAATGAAGTTGGGAAGCTAGGTAATGGTAGTGGCTGAAAGACATGGAGTCACAAGGAAGATGACAGTGACCAGGACAATGGAGAGCTGAAGTTATTTTCCTCACGCCATGAGGATGCCTTCTGGTCCTCTGAGACAGGACTGAGGAGAGAGTGGCTTCAGGGATCTTGTGTTGCCTCCTCCCCACAGTCAGAAATGGACATTAGCTTTGTGCAATTGCTGAAGAGACCATGCACATAGTCCATTCACCCCTTTCTCCATCCATCCGGGTCTCAGTGGAGCAGCAGCATTCCTTCAGGCTCCCGGCAGGGGCCCAGACTCAGTGGCAGTGGCTGCTCTGGACAGAAGCAGGGGGTGGAGGAGAGCCTGGGCAGCTGCCTGCAGAAGGCAGGACCAGGGCAGGAGGAGGACGGAGCTTGCACCTCTTGCAGGCCCAGTGTGCTGCCTCCTCCCGTCAGGTGGTGGGGCCCGGGGGCACGTCCAGGACCCCTGTGGGAGTTGGGATGAGGACAAGGAGGGTGATGGAGACAGGGCCTGCAGAGGAGCAGACTCTGCATTGCATTGATGTCCGCCTCTGTACGAAGCATTTCAGGGAGTGCCTTGGGAAGAACACCCCTCTGCTTTGTTACCCTGGCTGCAGTCATATACTGACCCTTTTAGCCATGAACTTCCCTAACCCAGCCCTGGGGACAAGCCTTGCTCACCAGGTGGAATGGGGACCTTTCCCCAAGTACAGTGTGAAAGTGCACGCTGCTGCACTGGCTCAGTGAGGACATGGGTCACAGCACTTAATGCTTTTCTAAGGAAGGTGTTTCACAACACAGCAGTCTGTATTATTAAAATGAGGAACATGGGATATGAAATGCCTTTTCCTTCCAAACACCCATTCTATAATTACCATGCCCTCTCCCCCCGAGGGAGCGTGTCTGTGGGTGTTGTGTAATGGTTATTAGCTGCACACCCACAGACAGCCAAGACATGCAGCTCTTGCCACCACACCTCCCTTGTTACCAACACTGCTTAATCAGGCTCGCTTAATTTGTTCCTTTGTTCAACTGGTAACAAGTAAACTGGTGTCCAGCAGAACACAATGAGTTACTCCTGATCAGATTACCAGTGATCTGTCCCAGCTGGGGCATTCCCTCACACCTGTGTTGTCAGATTAACGTTGATAAGGAGCTGCTGATAAGCATTGCACAGAAGTGCTCCCAGTGAAACGCGTGCATTCCCTTGATCTTTCTTTACACCTTAGCGCTATGTGAAAAGCTTTTGCTTTAGGACTGAGAGGAGGAACCAGGTAATTATACTCCCGATGGCAATAGTCTTTCATGCAGGACACAGCAATGGAAACCTGCTGCTTACTGAAGCAGGCAAAATATGTGACTAAAAAAAATTAATCATGAAGATCTGGATAACCTAATCTCTTTTTTTTCTTTACTATAAAGAGGGAGAAGCCCTGAGATCTGTACACTAGAAAGAAACAAAAGTGTGTTTGAAGGCAGGTTGATAATAGGCTGGCAGCTCCAGGGATGCACCAGGGATGCAGCTTCACACTATGATGCAGCCTGTATCTGAAACCGTGCACCCAAACAGGGCCATTTCTGCTTGGTTCTCTTGGCCCTCTGTATCAGCTGATTGAAACAGAAAGCTGGAACCAATATCCCAGTTGTAGTTCATCTGCCTGCCTAACTTCCAAAGGCAAGTCAAAGAATGAGTCTCAACAGCTGTACTTCATGAACACTTCTTCCTTCAGTTTGCAGCTATTCTCCTGAGAACACCAGCAAGCATAGCCTGTGTCTGTGTCCCAGTTCACTCCAGACGTTTTTGTATGTGTTGAGTTGTTGCAATTACATGTCCCATTCTTAAAAATATTCCTTTTCTCACTGATACATCATTAGTTAGTTTGCAAAATGCTTGGAAAATGAAAATGCTAGGCAAGTATGAAATCTGATCGTTTTTAGAAGGACTGAAGCAGCAGTGACCTTCCGTATGCTGCTGGTAGACTCTGCTGCTGCAGTTCTGACAGAAAGAGACTGCATCTGCAGTCAAGAACAGCCAGACACTGTAATTTTCAATTGCTGCAATGATGCAATTTGCAGCTCATAAGACTGCAACTTGGCACAGAGAGGACCAACTGCCTCAAGTTCCTGGTAAATCTGCATTTGAACTGCATTTCTGTGAGACATGCATTTTAATGACATTTGTAGCAGAAATTGCCTGTTTCTTCACTTTCTTAATCTCTGAAACTTTTGAGAGGCCTTTCAAGCATGGAAGATTCCTGTAGGACAACTAGAACACGCATGAAAAAGAACAGGCTTTTGAAATCTAATCTTCTCCAGCTTAAAATAGAGGTAGTGCTAGGCTGTTGACAGTAGGTCTCTGAAGACTTTCAATATACTTTTTATTCCATGGCTCTGGCACCACATAGGAAATTAATTCAGCGACAATATTTTCATTAGATTATAACCCAAGTTCTCAATCTTAGGCACATTTGTATGCTTGTAATACATTCTAATTACTTGTAAAGAATAAGTCTGTGTGCTGGTGGACTTATTGAATATATTAAATTAATGAATAAATAAATTTGTCTCCATGCTGGGAATGCCACTCGACGTCAAAGCTTGCCGCAGAAGGAACCAGAAATGCACTCATTTGTGGTTTTGGTAAACGATACGATTTGTATTGTAGGTGGACTTTTCTGTCTCTCACAAGAGCGACGATTGAGAAAAACTTTTTTTTTCCCTAAATAACAGAAATCAACCATGTGCCTAAATTACAGAAATCAACTGTGTGAAGCGCCTTTTTTCTTTTTGCTTTTTTTCCCCTCTTTTTTTTTTTTTTAATGACTGCTCATTATGAATTTAGTCAGGAGAATTACTCTTTCTGTCTGAGCTCAGCACCTCACATGGTTTCTCTAGGATGGAGCTCTCAGGATGTTCACTCACTCTTCTACTTTCATGTATTTCTAAGTGTCCTGGTTTCAGCAGGGATAGAGTTAATTTCCTTCCTAGTAGCTGGTACAGTGCTGTGTTTTGGATTTAGGGTGAGAACAATGTTGATAACACACCGATGTTTTAGTTGTTGCTAGGTAATGCTTACACTAGTCAAGGACTTTTCAGCTTCCCATGCTCTACTGACTGAACAGGCTGGAGGTGCACAAGAAGCTGGGAGGGGGCACAGCCAGGACAGCTGACCCAAACTGGCCAAAGGGATATTCCATACCATGTGACGTCATGCTCAGTATATAAAGCTGGGGGAAGAAGAAGGAAGTGGGGGACGTTTGGAGTGATGGCGTTTGTCTTCCCAAGTAACCGTTACGCGTGATGGAGCCCTGCTTTCCTGGAGATGGCTGAACACCTGCCTGCCGATGGGAAGTAGTGAACGAATTCCTTGTTTTGCTTTGCTTGCGTGCGCGGCTTTTGCTTTACCTATTAAACTGTCTTTATCTCAACCCACGAGTTTTTCTCACTTTTACCCTTCTGATTCTCTCCTCCATCCCACCGGGGGTGAGTGAGCGAGCGGCTGCGTGGTGCTCAGTTGCCAACTGAGATTAAACCACGACACTAAGTTATGCAGGGTAGGAAGGAAATAGCAGCTACATGAATTAAAATGGTGATACTGATGGAAAAAAGTGTCAGATTTTAGTATTGTGTAGTTTCTGCCCATATCATGGGGTTTTCTGTTTATCTTGTCATATTTCAGTAAAAAAAATATTATTTTTAGCCTGGAACAAAGTCATCAGAAGTGAGAATTTTTCTCAAAAGGTGGGAAATTCACTATTATTTAAAAAAGAGGGCTATTGAATTTCCATGGTAGAAGGGACAAGTTTCTCTGTTGCCTCAAATGCAGAACTATAAGAGGCTCATCCTACCCCCTTCTTCATTGGTTTGTTCAGTAATGTGTTGCCTACTGAGTTTTCCTTTCATGGAATGATTGTCTTCTCTGGCCCATAAGAGAAAAAAGTGCAGGTCTTAGCATGCAAGGAAACCAACCTGGTATTCTGGCACCAGCGCCAGCACCATTCCCTGGAGCAGTAGCTCTGAGAGCGCTTTGGTTTACAGGGAAATACTCCTTGTTTCTCAGAACCATTGCATCCCCTTCAAGTGCCAAATTTCCTGATAAAGTGCCTTCCAAACTCCAAGGTGCTGCTGGTTCAAGATCCTTCCTGACAGTGGGATCCCGTGACATCAAGAACGACGTCTTCAAAAGTGCCTACCAAGAACACAAGAAAGAGCACAAGGGACTTTACAGAGGAAAGATCATTCCTATTGCCTCTCGAAGAAAATGTGTGAGGTTCAAGAGGTAAAAGAAAATAGGCTTCTGGTGCTGGAAAGCTGTTATATCAAGCAAGGGGCTTGACAGTAAGACTGGGGCAAAGAAAGAGTGAAAATTTCTCTTCCAGCCTGTTGAAATAAGAATCAGTGGAACTAGATGATGTGGTTTTTTGTGTTGTTCAGGCTGCAATGCTTTGTTAGAGAACTGTTCACCCATGTGAAAATGCATAACCCTGTCAACCTGCCAAGTGAAACTTTGGGTGATCGGCTGCGTAAGTGCTGGTAGCACAGGATAAAGCTGCCTTTGGCTACTTTCAATTACACGCCCAATTCTTTTAAGACTTCTGAATATTTGGGGAAGGAGAATATGCAGAACTTGTTTGTTTACATCAGATTGTGCTGTGTTTTCAGGTTTCTCAACTGCTTTCAGAGCATGTGAGCACAGCCCTAGCCCTTCCCCTTCCACATACCTGGCAACTTTGTCAATACAGCAAATGAATCCTCTCCAGGAGAAAGGAGCCGTGTCAGGCTGATGTTGTGCAGGGTTTCGTCATTTCAACAAAGTGGGAACTGGAGCAGAGAAAGGCATTAAACAGCGAATGCTTTGCAAAGCAAAGTGTCAGATAGTGGTACTGCAGTGATGATTCAGGCAGCCCCAGGGGGCATCACTGATGTCTATGCTGGGCTGGGTTGGAGGAAAGTGTCGTAACCAAGGGCAGATCTTAGCCTTTCATCTTTCAGGTACTGCTGGAAGCGTGGCCAAGCACTGCTGGGCTTGGGTGCTGGGCAGAACAGATGAGAAGTGAACTCGGTTTCTCTCTGCCTCCATTGCGACAAGACAGCCATCCCAGGGTTCGCAAGGCTCTTGGTTGTCCACTGGGCAGCAGTTCTCCTAACGGTAGGGCTTGTCAGCAGTCTATGTACCCTGCAAGCATCACTAGGGAGTTTTGGCCTGAAGCTCTAAACATCTCACCTTCTTCAGAACTGAAATATTTTTTCGTGGATCTGGATGCTTTCAGGATGGCCTGCCTGTGCAAGTAGCTTTTTTCCATGGGCGA
Source organism: Aptenodytes patagonicus (assembly GCF_965638725.1). Classification (NCBI taxonomy): domain Eukaryota; kingdom Metazoa; phylum Chordata; class Aves; order Sphenisciformes; family Spheniscidae; genus Aptenodytes; species Aptenodytes patagonicus. Next base: position 13,181,786 of record NC_134966.1, read on the forward strand.
TTGCAAGTGAGGTCTTTTGGATGAGGAACTTACTGAAGTTGACAGCTTAGTTCCTTTGAATTTCTGTACAGCTTTCTGTTCTGCACCAGGGTGGTGCTGAGCCTGCCCTAATTAGCCCAAATTACCATTCCTACAAAAAGCACGAATTCATTCTCATGGTACCTTGCTTATCTTTACATAGAGCTACTGCAAAGACATGCCCCTGAGGGCATCACAGTAAATTTCTGGACCTTAGTTCACATGTTCAAACTACTATTCAAACTTGCGCACCAAACCTATTACCGCTTTCAGCACTTTTCAGCTTCCATTAAAGAATGCTGTACCTTTTTCTTTTCTAATCTGGTCAAAACATGCAGCAGCATTCACACGTTTGAAGGGGCACACTGAAGAGCCAGGCCACCAAAACCCACCTCCAGACGGCTAGAACTTAGCAGTTCAGAACTGTTACGCCCTGTGACAAACCCATCCAGATTCACCAGTCCTTGCTTTTACTGGATACTGCTTTTCCTTACGTTATTCTATTTACCTGCTCTAAGAGGAACTATTCCACAAGGGTAAGGAAGACTCTGCTGCTCCTGCTAGTACTGCTAATGAAGCAACGCCTCAATTAGCTGTCAGATAGGAGTTTCTGAAAGCTGGAGCTGGTATCTGCAAGTCTGGAATATTTGTGTTTCTGTACCAAAAGCAACAATTACACCACAGGAAGAAAAACAAACCTCCGCAGACTAAGTAGATAAAAACGAACAGGTTTAATCAAAGCAATGGAATAATATTTTATCAATCATCATTATTTTGCTTTGCCAAACTTTACCTTATAACACTGGAGGAAAATGGATTTTTTATTCTAGTGAAAAATCTGACAGACTGGAATGAAAAGCTAACTTTCCCAAGGTTAGGAAAAAAGTCTTACATGGTTAGTTTTGTACCAAATGCATATGTGAATGATTAAAGCTTTTACTAATGAAAATGCAATTTTATGTATTATGTAACATTAATATTTTAATATAATTGAAAAGTAAATAAAAAGTTTACCTGACATGATATTTCTATGTAATCATTATTTTATTATTTCTGAAATAAAGAATATCTGAATAAGACCAATTTCCCCCCAAAACTGCTCTTGCAAAACTATGGTGTGTTCCAGATACCTGTCCGGATTTTCCTGACTCTTTTCTGCCTCGCAGCCATATAAAAAGCAGCCTTCTTGCTTCACTCTGAGGATTTCTTACACCTTATTTCCTCCAAAATAAAAGATATCCATCTCATTTTGCCAAATCAAAGTCTGATCTAGATCCTTATCTGGGGCAGAATGGAGGCTGGAGCTAGTATATAGCTTCCCACTAAATAGTAAGAGGCAGCTTTTCCTTATCCATTTGGCTATTCAGGCCCTGTTAGTGACACACTGATACTGCAATGATGGTCTCTAACGCGATGCACCAGTGGCATTTGTACCCGGGCTTTCCTTTGGCACCAGGTGCGCGGTTCCGGGTGGTTTAGACAGTGGCACCCACGTGCGGTAGGAGCTGAGCGCGGGGTGGGGGCTGCCCTCCCTGTGCCCTGCCCAGGCTTCTGCTCCCAGGAGTCAAAGCCAGCTCAGGACCAGGAGAGGAGCAGAGTGGAGTCACAGAGCCCCCGGCAAACAGGACAGCACCCTAAAATGGGCCCTAAAAATAGGAGCTATGAACAACCCATCTAATACACTACACAGCGATCTGAGAATAACATGCAAATATTTAGAGTGCAATTGTATATTAGGTATAGAAAGAATTAGAGAAAAACATCTTTAGTACATTCTCCTTAAGACTCTGTAAGGAGTTAAGTCCTGCAGCAACTTTCAGAGAAGTCATGTCTGCTCACCGCATGACGGGCTCCCATCAGAGAAGGCATTTACAGGCACTACGATTCAAGGAATAGCATTTATTTTCAGAAAGGCTGCCAAAGAGCATAGATGGTTATTCCAATCAGATAGAAAGGGCAGGGAAATGTTTAATGAATTAAAAATATTCTTTTGTTGAAAAGAAGTTTATATGTACGGACTGTATGGGTGGCTAGGGGGAAAAAAATGGAAGCACCAGTTTAAAAAGAAAGCAGCATGTTTTATCTTTCTGAGCCTGGCATGGCTGTGACGTGAACAATGTCTTATATATGTGAAAATCAAAAGGCGTTTGTGGTGTTTCTTTTCCAATTTTGCAGGAGAATCAAACAATCTTCCTCTCTATACTTGCGTTTTCGCATCATTTACCTTTCAGACTTGTTATGGCTGCTAAGAGCATGAAAAATGAAACATGAAGGAAAGCACGAGGTTATGTTAAGTGATGAGCATCATCACTGAGGTGTGCAGAGCTTACTAGCACATCCCGTCTGACAGCAGCATGCTGAGAAGAACCTGGCTTTGAACGACGCAGAATACAGTTGATTATGAATCTAGGATACACACTGCGATCAATGAAAAGATGAGTGAGATAAAATAGATGCACAGTGTATGCATATGTTCATACAGTGCGGAACGATTTTCCAGGTAAGGCATACTTAAAAAAAGTGCCCCATGTGCTCCACCTGTAGGACATCACGAAACCAGCATTTCCACAGTTATGCAGCATATACGAGAAAATGCCTGTGGTAGAGGAAAGGCTGGCAGCACTAACAACAGAATCCGCTGTGTCCCTCTGGAGGAAAACCTTCCTACTGCTTTTTGTCAGATGCCCAAGTTACATGCTATATGACAAGAAGCTGTTGCTCACAGACTGGCATTGACATGGCAGATAACAACACAGCCACTGCTCTTGGCAGCATTTCAGAGCAAGATTTTCACAAGGATTAACTGTTCTTGAACAATTTCTCCAATATATGAGGTACAAATATTCTTTTCTTCCCAATCAGACATGCAGGTCTTTCTTGCACAAACACTGTGGCCAGCAAAAGGAAAATCTTGCTTTCCAGTTATGCAAAATGCCTTCAATGACCCTGTGGTACAGATTCTACATGGCAGCAAGCAGGCTCCGTCTTTAGCAAGCATGGTCCCTCCAGTCAAGATACACTTAACCGAAGTAACCACAGGAGGAGCAACAATGGGTGAATTTGTAGGAAAGGTTTTGTTCAACATGGAAAACAAAATTTGGAGACCCAAGCTGGTACTAGAGACACCACTGCTGGACTGAATTAGCTCACTTTCATATGGTGACTTCTGGTATCACTCTTTTCAGCCTGCAAACATCTTTTGCCTTTCTTCAATGGCTCCTTCCCCTTCCCTCTCACACTGTTCTTTAGCTTTCCTTTCATGTGTCTCCTGGGAGAAGGGGGTATTGCTGACCTGCTCTTCTACTTGCTTGCAGCCTGCAGTTCAGCAGTTCTTGGCCTAACAGCTCTGTCATCCTTACTGATGCTGGAAAACGCAAATTCAGACAAATGCTTTTTGCAGGTAATTTCAGACAGTAAGTCTTGCCTCTTCTCAGTATCATGAAAAAAATCAAAGGGTTTGGACTTGGGTGCTCCCTCAGCATACCTACACTTGGGAAGTAAATCTGTACCAGAGATCTTGTCCTTCTCTAAGGAACCAGCAGCCATAACTGAACAGGTCCCGGGCTCACAACCCATGTTGGTGATGCTCTGTCAGGAAACCAACTGACGTTTCTTGCCTCTGTTAAAAAGATTCACATTGTCATCTGTGGAGGCAAGTAAAGGAGATGGCAACTCCCAGGCCAGCAGTCTGGTCTGGAACAGGGATTCACAAGTGTCATAATTTCTATCCTTCTTACTTCCGAGTATGGTAGTGCTTGGGTTTTTGTCATTAACACCTTGATTTTGCATCAGACCTTTGTCCCCGGCTTGTGCTTCTAAGAATGTACATCAACATCACATATGCACTCCTTTCTATCAGAGATTTTTATGAATAGCTGCCATAATAAGCCGATATGAATCTCTAAATTTTCTTGTAATTTGATTCCATGTTGATGTGGGTATCAAAGCTCTAATACATCAAAGCAAATACAGGTTAAGCCTGGCTCTTGTTCAAACATCAGAAAACAGCATGTCTCCAGGACAACTCATCTTGGGGGCACCAGACTCGTGCCTCAAAATGGATGTTCTGACTTGCTGTATGATCTGGCCATTAAGTTCTCAACATACTTAGCAACATCTGACGAAGTTGCGCATATTAGTATTGCAATGTTGTTGGTAAAAAAGCAGCCTTGGGCTTCTCTGCCCTGCTGGATGGAGTACCTCTGACAAAGGGTGGCTTCCAAAATCCCACCCCTCATCAACCCATATTTGAGCTATATGTTCTTCACACAACGCATCCACTACTGCATTAGTTTTTGATCTCGGGTCAGAAATGCAAGTGCATGTACCATGTAAGATGGTTGATTGTTGCTGTTCCAGGATCCGTTGTATTCACTATGAGTCAGTCAATATGCATCTTGCCTTAGAAGCTGCTGCCTGTGATGTCTCTAGAAATGCAGTTCTGATGAAAAAGATTGTTACTCAGCAATATCAAGCACATCACACTCACTTCAAACATCCTGTGTCACTCAGAGCCATGAATAAAATTTCCATGTTTCCATGTACTCAGTTTCCATGAGTAAAATTGAGGGGAAAAACCCCGCCCATTTCTAAGTGTCCATACTCTGTACAAAGTTCCCACCTAAATATTTGTATTTTCTGCTGTGCTGCAGTGTTTGTGGTTTATTTTTTGGTGTAACCAAGTCTAGAAATTTTAGATTTATTCTCTCTAAACAGATACAGAAAGAAACTGGCGTAGAGACTAAACACACACTACCTGCCCACCCTCTTCACATGTGCTAAGAACAAGATAACTCTCTCTACTATCAAAGTAGGTTATTTTTTGTTTCCTTCAAACTTTGGATCATTAAAATATGATGCAGCTGAGGCCTGAGCATATAAAAATCTGAGAAGAGCCTGGGTATTTGTGTGGATGTCAGGAATACCCTCAGCTGCAATTAGTGCAGTGAGCCCTTTTTGAAAACAAGTGAGATATTTGTTAATCTCCAGTTCTCTCCACTATCATAACTCTTAATGCGTTTCTTGCCAAAGTCTTTATGGATTACAGAATGTGTAGCAGTAAGGTAAACTGCTATACCTGCTAATGGCATCGTTTTTGTTCTTGGATGGTGCCTGTGGAGTGCCTGCAGCTGTGCCCATGGGCTGACTCACCAGGCTGTGCTGATGCTCAGGAGTCCCACGTGCTTTGGAAAGCATTCAGGACTTGCATCCTCCAGGCCAGAAGGAGACCGGGCATGTCACACGCAAGAACAGGTTGTTCTAAGGAGCTGGCTGAGGAGATACCTCGCTTGAACCTATTGCCCTTTCCGGGGATATACCCGACCCCTACGTGATATCTCTGTTGCCATCTGGGAGCTTTGACTCCGAGTTCTGCGTGTTACCATAGTGTCGTACTGCGACATCAAGAATACTTTTGTGCATGTGTGTGTGTTGTAATAGCATGTAGGAGTCTCTTAGCACTCTAAGGATACGATAGAAAGACTCACATTATATCATTAGTGATCTAATCTATGATGACTGCTCCTAGATGAACAATTCGCATTAAAAATGACGTACCATGTGAAGTACCTGATTTTTCAAGAAGCATCGGGCTAGCATCTAAACTGCCATGTGGATATTCTCCCCCATCACTTGCATCTGCAAATACTACACTTTTTTATTCTGCCTCTGATTTGTTATCAGTTGTTTGCCTGCCTAGGTCACCTGTGGATATGCGTGTCAGCAGTGCCTGTGGCTCTGTGTGGACTGCAATGCCCTTTATGAAGCTGGGTATTAAATGGGTAGTTGGACTGTGCCTTATTCCACTCAGCAGTGGCTCTGCTTCCAGCAGTACCTGAGCCCATGAAGTTGAGCCAGGTGGCTTCTCCAAAGACTTACAAAGCTGAAGGGAAATGGTAGAGACAGTGGAGCATCCCTGAGGAAGTAACAGCAATGGTCCCTATCCTGCAACATGTTTCACATGGAGCTTAACAGGGCCAAACCTGTGAACAGCTGCTATTCAAGAGTGAAATTTTGTGTAAGACAAATGAGCTGGGAAGGCAGTGTGAAGATGTTCTCCTGCCATTTCAGCATGAACACAAAAAAATTGATGCTGAGATAGTATCAGCATATGTGGGCTTTGATCACTGTTGATGTATTACTGCACTTGAGAAAGATCATGTTATTTCATATGCCACTGAGATAGTAAACAAGCAATTCAATGGTTTAATAGAGTCTAAACTTCAAAAATGTTGACTCCAAAATAAAAAGGTGCAGTAGCATGTATGGAGTATATAGTTAAAATATTTATTTGAAATATTAATTTGCAAAAATCTCCCATTAAGATTCTATTCTGGGTAGTTTAATAACTTCCTATTAAAGAGCAATTTATTCTTTAATAACTTTCTATGAAGAATTGTATATAATCCACTAGTAATAAAGTGTTACCAGATGATGCCATAGACAGTAGTTGTAATCTTTCTCCCTTTGTAAAGTGTCTTTTGAATAAAGTTTTAAGTTGCAATAAAAAACTATAAAGTACTATGTTATAATAAATCACAGTGAATTTTTTATGCATGCATGGAATTCTAATAAAGAATGATACCATTGTATTAATTACATCCTGCTCTTGTGTGTGATCTCACTTGGAAGCTAAACAGGATAAAGAGCTCAAAAAACACTTGCCATGTAGCTGGCAAACAAACAGGGGACAACACATAGGTAAGGAGCTGAGCCACGGGAACACCTTGAATCTGAAAAAATACAATGTTCCACTGAACCTGAAAAAATGAATGTTTTAAATGTGGCACTTGATAGAACTCGCCGTGAAACCCAATACAAACTTTTTCTCCCATACAGAAAATATTTTCCTTTCTTCTAATACTTCCATGGACTAACTCTTTCTTCCCTGGATTCTGGTGAAACTTTGTATGGTTTTAAGTCAGTTTTCAGTCCTAGTTATTTGTAAAGTCAGTGCAAGGCTAGGGGAGAACTAACACTATTCACAAAATGAGAGACGGCACACTAAGAAGAGGTTGGTTCTTAAAATAATTGCATGTTCAGTGCTTCAATGAAAACTGAGATTACAGCCACAAACCCCATCTCCAACCCCCCCCCCTCCTCTCTTGCCATTCTCAGAACCCTCAGAGCAGAACCATAAAAGAAACCCCTTATGGGAAAAAAATTGCCTGTGGCCTGACATGTTCCTTTTTCTGCTCTCAACCTGAGCATCCATGCAGTGTGAGCTGGTTAGGCACAGAAGCACAAGACTTTCCTCTGGATCTAGTTGCCCTCTGTACATCAAGGATGCCATTGAATTTTTCAGTCTGTCCAGTCAGCCCAGTTATTAGTGTTTCATACTTTGGTTGCTATAGCAATGTTGTCTGTTATGATCAAAGCCTATAGGATTTTTAATGTAATCACCATCCAAAAGCTGAAAGAAACATTTTGGGAAGGATTAGTTGAGTTTCAGGGAATTGAATTAGAAACACAATTTTAATTGATATTCAGTAGTATTTTGGCACTTAGATCCTAGAAGCCCTCTGGAAATCCTAGACCAGGCCAGTGGGTGATCCACCATTTCAGCACTGTGCTCAGTAATTTTATCCTCAAACAATTTTAGTTAGGGACACTCCCAACATCTATCTCACAAATTACCTATGGAGTCACATCCCCTGCAGCACTGGTAGGATATTGTATCATGCATCTTTTTTAGCTTATGACTGGAAAAGATACGATCTGAAAAGAATTTGGTGGTGAGGTAGGTGATGAAATTCTGCTGTTGTGTTTGAATACATCAGGCAAGAATTGTTTTGAGTCCTGAATATGTATTTGATTTCCACAGGCTTCTAGGTGAGCATCTTTTGGTGAGGGAGTACAAGCATTGCTATGCAGATAGAACACAGTAACTATCAATAATCCAATGACACCTGAAAAATCAGGAAATACATTATTCCAAAATAGTAAATGGACTAAGAGCCATTCATATCTTTAACATTAGATGCCAGAGAATGTGATGTTGCCTGTGTTGTCTCAAGTTTTATTTGTGTGCATAGGTAAATACAACGTAAATGATCTCTTTAAAGATGCTTATCAGCCTCCGCTACTCTTTGCACTGAAGGCATGAAAACAGTTATTCAGCAGCAGGGAGAAGGGGGAAGGAGACCACTGCAGTTTTGACCTTTCTCCAGCTCCTTGGGTATGATCTGGAAAAGGGCATATTTTTATTTAACCCACAGCACTGGGCATTGTCCTTTAGGTGTTCAGTGCAGATGTGAACACAGACAGCTTCTTAGACTGGTATGCAGAATAAATGAAATTTAGCCACCACATATGATAAACTGTGGGAGAGGTAGCTAGATGCTGGGATGCTCTTGGTAGCAGTATGCTTTATGGAAATGAGACTACTGTGCGGTCATTTCCTATAAGGCCCAGCAGGTCAAAATGTGGGGAAGCAGGTAACAAGGTTACTTCCTAATGAGACAGACATAGCTTGCGCAGCTAGCTCTATCTCTTGCTGAGGCACAAATGGCTAGAAAATGGATGTGCTAGGATCTGCCTGCTGGCTCCCAAGCTGGGAGAAAGGTAACCACAAAAATACAGAAACAGAGAGTGGAAAAAATTATCCTGTACTTTTAATGCACCTACATCAAAAACATTGGGGAAGCAAAGTTCCAACACTGGAAAATGGAGAGCACTATTTTCTGATGTCTTGTCTGCTTGCAGCTGAGTCAGACCTGCCTGTTCACTCTTGCATGGAGAGCTACCTGCCAGAGGCCAGGAGGAACTGGCAGATTATCTTGACATCTTACACCGGGCAGCCTGCTATCTGAACATGGACCAGGGCTTTGCTTTGTGGAAAGGATCCTGCCTGAGGAAATCTTGCAGTGGGGCAGCACAGCTGGTTTTACAGCTCCCCTCCCGTACCACCCCCCCACCCCCACCCCCCGAAAGAGTGTGGATTCAGGTCTCATGTCTGAAATGTTCCTTTCTCGTCCCTTTTATGTCACCATGCACCTATATTTCTAAGCAGGGGCATTATCCCTTCTTCCGTTTTATCTTTCAATAAAGCAAACCAAACAAAGAGGTATCAAGCCCCTGAACATCAATAGGGAGAATACACACATATTCTTGGGCTGTCCAAACTATAGACCTAACATCCCGAGATGCAGCAAACACAGCTTCCCTATTGTCCGGGCTACCCCAGCTGAGCTGAAAGGAATGGCCCAGGGGCGGGGGAGAGGAGCATCAGCTGTGGGCCTGATCCCAGCTGCATCCAACCAGCTTTGTTACAGGCAACAAAGAGCAGAAGAAAAGACTTTTTGTCCTTTATTGCAAGAGCGACCAACCTCCGTCTCATTGGCAGGGGTGACGATTAACCGGAGAGGATTCATTTATTGTTTGGCACTCGAGATCTCCCAGCAGTAGTCCACTCCAGCGTGCTCAAATAATGGGCGGCGCCTTGTTTTTGTAGATGACTCAGTCTGACTTTGTCTCTTTCTGTGCCAGACTGCACAGCCTGGAAGAGCTGGTTGGCAGTGGTGGAGAGATCTCACTGAGAGATGGCTATGGAAAAAGATAGAGAAAATGTGTGAAAAAAATTGTCACGACAGGCTGAAGAGTGAAGTGAGGTCTCCTTCCAGTGAACATGGAATAAACAAACAGTGCTGGGTTGACAAGCGTTTCACAAGGGCTCCGGCACCCCATCTATAAAATCGCTTCTGGGAGGACAGGCAACATAGGCTACTTATGATAGGACCTATAGCCTGGAGTTAGTTTTATGGAAGAACTCTTGACCCCTGCAAAAGGGCAATAACATGAGAGCAAAACCAACACCACTGCAATGGACTGAGCACTTTCCTGTAAGAGCAAGAACTTCCCACCAGCTCAGCTGGGGAAGAATGAATCCCATTCAGGGACGGAGGCTTGTACCATGGAGGCCTGCCACCAGACACCCCTTCCTGATGCTAATCCTATTCTTCTGCTGCAGATCAAGTAATTTTTGTGTGAGTATTTTTCCTTGGCTAAAGAAAAAAGATATTTAACCACAACAAACCTGCTGCCAGCAAATGTCAATCTTAGCTTCTTGGGCCTATATTATAAGCACCAGCTACCAATTTCTGACTGTCATTTACTTTTTACTGCAGAGGTACCTCACACATTGAGACAGATCTCCTGGCAGTGCCGGTGCTTTGCCATCCTGAAAGCAAGCATGTGCAGTCCTCCGAGACATGAAAGAAACTTAATTAGGTTTCATGCTAGAAGGCACCGACAGCAATGGTTTAAATATTCTCTTGCAACACTTGTTTGGGAGTGCAGGAAAATTCTCTTCCCAAAGAGATACTTTCATTAGTTTGGAGAGTAGAGAAATACAGCCTTGTAAGATTTAAACCTTGCTTGGTTACCAGCCTGCCCTTACTCTGAACACTTAAAAAACACTCCTCCACATTCAGGTAACTCAATCATTCTAACAGAGGCTGGAGAGGGACAGCATCCTCATTTCATCCTGTTAAACCAGTGAAGAAAGGCAAGAGCGCCACGCATCCTTATTAAGCAAAGCTTTGAAATATGCTTTTAAAAATCTTTTTGCAACACTTCCAACAAACCAAATGTTTTATGGTTTTTTTATTCATTTTTCTTAAATTAAGTGGAGGCTAGTAAAAACTGTCTGACCCATGGCCTGGACCTGACCTTCCATAGCAGTAGACAACAGCCCCAAATGTGGATTTATTGCCCTGATATCAACCCCTCAGCTACCACCACCCACCAGTGAGTCCCCATGCTCAGCCTCAGACAGCAACATAGGAGTTGGCAATTTCTGAGGTGCTTGACCTTGACCAGCACAGCCCAGCAGCTTCCACCACAGCTGTTCCGAGTGGAAGGGGATGTTCCAGCAATGCGGACTGGCACTGTGCAGGGGCAGGGAATCTGAGTGGCTCCAACTCATTGCAAGCTCCCACAACGACCTGCGTCTGATCAGACTGTCTGATCATTATCAGTTTGATTGAACCACTGCTGAGAAGTGCAATCACCATTGCTTATCCTTGAAAATATTGTTTGTTCCATCATCCATTTTCTCCACAATTCTGCTTTGAATTTTTTCATGAAAATTTTTCATTTTTCAATAGCTCTTTGATCCATAACCTCCTATTTAGTAGCTCATAGTTTGAAAATACTGTACTGAAGCAAAACTCATCATGAAAAAAGAAAAATACTGCCCTGATACTAAAAAAGAAAAAAGATATGCTGACATTTCCACCGCTCTTGCACTCTTCAGTGATGCCAATAACTCAGAAACAGCACAGGGCTGTGAATTAATTTTGCTAAAGAAGAAGAGGGCAAAAGTTATAAGACCTAATAATATAAACAATAATTTATTAGAAAAGAGTGTCATCTCCAAATGGCCGTTATGACTTAAAGTACCCATTTTGCACATTGACACTAAGACAGCCCACAGTCTGGAAGCCACTATTGCCTGTCCTGCTGAAAAGAGCTTGTTACTGCCACACACTCTTTACTAAGGCTCTGGCTGCTTCTCCCTATTTCTGGTAATGATCTAGAAAAGATAAAGAGCAAGCTAGTTCCAGTCAGGTTAAATTAAGTTGGGAGCACTGAAAACAGTGAGGACACTAAAAAGAAGTTGGAACCAAGGAGTTAGGAGTAGAGCTTCTGGAAGTCTGTCCCTATAAAAGGGCTCCCTTGTCTTTGTTGTCTTGGTGGGGGCATCCTGGGACCTCAGCCCAGCCTGACAGTAGAGGAATGACTTGAAACAGCACTGACCAAAGAACAGTATAAAATAAGGACACAACAATCATGGCAGAAAAGCAAGCAACATGAGTCTGGGAAAGCTTCTACTACAAAAACCTGCTTATCACCTTTTATTCTGGGGGAAAAAAAAAAGTTATTTGCAGCTCAGTTTAATTCCCAGGGCTCCTGAATTTGAGTTTATTTTTCAGAATTTCTTTCCTGGCTTCTCGCCCTTCCCCTCATTACCCTTGGGCAGCTTTTCTTTTTGATAATGAAACATCATCTTAGCCCAAAGTTCCCTGTGAGATACTCCAGGATTTCTCTCTGTATTCCTAGTTCCATTCCTCATTGCCTGTTGAACTTACTCTCTTGTATAGAGTGGAAGCAGCACTGACACTAGAGACAGAAAAGTAGGAACGGGGAGGTGGGAGGGGGGAAGCAAGGAGCAAAGTTTATTTTTAGAACAATTCGGCTGATTACAGTCTCTATTCTGACCTTGCAAGCTCAAGGCAGCCAGACCTCCTTTCAACACCTGCATGCCCTGGACAGCCCCTGATTTTAGTAAGACACTTTTTGAGGGTGACAGCAAAGGAGAAAAAAATTAAAATGGGCTTTGAAAGAGGTGACTGAGTGAATAGTAACTCAGATTCAGGGCTCCTGATGCTGTGTGACTTTTGGTAATTTATTTACCTCTACTTCACCTCATAGATGCGCTTCAAATCAGCATCATGATTAGAGGTTATGCTGTCCTCACACAGGAGTTGTTATTGTTAATTGGATTATTACATTCCATATTTGCCATTGTTTCTGCAGTACAGATTCCCATCTACGTTAAGACTCGTTCACCAGGTAGCATTACTAAATTTAAGAAATCAATGTTACTGTCTGTATTAGTTACACATTAATTGAAATAATGCATTAGAAAACATTTGTTATCAGCTGAACAGAGAGGGAAACGGAGCCCAGGGGCAGCACGTCCCCATGCAACGTGTGACACGTAGCTGGCAGCACACTCTTCTGGCACCGAGCTGAGGTGGGCTTTGCTCATGTACTGGTCCCACTCCCAGGGGTGGGTCTTTTTTTTCCCAGGCGCTCACCCGCTGATGCCCATCCACTGGTGATGGGAGGATGGTTCCCTCACTCGCTAGGCACCTCCCCGTGGCAGTCCATGCTCCTTCCTGTTGCCAAGAAAAACAGCGTTTCACCAACTTTCTGAATTGTGTTTTATTTTTGCTGAGTGTCCTCAGCACACTCATTAGTTCAAGCCTTAGAATGAGCTGAAAATGAGTTACAGATGGACACTGAGTGCAACAGAATGCTACTATTTGTTCAAGATCCTTTATGTATGTCTCTCACTCAAAATGCAAAACATAGCAAGAGCTGGCAAGAGACAGCCAGTCTCCACTGCTCAATTAAAAAATAGAATTAAAAATACATTAATAGAATTAGATACATGTATTTATATCTGATTTTTAGAAAACCAGTCTTGAAAGGGAAGATGCCAACTACAGAAACAAATCAACAAGCAGAGAGGAGAGGCTGGGTTTGCTGCCAGCTGAGCAGCCAGCACACACTGCAACATTAAACAGTCTGTCTCAGTAACGTATGCTTCTTGCTTTCCTTAGCCCAACCCCTCAAATCCCTGCTGCACCATGCATCTCGGAGAGATGTCCAAAGGGAGTGGTGAATCATGTCTCATTGTGCCTCTGTGCATCAGCACTACGAAGACCTGTGCCACCATGACCTGGATATCCTCACCTTCCCCTGGTAACTTGGTTCCTGGGTTCCAGCAGTGGCATGGCATTACCAGCACTAGCAGCAGGGCACTCAGGTATGTGGATGCAGTGACATGACTGCGGGAGATGAAGGATTTCCCCCAGGAATCAGATAGGAGGCACAGTTGCCTTTTGCTGATTAGGCATGGTGATAATTTCTAGACATCACCAACAACATTGTGCATAACAGAGTCTGGAGGCCACAGCCCCCACAAAAGCCCTGGCACCACGTGCAGCCCACGTTACACACAGCAGCATAGTCCAGTGCACTGCGAGCAGAGGGGAGGTCCTCTTCTTAGAAGAGAATGGAATGGAATGGAATGGAATGGAATAGAATAGAATAGAATAGAATAGAATAGAATAGAATAGAATAGAATAGAATGGAATGGAATGGAATGGAATGGAATAGAATAGAATGTTTCAGTTGGAAAGGACCTACACCGATCATCTAGTCCAACTGCCTGACCAATTCAGGGATGACCAAAAGTTAAAGCATGTTATTAAGGGCATTGTCCAAATGCCTCTTAAACACTGGCAGGCTTGGGGCATCGACCACCTCTCTAGGAAACATGTTCCAGTGTTTGACCACCCTCTGAGTAAAATGCTTCCTAATATCCAGTCTAAATGTCCCCTGTTGCAGCTTTGAGCCATTCCCAGGCATCCTGTCACTGGATCCCAGGGAGAAGAGACCAGCACCTCCCTCTCCATGTCCCCTCCTTCAGGAAGCTGCAGAGAGCGATGAGGTCTCCCCTCAGCAAAGTTCAGTATATTCCTTTGGAATAGATAGCCAAAAAAATCATATAGGAAATCAAAAGGAGAATTAAATGACATAACCTAGGATTCTATTGCAAGTGCAGTTTACAGCCTTGAGGCCTGGCATAAGTGAAATCACGTTTTTAACCAAGTATCATAGATGTTTTATTCATTTTCTCCGAAGCAAGGCAGGGGCAAACCAACACACACAGACAGCTGTTACACGACAAGAGGAGTAGAAAATGGTTGCTGTCTGTTCTCCTGCAGGAGTCAAACATTTTGTATCTTTCTACTTTCAGCACTAATGCTTGCTTCTCTCTAAGCCTTGTGCTGTGATAAGACAAAACTAGAATTTTGACCGAGTCCAGAAGAACGCTCTAAAAATAACAGTTGTGGATTCCATTGCCCATTCAAATGTAAACGTTAGAGCGTCTGTCACTGTGACAGGCCTGAATGTTATACCCGTAGTAAGTGAACATAGCTATTACAAGGAGTCATCTCCTAGAGATGCTGCTTCTGACAGTCCAGTCATGTCCTAGTGTCTGAATTGGCATTTGAAGAATTCAAGGGGTTTTCTTCCTTCTGTGGCTACGTCTTGCTCACAAGGTCTCTTCTAAAGGTATTGGCAAGAATAATTTGTTGCTGTTATCAAAGGATGGACATGCCGAAAGATTTCTCTACCCAACATATTTTTAACAGTTGGTATCAGAATTTAAAGAACTGTAACCAAGATCATGATCTGGGTGAAGCACATGAACTTGGGTAAATTCATGCGGCAGTCCTGTGTGTGTAGAGTACTCAGTAAATACACAGGATTCTGTTTTATGCAGCTGCAGACAGTAAAGTGTAGATAGCAGCCCAGCAAATAGATTTTGCAGCTTGTCTTTTCCATGACACTTTGTTAAATACATTATTGCTTCATCATCGCTTGTGGTTTATTTTGGCAAGCCCACAACATCACATTTCTCAAAGTCTTCTGTACCTTAATAAATCCAAGCACATTTGGAACAGAAAAGAGAAGAAACTAGATGCATTGTGCACAACTGGTAACAGTTTCCTGCCACGCCTGATTAACGGAGTAAAAACAAAACTCAGCTTCTGTTGGAAGAGGTCCCATCCAAGGTATAGGTTGTGTAAATTGCCCTTAAGGAAAAGAGGAAAAAGGACGCTTGCTTTGGAGAATTGTTGTGGGGGTTTTTCAAGGTTCGGTTTGTTTTTTTTTTTCAACAAACAGTTTGATTTTACTATGAGGGAGGAGAGGAGGGAGTCCTGCCAAGCAGGACTGGGACACTGGTTCTGCTACTACATTTCCTGCCAGCACAACTATTCTGCAAGCAGAAGTGAATATCCTAGTGCATATGTCTTGTACATCCTTCTGTGCAGAGTCCATGGACTGCACAGGGTTCGCACTGATGTGGCGCAGTGGTACAAAGGATGGGTGGTAAGATGTGGTATTTAGAGATGGGGGAACTACCTCTTTACCAGTCTAAACATGATTCCAGACAGGAAAATTC
Organism: Aptenodytes patagonicus; assembly: GCF_965638725.1. Classification (NCBI taxonomy): domain Eukaryota; kingdom Metazoa; phylum Chordata; class Aves; order Sphenisciformes; family Spheniscidae; genus Aptenodytes; species Aptenodytes patagonicus. Next base: position 13,197,570 of record NC_134966.1, read on the forward strand.
CCACCTCCTACCCCCTTTCATTTCATTATGCATGGTTAAATGATGTCATGAAACGCAGTTACACAATTGTGCCCATTTATGTGCCAACCTCTGCCTCTGCTCTACACATGTATTTCAAAGAAAAACTATTTGAGTTGAAGTAGCCAATTCTCTGTTGTTCCCTTTTTTTTTAGACCAGAGGAAGAAAAACATTTTTATTCATGCAGCAGGTTACTTTCCATTCATTCTGGCAGCTACTCCTTACTACAATGCTCTTAAAATAGTACATTGGAAAACATCTTTTAAGTCTTGCAGTGTATAGCTAGTGTTAATGATAACAATTGGCAACTGTGTCACTTTGCACAAGGTTGTCATCCTCTCTCATTAGTATCTGTAAATATTTCCTTGCCTACCAAGGCAGCTTCAGTTTGCCACCACTATCAGAGCCAAATACAGCCAGAGGAATTGGTACCTTCATGTACATTTGTGACTGTTCTTTCGAATCCAGTTCTAAGATGCACTTGAAAAATCTAAGAAATTAAGTGGCTTCCTATAGATTTCCTTTGCTATAGTCTGTCTTCTGTTCCTGTAGCTCTTCATTCTTTGTTGCTGAACTGTTTTAAGGTGCTCACAGAAATTGCTGCTGTGCTCATGGATGTGTAAGGTTTCTTCCTCCAGCTGTCATTCAGCAAGCAAACACTATGCCTATGAGACGTTCACCAGCACAGTTGTCCCATTTCAAGTACCACCGTCGACTGCAGCTAAACCTTGAGAAGCTTGTGAAGTTGAATAGTTAGCAACGCGTACAAATGCTCTACCAGGTCTTTGTTTTATTATCTTTATAGGAAATATGTAGGAATTTGGAGTTTCCTAGAACTAGGTGCTAGATGCTTCCTGGACACTCCTAGAAGACACACTCGGCTCACATAAAGGAACCTGTCTTGATGTTGTAGATGGGAAGGGATTGCAAACTCTATTCCAGAGGGGGAGATGCAGAACATGTAACAATATGCAAATAATGAAAGAAAAGAAGGAAAGAACGCTATTTTGTTTCTAGCCATGATGGACATATAACCACCTTATGCTATTTCCAAAGCACTCTGACAGATTTCCTTATTGCCCTTCTCATGGCACATTTCAAAATACAGCTGGAATCTGCAGGCCAGAGCAATATGAAGCAGGACAGTTAGAGACATTCCCACAGATTGTTTCAGCTTGGGAAGATACTGCTTTGTGATCACAGCAGCTGGAAGTATCAGGAGCTGAACTGTGGCAGGGAGAACAACAGTGTTGTAGTTACATGCATGAAGTATAAAGTTTTATAAAGTCTTCAATGTATGTGCCTTGTCAGAATTTACAATAATTTAAGGTGCTTATTATTCCTCCAGGCGTGGAACTCATAAATATTACTCAGTGCTATTTGTCATTGGCTTCTCTGTCATGCATAAAGTAAAATTAAATACTTATCTCTATATCGTTAACGTATTAAACATTAGGATTTATGGGGTTTGAGATCTTACTTGCTCTGAGAACATTAACTTCCTGATGAAAGATCTAAATGCAAATAGAAGGGACGCCAAAATACCCTGGAACATAATTAAGGATACTGAGGTGCGAAGAAGCCCCAGGCATAGGAATGTGCAGTTTTCTTATTTCCACTTTCATGGTGGGCTAGTTTTCTTTGTTCCACATTTCTATCCATTGTCCCAATGTGCCACCTTGTTTCTTTGTAGCTAGTTATCAGGTGAAGAAAATGTAAGTGCATTCTTATATGGATTAGCAGAGAAAAAGTGTTGTGGCTTAAAACATACCCTTGCTCTCTGTACTGGGAAACAGCAATTCAGCGGTGTCTAGAAGATTAAAAAAAATCATAGATGACTCTTTCCATATGAAAAAATTCCCTTGGTAGCTTTACTTGATTTGTTGCTATTGTTGCTACTCAAGGGTTCCTGCATGCATTGAATAGGGACAACTTTTAAACAAATCTGTATTTCTGCAGCATGATAGAAATGCTTTCTGTGCTGTTGTATAGCTCTAACTAAATCTACATGCTATTTTGTCCATCCAGTGCAGAATAATCACCAGGTACTGACCCTATTCCCATCTCAGCAAACACAGATATATAATGTAAAAATTTGAGCCACAGCTCATCAAAAAATTAAAGAAAATTAAAGAAGTACCTTCCAATGAGTAACTTTCTGTCAAAAAGACACAGAGAGGGTGTCTCTGACAAGATAAAAGGACATAGAAATTCCCAATATTTTGGAAGACTAGGAGCTATGAAACATCTTTCAGAAGTTGAGTGAAAAAATTCCAAGTGTTTCTAGAAATGGTGCTCCAGTTTGCACCAGTTCTTCCCTTAAGAATCACATTTTCCTGGTTTTATTGGTCATTCTGTCAAGAATGATGAAGGGCACAGATTTCCAGTTTGTTTCTCATCATGTCTGCATCTTTTCTGAAGAAATCTGAATGCAATGAGCTGTTAAGAAATGTTTACAGCTCCTACTGTATATTTCCATTCTGTCACAACAAAATGTTCTTGGTGGAGTCTTTGAGCAAAATTTTGTTTACAGCAACATCTGTTATTGTTATTAGAACAAGAAATGCTTCCACTCCCGGTGCTACAATGTTATAATATAGGATATGTTCCTGCATATCTAAATTTTTAAAAAAATAATCAGGACAGTTTTGTTTCTTAAAAAATTGCCATTGTTATTGTGGTTTCAGTTTAATTTTTTTTTCTCAGTGGTGACATATGCAAATGATAAAAAAAATACACTGTTTTTCCTTTCGATGAACCATGCTAGAAGGCACTGTAAGGACTCTGCAGTTTTCATTTGCTCTCCCAATCCATTTTCTGTGAATAAAGCCACCTAGCCAACAACCCTGTTAAAAATCCAGTTTTGTTAAAGATTTTTCACATCAAACTTGATTTCAATATGAAAGGCTGCCCACGTAAACACAGTTCTGTTACTTCTTTCCCTGGATCTGCTAGCATTTTCTATAATGCACACATACATACAGGCAAACACACACATCTGAATTTTGCAAGCATAGCCTTAAATGGTGCTGAAAGTCTTGCGCTCTAAAACCCATAAGGAGTTACTAAAAGTAATTTTTAACTTTTTCCATTTCTCCACTTTCATGACTTTGATTAAGTTAATGGATTTATGTAAGCATTGATTTTGATCCTAATGTTTTAAACAAGGGTGGGAGGGGGTCAGACAATATTGTGCGTATATATGATTTTATTCAATGACTTAATCCTCTTGTGAGAACAAGGTCCTTAAAATGCATCTTGGTTTCCCATAGTATCTGTCACTTTTCTGTCAGAAGCCATAGGGTGAATTTAAGTCTACGCTATTGATGCTCACCAAAGCAGTCCCTGTATAGCGTTGTGCAGTCATGTGCCAGAGGTTTTTATGGACTGGGACTAAGAGACTGGCCTCAGAAGGAGGCTGTGCACATAATGGTGACAGAAAATGGCATTTAACACAATGAAAGTGCCCATGTCCATCTTGAATAACATGAGTACAACATAATGCAGGTGTGACTAATTCTTAACTAGAGATTCTCAGATGGATGCTGCATTGTGTCATGTCCCAGGCTAACTTTAGGCATCAGAAAACACATGTTTCTTGGATAAAGTTGAGGGTAGAGAACAGATCTGGCACTGCTCACATGCTCTCACAGTAGGTAAACATTGCAGAAAAGTAAAATCAGCTACAACACCCACAGGCGTGAGACCTGAGGATGCTAGCCTTCAGGGCACCACAGGCAGATCCAGCTGGTACCACTCCGTAGCCTCCACTCAAATCATGTATTTTCTTCTGTAAATGTCTCCCTGAAGGCCCTATTTAAGCAGCAAAAAAACCTTTACACCCTGGTGATGCCTCTTTACACACATAAATTTGCTGCTTCACCACAGGAGACCTTCACAGCCTCAGGAGCGGGCTTTGTCATACCTTGCCTGCATATGTCTGACAGCCCTGAAGCCACTCTTTTTGTCCTCTTTACAGCTGAGGCCAAGCTATGTCCCAACAGCAAAGTTGGTGGCCTATTCTAAAACACAGATTGAACTTTTTGGCACTGTAACATCTTGTATCTCATCCCAAAGGACTAAGATAGGTATTTTTTTCAGAAGACATTTTCTACTCTACCTTGTTCTAGTTGATTTAAATGTCCTTAGTGATGTACTCCACCCTTTGCTTCTAAGACTTTCTCACAGCCCAGCAGATTTCACTGCCAGCCCAAGGTTTGCCATTATTCATTCCTTCCATCATTCCTGCTTTTACGATCCTAAGTAATTCCTCTCCCACTTACGTGTAGGCTGTAACATCTCATCTCTGAGGCCAACTAACTTCTGCCACTTTTCTCATCTCCCTCTTGGCCCATTTTTATTGCGTTTTGATTCCTGCTAATATTTGTAACTCTTTCCATGTAAGTACAATTAAATAATTGTATTAATCACTCTATGAAAAAAATCAAGTTAATTAGTTCAAACTTCACACCAACTGTTGAAAAACCCAAGCTGATCCTCCCCACTGCAGAGAACAATGGTGAAAGTGCCACTGCCACTGTTCACCTACTGTACCGCTTTTTCTGATGCCATAAGGCTGTTTCCACTTCTGTTCATCTACATTTACTTGTCAATATTGCATTCAGTCAGCACTAGGTCTCTTTAACTAAAATGTGCCAGGTACCGGAGTTGCATGATGCCATTTGAATGTCAGCTTCCTCCATGGCCCAGATACACCACTCAGGAAAAGTCGGCAGATCCTGTCACTTGCTTTCTCTCAAGGCAGTTAGGAGGGACAACTTGCACCATTTCATGGGAAGATAAATACCAAAATAGACTTGCTAGATCTGTGCAAAGGACTAGCAAAACTTTGTGCTGTCCTCCATGAGTGAGCAGCAACCAGCTATCACCCAGCATAAACCACTCGACAGATGGATACACTTCTCTTTGTCTTGACAAAAGTGCCTTTCACAGAGGTTACTACGTGTTGTTAGAAACTGGTTTATCAGTCTGTCAGAGGGGCTCGAAAACTTTTCCCGTGTATGGATTTAAAGTATGCTAGCTCTGACTTCAAAATAGCGATTGTTCCCACATAGCTCATCTCTCTCAACTTTCTTCAGATTACATTACCTTTGCGTTTGGGACAATCTCTTTAATCAACCCAGTCTCTGCACTGAGGTGCCTCTGGAGAGCACTGTACACGCAGGGCCACCAGACCATACTGTGCTGCCACGCCGAGTCTGACCTGTGACAGGAGTTTCCCAAGGCTGCATTGACCTCCTTGTGATCAGCAAAATGCCTCTCTGAAAACCTCACTCTAATCTGTGGATTTTATGCAGATCAATTTATTGACAAGTCAAATTGTCCTCCTGATCCTGGCTTTTGTTGTAGGTGCATGTGATGAGGACTGATTTTTTGAGGAAAACAGGACGTAGCTGGCAGCTGACTTCAGCTCTGGCTGGTCTCTCTCTTATTTTCTAGGTTTGGGGAAAACAGCCATCTTTTCTCTGGTGACTTGTACTGTGCACAGATTAAGGATTTTTATTATATATTAATAACTAAAAGAACAATGGCATATTCAGGTGACCAGAGTCACAGATTTTTTTGAAAACTAAAGAATCATGAAAAATTAAAGAACCTGTTATTTGTTTGGAGATTACTTTATAAAATCCAAAATGAATACTAAAATGCCAGCAAAATTATTTTCAGTGTACAAGTCCTCTCTTTTAAGGAGGTCTTTTCTCATTCCATGCATTACGGATGTTTAATTGAAAGGTTACACACAGGGTCATCAACAAGGCTCACAATGCCTCTAGCCTTACAATACACTTCACTTCAAAGGGATTGGCTGCATTCCTGAGCCTTGTACCAATAAGCACTAATAACACTGAAAAATGAAAACTGAAACAGATGTCTCCAATAGCATTGATTCTTATTAGCTGTTCACAGCTATTCTTACACCTCTAGGCATAACGAAGCAAAGCCTGCGTGCTGGGTGTGCGGCTGCAGAGGGCCTCGGTAATGCCGTTGGAATGCTCCCCTTTGCTGCTGCTCGCTGCATTCTTGACAGACTGTCTCCATTATAATCTTAAGAAAACTTCTTTAAAATGTCATTTAAAAATGCATCAAATATGTAAACTCTTACTTAATAAGGACAGGATTTGACAGTAACATGTATTTCTTAAAATTAACTGTGAAAAAAAGTGATCGAATGTACATTAGAAAGACTGAACTGAACTGCACATTTATCGGTGCCTTGCTGCAGATCCTAGATCTGTTATGACCACCCAGAAAGAGCTTAGGGCAGCTCTGTGGCAAGATAATGGACGAATGGCAATCAATAGGTAAAAAAAAGTGTGCATACTACTATGCTGTAAATACCCCAAGCAGACATGTAATAGACATCAATTCTTTATGCAATCTATTCAGTGAACAAACGTGAAACTGATTTTGTATAACCCACAAGTGCAATGAGTATCTGTACCCTTGCACACAAAAACAAAGCCTAAAATACATACTTATTTGGGTTTGCAGAACTTCCTTGTCTGCCTGGTTTTCTAACGTATTTTTGCTCTTGGACATCATCTTTCTACTTAGAAAGAAGGGCAGCCATGACACACGTAACAATTTAGAGGGAACAGATTTTAACCTCATTTAACACATGGACAATGGAAGCTGCTCCTACTGAAGAAGGAGATAATATTTTTATTCTGAATATTGGTAGTGCGAGAACAACGTTCAAAGTGGACCAGCAATCTGTGCGACAACAGGAAAGGGAGAGCTAATGCAGAGATGCTAAGAGAGGGATGATATGAGCAAAGCAGTGGGCTGTGTCGAGGTCTGCAGTCCAGCTTGTGCACTCACACAGGAGCCAGGAATTTACACCTTTCCATTGTTGGCAGAGTTCTGTATATTCACCACTGAGTTTAAGTTTGAAAAGTTGGGGTTGTAGTATACTGTGTGTTCAGGCCGAAGTGTCCACTTTCCATGCAAAAGAGCCAATACAAGGGAAGACTGTATTTTGCTGTGGATCTCGTAGGAACTAGTTCCACTGTCAAAGTGATCAGTGGAAGGATATTGCTTAATACTATCTGAAGCATCTTCCCTTTCCTGCATCTCTTTTCCCTGAAGACCTCCATGTATCTCTGGAGACCATTTTATACCTTTGAAATACTAAGCCTGACTTAATCTTGCATCTGAAGGTAATCCCGAAAATCACCCTCAGCCCTCAAAGTGACAGAGCAAGACTGGAAAAGAAAGGAAACGATGTCTGTCCTGTGCAACTAAGAATGAAAATGCAGTGCTGTGCTAAAAGAATCATCCATGTAATGTTCTAGATTCTGTAAAAACTGTATGCATTAGCCACACTGTGGAAGAAAAGCAGGAATCTGGTGTGATATGCCTGTGGAAACTTTATCTGTGCTGAGAAGGTTTCCAGGCAAGGTGGAGCTCCTGACTGTCCATCTTGGCCAACAGCTGTCCATCTCAACCATTGCATCATCTTCAAGGTACGTCTCTGCTCACTGTCCAGTTCAGCAAGTTAATTTAGGGCACTGAACAAACGCCGCAGCTCTTCTCCATGCATATTCTGACACTAGTGCATTCAGTGCAATCAGATCAAGATGCTGTGCTCTGCCAGTGATGGTGGCTTTTTCTATACCTGTGCTGTCTGACCACTCAGCAGTGCATTCTTCCCTCAGATGAAGAATGCTATCACACAACATACCATGTAACCAGACCAACTGTAAAAGTCACTTCTGGAATATTAAGAATGGGTCTCTGATGCCTGCACAGGTCTACAGGGATTGTTCAGCTTGCTTGAGGGGAGGAGCTCACGGCATTTATTGTACACTGCACCACACAGAACACATAATTTGACTTTTCAGAGAATACCCCTGAAGGGAAACATTATTCAAATGGCAGAAAAGGGAGGGGACCTTTTCCATGGAGGTTGTGTACCAATGACAGGCTCAGATACATCAAAACAATCAAAAACACCGCTGCAAGAGTTTTCCTACTGCTCGATACTCACTATTGTGAGGATAAAGGAAAAGGACGTCCATCTGCAGCTACAAATACAGGTTTCATTTTCGTAGATGTCCATAGAAATGTGAGCTCATTGTTCTTGCAGGTTTTACCAGTGCCTTCCAGTTCCATACACAGAAATATTTCTGCCTCCCGAGTGAGTCCAAGTGAGAATTCACTGCTCAGAGATGTAGAAAAACAGTGTTCTGCCTGAGCTGGGGTCAGAAAGGAACTCCAGTATCTTGCATGGCTACCAACTCCCCTCTTCTTCAGATCAGCTTAGTGCAGTTGTTAAGGACAATCCAACAGGCTCTGGAGCACACTGAACACTACCAGCTGATTCTCTCTGTTTCCTTTTAGCTGCCAGTTCAAAATATTTTCTGTCAGTAAAGGCTACACAACGAGGTGGATCCAGATGCTTCATCCAGATGATGCATAAAATTCAGGAAATTCAAATACACATCTGGTTACTAAAAAAGCAGTAATAAAAGCAGAATTTCTTATTAATAAATAATCATTTTTCCTTGGTTAATATAAAGGTTGCTGGTGCAGGTAGCATCAAGATCCTTGATATTAGAGTGACCCACTCCTCACAGTACAGACTGAAATCCATGAGCCCCAGTCCTGCTATTGCTACTTCAAAGCAATGCTGTGATAAAACTTAAATTAGCAGAGTAGAGCGCCATGTCAGCTGAACTGACCAGGACTTTAAAGCTCTTGGCTGATTATCAAGAATGCCAATAGCAACATTATCTTACATTTTGATAAAATCAATCCAGAGGAAAATGGCAGCAGCCTGTACCCACTAGTTAGTGAGACAAGAACCATGCGTGGTTAATCCTGCTGTTAGCCCTGTCCCCCACTGCCGCAGTGGTATCAGAAAGTCACGCTGTAGTCCTGTGCTTCCTGAGTGCATCCCTCCATGACACTAACCATTTATCTGGGCAGCATAAAGTTGTGCTTGTGATCTGTGGAAACAGCAAAAGGTCGTAGCATTCAGTGCAGGCTGGTACGCCCATATCCTGGACACTTCTGATGTAGAGGGCAAAGTGTAAGAATTTGCTAATGCGTTAAAAACAAGTTAGAATGAGCCAGGCAGAAATAGTGTTGCAGTATAGAATGGACCTTTCCCTTTGGGGTGGAGGGAGGGGAGAGGCTGTCCCAGATGTGAGCCCCAGGTGAAGGGCAATGTGCCCACCGCCCTGACACTCCTCCTTGCAGAAAGCCCAGCTGGCTCCGCCAGGGAATTGCTGCACTCTGAGCTGTCTGAAGCAAGCAGCCAGCCTTGGACCTCACTCAGCAGACAGCTACACCAGCAACCACCCACCCATGTACGGCTTGCCTGCTGTTCAGAAATGTGGTGTAGTACATGTAAAATACACTGTGAACATCGTGGTAAATTCTGGGTTATATCAATAGGCAGGAAAAGACAGTGAATTCACTTTGAATACATATTGAATCAGCAGTATAGATGGTTTTGATCAGACTGCTAAAATAGTTAGTACTGGAAACATATTCAAGTTAACTGGTTCATGGCTATCTAGACATTTGAAGTACTGATAATTGAATGCCCTTCTGTTTGTGGCGTGGAAAAGGTACATAATGGCTGCATCTCTCTGAGTTGTCATGCTGCTGCTTTTTACCTGCACAATGCAGCTCACAGTAAAATTACCACAGGAAGGAAAATACCATAAATCTTGCCTGCTGTTGAGCTCACCTACTTGCAGCCATTCTTGCATCTCGACAGCTCAGCCTGTTCATGAGTAGAAAAGCTTAAGATATGGGCCATAGCCAGGGAGCAAAGCTCACTCAGAAATAGCTAACATGGAAAAATAATGGATGCAAATTATGCTGGAAGCAGAAAGGCTGTCAACAAACTTTCAGATCTCCTGCTGGAGCTGATGGAGTACATTAGTACTCAGGTAAAGTAAAGAAGGATCTTAATGTTCTGTTTTAAGTTATTATTAATGCAATAGAAACAAGTGCTACAGACTGGTGAATGTAAATGGAGACCCTGGAGAAGGATCTGTTTGCAATCACACCTCCATAGAGGAATTCACCCAGGAAGCAGCACAATCAGGGAACATTTGTACAGGGATTTGCAAAAACCCAAGAAAACAGGCCGGAGAGAAGGCTTGAACGAGTGAGGAAATTAACCGTCTTTGATTCCACTGTCCTTAGAAAAAAAAGAACTATGCACTAATTCTTAAATAAGAAGATTGAATTTAAATATTTTCATTGACCCTGAATGTTCCCTTTTAGTGGATGTGACCTGCAAATTCCCAAACAGTGGCTCAGTGGGTTGCAGTATGTTGAAGTTGCTTTCCACGGTGCTCACAAAGGTGGTCTGAACCAGGTCTTTAATCTTTCAAGACTCAAACTTTTCTTCTTTCTAGCTATATTCCCCACTACCATTAAAACTATCTAAATGTAACTCGGGAGGAGAGGTTCACAATTACACCATGACATTTGCAGTGGTTCTGCCACCTGCATATCAGACCCTTTCCCCCTCACCCTGAGGAACATGATTATTTCCCTCTACTTAGCATTGGTGAGACCACGTCTGGAGTGCTGTGCCCAGTTTTGGGTTCCGCAGCACAAGAAACATAAATGTACTGAAGCAAGTCCAGCAGAGGGCTGTGAAGATAATTAAGGGACTGGAGCATCCGACTTACAAGGAGAGGCTGAGAGAGCTGGGACTGTTTAGCCTGAAAAGAGAAGTCTCAGGTGGATCTTATACACATTTGTATAAACACATGGGAAGGTGCCATGAAGATGGAGCCAGATTCTTCTCAGTGGCATCCAGTGAAAGGACAAGAGAGAATGGGCTCAAATTGAAATACAGGAAATTCCATTTAAACATAAGAAAAAACTTTTTTGTGGTGAGGCTGGCTGAGTACTGGAGTGGGCTGCCCAGAGAGGTTGCAGTCTCCATCCTTGGAGATAATCAAAACCAAATTAGACACAGTCCTGGACAACCTGCTCTAGCTGGTCTTGCTTGAGCAGAGGGGTTGGACAAGATGATCCCCAGAGGTGGCCTCTGACCTCAATTTTGTGTGATTCTGTGATTCCTGCTATTACATTCTGTATTTAGATAGTAAACTCTTTGGAGACAGAGCCAAAGAAGTACCTTGCAAGCTCTTTACCAGTGGACCACTAAGTATTCTCAGAATAAGTCTAAACCAAAAAAGGAAAACAGGCAATGCAATTAATACCAAAGGGAAGACCAGACAAGCAAAGCAAAAAAATTAAAAACTCTTTAATAGAGCAGTCATCCATGTGAACAGCATGGGCAAAGGTGCGAGATCTTCTGCTTCAAGGGAAATTCATACGTTACTCTGCTTTTCCCTTTTCCTGTGTCAGCTAATGCCAGAGTTATTCTAAGGGCTCTATGGTGATGAAAAGCACAGGAAAGGAGGAAACAAAGATGATTGTATCAACCAAGGGAAGTTTCAGAGAACAGATATTTATTGGGTCCATTTGGATCAATTTGTAAGTAACAAGTGGAGTATCACTCAACTAATTGGATGGAGCTCAAGGTAGACAGACAGATTTAGGACTTAACTAGAAGTAAGAAAAGTTGCAATGACTTGTAAAACATGTCTGTTGGTTCTTGGCTTCAGCCATCCCCACTTCTGTCTGTAAAATCCATTCCACAAGCTCTGCATTGGGTTATATCCCAAATGAGATTATTTTACACACAACTATATTTAATTTGCAGTGAGGGGAACACCTTGGTTTGTTTTATGTCCATATGCCTGTTTAATTGGGCTGCTTCTTATTTAATGTCACTGCTGCAGAGGTAGCTTTTATGAGGCACAAAAGAAAATTTAATGAAAATTATTCACAAGCCCAACTTCTGACTAGGAAAACCAAGAGTTTAATGTAAGAGGCAAAGTCCCCATCTGGTACTTCTCTTTGAAAAGAACAGCCCACATGAAGGATTTATTGTGACATTACAATGCTTGATGTCAAATAATCTAGCCAGAGGAACAATATTGCCCTAAAGAGAGCCATCAGGTCCTGTGTGACATGGGTATTTGAAAGGATTAACTACACTTAAATCAATATGGGCAATGAAAACAGAAATAACCAATCTCTTAGCCGCTCAATTATTTAAGAGTGTCTTTAGTCCCCACAGAATGGAATTAAACGCTTGTTTAAGAGGACTGACAATTAAATCTATTTCTTTAATGTCAAGATAAGGACGTGGGATCCTTGACTGCGGTATGGCGTGAAGGAGTGACATTTCACAGAGAGGAACACACAGAAGGAGCCGTTAGTGTCCCTGGCTGGCAAAGGGTTTTCCCATGGGGGGGACCTGGCTGCTCCCCAGCAGGCACGGCTGTGTGCACTGTGCACACACCTTCTGTGCCAGACAACCCCACATCCGCTTCCCCGGGTGTGCCGGTGCTCCCCATCCGCCAGCGCGTCGGGCTGTGGCTGCCAGCTCACGCCCTGGGTGACTGTTGTGGCAGCGCCCCGGGCCAGAGGGACGGCAGCAGGTCGCGCAGCAGCACCAGCCAGGGTGGGACCGACAGCAGACAGCCACCGCCCCATCTCCAAACCCATTGTGCACGCGCAGTGAGGTCTTCACAAAAGACTGCGTCCAGATACAGCTTTTCAGCTGTCCCTTTTCCTTCTTAGTGCTATGTTTTAAGAGTATAAAATGCAAGCTTTAAAATTCACAGAATACTAATAACTAAGTGTTATTTCAGGTGCTAATGTAAATGTAAGATCATTTAATTGAAGTGGGCTGACAATTTCCCAGTTATTTGAGTTTTGAAAAGTTTGTCTGACCTATCCCAATTTTTTTTTAAGATTTTTTTTTTTAAGATGTTTTACAGAGCAACCACTCTGACCTTTCATGATGATACTATTTCTCCTGAGGTGTTTGTTCATCTCAAATGCAATGAAGAAATTCCTGGTGTGGAAAATTTTAATAAGAAGTTCTATTTTCAGGTGATAAAAAAGAGGTAACAGAAGCAGGATGTATGCAAAGCATTGAATGTTCATCCATCATATTGCAAATACCCTAGGTGACAGGAAAATATCAGATGCCTGCATGCCTTCAGTTAGAGTTCCTGGCCAGAAAAGCTGAAAGATGTTCTTAAATTAGAGACAACCCAATGTACTAAGAATTCATGAAAAAGAAGAAGTTCTAGTGGCAGTTGTCCATCATGAATTTCAGTTTTTCAAAGACTTCTGTGAGTTGCAAGGCAGTTAAAAGTCTGATTCTTGATTTTTAGGCTACTTCACAACAAGGCAAATGAATGCAGAAGCCCTTCTTCTCTGGTTTGTAACTAACATGTGAAAGTCATTCTCAGTGTGCCATACTGACTTCTTGCTGCTGTTGATCTCCGAGTCACTATAGACAAGATCTTCTTCCTAGAACTTCCATCTCTTTTTTACATTTTTATATCTGTCCATTAAAATATCACTGTGGTTTAATATATTCGTTTCTTTCAGCTAGAAAAAAGTGCAGTCCAGAAAAGCTGATATTTTTCTAAGTCTTTTTTAAAACAATTTGTGAAAATGTATTGCAGAAAATCATTACTCATGATTTTGTCTTGACGCTTATAAGCATAATAGCTTGGAGGTATTGTTGATTAATGATTTCTAGTTCCTCTGATGTTCTTGTACTAACTTGTCCACATTTCAGAGTCATAGAGTGAGGTGCAAAAAATAAAAAAAAAGACAATTGTCACTTTGTAACCAGAGACTGTAGATTTTGTGGCTTATATGTGCCCTGACAGCTTTGCATGCAATTCTCAACTTCAACACTCTTACTATTGATCAAATGGTTGTGATGCTGCTATGTTGAGCCTCACCCTCTGCACATGTCTGGTTTTGTGGTCACCCTGCTGGTTATTTTCATGCCATTATTTTGCTGATCATCACCAAATGATTTATTTCCTCATCTCCTGCATCAGTATTACACAGCTGTTCATTCTTCTTTAGAGCATTGAAATCGCTTTCTTTGCCCTTCTTGCCCTATTACTCCCTATACATTTCACAACAGTTTCACCGTTGCTTTGGCACACATCTTTCAGCCACACATGAACCCATCTAAACTGCAGCTTTACTGATGTTGCCATCTACCCTGAAGAGCTGACAGTCTAGTTATAAGATGATTCACAACAGGTAAAGATCACAAAGATCTGCAGAACATAAGGTAACAATGAGACAATGCTAGTCCACATGGTCAGATGTAGTCACAGCACATCTGCAGCCTAAGCACTGTCGATACTTTTATAGCTACAGACGCATATTTGACATAGTAGTCTGCGCCTGTAATTGCACATGTGCATGGGGAGAGAGTGCAAAGAGTTGCCCTGCAGAGAGCTGGGCACACTCCTCAAACCACGGGGAAGGTACAGCGTTAGTACTTCATGAGATGAAGGGGGAAACTCCTGTGTGCCTACACCCAGCCTCAGGCCTGTTTTGCACTAGCAAATGCAGGCGGCTGGGTGAGAGCTTCTGTGTCCCTTTTCCAATCCTTTGGAATGAAAGTGTTAAACAAACCCCATTGTTTCATGGGCTGTTCTTTATCATATAATTTCAAGGTACTGATTTTCATGCCCGGTAAAATTTGCATTAAACTATATATATGTTTATACATGTTAGAGACAGAAAAGGCAGATTTGATTTGTTTGCAGATTTCAGAACTAAGGTAGAATTCCATAGGAGAGGAAGTTTTTTTTCCAGCATGGAATTAATTCTATGAATCCAAATCTGGAGCATTCATTCCCCACCAGCTTACTTCTGCAGCACCTGAAGGATATGGATCTTGAATAATTGTGACACTGCTGGCACGTTAGAGTCTGTGAAGCTGGGAACCAACTATTTCAGACAATAATCTTAATGCAATAAGCAGGATTAAGAAATCCAGGTAGACAATCAGTGAGCTCTCCACAATCATGGGGACTTAAAAAGGGCTAAGTAGCACAAGCACAAGGCCTGTGTATAGTCAGCCTCTCTGTAGCACTCCCATGCTATCTGCTGTACCGACATTTGTTGTTAGCAGAACTCTTGGGAACTGAAAACTAAAAGGGAATCTCTCACTCCTTCCCCTGTCTTTTATTCCAGCTTCAGCTGCTGATTGACTTGAAGGCTGGATTTCAGATACATTGACACTGTGCCACAGGCAAAGGGAGCTCTGTTTTTCTCATCATTTTACTTTCCATCCTCGTTTACTCTACAAGAATTACTGTTACTGCACATTGCATGTAAACACTGTTCCAAACTGGTGGCTGCAACCTAGGAAATACTTGTTCAGAGCTGGTGCCAACCTCCTCCCCTTCCCCCTTTTAGACCTGAAAGCATTTTCTGATTCTCCTGGTAGGAAGATACAAGTCTCAGCAGGAGAGCTTCATCTAAGCCAGAGGACTCGTGCTGCTTGCTTGCAGGACTGACTTCTGTCGGCTCTGCCCCACTTGTTTTGACCCAGTCACCTGTGGCTGCTCTTTGACGGGGCTAGTTTATGCCTGCCTCTTGCCACCCAGTAAGTGGGAGAACTTGTCTCGCTCAGACTGCACTGTCACTTTTTTTCGCTTGACAGCGGACTGGTCTGACATGGTTCTTGTCACTCAAATTGTGTAGAGCACAGATCCCTTTAATCCATCTAACAAGAAGTTCTCTTGTCTTCTCTCAGCACCAAAACTAATTACGCAGCAAACCACAAGTGTGCGGTTTCGTGGAGGGATATAAGGAAAGAAAAGGCAATGTTTGCATGAGGGTATACAGAATACCATCAGACATAAACTCTGTCACATTTTGCTTCCTTTCAGCCCATTTCCCACACCTGAGAAAAGCCAGAGCACAGTTTAACTCAAGCTCAAGAGTTAGATCCTCAGCTAGGCTCATCTTCTAATGCCAAACCCTTTGCTCTTTGCAGCAAGCTGATGCTGTAACTCCTTCTCATACAGGTTTTCTTCCACATGCTTTGTTGCAAGCTGCAGCAAGTTATTCCCTTTGGCTCTGAGTCCACCTCATTCATGAAATGGTTCAAATCATGGACCACCCTTCAGAGGAACCACTGATGGTCACCTACAATGACAGCTGCAGACACTTCCCACTATGACCACTATGCCTGTGTCAAACTGAAGCGGTGGTCTTCAGTTCTCCATGCCAGGTTTCTGCTCTTATTTTTACTCTTATTTTTAAAGTTTCAATAGAAGAGAGGTTCAATCTTTTCCAGACGAGAAAATAGGGATAGTTTCCCCCATGTTAATTATTTTTACTGTTCTCTAGTGTCACAACACACCTGGAGCATTACACTTTAATCTACCTCTTTGCCCAATTGCTAACTGATGGACAGGAAAATAAAATTATGCAAGACAAGAATTCATCCAATGCTAGTTCTTGTTGCTTGTCTTGGTAATTGAAGATCTGTGTTAAATAAATGGAAATAGAGTCATGTCTGCTTAAGTAGAGAGACAAGGAATGAGCAAGAAGTAAAATAAGAAGTCTAATCTCCCTAATGGGAAGACCATTAACATTCACAGCATGGGGTGCACTGAGGGAATTTTAGAGTAACTCATTAGAGTTCCCAGCCCAGGGAACAAGGGGTCACAGCATCTGGGAAGGAAGGAGCTGTTAGAACAGTGAGACTATTCTCTTACGAAGCAATCTGACTTGGACAGTGTTTCGGAAGGAGCGTGCTGGCTAGGCTTGAAATCAGCGTTTTATTTTGTGACTATACTGTTAGTCTAAACTATTAGCATAAATATAACTAGATGCACAAGAGCATAGGAGTTGAATACTGCCTCTAGCCTTTGCAGCTATCTACTACAAAAGAAATCATTTCTGTCTATGAGTTGCAGAAACGGAAAGGAAAGGATGTCAAAGAACAAGCTGTAAAATCTGAGTCATGGATCTAAGCTCTGTTTCAAAAAGTAGTAGGATCTTTCCGTCCTGTATTCCTTTTATGTTAAGAGGTCAATCAATTAATCACAATGGTATTAATAATTGCCAACTGTTCTCCTGTAAAGGAACTTCTGGACAGGACAACTATCAGCCATGGGAGTAATATGGGCTTTTTTTGTGGTTGGTTCAGACTAGGTTTATAAATGCACGGTCAGCAATGGTCATGAGGGATGAATTGTACTTTCAAACTCATTTAACTGCTTACCACTTGTGTACAGCAAAGTGATGTTTAACAGCAAATGGAAAGGTATAACTTTCAAGAAAGTGAAGATTTAACATTTCTCTGCACTCATGAATACCTGCACCGGGTGCACTGAAATGCAATTGCTTCTCAGGTGGATGAGCAGAACCAGGTCCTGTACAGCACTGTACATCATTAATGTACATTTTCAAAAATCTGAAATGAAATACTTCAGGCCTTTCTGCTTTAGTGAAGAATGCTTTTCACTAGCTGGCAGATAACCCTGCTGGAGCTGCCTGCACGGGCAGGGAGGCAGAGCAGCCTGTCCCTGTGCTGGCTGTGCCTGTGAGGAGTCTGGCACCCGGTCACCTGTGTTTGCAGGGAAGGGGAGCCCTGTGGCCGGAAGGCTCTCAGGGGGCTGAACATTCCTCCTGCAAACCTTCAATTCACCTGTTTCTAAGCTGTGCCCCAGCTCCTCCCCCTCACCAGCGCACCCTTTAATTTTATTTATTAGGCAAAATGGTGGGGATAGGTTTAATCAGTGGAGAGGTGGGATGCTGATAGCCCCAGGGCTGCCCCAGCTGTGTGATGGAGTCTGCGCTGCAGGGGGAGAGGATGGCCAATGAACTTTTCAGCTTGAATCTCCATAGGCTTCGTGTTCACGTGGGGAAGCCCATCTTAGATCTGAGAGATTGCTCAGCACAGGCCGGCTAGGCAGCTCTGCTGCTTATAAAATGCTTGTTACTTGATTAATTTGTTGGAACACAACATAGCCAGGAATACTTCAGAAATCTCCCCAGATGTCCCCCTCTGTGTCTCTTCTACATTAATGTGAACAAAATCAATGGAGTCTGAAGTAAGATGCTCTTTATAAATAAAAGATACAGCATGTCAAAGGCAGCAGTAACTTAGCACTTCTCCGTCTGTTTGAAAGCAGAGGCAGTTTTGAATGTAGCAAAGAAGCAAAGTGTGTTTATGCATGTACTGTGAGAGAGAAAGAGAGAGGCATACCGGCCTATTTTACTTAAAAGTAGTGGAAAGCACATACAGTACATTGCAACACGCTTTTGAATGTATGTTGGGGGATGGGCAGGTTCAAACTAATTCTTATTAGTAGAAGCCAGTAATTCTGCTTATTCCTATATAAAACACGGGGAGTAACTTGAAATTTGATCCTTTTTCAAAATGCACTTTAACTGTAATAAAGCAACATTTCTGAAGTAATGTTTCTTATGTCTGTCACTATGGCAACCTGCTAGGTGCCAGTATGACAGGAAACCTGCATTATGAGGCTGCATCCCAAGTGGTTGTATCAGAAGGCAAAGGCAGTATCATATATGCCGAAGAAACAAACACAGTTTAAAAGCTTCTTTTATTGTTTCAAGGCAGTTCACAAAGGTGTTGAGCAGGACTTTTCAGCAAACGCAGAAAACAAACTGAAGATTGTCAAACAGCTAACTCTAAAGTTACCTTTTAGAAAGTCTTTCAGACTGTATTGCTTCCTCCAGCCATTCATTACTGACACCAAAATGATGGCTAGCGTCTGTGCTTTGATAGCCAATTCTAAGAATTGCTTCTTGCATGTTTGTTCATAAAACCAGTAAAAATATCTTAATATTGAAATATTTAATATTAAATGGCAAATAAAGCAAAAAACATTTTCAAGAGATACCTTCTCAGATAAAAGGCTTTAGTGATTATCAGAGGCACAGAACTGAGAAATCACATTCTTTTTATCGTATTTTTAAGGAAATACAGGAGAACTATTACATAGTCTCAAGACAGATGTTGGTAAACATTTGTGTAAGCAGCCCTGACTTGTTGGCAAAGCACCAGTTTTGTTTTGCCTCTTCTGACCAAAAAATATTTTTCTTATAACATCTACATTAGAAAGTTTATTTCAAGTTGAGAGAGGGAAAGAAAAGATACTTTCAAAAGAAGTCCTTTTTCTTGTGTGATCTTTGAGGATATTTACAAATTATTAACTATTTTGCTTTTCTGTTACAGAAATTAAAATCCTTTAAGAAACAAGTTCAGGCATTTTGCTGGAAACAAATGTCCTGACCTGCAAATTAGTGCCAGTTCTGTAGTCAGAGTTCTCAGAAGGATAAACATTTCTTGCATACTTATTGAGAAGGATCTGCCACTCATCCAGGGCCTGCTCAGGAGCCCACTGAAGCAGATAATAGTCTCTCCGTTAACCCCAACAAGCTGAAGATTTGACCCATATTCAGGCAACTGTAAAGACTGGTCCTGCAGTTGCTAACATCACTGCTAAAACTTTCATCACCTTCCACCAGGATCAGGAGCAGAGCTGTACCACTCAGCATCCAGAAAGGTTCATGTGTGAGCAGAATAGTACTCTCAGACCCTGATCCTGTGCCCTTTACTAAGCTAAGACTCCTACTCAGAGCCATTAATGAACAAGGTAGGCAAGATCTGATCTTCCCTGTAAAAATGCCTACCTCTTCCCAGAACAGCTGATGTTTGGGAATATGCTGATTTTTACTTCCCCACTGAGTAGCAAAGTGTTCACATAGTTGGGACACACCACTTCTTTCCCAGGTGACTGAAAATGTCAAAGGTAAAAACCCAAACCAATACACAACTGCGCTACAGTTATGGAGACAGGGAGTGTTCCATGTCTTTGGTGCAACATCAGCCATACGTGGATGTTTCTCTGCTTTCCCAGGACAAGAGCTGTTGTATAATAAACACATGATGGAAAAATAGCATGCGATAATGGTACCACAACAGAGGCTTTACACCTTCTGTGGTACAGACAGGTAAAAGAAAGCAGTACTGCTCCCAAATGAAAGCACGTCATAGTTTTTTATTCCTTTTTACCCAAGAACAAGAGAATTGCTATGGATATGGTTTCTTTTTTCTAGCTGTTTGAATTCCACTGGACAAGGCTTCAAAAAACAGGGTATCACTTTATTATAAGGGCCCATTTAGCATCATATCTACTTTACAATTGGACAGTGAATGCAATATAAATCCAGAATTGCATGTTCCTGGAGACTGCCTGGTAATTACACTCATGATCACCAAACAATTCAGGAACTAATGCCATGAGCATTATACTCTTTTCACCTCATCATAACACATAGCACATTAAGCAGGTATTTAATGTTTTTTCATTGGCTTGAACTCTGATCAAGAAACCTTCTGGGCTTCACCTGAGTAAGGGGTTCTCACAAAGCTCATATTCCTTAGCAGCACAAAACATCATACTCTTTTAGCTGAGCAATCACTATCCTGGGCTGGAGTATCACCCTGAGATGCCTTGTGAGGTTCTTGTTGCCTCCAAGGTGGAAGGCTAGGGTTTGTGAGAGCTGTGCCGGACTATGGGTTACTTATTTCCCCTGAGCTGGTAGGTAGAGGAAGAGACCAGGAAAGGGCAGTCTAAGCTCTCCTTATCTACTGAGGGCTACAGAAACTGGTTTAGCCTTTTGTCTGTTTGTTCCTTGGCATCTAAGTCTGATCTAATTTATAATCATTGTAATACCAAAGCATAATTGACAGTGTCAGCAGAGGTCTGAATCAAGCTCAGCCCTGCTATTCTGATCTGACAGTGCTTCAAATGAGGTCAAACATGGTGTTTTCTCTGCTGAGACTACCAATGGGGATCCAAAGGCAATGAAAGGCATGATTGTTCCTATTGTTTTCAAGGTAAGATTACACCCTGCTAAACCGTGGCTTTTGTTAATGAACTTCAAGTTAAGCAAAAGACTGACTCTCCGGTATATCAGAACCTGGCTTAGTCTTTGCCCTTTACAGGTTATCAATGAGGAGAAATGGCCAAGGATAGTAATGTTAACCATGCTAGGTACCAAAACAAGCTGCTTTCTGCAAAGCGATTTCCCCCAGTGCTCTGATCAGGTTTTTCCAGTAATTAGTGTGTATTTAAGGCTCAAAAGATACAAAGAAGAAGCGAGGAGAAATCCAACATCACCATTTCTACAATGCTGATTGCAGCCGGCAATGTTTTCTGAAGGAAGCGTTAGGTGAATTCAAGGAGTTCCAAAATGAACGAGGTGTTGGTTAGATTGGCAAATCCGTTTGATCAGTTTTGATAGCAGCCTAAGCTACTTAAGTCTGAATACTCTTAGCGGTTCAGATTAGAACAAGATGCCCAATTAAAACAACATTTTATGAAGTTTGTGTTTTCTAGAAATGAAAGCATCTTCACATCAGTAATACAAATCTGTAACTATTAGATTCTCAGTTAGCTTTCACATACAGGAGCCCATCTGAACTTTGCCAGTTCATCTAAGCATCCTTAATGTGGCAGCCAGTAGGAAGGATATTTCAGTGACTCTTGCTTTGCTTATCAAAGTAACTGGGGTGCGGCCCACAAGCATGAGGCAGTGAAGATGAGAAGACAGGTTATTCAAGAACTGCCAGTGAAGCGTGTAGCTCTCCTATAAATATCCTGTAAGAAGTAGGACATCCAGAAATTTCTAGGAGTTTACTCACCACTACCATCTTTTCAGCAAAAACGGTGCCGTACTACAGATATACAGGCGTATGGTCAGGGTAATAACAAGGCAAAACACCTGGAAGAGAAACATGTGCCTGTCCCTTTTTGCTTGCAGGTAACTGACTTGGTGGCAATGCAGAAGGAAATTCCCCTGGAAAAAGAGACTTCTATCAATAAATAAATTTAAAAACTTATAAAGAGATACACAGGAAAAAAGAAAGGCAGAGAAGCTCTTAGGGGACACCTTGCTCCTACCGACATAGGGATGATATGGACTTTAATTCTGTATTGTACTTGTTGCGCCTCAGTTTCTGAACTGATATTCCTGACAAGCCATGGTAGGTCTTTATTTCTTTTCTATATCAATACTGTAAACCTGTAACACAAAATGGATCTGCTATATGTATGTTATTGATCTGGCCTCAAAAGCCTCTTTACTGAAAACACTGCAAAATAGAAGTAGAATTTAATTATGCATGGTAGTCCTCAGTAATGTCAGAGACATGAGCGCAGCATATGATGACGATGATGGTAGCGTTATTAAATTTCTCAAGATAGATTTCTTAGATTATATGTTTATAAAGATTTTGGACCCAGTCCTGTGAAACCACTAATCTTACTGAGGATCCTCACAAGATGGAGCTTAATATCCCAGACACACACCTTCAGTAGAGACTACAAACATATTGGAGGGCTCCTTTCCCATGCTTAATGGAGGTTGCTTTTCTTTCTGTGGTCATTAGACACCTGCACAGGCAACAGGATTGATCTCCCAACCCCAGCCACTGCGGGAAGCTGGAAAATGCACCAGTGCAACATGACACTTGAACTTCCACTCTACAAAAGGCTAGTATAGAGGTGGTACCTCCAGCTGAGGTGGATTGAGGTGGCTCAATCCAAGATTGAATCCTCGTTTAACTTTCTTTTTTTAACCATCTCAGAAAAGTCTCCATTGATTTTTAATGACAATTTTGGTCAACTTAATTTCCTGCAAAGAGGAGGAGTCTTTGTCTGCATAAGCAGCAATTTTTTGTCAGCCTCTTAGAGAACTTTAACCTTTCGGGTTTCATATGCTCACTTCTAGCTTCCCTCACATATTCTTACATTCAGACTTCTTTTTTAAAGCACAGAGGCATAAAAAATGCTGCACAACTATATACCTATGTGTAAGGAATAACTCAGTAAATTTGCCATAACTTATAAAAAGAGCAGAAATAAATCCATATCTCCCATAAGATACGCGAGACAAAAACCATCCTGCTTTTCTCATTCAAGCACTCTTCAGAAGTTGGAAAAGAAACATTAAAAGTAGAAAATACCTACACATTGTTTTAAGGTTGCAGTTACTTGGTTTATGGCTACAAGAAACTAACTAGCTCTATGAATGCAGGGGTTTCAGCCAGGCAATTTTCTCTCTGCCACCACTGACCCAAATGCACCAGGTAGCCCTAAGCTTTGTTATCAGCCAGTGTTTGCTGCAGGGTTTGAAATGGGTGGGTAGTGCCAGTCCTGTTACCCAGAATAAGAGGCCATGTTGCAGGCTCATGGCGCCCTTTGGATCACGGTCTTTTCTCCTGGTGGAAACAAAGGTAAAAGTGGTTTTCTGCAAAAAAGCACTTCTCTTGAGTTTCAGTTGACCAACAACAGACCCAGTTCTAAGCCTTGTTCTGGCCTTTTCCAACAAATGAGGTTAAGCCTACTAGGTTTTATGCTCAGGAATGTTGATACACAGCAAATGTTGAAGTATTCTTTGCAGCATCTTTGGAAACCCAATTTTAAATTTATACTGGGCAAACATTTGCAGCAATGTTGTTTGGAGAGCTTATTCCTATTTTCTGACAGGAGAATGCTGTGCCTAACCAATGCATTTCATTGTGCTGACGGAGAAGGACAAGAGAGTTTGGTCAATTACATTTGAAAGTTTTTAAAATTCACAGAAGAAAACAATAATATGGTTTCTAAACAGTGGAATGAGGTCATAATTTGCTTGTGGGTATTCCACAAACAGGAAAGAGGCCAAATTCATTTGATAAATGATTCACCATGAATTACACACCCAATATAGACAAAAATAAAGTTCATTCACACAGCCACGACTCAGCCTTGATGATTTCAGCTGTTGCTTTCTCTGTGAAGTGGTATTTCATTAACAAAAATCAATGAGAAGATATTAGGTGCTTTCTTATTATCTCTATGACTAGAGCAATACCATCTGCTTAGATCAAGGACCAGGAGGTAAGAAAGAAGGACCTCAAATGTAGGCTAGGAAATTTCAGTGCACAAGGTGAGGCAGGGATGCAAATAAACTAAAAATCATTCTTATACTGAAATTGTGTCTGATAATAATAGTGGACAAATACTGTCCTTTAGCCAATACTACAGAATGGGTAATAAGCTTACTATAGAATTATTGGGACTATTAATGGATTACTTTGTCTCCAAGATGCTCAATAGAAGCAAACAGATTATTAATGTTCCAGTTATAATAGCCACACTTCCTTTAAAAGCAGGTCATTCTAACCTCCCTTTGCTGATCACTCTTTAAGCCCAGTTGTGGAATAAAACAGGTTGTCAGTAGGGTGAATTTGTGGTGTAAATTACTTTGGAAAGAGCACTGTGGAATAATTGAAACAGGAGGATATTAGCATCTGCAGACGCAGAGCTTGGGGCTTGCCCAGAATTCTTGCACAACTGATGGACATTAACTTGCACAATTAAGGTACAAGATCAGTTCCTGAAGCATATCTGTGCTCTGGATTTATAGAGGATGCATTTTCATTAAAGATGGCTGAGTATTAAGATGAAGACAAAGACAGTGATGGTGAACAAAAAGAACTGTGTATTTATCAAAAGGTTTGGCATAAATATGGTGCTGGTAGAGCATTTCAGCTGTTTTATGTCTCAGCAACAGTTTAAACAATAACATTCATATCACAGAAGGGTGTAGATAATATCTGCAATAAAACTGGGTCTTTTATGTTCAGAGGCAGACAAAGCCAGGAAAGCACATTGATAAATGAAGCTGAACCTTTGTATTTCGTTGTGGTGGAGCTCCCTCTAGCTTATGGCATTAACCCTGTATCTGTAAATCATATTTGCTTAAACTCATCCCTCCATTTGCAGGGTAGAAAAGGCTTCCGATTCTATATTCTTGGAAGCAGTTATGACATTTATAATTCATCTGGAAAAAAAAAAGCGCCCCTAAAACCCGGCTGCTAGTTGAATGACATTAACAGGTCTGACGATAGTGAATTTCATATTTTTAAAAAGAACAGTATAGGGAAAAATTTTCTGACATCTGGGGATGTGACTGTCATAAGCAGCACTTTCTGCCTCTTCCAGCTTTATTCTCTATTATTTTTAGATTTATATATAAAAAAATATATCTTTGCTCACTTGGTTGAGAGAATTAGCCATTTCAAAATGGCAATGAGCAAGTTAAGTAGGTTCTGCAAGGTAAATTTATTTGCTAAATTAATAATACTGCATTAAATAAATTAGTCTCAGTAATCCCGATTCCTAAAAAAAAAAATCTAATCACCTTAGTTTATTGACAAGAACAATCATAAAAAGTGATTAAGAAGTATCTTAGCCTGATTAAAGTAATCACCATGACTTCTCTTGTTCAGAATAAGAATATTCATTTGGTTTAGTTGCAGAATTCATACAGGTTCCCCTCTTTAGGATTCATCTACTTTTCAAGGCTGAATTAATGGCTGTAAATACTAACTGTACCTTTAAAAAAAAGTGGAATGAATGGTGCATTATGGAAACACTGTTTTGCTGAAATGCTAATTTGGGGAGATTAAGAAGACATTTCTGAAGAACAATATCCAAAATCTGATGTGAAGCTTAAATAACTACTGAAATGATAAGCAGGCAGAGCTACAGGAGAAGAGTTAATTAAAAATCTCCAAGGCAACTTATATTCCTTTGTCACAAAATAAATGCTATGCTACTGATACTGTACCTGTAAACTGAAAAATCACCAGCTGCTGTAGCTAACCAGAGAATAGAAAAGGATTTATTTGTTAGCAACGCCCTAAATATTCTGCATTTTAAATGCATTTGGCCACATTTCTTCATAAATATTGCTCCCTGGGTTTTCTATTTAACTTCACAACTACTTATCATAAGCTCCTTTGTACACTGGAAAATTAAGTTCACCCATGTTAAAATTAACAAAGAATCAGCTTATTACAGACTTTGAAGAATCTGATTCAATAGGAATGAATATTAAATTCAGATTGAAGACCGAGAGACAAAATAGACGCTTTATATACCTTGTTTGAGAAACTAAAGCATAATGAAAAACGTAACTAAAAATCTTTAGGGCTGAAACTGTGTCTATATTATTGCTCTCCCCCCCCCCCCAATAAATTAATATATGAGATTCTTTTTATTTTTAGAAATTAAATATGCTATTTAGATGTTTTAGAATGCTGAGATTTTAGAAACTGAATTCTCTGAAAATTGTCTAATCGGAGTGCTAATTTATCTGCTAAACTGCAGCATTGATAAAGAGATAAAATTTTAAAAATACGTTATCTGCTGAAGTTTACTCTTTATTAGCTAACGGAAAGTAATCCACCACAGAATCTGCTTTAATTCAAATTACATTTGAATGTATCTTAAAGAGATGGGTGAAAAGAGAAAAAAAATATTTTGAAGGGAAGAATAGGATATTTAGTTCTATTATTTTTCTTTTTAACTATTACTGCTCTTCTCAAAGTTTTTTGTTTATACAGTATTTGAGAAAACACAGGTTTAATCAAATTCATCTTCTCAGAGCTTAAAATCTTCTCTGAGTAAATGCAGTGTAATTTAAGATGAGTCATATATGTAGAAGCACACAATTGCAGCTGATTAGTGATGAAAAGTTAAAAGAAAGAAGGGTTATTTAAAAAGCAGTTTTTCTGTACCATGCAGTGTGAGTGTTCCTTTCTGGAGTATCAGCATGACAAGAAACTGTGACAAAATCCCTTGATTTACTGCACTAATTTTATATTAAGAATTCTTGCTCTTGAATGACTAGATGTCAAAATTGCACATCCAGTTTTGTAGGCTTTTTGAATTAATTTTCCCAGATGCATTCCTATTACGTGCTGAAATCAGCCTCTATCGTCTAAGTTTGGAGGGGGGGTAAGAGGGCAAGAGTCTGACATTAGCTATTCCTAATTGTTTGGGGGAATTGTCTAATTTAGGAGTATTTAGTCTGCATTTGATCTAACAAGATTCTTGTCACCTTCTTGTTTTAAAATGCATCATACAAATTAAACTTGAAACTGAGTGCAGCTTACTATGAAGATCAGTAAATACAAATTCTTTTGAAATGTGTATTAGACTTGAAAGTAAAATCTTAAGTGCAAACAGATTTGATAATCGTGCACAGGAAGAATCCAGAGGCTCTTTTTATGAAACATGCTAATAATAGGACTTATGTTCCTTAAATCACACTCAATACAATTAGTATGGATTAGATTTGTAGCAAATTCCTAACTGCTAGCTTTTTTTAATGATGTGTATTATAACAGAAATTGCTTTTATGATTTAAAGAGTGAAAATTAGTTATTTGAAACCTTAATTTTTTTCATAAAATATAAATATCGTCATACACTGAAGTACTTTAAAAAGTCAAAAGCAGAATAGAGAATTCCAACAAAGATAAGTGAAATTACACTATGGCAATGCTATACAGTACAATAGTCTGCTTCCATGAAAAGACACTATTTTTTAATTATCACTGCAATAAGAATGCTTTGCAGTTGATCTGATTAGGCAAAAAAAATGTATTTACTTTGCAGCCTATGTAGAGAGAGAAAACTTTTTATACACATGCTCACATTCAGCTTTAGTTTACTGTTGGATAACAGTAATCAATGCATCAGAAAATTAGAAAAAAACCCATGAAAACAACAGACAAAATGTTGCAGCTTAAAATCAAGTGACTTGGATTGGAACAACTTGGCACCATTCAAGTGTGTTTATTTTTTAAGGTTTTGTCACTGAACATTTTCAGACTACGTACAACAATTTTTTTTTTCTTTAAAGACTTGATCTGTATTTAGGTGTGCAAGTGACTTTATGTACAAAACATGAGACATAATTGTGAAAGTCTTCCCAAATTTATATTTTAAAAGACAATTGTTCTTACACAAACTAATATTATAATTTTATTCTGTATGTTCATTATGAGGATTTATTTTTATTTTCAAAATTCTGTTAATTGTAAACCTGTAACTTTCTGCTTCTTGCCTGTAGAGAAACGCTCATTTTCTCTAACTTGCTGTATTTCACTTACTTGCTACAATTATTTTGCAACTTCCACAGTGAATTTCTAAGCTTATCCATAACACAGATATTTGCCCAGGAGATGACACAAATCAGGGCAAGATACAGCCTCTGAGGAAAGAGAACATACACACATACGTCCCATCAAGTATATTATTCATGTATCAAATCAAAGACACAGTAAACCTGTGTATAAACAAGAATGTGGAAACCTAGGGAGAAGAAAAAAAAAAAAAAGAGAGAGAATGAAAGAACCAGCAGAAAAGGCAGTCCCACAGCTCCCTGGGCAGGGAAGGGTTCTGGGATGGTTAATCACAAGTTCCTTTATATCATCTGTTGCAGATAGGGGTGCTTTGTAACCAAGGATAACTAACATGAATTTTTCCTTAGCTCCACAAATAATTTGCCTTACTATTGAGTTTTGAGGCATTTGCCATAGGTAGATGAAAATTACCAGATCAAGTGGGATCAGCAGTTTCTGCCTTCAACACTAGCCATCACAGCCAGTACAGAGAAGCCCCCCAACACTGTCCCACAGAGAAGCCTCTTCCCAGCTCCCAGCAGACAGTCTGATATATGGCCCAAGGGAGGAGGTCTGTATCTCCTCTTGTGTTCCAGATGTCCTGGTTATCCACACACCTTTCACATCTTCCCCTGACTCCTGAAACATCCTCAGCCCCAGGATCTTCCAGTGACACTGAGTTTGTGGGTTAATAATATAGCTTTTTAAAATGGTTCAATTTTACTCAAATTTCTTGCCTTTAATTTCACTGAATCTGAACTTATGCGAAAGGTAAAGATATTTCTCTCTCCCACAGGCTAAACAGCCCCAGTGATCCCTGCCTCTTCTCTTGCCACTGATAAATCCCACTGCCCACCCCTGGCTCCTGGTATCAGTGTTCTGTCTGCATACAGTCAGGATGAGGCTTCTACAAAGCAAAGCATAGGCTTCTCTTTGCATCTACACAACGAGTTCGCTCCTACACCTCACACACGTATCTGGGAAAAGACAAGGTGGGAAGAATCACGCTAAATATTTAACTCTGCGCTTTTCCATGAGCTTACCCACCACAGGTCAGACACAGTGATCGTGCTACTGATCCCACCAGTATCCTGGAGCTGAGCCCAACAGGGAGAGCACTCCTGGCTTGTGAACAGCACCAGGGCAAATCCAGAGTTCCCTCCATCCCCCGCCCCACACACCTGAGAGTGTTTCCCTTGTGATGGTGGGAATTATCTCCTAAAAAATGGTGCCTCTTTTCAGGTTTTGTACAGCAATTTTTAAAAATATAAACATTTAATGCCTGACACAGCTGGGATGTAAAAACTTAGCTCATTAGACTCATCTGCACTCTTACTTGGTGAGTTTCTTCATGCTGGTTCGTGGTACATTTTTATTCTCAAGTTACCTTGCTAGCTGTAAATGAGATTCTCCAGAATGGGGGTTTCTCCAGAAGGAGGGATAGGAACAGCAAACAATACTGTGGGCTGATACAGCTGAGGAGTCTGCCTATGACTTCCACAGTGCCAAAGGCTCAGTATAATGTGCTACTCATGGATGGAGGAACTATTTGCTCTGCAGCCTGATTAGAAATATTGGCAGAAACTATTGAGCATTACCTGAGATGTGACTCGCAGGGAAGCGCCTTCAGACAAACACAGCACCGCACAGCACACTACTGGTGAGGGTTTTTTGCAAGGCAAGGACCTGGTTGTTTAGTAAATCAGTTCAAGAGCCCCAACAGCTCTGTTGGGGAAATTTACTCTGCTTTTGAAACTGGAAGTATCTGTGTGCCACAGAGAGTAACAGTTCTTGTGCTTTTGCCTCAAATGTTTTGCTGTGTTCTTTGGAAGTGAGAAAACGTTTGATCCTGGAAAGAGTTAACCCTTCTGAGTGCAACACACGTAGATGGGCAGTTTTTGTACAGGGAAAATGACAGATTTTTGTCTTGTAGTGAATTACAAAAAATTGCCCTGAAAAACAGACTTGACATCTCAGTTTTTCAGGTATTCCCATTAACTGGATGAAAATCAGTGACTTGATCCGTGCTGTTCTGTAACAGTGATAATTTTATTTCTTGGGCTTCTCTAACTCTGGCATATGGTGGGAGTTAAATTGTTTGAACAACCAAAGCACTACTACTTTTTCTTTAAAACACATTTTTTAATACTTAAAAGCTAGAAAGTCCTATAGCAGACAGTTGCAAGAAGTATGAGGGGGAAATAGAGCCATAATGATACAGTGAGCAAAGTCTAGTGGCCAGAGATACTGGGATATTTTATTGACTGATTTCTGGGAAGCACTATTTGTGCATATCTTTTCTGTTTGTATTTTGTGTGGCTAATATGGTTCCTTTTTTTCATTCTAAATTTTCTATTTTGAATTAGACATTCAGCTGCTGCATTTTAACATTCAACAGCATTTTGAGGGTTGGAATATTCAGAAGAATATTCCTAAAATGCAAGCATCAAAACCATATCCCATGCCTTAAATAAGAGACCCACTTTTCTGCTCACAAATTTTGACATCATCTATGTGCATCACTAACTTACCTTTTCTGTGAAAATGCCTTTTTAAGACATATGCAGGTGTCATACATTCAGCAAAACTAGCAGGACTGTCACAGTTTACATAATTCACATCACTTATGGGTAATGCTTCTGGGACCTCAGGGGAATCTTAGTTCTTGGCTGGGCTCTTGCCTCACTTCATTCTCAGCTGCTTTGCTAACTGAACTATCCTGTATATCAGTTATCCCTTGGATAAGCACAAGTTAAATAAATCCTGCCCCTTCACATACTCAGTGGCCCACCCCTCAGTATCTAAAAGCATGTTCGGTCAGTTTGTCCAACTATAGTTTGTCACTCGGTTTATCCATAAAATTCAGGGAAGTCTGAGATGACGCTGGGCGAGCAGCCCACAACGCAAGCAGTCAGGCACATCTGGGCCCAGCCCATATCAGATGGACCACAGAGAAGCTGTCAGGGTGAGTGGGGAAGGCAGTCACAAAAGACTCCTTATTTTCACGTGCACTTACATCCCAATCTTAACAGGTTGAAGCAGTAATACACAGGTCATACCTGAGCAACATACTTCTCTGCAAACATGTGCCTTAAGGGAAACAGACCAATTTTTCTTGCACCCTCTGAAATGGGATCTGTTGCCACACAAAGCTGTTCTTGAGTTCATGAGAAAGAGGCTTGGTTTAAAATAGGATTTTCACAGGTAAATGCAACTTTAGAAAAAAACTTTTTACTACACAATTATTACAGGATGTAAGAAAAAGAGATGCAAGATACACTGACCTGTAGTCCTACCTGGGCTGAAAATCCCAGCAGATGAAGGCCAACTCCTGAAGCCAGCCAGCATAAAATAACTTGTTTCAACTGTTCTTGAAACTCCCTTTGAGGGCACAAAAGCATCTTTTCCCTAATCAGCTAAAAGGCATTTAAAAAACAGACTAAGCTAACGGAGGATCAAGACTGCCTTGTTAAAAAAAAAAAAAAAATCATGTCCATAGAAGGAGCTAGTCTTATGTGAGGAATTTGAAGTGCATTACTTTATATGCATTAATTTTCCAATATAGTTCAGCAAAAGGAAGAGGTAAACATTTTCATCAAATTTTGTGTGACAGCTCTTCTTTCCCAGAACATCAACAGGCTGCAGCAGGCTATATTCCTTGCTGTTCCCGCCAGTGCTGCCCCAAGTGTAGCCTGCTGACACCCGGGAAAGCCCCTGGGGTACCAGCCTGCGGGACACAGAGCAGAGTCACATCACAGCTGCACCCTAGCACTTTCTGTAAAAATGCAACCTCAAAAGCAGAGGTTTACCTGTGACCTTCGAGGATTATGATGAGCTTAGCAACTGTAAACCACTTCCCAGCAGTACGCCCTCAGTGATGCTCTGTATGGGCTAAAAAGCAGCAGTGGGTGAGTGGAAGCATCTTTCCTTTCATTCCATAAATTCATATGCAATCCTCTGTTTGCGGCTTAGGCACGGATGTGATAATTGCTTAACTGAAAGATTACTGCTGGGAGCAAGGTAAGGATGGTCATTTCCTTAATGCCACTGATTCTTTTAAAAGTTTATTAGCATGTGTAGTATAATCTTTTTGGGTTATTTTTCTTTTGTTATTAAATTCCACATAAGCTAACAACTGAAATGTAAATTAATTTATGCTGATTTGGCTTTCGCTTATTAGGCCGTTTTCTACTCAGTGAAAGAGACCACTGACGTTGTACTCAGTGAGCGAGTGAACTTTGTAACAGGTGTGCTAAACAATGGTACTGCTCCATTTTAAGCAAACTGATGTCCTTATTGCTCTGTGTCAAAGTCTTCTGTGTGCTTAACTATGATGTGCCTAAGGTAACAAGGAGTCGGAGTTCTGCTGTGTTAGGTGCTATATGTTATATCTTTTACAGTATAAATATAAGTGAAGTGTGGGTTTAAGAAATCAAATATTGGGAAACAAGTGAATGGAAAGTTTTTCCCACTGACATGCAGATTAGCCCAAACATACTGTAAAACAGTGTGATGGTGGGGTCAAGTGGAAGAACAGGAAAATTGTCCCTTTGGAAAATAGTGAATCTTAACAAGGGACATAAGGGAAAGCGCTCCAGTTTTCATATAGCTTTACTTTTCCTTAGGGAAATAATAACCATTCAGCTGTCTTCAGAGAAACACATGGGATTTTGTGAGGCGTTTTTTTACATTCAGTGATCAGGATGCAAAGCACAGGGTGCCCAGTCCCACAGAGGTGAGCCCAGCACACTCCAGCCTCTGCTCAGGGGGCCGGGGCTGCCTCCCCGCTGCCAGCATGGTGCCCAGCAAGCAGCCGGCTGGGGCTGCAGCACTGCCGCACCCGTGACCAGCACCACTTGCCAGGGCGCCTGGGCTGTCTCCCACTGGTGGGAGGGGGCGGCTGCAAAGCATCCCGAGAACCAAAGCCAGTGCTTAGTCCCCAGTCAGAGGTCCCCCGGGGGTGACTGATGGAGAGGAGACCCCCCCGCAGGATTGCGGGAGCAAGCTAGGGCATTCCTGGTGCTCGGGTGACTGGTTGGTTCAGTACACCCATCAGACCAACCTGAAAAATTTGCCAGGTGGATGTCTCACCAGTGGTACAAGTGGGCTGGGGCACACACAAGCAGGTTCCTGGAGGGACCACGTTCCTGGAAGGAGCAGCAAGTGACAGATTAAGCCGTATACACTTGTGCAACATTTTTTATTTGGTGTAGGTTAGTATGATAAAAGACTAAAGTCCTTGTGTATAGGGTCACATCAGCCACTTCTAAAATGCAGCCACAGCTCAGACAGCTTTTAGCAGCTCTTTACTAACTGCAGCATTATGGCAGATACCTCCACTGTCTGCAGCTAAATTGGGTATTACAGACACTGTATCTCTTAAATATCTGTCAGAAGGCAGAGCTTTTAAAAATAAACAATAACTTCTCAAAAATGTAATTAAAATTAATAATTTCTATTTCAAAATTTTGTTTCAGTTTTGTTTCAAATCTGGGTGAAAGTTTAATACTAGATGCAATCTAACCTGACTGATCAGGGCATTTTTCTGTTAAAAATATCCTTCAGTATAAAGTTCAAAATGGCTGTATTGTTATAAATAATATGGTGTTTATTAATGTGTGAATTATGATATTAATAAATTTTGATATATCATTATTAAATAAGTTGCTGGCACATTCTGGATGAAATTTCCTAAAAAACCCCAGTGAAACCCAAGGTGAGAACACAGACACTGAGCTGGAAAGTGGATTTAATCTCTCTTTTCCCTAGCAGTTCTGCTTAAGCAGGGTGATGAACAGGAAAAAGACCCTTTAAAGACTCCCATGACCTCTCTGTGCCTTACACACAGGAAAAGACAGCTGACCTGCACTGGAAAGTGCTGTAGCTTTGCAGAAGGATGAGAATTCTTTGATACAACCTTGCAAATCATACCTCAATGTTAATTTCTAAAGAATAAAGTCAAGAAGAATCAGTATAAATTCAGAGACGGTTTAGGGTGACTGAAGCTAAGAGATACTGTGATGTGTGATTTAAAGAGCTCATAAAAGCAGACAACTGGCTTTAGAATCTATGGAAAGCAATAAAGCAGTCAAAAATTCTCCCAGTTGTAAGGCCTATAGATTTCCTTATCTTAAATTCTTTGGCTAAACCCCTGGAGCAAATTGCGGGACGCATGATGGGAGTTTTGTCTTTCAGCCTGGGGGCTCCAGGGGCAGTTTCCCGGCCCCTCTCTCTGACCCCCCTCGGTGCACGGTGTCTCCACTATAGGGGAGCTTGTCTTGGCGGCAGTGTCTAGACATTCCCAGCTACTATCCTTCCTGACAGTCTCATGCCAGTGGTAATTTAAAAATTGTTTGGGATAGGCTGTGCCTCATAGACACAGGGAGCCAATAATAACCCCCAGTTCAGTGACCCTGGTCGGAGCATCAAAAAGACGGTACAGGCAACCTCAGTTCAGCATTGGGTCAGGAATCGTGACCTCCTCTGACCTTTCTTGTAGATTTAAAATTGTTTTGAGAAAGAGAAGAATAAAAAAGATACAACTCCAGGCAGTTCTGAAAAGCACTCCAGCTTCCTGTACTGTACACATCCATATAAGTAACATGTTTAAACAGATGCAGCTCTGGCAGGCCTGAAAAATTAGGATTTGGATATTTTGTACTTTTTTTTTTTCCCCAATGGAGTGCACATTGCTTGTATTTACTTTGAAAACTTTGAAGTGAAAAGACAGTGTATGAGAACATCATTTTCACTATATTTAATAGAAAAGACAAAAAAGAAGGGCAGGTAAGATTATTTTTTAAAAACGGAGAATGAGCTAAGCAAAAAAAAGAAAAAAAACACCTTATGTGGATTTTTCAGATATATTACAGAAAACACTGTCTGGTGGATCAGCTGAGTATACCAGATGAAAAAAATTAACACTGAGATTACCAGACAAATTGCCTTATAAGAGTAAAATGCATACAATTGTAGGCTGGTTGGTTTTCAAAGGTTTCCTTTGTGTACACAGTATTTGCAGTCACAACCAATAAAACAAAATATACTAGCACTTTATTTGTGGTTTTGGAATTGCATAATGGTGACTAATATTTTCTCAAAACCTACTTTATAGTGTTTACTTAGCAGAATTTTCATGCACTGTACCTGGAAAGTATGAAATGTACTTTGTGTGCTTCCAAAGGGTTGTGAAGTCTCAGGAAGAGGTTTACCAGTTTATGGAAAGAGAGCAGAGAGTGTTTCTCCTCTCTGGGTTTTTATACGGGCTGGTACAGATCAGAAACACGTTAGCCAGGAGAGGGAAGGGAAGAGTAAAGTAACAGGAGCTCTCAAAGAAACGTAAAAGTATAGAGCGGGCAGATGAACTGCAAGCTCCAGGAGAACTACATACAGATTTTACAGAGGCAAACTCAGTTTAAAAGATCAAGGACATCAATGCTGTTGCTGTTTACAAAAGAAAAACATATAAATTTCTGTTACAGAAATGAGACTGTCAGCAAAGCTCAGCACTAACATGTCACAGTAGGGCCCTGGGCTCTGTGCCATTCCCAGACACAGTAGCATGTTCCCAGCATTCCCACTAAGGAGGCAGCATGATCAATTAGCTTCTGATCATGTCCGAGCCATCAGCACTCTTCTCACTGGCTGTGCACAGCTCTATCCTAGAAAGGCACAGGTAGGCTCTGTGAGCTGTTGGTCTTGAACTAAACACTCCTTGGAAATATGTCAGGAGTTCTTGCTATGTCAAAGTTATTGCTTAAGACTCTCCTCAAACACAGGCAGCTGTCTCTATACTTTGAGACAGCTGATTATATTCCATTTATACTCTAAAATTGTCTCCTAAAGCTTTATAGATACACAATGATTCCATTTTTTGTATTGAAAGGTTGCAGCCTGATCTAATCATGAGAGACGGGGGCCCTACAGTCGCATCTGTAATTTCCTAATCCCATCCTGGCAAGACTAAGCTTTTGCAGTATAAACCATTCTTAAAGGGCTATTCCTCACTGAATTCCTTTATTTAACTAGAGATAAGTTTGTCGGTGTTCTCACTGTGAGGAACTACTGGCCTAGAGTTTAAACAAATTCTGTAAAAGCCAACTCTTAGGTAAAATTCCTAAAGACTTCCTATTCCCATAGATCAGGACAAGAAAGGGGTTGCAAGGTCTGATGTCATCTCTGAGTGAGCTGAGACACAGTATTTGTTTGCCAGAAGCCATTCATATTGCAAATCCTTTATAATTTTTTTTCTTCTCCAACCTTCTCCGGCAGCAGCACTCGCTGTAGAAAAGCAACTGGAAGCAGGAGGCAATTCTGATAACCTACCTTTCTTAGTACACAATCTGCCATGGAGATGGATCTGCTCAGCTCTTAATGATGCAGAACTCACCCAGCATAGACCTTTGGTATCTCTTTGTAATCAGTAATGGCAATTTAAAACAATAGCTGTATGTTTTTTTTCCACCCTGTTTGAAGTATCACAGCGCTAGCCTGCTCTTTGATGCCAGAGTATGTGCTCACTAGGGTGTGCAATCTCAGTAAACTGATCCAAACATCACCACTCACAAGGACTGAGTACAACAAAAAGCTCTGGTTCCCATGGATTCCTTGAAGCTGCAAATTATTAAAGATTACCTGAAATTACTGTTCTCTATGCACCCAATTATAAACTCATATTGCCTGTCTGAGACAAGTACCGTAGGAATAGCGGTCCCCAGCACTTTTATTATAAAGGTGCTTTCCTTCCCTTGTGACCTATAGATATTGCCATTCTTAAATGGGAGTAAGAGTAGAAAATAACAGAATTCTACAGGCTAAAGTGATCACTGAATCATGACAAGGAACTCGTAAAGGGCCTGTGTCAGGCTGCAGTCCACATGATGGCCAGCGTTTCCCCAGAAAAGGAACAAGAATTTGAAAACCATCAGTAAAAGGGGGAAAAACAGTTTTGAGTCATATGTCTTCAAATACGAGGCCGTAGCACTGTGTGCTAAACAGAGGTTGCAGGGGGCTGGGAAGCAATTATGACTAGCGTCTACAAATGCAAGAAATGTGATTCAGTGTAATAGAGCCAAGCAGGCACTGCTGCGCCGGGCCCCTGGCTGAGAGGCACATTCCTGCACAGGATTCATGAGCCTTACTCGTCCCCAAAGGTCTCACCCAGGTCTCTCTGGGTTCACATCTCCCGTATTATGCTGAAAGTTTCCCTCCATGGCTGCATCAGTAGATGACTGAAACAGGAATCCCATTAGTCTTTTAAGCAAACAAACAATAATAACAACAATAGGAGTAATAATTGTAGTTACCAGAGCCATCATAACTCCTGTGTTACTGGTGCTAATAATTAGTTGCTATAATTTTAATATAGTATTAGTAGTGTAAATAACTAAATCTGCACTAGAACATCCAGCAGGAAACCCAGGCAACCAAAAGAAAATCACTTCTAAAACTTAACATCAAATTGATTAACTTCTAAGGCCTGAATTTCTGCTTCCCATGGGGACTGATATGGGAGAGAGAGGTTAGACCCAACTAGATGCTATTGTGTTTCTATGACAACGTGGTGTTTCAAGGAGCCTCTGCCATTACCTATGATTGGTAAAATCACTAGACAGTGTATAAAGTGGCCAAGAGAAGCAGCAGCCAATAAATGCAGAAAATCCTTAAATCAGAGACACAGAAATAAGAGATGGAAACAACCTGTTAGATCATCTTGCTCATTCCCTGAGGCCCCGTGCAGTATATTAACAGTCTCAAGAACCTTGAAAAATCCTAAAAATTCCATCCAAGACACTTGTAAAAACTTACTGAAGGGGAGAGCAATTTCTCAGGAAGTTATAAAAAATCTTCCCAATCTGCTTTCAGTAAGTGTGCGCGCACTGTACTGAGTATGCTTGGCCATCACGTTTTCCAGCATTTGAGAAATAGGATGCATGCGAGAGGTTTCAGGGTATTACTTACCCTAACGCAAGTACTTTTGCCAAAGATAAGACCTCCTTCAAGCATCAGCAATATTCCACCGAATTCTCCCCTTCCTGCCCCAGAACAGCTTTCTGTACCCTGAAAACAGAAGTATTTTGAAGATCCTACAAGAGCCTTTGCTACTGCCGATCCATTTAAGCTGGTAGGTTCCAGGTGTCACACTGATGAGCTGCAGAATAAGTTTCAAATAGAAAGAAGACATTTTAGACAAGTATTTGTGTAACAGTTATAAATCCACATCTGTTTTTTTAGTGAAATCGAAGAGGGGGATTAGACTACCTCGAAACTTGGGAGTCATGTGCTTGTCCTTTGTTTAGCCAGGATGCAGCAAGCACCTTCTCGAAGCAAATGAAAGCCATGTCTGATAGCTTCTGACTGCCCCAGAAGTACCGCTGGAGAGTACAGATGCTGTATTAATATATAAAAGGAAGTGTGAAGTGCAAGGTATCAGTTTGAATCTTTAATTTTCAGGGCCACCTTACCCAAATGCAGTGGTGGGAAAAACCCCTGGTGTCTTGGCCTCCACTGAGACATGTGAGCACACAGACAGAGGTAAACATGAAATTCTGTTGTCATGAAGCCCACAGTAACAGATTCATCTCTGTCTGTAAGTCACTCATGTACTATGTCCCAGGTCATCAGAATATAGCATACAAGATAGAGTTGGTTTCAGAGCCCAAACAATTTTATCTCACCCACAATATGAAATAAAAGCCTAGAAGAAGGCTTCCCAGCATCTCAGAGAATTCAGTAACAGTAATTAATAGGTTGTTTCCATGCAAGACTGTATGTGTGTTGCAGGAGACCCCCATAGCCGGACTGGTTTTACAAGGAGCCAAATGGGCCTGATGAAACTGAAATACCTCACTTGATTGAGGGGATGCTTTCTCTGTTCAAAGGCAGCTTTCTCCTCTCCATCCCAACCTACCTTCCTACTGAGGACAGTTTTTGACATGCTTCTTTGGGGCCATGGTTTACACTTGATGAATGAGACCCCAAGGAAACATTAAAAGCTTGAGTGATTTTGGAGATTTTTGGTAAATCTGAGAGCTTGCTTGGATGTGTCACAATACTCCAAATCTCTCTTACAATCATATGAAAAAATTCTATGTGAGACAGGCAAAGTGTTCACAATCAACTGCATCTAACAACGAAATACAAGTCATTTTAATTGCAGAAATTACCCGCTTTGACTTTCTGGGGCAAATACGAAAATCTGACAAGCTGTTTACATTGCCTACCATTTCTATGTACTTCAGCTTCTGTCTGCCATGTATTTGAAAAAGCCCCAATATATCCTTTGATTACCTCAAAAAAATTAAAACAAAAAAGAGGTCAGGGCACTATTTGAAAAAAGTCAACCAATTATTAAATAATACAGAATAAGAACCAGATCAACATATCCAGTGATTTCAAGCAGCCAGCAAAAAAAGAACTTCCTTGAATGTACCTCAGAGAATTATGATAGGAATCCTGTCTGTATGAGAGATCAATGCACTGATGCCATGCCAGACTTTAATTCTGTCATGTGACCCATCAGCTGCAAGAAGAGAGTCAGGAGAAGATGACTAATAGGAAATAAGGGAAAAAAAGAATTAAAAAAAAAAAGGGGGGGGAAAATGATGTCTGCATCTTTCCGCTTGTTTTTTACTCTTATTGCTTGTGCTAATTCTGACTTTGCTGTGTTACAAAAAGGCAGTCACCAATTAACTAGGTTTAAGTAACATGCTGGTACTAACTTGGAGTTTTACGACAGTACGTAGTGGTGGAGCTTGCTCTGCTCATTTTAGGTTTCTATATATGGAATTGCCTTGGTGCACAGGAAGCCATAGGGAATGCCCACATCTTGCAATGCTAAAGTATCCCAGTGTACTGGACTCTGCAAAAACACACACATTCCACTCTCAATAAAATTGAAAAAAAATTCAAATGTATCATTCAGGTGATATAAGACTGGAGAAACTTGCCTGGTTTTGTTCTCATTATTGCAAAGCATTTGAAGACTTGATGGTGGAAGCCTGTGCCCTTCTACCAAGAATGTTTTAGACCTAGCAGGCCAAATACTGCTCTTACATAAAACTATGTTGCTCCAGAGTACTTCGCTAAAGCCAATGGGGTGAATATATGTTCACTCAGGTTAAGGGAAGATAGGTCTCTTCCATAGGTATTATATGCTGTCTTCATACAGAGCTATGATTGCAAGCATGATTTCATCAGCACATATATATCTTAAAGGAGTGCTACGTTTATCTTGGCATTAGATTATTACTGTGCTACATAAATACGGTTACACAGGTAGCCATATTTTCTATGTCTATAGCTATATATCTACAGTAATGGGTTAGATGTCACAAAATGTTTGAGAACTGGCTGAATATTGGCAACATGAGGCAGGGGCAGGACTGTATCTCCTTGCCATGCTCATCTGCCTCCCCCAGCCTCTCCCTGACTGCAAGAGCTTAGTGATGTGCCAGGGCAGCACAAGGCTCACTCCGTTTGCCAGTGCTCTGCCCCTCCCGAGTCTCAGCTAGGCTGCCTGGGTGCATCTCATTCCTTCCCAGCCTGACCAGGGCTGGCAAGGAAGAGGCCACTCGTCTCCGCACAGGAAGCTGCCAGGAGGATAGTTTTTCTGTAGCTGCTGATCCAAGCTATTAAATCCATCAACAATTGGGTGAGAAGGAATAATGCTCAGCAGCTGACACAAGTGCTGGCATCCCTGCACATGCTTTGTTTTCTTGAAACCATCTATTGATGACACTTGGCCTCTCAAGAAAATTTGACGTCTCATCCCATATTTTTATTTCCATATTATTTTACCCCATCTGCTGTTCTTTCCAAGTGTGGGACCCTGATTATGTTCATATTCAGGACTCCTCTTCTGATATAGAAACATGGACTTTGAAGCTAGCCCAGGCTGGGATCACGTTACCAGGCCAGTTGCATTCCCAGTGGAAATGAGTCTTATTTTATTTACAGATAAAAAATAAAAAAGTAGTATCGTCTATTATCCCAAGGGCATTGTTTACATTAATTTAGCAACTGCTTCCAAGGAGCTACAGAGTTCAAGAACATTGCTAAACAGTGAGAGACCATCCTGGATTGAGTTACTGACAGAATTACAGCTGACACTAAGAACTGCTTGAAATGTCTTGAGGGGAACTGCAGACAATGGGCTGTATTATTTAGCAGAATAAAGGTGAAGTTACAGGGGATACTCGAGACCAAGAAAGGCAGTCAGTGAGTCTACCACAAGCATCAGCTGTGGTTATACTAACAGCTAGCAGGGATCCCAGATCAAGGAAAGAAGGAGTTAAACTCAAAGTCAAGTAAGCCAATTTGCTGAAACTTCAGTGATTTTTATTCTTTCTTCTTCCAAGATACAGCCACACATTGGACTGTCAGACATATGCTTTGCATACTGTTCTATCAATACCTTCCTTTCACATAAATAAAGAAGTTTCCAACGCAGGGGATCCCCTCCACTCTGAAGCTGAATATCTTTCCCCAAAGGCTGAGACTCTAGATAGCCTCAACAATCTTTATACCAGTCCTGCCAAAAGATAGCAGAGGGTACAAACTGATGGTCTCCTCTGAGAAATGGCAAAGCCTGGTATTAACACCATTCCAAAGAAAATAGTCAGTCTGCACAGCATTCCTGTACTAAACAGCATTTTGAAGACACCATTTTATCCTCAGGTAACAAGGGCTGAGTACTCTTAGATCAGACAGCGCTGGTGCAGATTTCACCAGGAGAAGCTCATTGCAAGCTTCTTAGCAAGGTCCCAGCTTATCACCACTCCCACAAGCCTGACATGCTCCATCATGGAGAAGTGCAGGACTGCAGGGTTGCTGACACTTGTGCTGAGAAGGGCAGGGAACCCACTCCAAAGCCATCCTTCCATCTTCTATGTTCGTGTGCCACAGGCACATTCATTCCCCTTTTGAATTCACATGCAATAAACAGTCAAACCAGCAAGAACGTTTCTGGTGAGGGAACTCCAAACTACGGGAAGTGAAATTCCATGCTCATATGCTACAAGTCTTTCCACCAGATTTCTTAACTCAATCTCTATGAAAAAGAAAATTTAAAAGCACCACAGCAGCTGTCTGACCACTCCCTGTTAAGCAGCATAGCTTGAATTCCAAATATTTATAATCATTAGTGCAAAAGATGGAAAAGCATTTGAGTTAGACTTTAAAAAACACAATACATTCATGGTATTTCACAGGCAGAAAATGAGAATAAATTTGTCAAAGAAATTATTTGCTGGATATTATTCTCTAGAGTCCTCATATTAGCTAAAGAAACCAGGCACAAAATGCAAAAAAAAAAAAAAGTTTAGTTCAGGTTCTGACACCAATGTTTATTTACCGTGGGGATACTTTACAATTCTCCCATTTCAGTGGATGTGGTGAAATTCCTTTTCAAGACAGGTGCGGTATTTTCTTGACAAGTATCAAGTGGAGGTAGTAATATGTTATCAATAGTGTTGAATGAATCTCCTGTCTGTAATTAGCTATTAACGCATAGAAGTCTTGTGCTCTGCTAGTGGGAGAGGTTTATTGCATTGTGGGTAGGGAAAGTGGTCAGATTTTTCCCATTTCACACATACATGTAGCTCTCAGCTAGATATATCTGCACTTGGCCGTTTTGTGGGAGCGCTATATGAAATTTAGTCAGATGACTTTCTTTTATTGCCCCCATGTCAGGGCAGTTCTCAGTCTCTTGAGAAAATCTACAGAGAGCAGTAAAGCCCAATTGTCTAACCAAGCTCAGCAATTGTGTCAAAGCACTGTTAGGGGGTTCAAAATCATTTTTCACTCAGTGTTTCTTATAAGTAGTCACTCTACTTTAAAACTTTTCTCCTTTACTGCATATATGCACCATTACTATTCTAGCACTGCTCAAGACTTCTGAGCAGAAGAAAAGAATTGCCTAAATGATAATTCTGTTACTTACTTGTTGTGGTTTAACCTCAGTCAGCAACTAAGCACCACACAGCTGCTCGCTCGCTCCCCCCCCCACCAGTGGGATGGGGGAGAGAATTGGAAGAGCACAAGTGAGAAAAACTCATGGACTGAGATAAGAACAGTTTAATCACTGAAGTAAAATAATGATAATAATAATGTAATAATTATAATAATAATATACAAAGCAAGTGATGCACAATGCAATTGCTCACCACCTGCCAACCGATGCCCAGCCAGTCCCTGAGCAGCGGCCCCCCCGGCCAGCTTTCCCCAGCTTTATATACTGAACATGACATCACATGGTATGGAATGTCCCTTTGGCCAGTTTGGGTCAGCTGTCCTGGCTGTGCCCCCTCCCAGCTTCTTGTGCACCTCCAGCCTTCTCAGTCAGTAGAGCACGGGAAGCTGAAAAGTCCTTGACTAGTGTAAGCACTGCTCAGCAACAACTAAAACATCGGTGTGTTATCAATATTATTCTCATACTAAATCCAAAACACAGCAGTATACCAGCTACTAGGAAGAAAATTAACTCTACCCCTGCCAAACATTATTTCAGTTGGAGCATGAGCTACAAACAATTAGCAAGAGCTAGCAACTTGTCAGAAGTAAGTACATGTCCCACAGCACCTCTCAGCAGAAAGAGAATGCAATAGCAGGTAATGTGATCCCATTACAAATTACTTCGTTCACTGTTTAACTGGCCTGATAAGGAAGCCACAAAAAAGTCTCAAAATTGCAATTCTTTTCTTTTGCATGAAAGAGCATTTCCAAAAAATGCAGCAATGGAGCTGAAGACTAAATTCCAGAACTGTCAGAATCAAGTAGGAAGCTGTCTGCTGTGGCTAGATTACTCTATAAACAGGCCTGTGTTTAAAAAGCTGTCTGTTCCTACAGCTTTTTTACAGTAAACCACAAAAGACTAAATTTGCACTAATAACCTTAAGGGTTCAGTTTCCACCTGCATATGTCATGATGCTTATAGCTAACGTTGCTAGTTTCTTTTAACTTCCTGGCCCTAAACCTCTATCTGTAACTAAAGCAAAACCCAGGCCAAACAGAGCAGGCTAAGGATAGATGGATAACACCAAAGGAATCTCCAAATCCATGCAGCCTGCTCCAAGTCTGACTTTTCACCTCACTGGAATGTCTCTATTAACAACAACTTCCATATTAAAGTCTTAGGTGAATGGTGACCTTCCCATACTCACAAGCATAAACTGTATTTGCTGCTCCTCCGTACTGTGGCTTCAGCTACTTCAGCTCTACCTGAGCCCCATCCATAGGATGAACAGATACCATGGTTTTCCACACAGATAGGAGATAGTGATAGGGAGAGTCTGCCCTGATGACACCTGACTGCACCTGCTGCAGCCTCTGGCAACTGAATTGGGCTGTGAACCTGCACCACCTGCTAGCGATATTGCACAAACATGTAAGCATAGGGGGAACTGGCATAACTCCTCTGCCAGCCTCACCTGCCAGGGTCTGTGAATGGGCAAAAAGCTGCACTTTCAAATACATAGACTATGGTCAGAAAGGCCATCCTCACCCACAACAACAGGGAAGAACGGTGTGATAATTGTCAGCAGCAACTAAACCATTATCCTCCCAACTGCTGAAAACCCAGCCTTTCATGAGTTGGGAGCAGGGTGATTCCCTTCAGAAACACTTCCTCTGTAGCTGCGCTTCAGCAGCAGCAACATTTCTCTTTGCAGATCACCACCCCTCCATTTGATTCCTCCCTGCCCTTCCTCTTCCCTCCTGCCTTTTCCTTCCCCACCTTCCCACAGCAGGACTTGGCCCTGACAGGTCTCTGCAGGAAGGCAAGAAGGAATCCCTC
This sequence comes from Aptenodytes patagonicus, assembly GCF_965638725.1. Classification (NCBI taxonomy): domain Eukaryota; kingdom Metazoa; phylum Chordata; class Aves; order Sphenisciformes; family Spheniscidae; genus Aptenodytes; species Aptenodytes patagonicus. The sequence continues at coordinate 13,242,293 of NC_134966.1, forward strand.
CTCCCCTCCATGAGCAATGGGAGATCATTCCTCACATATTTTATTCCATATTATTTTGACATTCTTAAGTTAAAACAAGATCACTTGACACTTGGGCCAGCAGAGCATCATCTCCTTTTGATCGCAGGTCACTGCACAGCTCCTGCTGTGCTGCCTCACAGTTTGTGTTCAGTAGCTGTGCTGGGACTGTACTGAAAACAGCTCCGGTTCCAGGCTGCGCACAGTACAGATGGTCCTTTGCGGAAGTCGCACACAGCAATGAAAATCAAAGAAATGATGATGATGACGACAAAACCTCTGAGCCACACAGAGTGAAAGGCTGCTGAGATTGACTATATATTTCTGCAGCAAAACAAAGCAAAAGCCCCAGAATTTTTTGCCTTGCTGAAAAACCCTCAAATCTAATATTGCTGCCTTGCCCAGCCCAACACTGTCCAACTGTAATAATTTTACAAAGACTGATGAAACAGCAACTGGTGTGGTCTCATACACATCATATCTGTTACAAAATTCTGTGAGTGATGCTGAAGAGTTTTCCCTGTACCTTCTGGTAATTCAAAGCAGTATTTGACATTTTTGTATGGAAATCATGTGCTGGATGTTCGGCAAGATTCAGACTTGGGCAAAACATTTGGGAGAGCTGGCAAGCACCCTGTGCTGCAGCCCTGGCAGGATGGGCAGTTGCTCTTCTGCAGAAACGCAGGTTATCTTTGCAATATAAACAGCTGTGCTCAAGTTCAGGCCCAGCGGCCTCAGCCACTGGAGGGGCAGCATGCAAGTTTGGTCAAGGCTCCCTCAGCCTTCCTTCCAGACTGCAGGGCAACACGAGCAGTGAGGGGAAACACGCACAAGACCTGAGCTGCCATGGCTACTGAAGTGTAGCGGGGACGTGTCTTGGAAAACACTCAGAGGCCTGTGATGGTGGAAAACACTCACAGAAGTTTGTGGCCTGACCCGACCTGGAGTTCCCTGCCTAAAGGCACCTCCCTGAAACAGCCATTGATGCTGAAGAGCAGCAGCAGCAGCCACCAGTCTCCCCGCACCTCCCCTCGGTGCTGGAAGGCAGCAAGTCCTGGGCCATCTGTCACCAAGAGCCACTGCAGCACACGACTCCTGTGCTGCTCCACCAGCCTGCTCCAGTCCCACTCTGGGAGGGCCCAGGGTTTTTTGGTAAAATGAGAAGATATTTTACTCCCCATTTATTTACACACAATTACTTGACTAGGCCAACCTGCTGAGATCAATCTCTCATTTACTGGGATGACCTATCTATTCAATATATAGGTCTCATGGAAGAGAGCAGGGCTGGCCACTGCAAATCTATGCTGCTATTGTGGTGTAGACTACCCCCTACCATACCCACAGAAAACCTTCCAGATTTAGCGCACATGTTCTGGCATGCCATCTGATCCAAATTAGAGTAGGCCTGCACTGGGTTCCCTTGCTCAGCACTGAATTCCAGCTGCGGTAAGCCACTAACGCTGTTACACCTACTCTCTAATTTGAATGAATTTTACATTTCAATATATTATGTCTGAATGTTAAGAATTTCCACAAGAGGTGGATTTTTTCCTATTCCATCAAGTCAACCTGCAGCACAGTCAGCCTACAGAAAGCCAAGATTTGATATAAATTGTCTCCTCTCCTGCCGAGGCCTGTGGAAGCAGAAGACATGCTGGAGTGGAGGGCGGCTGCAAACACAGGGCCTGTCTCTGCCACCCGGGACACAAGCCCCTTCAGTGATGCTTCTTAGAAAATCTCATATTATAACAAGGCTTTGTGTCAAAAAGGCTATTCTGATGAACCTTAATTTTTCTGTCAAGGTTTTTCAACTTCAAGGATGAAAAATTTGCAGGAAAACTTTCATTTTAGACTTTTTTCAGTTTTGAACATTTTAAAAATTCCTTTTCAATGTTTTATAGAGCCTGCTTCATTTTTTTGCTATTTGCATTTTTTTTTACTTCTACTAACATGCTATGAAGTATGTAATGTGCAACAAACTACTATCTGCGGGGCCTATAATGAACCAATTTGGCAATCAACCTGATCTTGAAAAAAAAAGTTACTTTTAATTAGAAGTAAATAGCAACTGTCATTAATGACTTTAAAAATAATTTAAAAAGGTTCATCTACTTCATTGCATCATTATCACATCCTCAAAAAACAAACAATCAAACAAAAACAACAGGGAGAGACAGCTAGAACACCTGTGTGACATTCCAGAGAAGGTGGCCCCGGCCTGAGGCTTTGTGGTGCTTGATGGACACACAGAAGACCTAAGACATCCCTGTCCCATTCAGACCAGTTTTCTATAGAGTAGCAGTGTCTCTGGAGCTAGATCTCCGAGAGTCATGCACCAATGTCACCTTTCTCCAACATGCCAAGTGTGGCATTAAGATTACTTAACCAAATAAAGGCTTCCTTGCCACTTTCAAGGCATGTGTGGCCCACTGGACAGAGACTAGAATTCAAGTATTCTTGTGCCCTGGGAAGTTTTGTTTGCCATGGCCACGTAGCTTTCTCTCTTACCGTCATCCCTTCTGGACACTTACCTTTTCAACAAGCCCATGCCTTTCAGTTCAGGATTGTTGGTGTTAGCCTTTGAGAAGTTTCCTGGTCCACTGGCCACAGCAGGTCTTCCCCGCTAGAGAGCCCTTTGTGTTGACTTTGTCTCACTACCCCGCAGCACTCCTGAGCACACTCAGCAGGTCATTCCTGGGACCCAGAGGCCCTAGGGACATCATTGGCAGAAAGTCTTCTCACTTCCTCCACCCACCAGGACATGGTTGTTCACAAGTCAAAGACTCTGCAACTTGTGCCAGCCCTTTGAATTGTGGCAAGGCTGAAAGCACTGAGGAAACACCTGGCTTGGCTGATTTACGGGTGCAAACTGATTGCCTGTGTGACTTAAGAAGCAGAATCCACACACCCAGTATATACACTTGGTCTGACAGCCACAGGTTAGATTTTAATAACCAAATATCCATGCACTGCTCCGTGGAAAGCTCTAGACACAAAGTCTAGGTGAGATACTCAGAGCTTAACACACACACTCCCAAATTTATCTGCAGGCTGTATGGTAAGAGTGGCACCACCAGCATTCTCCTGTGCTGCCCTCTCCTCCTTGCCCAGGGCACACAGCTGATAAGGGGTCTGTAGTGCAGATTAGCTTCTGTATGAATAGCTCCACAAGGTGCCTACAGTACCAGATGAACTTAAGGTGGAAAGGCAGTCTGTACAAGGTCAGCTTTTCACTCAGGCCAAAGAAATATTAATGAGGAAGAAACGTTAAAAACAAGGTAAGTAACAGGAGAAATAAATGCCCATCTTCACAGAAGCTAAGGGCAATTTCAACTTACAAATTTCAGAACTGTCTTGGATGACAGTTAGGCTTAACAAAAGAAAACAATGAACTTCAAAGAAACACAAGCCAGATGCTTATCTAAAAGTAGCTTGTTTTCCTTTCAGCTGCCCCCTGTGCCCTCATTTAGTAGAAACCTGGTATTCCAGACAAGGAAAATCTCTGTTGAGTTCAATCTCTCCCCATCCACGGCAAGGAGCTCTACTCTGGCTCCGATTAGATCTGGAGCTGGACTGCTGAGAGTAATACTGACAGCAAACTCATAGAGTCCTCCTGTCCCAGCACCTTTCTGGTCTCACTTGGCATCAGGGTGGATTCACATCCTCCTGTTAAAGATGTGCAGTAACAACGCAACCGCTTCTGTCTTTGGAGCATGCTATTGCCCCAGAGAATGTTCTTGTTCAGATGAAGTAACGTGCAGCTAGCTATTTTGGAAAAGGTTCAAGAAAGAAAATTGTACACCAATGACTACAGCTTTTGTTTGGGGTATGTTTTTTTTTTTAATGCTTGACACAGCCTAGAAGTTCATCTCCAAACATGACATGCAAGAAAGAAAGCAATTGCAAACCACATTCCCGAGTATTGTTTCCACCATAGTCAGGGAACAAAGGGACAGTCTTACCAGGGTGGTGAGGCACAGCAGTCACTCACCATAGCATCAGCACAGCAAACTTCCTGGGGCAAAAGCTGAGATAGGATTCCCAGGAAACTCTGAAATAGAAGGAACAAGTGGCACACAGAAACATCACATTTAGTTTTTGGAAGTTCAGAGGAGCTTGTTTAAAAATATCCCTGCAGACTTAGAAGTCAGAGATAGTATCAGCTACACACAGCTGATTACAGAGCATGCATATTTTGGAGACAACATGATGCAGATTAGAAATGTGGCAGGTGTCAAGAAGTAGCAAAGGCCAGCTGCTTGCTAAGGGATGGGAGCCAAGCATGACAGCATGGCTGGCAGGTTAGAGACTTTTTTAGCCAGGGCCTGTCCTGGGGTACCTGAGCAAGGTGGGTGGAGCAGGACAAGCCCAGGGATGGCAGCTGGTGTCAGCAAAGAGTCCAGATCATCGGGCAAGCCTGTGGCAATGAGGCAGGTCCAGGGTCAAGTCACAAAGTCAATCCACAGGTCAGGGTCAGGTCCAGTGAAGGTAACTAGCACCAGAGACATACTTTCCTCTGCATGGGCAAATTTCCTAGTGCAAGATACTTTCCATATTAATTAAATTAATTTTGGGGACCTACAAAAAGAGAAAAAAGAAATCACCCCCAAAATGAACAGGTTGTATTTAAAAAAATTAAACACAGGATAAATAAATAATAAAGAATAAATAAAACATATGCTGATCACCCCCCCTACTCAGCCCTTACCCGACTCCAGTCAGGGTGAGGGTTAGGAGAATGGCCAGCATGAACTGCATGTAAAATGCTGAGACAATGGCCAGATCCTGCAAAGCTTGGAGGGACAAGTGCAGGGATAAAAGTGATGGCATCTCAGAGAGAATGCTTCTTCCCACTCCTCCTCACCCATGCCTGTAGGAGCAGGAGGGGGCTGAAATGACTCATTTCCAGCATGAGGACTTTACTGAGCACTGTAGCTCAGCATAGTGCTAAGCCTGCTATGTGTGTGCCTGACCAGCCCAATACAAACTCATGTCATCTTTCCAGTCCCTAGACCACCACGATGCACACCGTCTGCAGCAGCACTCTGTGCAATCACACAAGGAGTGAGTCCTCCCTCCCTGTGCAGCTCCCCCGACAAAGCCAGTGCAAAAGCCCTTGGATCCGCTGACTAAAAAGGTGTGAGGTGAAGCACAGGAACTGCCCATTCAGCCAGATACCTTCTCCAACAACCAGCTAAGTGGAGAAAACACCAATCTCCAAGGCCAACTTCTTTGAGTTTGCAGGTGATTGGATCTCTATGTCAAAAAGAAAATGACAGCTCTTTTGTTCCCTCACTCCAGCTGAATACTGCAGCTTTACGCTCAGGAGACATGCAGGAGGGAAAGTAATTTTCCCTGACAGCGGGGCCAGAAGTGTATCAGAAGAACTGCAGAAAATCTCTCTTACTAAGCAGCTTACTGGTTAAACCTGAGCAGAGTCTCCAGGAGAGTGAGGCCAGCACGGGGTGGGTAGTTCACTGAGGTAGGGAGAACACGGTGGCGGTGGCAGCAGCAGCTGCTTCTGCTGATACCAAGATGAGACTCACAATGTTGGAATGGCAGATTTTATAACAGCAATCACAAGAATAGTGAAAGTGATGCAAGTGTAAGAAATTAAGGGGATAGGACAAATACAAGGTTCTGGTTTCTGTAATTGCAGGTAAGCAAATCATAAAAATAATAGTAATTTTTAATGTTTCAAGAATTAAATCAAAGAGCTAATATTTAAATCATAAAAATGTAGCTGTTGAAGTTCTACTTGAAAAGTATAACGAAATCTCTGCGACCAGTAGCTTTTGTTGTATGTCTGCCAATTATTCACATTGATCTGCTAATAATAGGATACGGAATGCTTTTCATCGTCAGAGAAGCTGTAGTTATTAGTCAACCTTGGGGTTGTTGGTTCAGTCCATTATTCTCAATTATGCTAATGGAAAGCTGATGTACAGAAATGAGGCTGTTGATTTTGCTTGGATTGCTGGAACCCAGGAGTACCAGGCACCTCCCCAGGTCTTTGCTCTTACCAGCTGCTCTTGCCGAGCTGGTCAGAATGTCCTGGATCCACGGACAGGAAACAGGGGGTGCTTGTTTTTTCAAAAGGTAAAATAAGGTCTAAACCAGGCCAGACCCAAATATCCGGAACAGTACCCCCACCCCACCTGCCATTTTTCTAAGCTATACAGTGGAGTTTATCTAGGAAGCAGCTGAAACAAAAATAGTTAAGTCAGGGAACATTTGTTTTCTTAAAACCTTCCCTGGTTGCATCCAAAATTCTTTCAACTGAGCCAGCTGTTCAGGTGCCTTTGTGGGACCGGGATTAAAGGGGTGATCAGGTGGTCTGCAGCTCTGAATTTCATTCCACCGCTGGTCACTAGCAAAGGTTCAGTGTTTGGCTCGTTTACCTCATCCCATGAGCTGAGCCTCAGAACAAAGCAAACAATGCCAGCTGTCTACAGATGACATGCAAAAAGATATCACATTGAACTGTGTGGGTTGCTCGCAACTAGAGAGATTACATCGTGAGCTTGATTTGGTCTACTGAATAATATCCATATCCTGTCACCACTGTGCAAGGGGGCCATTTTCATAATAAAATGAAAATCAGTCAATAAGAAATACAGGTAAAGAAGTAATTTCATTGTGTGGCATTCCTGTCAGCAGGTTACAAGGCAAATCACTAACAGGATTTAAAACAGGGCAGGTAAATTGGCAAAACCCAGAATAATACAGACAAATACATAAGCTTAGGCAATGATGCAGAAGAAAGCATGCTTTGGGGGGTAAAATGACTCCCTCTGGGTCAGAGAGACACCCTCCTGGATGTTGGGTTTCTGCAATTGGCATAAACTGCAGTGAGAAAGGTTAGGCATAAGTGCCCTGGTAAGGGCGGGTAGCAAACCTAACAGGGCAATGCTTCTTCCAGGTCTGGCAGACAGTGTCATAGCTGAGCTCAAGTCAAGAAGCTGCTCTCCTCTACCAACCATTTCAACAGCCAAAATCTCTTTCATTAAAAGTATATATATGTATTTCATTTATTCCCACATTAGAACTTAATCTTCCCCTACAGATTCTTTCTTAGAGCTGTTCCTATTTGCATAATTAAAATGAGGATAGTAGTCTTTTGTGTGCTTTTTTTTTTTTTTTTTTTTAATAAAAGGCAGGGGCACCACCTAACGGTGAGTTAGAACCCTTGGCTTTTTCTTTCTGCAGTTGGCTAGCTATTATATTATACCAACACTGACACTACAGATAGCAGAGACAAAATCGAACTGTTCAATTGAGTTTGAACTGTCAATTACTAATCCTGAACATTGGCAAGATTGATCAGGGTACCTTATATTACACACAAACGCACACCCCCACACCCTCAGCCCCTGCGCATAACTGATCTTAAGAAAGAAAAGAAAGAAAAGAAAGCAAAGTGGGTTTTATGCCAACTGTATGTTAAATTAAACTTGATTTCTTAGAAACTAAGTTATTCTAGTGCAGGAGGAAAAAAAAGCCCTGACTATAGTCCAGGATTTGTAGCGACATTCCCGCCTCTCCCTGCTGAGCAATATTTCAACTGGAGACCTGCAAAGGGGACAGGCACAGGTCCTCTGGTAAATCATATTAAAAATTTTAAATTAACTTCAAAGCAGGAGTTTATCTTGATAAATTATTTTTTCTCATGGGCTTCTAAGTTTAGCCCAAGGATTTTGCTTTCTGATGTCACAGTGAAAACAAAAAGAAAAGAAAACAAATTAAAGGAAAAATTGCTCAGTTAGTGAAATCAGTGTGTCACTTCTCACTGCATAAAATTGAACCTTCTGCTTTCTAAGGCCACTAGGAAATTAAAAATACACAGTCACCAGTCCTGAGGTCCCTGAAGGTGTAGAGGTTGCATGGGAGTGTTGCTTTTGGGAACTAGCATATTTGGGATTGTTGATTACAGTTCACAGTAAGATTAAAGTACCTTCTAGATGAACATTCCTCACACTGATAAATTCAGCAGAGGAAAACCCTTAACAGCTCACCAGTTTCATTTCTGTACATGTAAAATGTTCGGGGATGAGCAGGTAGCTAAAGTATCTACCACCCAGGGAAAAGATCAGCCAGGAGAATCCTTACTAGGGCAGCCTTGCTCCAGAGCACACTCTGTCTGGACTGTGCAAAAGGGGCACAGGAAAGGCAAATTCAGGAGGTTTATATCCTGCACTTACAATATATGGTCAGGAAAGGTCCACAGGAGACTGCATATCTAGGACAGTAGCCCTACTAAGCAAATGTTACAAAATTTGCACAGTCTGGGCAACAGCCACCCACTTTCACTCACGGGGCTCACACAGGCAGTGTTGTGCTGAACACAGAGCAGTGCTGTTATTTGTCCACGCTATAATCCTGTGATTGCAAAGTCCACTGTTAGCTCCGCAGTGCAAGGAATGAGAAATTGGGGACAGGAACAAAAAACTTAGAAGCATCCTTAACGTCCTTAGAAGCTGACCAAACAAAACAGCAAAGTTGTCACTGGTTGGCCAAAGAAATGTGAACACACTACTTACCTCAAAGCTGGTACAAGCAAAATAGAACTGCAACATGTTTTTTAAAAAGGGGAAAAAAATAAAAAGCACAGATGTTATCAAAGCTGGTTTGTGAAATAAATCTTCTCTGCGTAACAGCTGCCACACACAACCCTAGCTTCTCAATACCCACTTCATCAGATGCATGTGGAGACAGCGAAAGGGGACCTAAATTCTGTACCATGCTGTCACCACCGAAGATGGGCCGTGAAGTTGGACAAAGGCAATATTTTTCAAATAAAAATTGGATTTATTATTTAAATAAAACTTCATTTGAAAAATATTTCTCAGTAAATCTGACAATTATTTAATATTTTAATTTTAATTCAACTATAATGATGTTGTTTATATTACATCCTATGTTTTTTAGAATCTACTGAAGTTATATAGTTGAAAAAAACAATGTCCCAACTATGTATGATAGCTGTGACAATTTTAATCAAATAATCAATCTGACAGAAGTTAGCAGAAGCCTCTTATACATGCTGTGCTTCCCCAAGACTGCAGGAATTGGTGGGTTAAAAAAATCATAATATTCTGTACTAAATGCAGCTGCATTTCAAACTATGGATGAAACACTTGTGCATGCGAGTGTCTATGATATTTACATTTAGGCTGGGTGCAAATCCAGTGTGGAACAGTTAGGGAACACAGGCGTTTCAAATTCAAATTCAGACTGTGTAACGGCATCAGACATCATTAAAGAGAGGGAAATATTAGCCCTCAGCTCAGGTTTTGGTGGTCCATAACAGAGCACTTGTATTTGAAGTCACTGAGTATCAAAGGACAGAGTATGCCTATTACATTATGACAGATTGACATTCTTGCATGTTAACTGTACAAATCTCAGAGTTAAAGAAAGAGCATTCACTTTATAAAATGCCTAAGGTCAAAATGTGGAACTCCAACCCAAGCTGATTAATGGTCTGTAGAAGCCACAAGGTTAGAAGAAAAGTCATTGTTTGGTGTCTGTAAGCAATACTGTGAGGTCACTAGTTCTTGTTCCTTCAATCAGAACTGGTCTGGCACTGCAGAAATTTGCATTTCATCGTTTTCCTCAATACATAGGCTACAGCAGAATAAACTGATTTAAAAGCTTGCTTTTAGCAAGATGCAGTCCTCACAAGTGTCAAAGCCCATTTACACCCCCACAGAACTACATGTGGCTAAGTAGCTGTTACAGGTCGGGCAGGATCAGGCAGGCTCCTCTTGCTAAATGCTGTATGCATGCATAGTGACATCCTGTTCTTGCCCCAAGGAACTTTAAATTGAAAGTAAGCATCCAGACTCCCAAAAGTATCTTAACTGCTTCAGTACGGAAATCAAGCTTTCTAACACCTCATCCTTTTTCAAGGTAAACCTATCGATTAGGGTGACCTCATAGGAAATGTTACAAGTCCTGTGTTTCTCTGTACCTGACTTGTGTTAAGCAACTGGCACCTCCGCTGTATCATCACGTAAGCAGCTAAGGGAAATTCAGGAGCTAATCCAGTCTAATGCCATACACTGCCTTGCCTCCCTGGGTAACTGGCACCTGATTGCATCTGTCACAAACCAGGAGACTGCTCTGTCTCTCAGGGCTGGGCTAGCACAGCAACTTGAGAAGCTCAGACAGTAGCTGCCTGTCATTATTTGTCCTGTGAATAGAAAGCACTCTATTCACTAAAGTGTCCCAAACACTTCCAGCCCTTTTGTTTTTGTGGTTGGGCTTGCATCCCAAGCAGTGTAGATCAAGAACTCCCTAGTCCTTATTATTGTTCACAGTGTTAGCAATCTCCCCTGCAAGTGAATGGCAAGGATGGGAAGGGGGAGAAGAGCATTTCTTGTGCTTTTGTGAAATCCAAATACCTGTAGATTATGTGTTCAGAGGACTTGCAAAACTATAACTGAATAAGTATAATGCAGATCAAGATATTTAGCAGCAGAGTCTGTTTGAAACACAGAGAAAGTGTGGAGTAGGGAGAGACAGACAGTGTAAAAAGCATGTTCTTCTAACTTATCTAGGAATGAATTTATTCTATGCACTCTTCCCTTCAGCTTTAGATGAACTACTGTTTTACAGCATGCTTATGGGAAATGCGGAGATTACTCCATTTTCTATGGAAGTTGCGAGGCACAATTCATTTCATGCAGCTTTGCCAGCTTACTATACACAACTTTACAGGACAGTTTGTCCCACTTTGAAGTGCCTCTCTTTGGGAACTACAAGGAAACTCATACAACTAACCTAACTATTACATCAGTAAGATCACATGAAAAAAAGGGCACCTTTAGGTTTTTGCATGAAAGGCTTTGGGTGACAGTTTAGAACTTGGGAACTTGGTTTCTTAATAGTTTCTCACAAGTACTCATCAAAACTTTAAAAAGAAATACCTCTTCTCCTTATGCTAACTGGGCAAGTCTGACTCTGGACAAACCTTCAACATGTGTAAATATCACTAGTATAGCTGTGGTGGATTCTTCATTTGTACCAAAATGCTTCTTACACAATAGCCTTTTGCCACCCATATGCCTAGACCTGCTTTAGCTTGTCATCTTTTCATAGACATTACTCTGCAATTAACTTCTCCCTGTTGTGTGTGAGGTGTGGACAGCTTCTATCAGGACCAGTAACTCCTGCATGAATCTCTCTAAACCTTTGTTCATTTTCTAACAATTTCAGTGGCTCTCTGAAAAGCAATCCCCCCATCAACCTCATTTATTTAGCATGATGTGCCAAGGAAGTGCTTTCATTTTAACATAGCCTGAAATTCATAACAAAAATAAATTTTCTTTTTCTATAAATGTGACACAGACTATTTCATCTCTGAGTATTACACTGACAAAAACAGCTGGGAAGTTCCTGTTGCTTTCTTCTTTGGCTTCAGAGATCTACTTGTCAACCAAAAGTAAAAAAATGCCATAACTACCTATTATTGTGGCAAGCAAGTGCTTCTGGAGTATAGAGCTAGTGCCACTGTTACTGCCACTAAGCATGTCTGATCTGCTTGCTTTCTCACAAAACGTCCTTAATAGCCAGGTTAAGATGATTACTGCCTTCTCTGACTGATAGAAGTATGGTGTACCTCTACTAGCTTCTGAAAAATGCCTGGCTTTGCTTGTTATATTTGGCAAACGGGGACCTAACCTGATTTCAGCCCCAGTGAAGCAGAGGTGTGGGCAGCTTGCTCTCTTTTTGGAAGAGGATGTGGGGACTCTTGACCTGATATGACCTTCACTTTAATGCTTTTCTATAGCTTTATATTGCAAAACCAGTTTAGACTTAATGAATTGTTTTTACTGCCAACAGCGTGTAAAATCTGCATGTGACCTGCCTGCACTGCAGCAGCAGGCAATGCTCTTCACTGCTGCAATAGTCAACTCAAGTTAGGTCACAGCAGGTCAGCAAATAATCTCCAAAGCACTGAATAATTTAAAGGGTAATTCAGTGGTCAATGAATGTCAGACCTTTATAATTCCATAAATCATCTCTCCAAATGATCTGTAAATTGCATTAAACAATGAATTTTACAGTTTCCCCGTTGACTGTCTGTCCTACATAAGTATGGATTTGAGGCAGGTAATTGTACATGTTCCAATTGTTCCAATGATTTATATGACAAGGAAGCCAAGCTGACTATTGTCACTTGCATTCAAAACGGTGTGTAACAGTGTCCTACCAAAAGATAATTCAGTAGGACACCATCTCATGAACACAGAGGCTTACAGAGTTTGGGGCTGCTGTGTCATCAGGGTTCATTTGGAACACTTTGTACCAGATGAGCTTCATTTTTGTTTCTTGATTTGCTTTGAAAAATGAAGAATCTTACAAGCGTTAAAATCATGAGCTGCATGAGTTCTATGGACTGTAAATGGGTTCTGTCAACTGCTCATTTAATTCTGAGCTGAATCTGAATTTTAAAAGTATTTTCATCTAAATATACTGACATTATTTTGATTTCCTAAGAAGTTTTTACTGAGCATGCCCAATGTTATGTAAAAGTTTCTTTTAACTAATCTTCTTTATATTGCTTCTTTAAACATCTGAAGTGATCATATTCTTTTTCTGTGCTTTCTTCCAAGTAAATTAGTCTCCAACAAGTTACTGTGCAAAGCCAGGGATATTGGGATACAGACAATGAACAGGCAAACCCTGAAAAGAGAAACTCAGTGATAGCATTTCCACCTCAAGCAGAGTAAAGGTGCCCACCTCAGTGTCTCCTGTGGCCCTAGGCTAACCACATGTTATTTCAGTCTAACAGTCAACAACTCTGTTAACCAGTTACATCTGATCAAGGCAGACATAACATTCCTATAGTAGAGTTTCCTCACCCCAGAAATGCCTACTGTCTCACTGGGCACCATAGAGTCACTTTATGGGTGATAAAGATCCTTTTATCTGAGGCTTGTTAATAGACTCCACAAAGTGTAGCAGACAGTTCTTGGTTCTTTTTTGTGGTGCTGATCTTATGTTCCCATTGCTATTATAGAACAATGAAATCTAGAGAAAACTAATATATCCATTTATTTAACCTAGAAAACTGATGAGCAGATTATCCAAGGTTACTGTACCTGCTTGAGAGATTAAACATCATTTGGAAGTCAAAGGGTAACTATTTATCGGCTGCAATGTATTTGATTCAGAGCCTTGAGCAGGATTATATTTCTCATGGGTATTTGTGCTAATTTCAAAGGCTAGACTGACAGACAGTGTCTGAAAACAAAAGTATAGAGGGATGGATTTAAACAGAATGTTTTTCTTTCCAGAATCCAAAGTGGCCGTATTTTTCAGTTGCTGGACTGAAAAACACTTCCACGTCCTTGGAGGATCAAGGGCTATCAAAACAGACAAAAGGAAGATCTGTGGTTTAGTGGCATCACAGTTCACATGGTTCGTATTTCTACTAAGCTCACTGCGCTGTTTCGCAGACCATGTGGCTTGGGATTGCTTTCAGACACAAAACTATGCACGGAAGTACAGATTTAGATACAACCCAAGATACATCCACAGATATTTGGTGCTTCTGAACAATCTGTATTGAATCAAACCTGCTTATATTAAAGTATTAAGTACATGTTGTCTTTAGAAATTTTCAAAGGCATCTTTGGGAAGTTGTTATGTGGAAAATTTAAGTAATAGCTTTAGACCAAAAGGACAGTGTGCCATCTGAACAAACAGAGTCTGCATAGTATCTTTTAGGGTGAAGGACTATTTCACTTGTAACTACCATAGCAGTATCATTGGATCTTATTATTCTAGCACATGCTGTAAACAAAGCACATTTTTCAGTTTCTTCTTCATTAAACCAACAATTTCTGCATTCATTCAGAGCTCCCAATGCAGTGTTGAGGAAAAAACAATCTGAAAGAAAGGTCTGAGATGACTCTGGGAGTAGGAGAAAGTGAAAAGTCTCTCTTGAATCCTGAGAGAGGACTGCAGTTTTTACCTGACAAATGATATGAGGTGATTTGAAAGTCTCAGCTGCTGTGTCATATAAATGTTGTGGGTTAGCCCTGGTAGGCAGCTAAGCCCCACACGGCCACTCACTCACTCGCCCCCAGTGGCATGGGGAAGAGAAGAGAATTGGGAGGGTAAAAGTGCAAAAGCTCATGGGTTGAGATAAAGGCAGTTTAACAGGTAAAGCAAAAGCTGCATGCGCAAGCAAAGCAAAATAAGGAATTAATTCACTATTTCCCATCGGCAGGCAGGTGTTTAGCCATTTCCAGGAAAGCAGGACTCCATCATGTGTGCTGGTTCCTTGGAAAGACAAACACCGTAATTCCAAACGTCTCCCCCTTCCTCCTTCTTCCGCCAGCTTTTATTGCTGAGCACAATGTCATATGGTATGGGATACCCCTTGCTCACTTGGGGTCAGCTGTCCTGGCTGTGCCCCCTCCCAACTTCTCGTGCACGCCCAGCCTGCTCACTGGTGGGTCAGTGTAAGAAACTGAGAAAGCCTTGCCACTGTGTAACCACTGCTTAGCAATAACTGAAACATCAGTGTGTTATCAAGGCTGTTTTGGTCACAAATCCAAAACACAGCACTATACTAGATACTATGAGGAAAAGTAACACTATCCCAGCCAAAACCAGTACAATGAAGTAGTAAAATTTGTTGGACAATCATATGCAGTCATAGGGGATGCTAGGAGAAAATAAGGATTTCTAGGAGAAAATAGTAAGCAATTTAAAACTAACTAAGCACCTCCTCCTTGAGAACCTGCAGTGAACAAGAAGATCCACCTCTTAGCCTTGCAATGCATATCTAAGATGGAAGCATTATGAAAGCTTTGGCTAGATTTGAGTCATTCTTCTAAGCAATAATAATCAGCGCTGCAGGCAGTGCTTGTAAATTAATGACTAGCTAAAAGAGTTGGCTTGGGACATGAATTGTAGCAAGTTATTAACTCTGTAAGTCCCCGAGCCAATGTCATGACTACTATGACCCTTTCAGGGTTTCTGTTCTGTTTAGGAGTAAGGCTTGCACAGCTCTCTTCTGCAGTGTCACCTGACAGCAAAGGCAAGGCTGATGGATGTGTGCATTACTGACACAGGCATCCTTCCCAGTTCATTCCTTCAGGTCATGCCACTTCCAAAAGCTCTTTTGCACAACTTCTGACCTGATCCACTGCCAAACTCCTGGTCAGAGAGAGCTTGTGTCATCCTTCCTTACAGTACTCATTACCTAGAGAGAAGTAACACTACAGCAGTGGGCCAAACAGAGTGTATAGCAAATATAGTGCTCCAGCACTTTCATGCATCTTTTGGCTAGACTGTGAGCTCCTTGGAGCCCACATCCTCAGCAGAAGTGGAGGAGGCAGGATTCAGGCACTGGAGTTACTAAGGTTTTAGCTCCACAGGTAAAAAATATTCTTTGGTGCTTTTGCAAATGTCAGAATTCCAGAATCTGAATCACAAACAGTTTAAAAGGCAGAGAACTGAGTCTGGACTCCTTTTGTTTTGCACAAGAACTGCTAAAAGCAAGTGACTAGTCAAAGCCAAAGAGCAGATCTATGCTGATCCCGGTTCTGGGTGCTGGGGTGGAAGGTTTCTTCTTCCAAACAGCTCTGATCACAGTTGCAAAATTTAAGATGCATTGTAGGATGCTAGACCACACACTATTTATATTTGACCTCTACCAGCATCACCCTAAATCTGCCCTCTGTACTGCACAGTGGACTGCTAGCTGTCACGAGGGTGTGCCATGTACAGCCACACACCTGCAACCTGCAGAATATAAAGACAAAGCAACAGGGAATGGAATTTTTCAGTGTAACTCAAGGAACGGCACTCTTCAAGAAATAGGCTATTGTAGGGTTTCTTCACAGTACCTGCAGAGTCCCTGCTCCTTGTTTCCCTGTCTGTAGTGTCAGCCATCTCAAGAGAATCCCCTGCAACGCATTCTTACCAGCACTTCTGAAATGATGTGTCTGGAGAACTGCAAACTGGTTCAGATCACTCTAAAGCCCCCTTAGTGGTTAGTGCTGTGGGACATTAGTTCTGGATGACTAATTATTTGGTTTAAAAACAGGTCTTTTGTTTCTTGGGCTATAAAGACAACATGACCACTTTCTGTACTTTTGACCCCAGGGAAAGAAAAGCCACAGATAATAGAATTAAACCCTCATTTCACTTGAGATAATATTTGTGTAAGCTCCCTTAGTAAAATGTCATGTACACTGCCAAGTCTGCAGGTTATCACTTCCACAGTTTGAGTGTTTGGAGACAGGGCTTGGAAGTAGGGGGTATTTGGGGGAAAGCTCTGAGAATTATAAGAGCTGTAACCGTAGAACTTTTTTCCTACTCAGCCCAACATTTCCTTCAAGACTTGAGCTCAGACAAAATAACGGTTAGGATATTTTTTATTGGCCCAACACAGAAACATTATATAAGGTTTCAAGGCCACACAGACGATTTTCTCCCTTTTAGTAAGGCTCTCTGTAGACTTTGCAGTGAGAAGAATCAACACATTCAACTGTGATTCCAATTGTGCTCTTCTTTCAAAGGATTATTTCAAAATTCTAAGCACCATGAAGCAAGAGTGCAAGTCCTCCCCATCAGCACTCAGAGCTTTTTCCTTATAACTCTGAAATCACACCAACAATAATAAAGCTTCTTGGCCAAGTGTTAGTTTGAGACATGTCATTCCATTCCAGGGAAAAAATGAGCTATCCCTCCCTTTTCCTGCTGCAGTCCTTTTGTGTTTGGATGCCCATATGGTTTGCAGGTAACCAAGATCAGACTCTTCCATAACTTGGAAGCCAATCCTTCCATTGCCTTCTCCCTTCCCCATCATGTTATCTTTCTTAAAACAGTATTGCTTTGTAAATTGCAGTACACATTCTGCAAAAAACACTAGTAAGGAGAGAATTTCAAACTCCCTTTGACATAGATAGCACTCTGAGCAAGTTGCGTGATCTGGTGATACAGATTTTTTTAGAATGGTTTGACTTCTCCATAAGGAAATGGGAGTTAAGAAACTTAGTTTCAAAAAGTACAAGTCCATTCTTTAAATATTCATTATATCATCGGTACTTCTTAACTGCAGAACACAGCTCCAGCCTTTCCTGTGAAGGAATTGAAACTACCAGTTCTCTATTGTGCCTGTCCTCTATCAAACCTGAATATACTTTTTTAGAGCGTGCATGTTCATTCAGCAAATATACCACAGTATAATGTCTTCCCTAATTCACAGTTCCCCACTGTTTCTGCTTTTTTTTTATCTCCATGCAGGAATCATAGAGGCAAACCACTGGACTGCTGTGTCTTCACATACAAAGCTGGCTTTTGTGGGTAGGCCAGAGAAGGCTGCTGGAGCCAGCAGAAGGAAAACAAGAGACAAAGAAAATATTAGCTCTGCTTTGTGCCATATGCTTTGGTGTCTTGTTACAGAATAGTCAGTCTACAGTGGAAATCAGAGTCCCCATGCAATGCCACAACTGAGACATGACACAGTATGCAGGTGGTGTTTAACTAGGGCATCTGCGTATATGGATCCTCTTTCATTCAGCCTCTCTCTCACAGATTGGTGTCTGCTTTGAGCAGCTCCAGAATGTTTGTTTGAAATACTTGTCCAAAAACACTGAGAAAGCTGAGCTGTAAATAAGCTCTGGGAACAAAATGGACAAGGGTGTGATGAAGAAAATTTGGAGAAAGCAATTAAAGCAACCTATATTGTTAAGACTAAGCTGCAGAATTCTGGGATTGGAGCAACATGAAAAATAGTGGAAGTGGAAAGATCCTGAAGTAATGCTGCTTAGGTCCTCTTGGAGTTTATTATGCTTCTGGCAGTGGCCAGTTCATTATTACCTGCCAAAAAGCAATATGACCTCACATACAGGAAACTGGCTTTGCTGCTCATGGCCAAGTCACAATTGGAAGCACAACTAAAAAGTGACCAGGAACTAACTTTTATTCTTTTCCACAGAAGACAGGCACTTGTCAGTCAAGACAGGCAAAGCCCCAGCTCTTGGGCAGTGGCAGCTGGAGCCTTTACTTTCCATTGGTCTAGAATGCTTGTGTTTCTAACCATCATGTGGACCATGTACTCCAAAACATTTCTGCAGTGACTTGATGCATATATATATATGTGTGTGTGTGTGTGTGTGTGTGTGTGTGTATATAGGTGAACATGCACACACAAAGATTTGTCTGACATTATCTCAGGAATTTGGATAGATGTTAACTGGAATTATAGGCTGTGCATCACTTCCATTACACCAATTTAAACCTGGCACACAGCCCAGCGCTGCATCCCAAAAGTAATCACTAGATAGAAGAGTCTATAATCTGGAAGGACAGATGTACGATAGACCACTTTTAAGGACATAAGAAGGCTTCTGTGGTTACTTAGTGTATACTGTGCTATAATAACAAGCAATACAATAATCTCTTACTAAAAAGGAAAAGACTAAGGATTGTTTGAACAGAAATCTTGGAAAAAAAAAAACAACTATAAAACTTTCCACAGCAGTTTAAATAGATTATTTTAAAAATCATACTGTCAGTAAAGCCTTTAAAATGCCATGTGAGGAGGATCGTTCAGCCAAAATCCCAGAGAGCAGTTGTAGATAATTTCTAGTTCTGTTACTGTTCAAGCAGAGTCCTTCCCAAGGATTTCCACTACTTCTCCTCTGTTTCAACCCCTCCAACAGAAAAATAAATGAATGATGGGTCTTCAGGTCTTTTTTATATTCCAGATACTTAATATTGAGCAATATGCAGGATCCAGAAAAAAGAAATCTTCCAAGTCTTCTTTTTCAGCCTTAAAAATGCTACAGAGGATACAAACACTATTTCTTCTCTTTTGCAGGTCACTTTTAATAGACAAGCTGCTTGTGATGCATTCCATGCTGGGACCAGCTATAAGCCATGCATCTGCTGAATTTAGGAATAAAGAGCTAGTCCATAAAATGTGGAATCAGAGGAGTGGCCTCAGGGGCATAATGGTGCATTACTTCTGTGAGATCAGAGCGTTTCACTAAAAGATATATATTGTTACAGGAAAAGGGCTTCCATGCTTTTTGATTCTGTCATTATTTATTGTTTGCATTGCTCGTTCTGCTATGCTAGATCACACAGCAGAGGTAACCTGAGAGAATACTCTGCATCTTGCTCTGGAGTTCACATTATTTGCCACTGCAAAGGAAACTTTTGCTATTACAGTAAGTTGTGTGCAAGAACATTTAAGCTGTTGCTCACCTAAGACCCTTGGGCCTCCCAACGAGTGTGAAAAATATTCAGTTCAGGAATAACCTTGCTCACAATAATATTTCCTCTGTGTCCCTTTCTCTTTTCCTTCTCACTAGAGAGACATTCATGTAAGCAAGGCCTCTGCAAGTAGTACTGTTGTTAACTGTCCTAGAAAATCTCTTTTATAAAGAAAAGGATTTAAAACAGTTTTTCTTACTGTAGTTATAATGACCACAGTCTGTAATTAATTACTTATATCATTACTTTCCTAGCTGAAAAATCATTTGAAGCAGGGGGTCTACCCAGCATGAACTAGAAAGACTAAAGTGATTTTTTTTTTCTTAATAAGGACATTTACCAGTGAAGATCACTATTTCTTCGGTGTCAGAAGTGCCACAAGCACTTGCTTTGCATGGTTAAGATGACTATGATGACAGGAGATGGCAGCCGCAAGAGACAAAGAAAGATGGGGAATACCTGAACAAGTCCCATCTTAAGTCTCTTATCAATACTATGTTTAATTGTAAAACATCAGGGAAATCCTCTCTGTTGACAAAAGAGGCTGCCCTGCAGTGGGACTCTGCTGTTGTGGAGCTCTGCAGAAGGAGGACCTGGCCCTGAGGCTGTGCCCCTGAGGGCCTGCCAAGCAAGAGGCAAACCTGCTGGGCAGGTAAGGCACCAAGAGGATTGCACTGGTGTGCAAAAGTTCAAGACACACCTTTCAGAATACTTCCATATCTCAGTGATTTTCTCTGTTGCTCTTTCACATATCCACTCTTTGAACCAAGGCACTGGAATAAGGTATCCAGCCTCAGCTACAATGCCAAACACAAGGAAAATAAAAACTCTCAATTTTCACTCCAGATTCCACATTTAATATCTGCCATGTTGTGCATGCTTACGACATTCTGCTTTCCTGAACAAAATGGCAGATGGTACCAAACCAGATGACATACCTGAGTCTGTTCTGCCCGCATTGTTACCCTACCCATGCAGACTACGGTGGCTGTGCCAGAGTGGTCAGGGCTCCTTCTGTTCTATCGTCCCCTGCCCAGCCACGGTCACTAACAAATGCTAAGAGGAAATATATAGACCAGTCTTCCCCAGGATAAATTCCCATTTCACATCAACCCTCAATTATGGATTTCCATGTTTTCTCATAATAAAAAAAAATTCTCAGATAGTTGACAAATGTTTTTCATAACCCAGGTGATCAGCATCAATAACAACTTTGCCTTTTTCCTTCTTATTGACTGAGTCTCATATCAGCTGATGCAGATCATTCCTGTGACTGTTGCCAGGCTCACAGGCCTAGCTAATCCCACTTATTTATTACTTTCCATGTTAGTGTAGAGCTTACTAGCTTCTACCTTCAGGTCCTTTCCTGCAGAGCCTATTTTGGCTATTCAATCTGAGCTGGCTGCAGCCTCCTTGCTTTGCTTCCTGGTAAGTTCACAGACAGGCATTGCTCCTTTCTACCTCTTTATTAAACACTTTGATGGAGACAGACAGGAAGAAAAGAGAGGAAGGATGACTAGGACATTGAGTGACCTTGCCATACAGACAACCTAATTTAACATTAGTCCCAGACACACTTTCAGCTCTCACCCTTTTTAATATCAATGAAGGGCAAATATCCTTTCCATTCCACTCGGGCCTTAATTACTAGAAGTCCCCGGGCCCTGGGAGGAACTACTAACCAGTTGACTGTTATCAGCCTTAATTATTTACTAGATACACCTAAAAACTGTGACATTTATAAAGCAAGAGCCAGTGACTAGTTCCCTTCCCTATGTGATTAGCTGTAGATAGATTTCCTAAGCTTTTTCTTCCATAAGGTTGTCCCTTATAAGCTCATAACCACATCACTCCTTAGGTTTGTCAGATAAAAAAAAATATGGATTAGAAGCAGCTTGAATTAATTATTAATTAAACCATCTCATGGGATTTATGTCTAGGAACAGAAATATGTCTCTTTAGATTCAGGTGTCTGTATACATTCCTGCAGCCTGATTTGCAGCTTACTGCTAAGTGCCATTTGGTTTTCACATGCTCTTTGAATTGATATGATACCTGCCCTTTCTGAAGCTGGCTCTGATAGCCAGGCTTGGCAATATGTTTCTGCTTAATAACTTCACACATACAAGCAGCCTTGTCCAAAAAGGCAGAGAAGCACTGAGTGACAAGCAGGGATGGATTCCGCATGTTGGGGGGTGTCACTTTTACTAGGTAAATCAATGCCACATTTCCCTTCTTATCTTGAAAGCTATGGGAGGACAAATTACATTAGCATGGATCTCTGCTTTGGCTCCTGCCATGCTCCTGCGGAGCAGCAGGCTGCAGTTTTACAAACCTTTGCCCTGATATGCTGTCAGTCAGCTATTGGAAAGGCTGTGGGCAGGCTTGAACATGCTCAGCTAGAACACATTTGGGGTATTTTTTGTGGTTAAAATACAGAGGCAGTGGCTGCATGCACACTGGGGTGCCAACTGTGGATCCTACTGCTGGTAAGTGATCTCCGTTGGTTTCAGCTGGCCGATGACAGATAAGACCAGTCTCACCTGAAGTTGACATGACCAGAAGTACCATGAACACTAACTCTGCTCTACCTCTGCTATTTTTTGGCTCCTCAGAAAGTCCACTCATAGGTCACTCATAGGGAATTTCTGAGTATGAATTCATAGTTTATCTCACTGCCCAGAGATGATTCTAGGAGTTACAAACTATGCCAGAAAAAATTGGCAGAAAATATACAGAATAGGATTACTAGATAATAGGTAAATCTAATACACTGGTTTCTTTTGTCCCTTTTCAGCACTGGCTGAATTCTCCCAATCTGTATGTTTCAATCAGGAGAAACCCTGTCACTTCTACCCTGTATTCCAAGTCCTTAGAAGATAGAGGTGTCAGTACAGTTTGTTCCCAGACTTTTACAGAGATTAGATTGGATTCAGTTATGCCTCTTAAAGTCTGGCAAAGCTAGGATTGTCACTGAAAAAGAAGGTGCCTTACCAACATGGTGGTTCTGGAGGCACTGAGCCTGTGGAGAGAGGCAGCAGTGGAAGCATGATCAACAGCTGTCATTACTGCACACCTGCAGCTGCTGCCCAGCATGCAAGTGGGGTGGTGCATACCTTCCACCTTCATTGGGTACAGTACTGAGTGCTGCCAGAAAAAGCAGCAGATAGGCAGGTGGATCTGCAGACTATGTAAAATGCCCAGCAGAGTGCATACTGGATGGTTTTGTGCTATGGATCTAGCTTGTCAAGACGATACTTTCTATATAGAAAGCCTTGTCACTAAAACACAAGATATCCTTTATTTCTTCTGAGCAGTTCTTGGCATCTACAAATGGAGTTTCTAGATAAGATGCCAAAATGAGCTTCATCTCTGTAATCCCAGATCAAGTGAGGGCATCCAGAAGATTAAATTGGGAATTTTCTCTACAGGGCTGCTCCTGGAGACACCCAAAACATACCCTGTAACTCTGGTTTGCTCTCTTTGTTTAGGTCCCCCGTTTTTATTGTGGGGCAGGCTGTGAGGAACAAGTAAGGAGGGTAAGTAAGTGACTTAGCACCACAGTACAAGTTCAGTCCACTGTGCCGGACTGGCAGTAGTGTCTCTCATGTCAGGTGACTTTCCACCGAGAAGATTGGTTGATCAAGGGCTTCTCAGCAGTGCCAGATATGAAACCAAGCAAGGGCTCATTGGGTTGGAGTAGCCATGCTAGACAGGAGCATCTCTCTCAGACAGGGAGGCCACATGTGCATCAATAAAACACCAGTGACAATGGCACTGAGGACAGCTGACACAGAGCCACCAGTGCCTGTACTATTCCTCTCAGTCTGCAGAAACATTGGCCACATGGAAAACGCATAGTGGGAATGGTTCCCAAATTGGGTTAACTTCCAAACCATGCCTGGGAATTGACTGGAGAACGCTAGCTGGCCTAAGTCAGAACTGGGCCAAGGACCACACTAACACTTCAACGGTAGGTATGAATGAATTCCAGCACCTGAAGTATTTAAATACCAGCATAAATGTAGCCTGTACTGGCACTTCCCATCCCCTGTCATTTTTCCCCTGGGAAAGGGGGACTCAGCAGCATCCCCCCCCCGGAGGCAACTGTGGGTATCTCCCACAAGCATGCACTGCGCTCCATCTGTGGCACAGCTCTCAGCCACAGCACAGCTGACATGGTTGTGTCTAGTAATATCTTTGACGAAGAATCTTTGCCTTCAGTGAGTATAAAAGATGAGTGTGATTTTTGGAGGGTGTGGGAGTGTCATGGGACAGAACTGTTTCGGACCGAAATTTATTATTGGAGACTGTGGTGTAGGGTTAGAGGTTAAACATGAATTGGTATTTTATAAAACAGCTTCTCCTGCACTGCCTTGTCAAATATTGACTTCAGGGTCCTATATTTCCCATATTAGATTGATGATCTCACATATTCTACTAAAATAAGATTTTAAAAGCTGGCTTAGGTGCCTGTGATGTCACCAGGAAAAATATGGAAAATCCTAACCCTAAGTTCTGGCTGAAATAGTAAACAGGATATGGTATTTAAATCTTTCTTTTAAGTTGCATTTACCTTATATGCCTGCTGAATAAACAACATCTGAGATTTTATACTGCATCGGGATTCTTTGTGTGTTTTTGGTAAAAGTTTGTGAGCCACATTTGAAGGTATTGGTTTTTTTCCCAAAACAAATATGGATGCCTGAATATACTGCTAGAGATTTCACTGGGGCGATTCATTCATATTCTGAGAAGAAAACAGGTTAGTTAATGCCTTCTTTAATACAAATGCCATACAAGAGGATATAAGACATAAAAACTGCATATATATATGCTTGATATTAAGTTGGACACTCAGAAAACTAGTCAGAAAATGTAATTGCAGGAGGGTGAAATGCAGAAAAATGGTCTGTACAGCCACAGCCTCATCACCCATGGGGACATATCATGTCTGCCAGCCCTAATCCACTCCAAAAATCAGTGCTGAAAAGGCCAAGTCCCTTCTGGGCTTTAAACAAAGAAATTAGATGCAGAAAGAGAACTACATCCATTTTGCAAGGATGAGTACTGGGTCATGGGTCTTTATGTTTTTTTGTAAAGAAAACCTTCCCGAGATGGTTATTCTCATGAACAGCCAAAACAGACGTCCTTCTGACAATATAATTTGAAACTCCAGAAACATAGTTCAGGATCAATCCTCTGTTCACATACAATCTTTATTTACTTTGGTTTTGGGTTTTGGGGGGGGTCGTTTTTGGTTTGGGCGATTTTTTTTTTCTGTTGAGTTTTTTTCTTAGCTCGAATTTTACAGTACTACAAGAAAAAAATAACTCAGTATTGATCCTTTAAGGTTAAGAACTTGGTGCACTTAAATTATTCTAACCCAGAGAGTTTGAAATTTATAGTCCCTCTTGAACCTCCCTGCCTCACCAGCTTCCTTGGGAGGACCCTGCTGCAGGCTGCACGCCAACTGCAGTAAAATTTAAAGAGGTGAGAGAGAAACTTCCCAGAAAATATAAACATTTCATGGAAATGAAATAAGTCTTCCCTTATAGGAACTCACCTCAGCAAGCTTTAGATAAATGGAAAGGTATTCAGAATTGTAAGTGGATATAAAGGGTGGTGTTTTAGATACATTTGTTTATGAGCAATGCAGAAATGCGTATTGTCTTAAGACGGTAGAGTCAAACAGCAAGGGGCTGTCAGTCCCCCTCCCCCTGTCCCGAGGTCAGCAGCGAGCACGAAAGCACAGGCTGCAGCATCGGTTGGCTCTGGTTTATGCTTCCCTCCAGGATGGATGGCAGCCGCACACACCTTCGCCCCCCCAGAACAAATCCCCCGCTCGCTGCAGCCACAACACTTGAACTTGTGACATCAATACACCCTGCAAGGGATCTGAAATATTCCCTGAGTTCGGAGATGGGAAACTCGGAATAATAGCAATGAACAAGGCACTGGAAAGTACTCTCCTTCTGTGTCCGAGGTCTCTGGCTGACACAACACAGAAGGCTCACATGGCTGCACAATAACAACAACTGTGGAGAGAAATAAAGTGTGAGCATTAGAGGGGCTGTAAATTCCTCAGCCCCGCTTGCTGGGCACCGGCTCCGGAGGCCTGCTCCTCTTGCAGCTTTCTGTGACCCACGTTTCCCCAGAAATCTCACTACGTCCGCAGAGGGTCTGGGAGGCTGCTGGGAAAATGACACACTGGAAGCAAGAACAGGGATTTCAGAAGGGAACTTTTTGCCTGGGAAGATGCTGGATAATTCAGGTCCAGTGGTGGCTCAGAAATGTGAGGGGTTTGATGCACTTCCAGTGCTGCTCTCTTTCTGAAGGTCTCTGTCATGACCTCAGAAGAAACCTGCCAAACGGATCTAAACATTGCTTTTCTGGCCATCCTTCTCACACGGCCCAATCATTCATTCAACAGTGACTTACGCAAAGATCATGGGTAAATATAAGGTAGGTGTGTGCAGGCCCAGCCTGACGGGCTCGCTACACAGCAGCAGGGTGTTTGCGCACACCGCATTCTACCCCAATCAGCAGCTTTTCCTTGTAAATGGTTAACTGACCCCTAAGTGTACCCACAAGAAACTTTATGTTGACTTCTGTACATGCACAGAAATCACAGATAAAATCATGCCTTTGTCAGGCTTGTCACATTTAATAGGAAATATAGGAAGGGAAAGCTGATGCACAGGATAAATCATGCAGTTTTACCAACTGTTCCCAAGTTTTTAAAAACATTTAGCAAACTCTCTGCAGTTTAATCCTTCTAAGGTTTCCTGTGTCATTCAGTGAATTTTAACTCTATGCTACCACTGCAGACACTGCTTATGTGGATGTGTTTCCATGAGAATGAACATCAGCAAAAGCAGAGAAGTGATGCTGCACTCCAAAATGCCATTGAGTGTCACAGGACAGCTGCTCGGGATGTTTCTAATGCATAAACCAAGGTAATTGCTGTCCTTCAAACACCAAACAGGGATATCAGCTAAGGAAGAAAGAAGGTAGAAGCTTCTGAAATACAGATTAAGCCAACGAACTATGCAGTTTGGAGATGCCTGCTACTGAGATTTTGGAAGTTTCTGTCTAGGAAGGCAGCATGTGAGAGTCTGTCTTTGAAATCAAGCTGGAAATTTTCTCCCTGTTTCTTCCACAGTTGGAAAAGCTCTAACTATTTTTCATTAAACACACATACACATGCATACACCATGGCTGATTCTTTGGTAAATGTGCTGAACTGGGGAGACAACTGTGAGTTCTGCTGTGGGGCCAGTCGCACCCCCTCCATAGTGCGAGTAATCAACCTGAAGTTGATTACTTCAGGTCTCCTTCAAATTTGAAAGAAATTGTCTGGATTTGACCTTGATTGCAGCTGACTGTCTCAAGCCCTTAATCTCTGTGATCCTTGGTTCCTGTTCAGTCAAGCAACCCCAGTTGTACTCTCACTCCTTGTCTTACCTATTCAGCTGTGCACCTCAGGACAAGGGACTGCCTTTTCTTCTTGTGTCACAAATATCCAAGGACCCCTTCGTCTTGGTCAAGGTCCCTGAATTCTGCCTTTATCATGATTGCCACTTGTGTTTTATGAGAGCTGATTAGGCCATGAATCCCATGTTAATGATGTAAAATAAAAAGAAGCAAAAAGTCACAAAGCCTGGCATTTCCACATGTTGTAACTGACTGGAACGGTTTCTGAAGTTGGATTTTCCTTTCCCAGTTGTTTCTACAGAAATGTAAAAACCCAATTCATTTAGAAACTTAAACCCAAAATATGCAATATTTGTGCATAGAAAATACATTCTGTGAGTATTCAGCTCAGACTTTTT
Organism: Aptenodytes patagonicus; assembly: GCF_965638725.1. NCBI lineage: Eukaryota > Metazoa > Chordata > Aves > Sphenisciformes > Spheniscidae > Aptenodytes > Aptenodytes patagonicus. Next base: position 13,269,397 of record NC_134966.1, read on the forward strand.
CTAGAGGTTCTTTTTTTTTTTTCCTTTTTGAATGTTTGTTTCTTACATACCAGCCAACCTCAGACAAGTCCTTGCTCAGCAATTGAAAGCTGGCTTCATGTTTACTGACATCACTAAGAGTTTTCAGAAAGTTCTTTTTAAAGGAGTTTTAAGAGACAATAAGCAGCAAGCTTGAAGAAAAAGTTGGAAAGGATACAGTGTCACCCCACTCCTTCTGCATGAAAGTTTGGGGAATGACCCTAGGGAGAAGCATTGCAGGCCATAAATCTTCATTTTAATCTTTTAGCCAAAAGCCATATCTTTCTAGTCAGCTAATGGCATCTTGACAGGGTGTGCAGCTGAATTTCTGTAAAAGTGAAGTAGGGGATACTGCAGGAAGATTCAGTAGTTTAGAGGCAAAATTCTTCACACCAGTGCCTTTGAAATGGGAGCACTGGTATTGCGAGTCTGCTCTCTCAGAAAAGCTTTATTGTCCACAATTGATTTTATAAGTTTTATGAGTGAAGTTACAGATCAAACAAGGATGTCATTGCTTTAGCCAAAAGCACACAGTGTATGGACAGAGGGGTTTGCAATGCCTGCATGCCCTCCCCATTCATCGTGCTTTAAAATTTAAACCTGCAGCCTCTTTGCAATCACAGCACTGTCCCCAGCCTCCATCAGCGCTCTTTCACAGCCCTCCCAACAGTCCTCACCATACCATTAGTTTGCATCCAGGGCCACCTCCGGTTCTGCCATTCCTTGCACCCTGGGCCACCACCTCCCAGTGGTGGCACAGCCCACACATGCAGGTCTCCAGAAGAGACAGGCATGTTACTTTCATGGCTTGAATAACCTGTGCCTGTGTTGGCAAAACCCAGCCTGAGACCTGTGTTGGATGTCTGACAGCCCTCCACCCCACTGCTGTGACCTTCCCTGAACAAAGGAGCTCTTCACCACCAGGAACGACAGAGAAGGGTGAGGACTCCAGTGCCAGCAGATGGGTATGTGGACACCCAAACACATGGCTATCAGGGGTCTATTAAAGAACAGCAGCCTTAGCACCTGGGCTACCCACAGATTCATGGCCAGAGCGGTACCTTTCCCCAAAGCCACAGCCAGCCAGGCCAAGTACACTATTTCTCTTGGCCTTTAGTCCATGCTTATGCTTGTGTTTGTTCATTTTCTTCACCTTTCTGCTAATGAGATGGAGTAACTGGTTACCCTTGTGGGCCTTGCTGTACCCCCAGAGGGGTTTCCTGTGAGCACAGAGGACTAGACATGTATGGGTTCTCAGGAACATGTTTTAGCATTTCTGAGAAGTCATCACTTACAAATTCTACTGCAAAGGCATAGGCAACCCCTGAGTGTGAGCACTGCATGAGAGGGGAAAGAAGCCAGGGCTTGCTGTCACTGTTTAATGTATCTGCAGTATCCTGAAGGCATGCATGGAGGAGGCAGAGGGATAGCAGCAATGGTGCAGCTTCACTCTTTTGTGACATATTACATCCAGAAGAGAAAGAATTGCCTTGTAGGGAGCATAAATCAGGGCCTGCTTTCAGCTTTTAAAATATGGTAAAGTTTGTATGAATATAATTATAGCCTCTGATGCAAATAAAACAAGATGTGACAGATACAGAAGGCTGCCACTACTAAGCTAATGCTATAAAACTTCAGTAAGTGACTAGCAGTTGGCAGGAAGTTCAAAGAAGATTTTACTCTTCCCTGACATTGATACTGTGTCTAAGATATCTCTTTTTAAAGATTTTTGTTTAATTTCAAATACTTTTTAAAACAATGATTAGTTAGGATTGCCTTGAGCTGCATCATTTAAGCCAAATTTATTGATTCCAAAGTACCAAATAACTTTTTTCAGTCACCAAAAAACAATGGTGTGCTCTTTGTGGTATTTGTTTCTCGGCAGTGATGTTACATCTTCATACTACAAACATATATTCTATTTTCCAAATTCAGACTATTTGAGGTTGTTGTTTAACTTCTCTCTAAAGCCAGTCTTACTGCATCTCTCTGAAAGACACTTCACTTTACATGTCCTGCAGACAAATACATGTTTTTATATATACACACAAACATGTATGTTCACCCAGCAGCAATGAAGACTTCAGTTCCTCCACACCCCAAACAGCTCCCCATGGCTTTGGGGACCCTAAGACAAGAGGAGCTGTCCTGATCTGCCCCCAGACTGGGATGTACCCAGACCACTATCTTTGGAGTCTGAGAAGGTACACCTTGGGAAGAACTGCTATTCGCATGTTCTGGTCTTACGGTCTTCCCTCAACATCCACAACAGCCACTGTCAGAAACCGGACCACAGACTTTTGGTCTGATCCAGTATGGCTGGGCATCCCAGTGGTTGTTAGTGCCTGGCTTCTAGGCGACTGCTCTGACCAGTAGCCTTTATTTCTCTTCCATTAGCAAGAAACAGTTTCATATGTCTTTTCATGAAAGAACTGGTTTATAATGAGGCATTTCAGAATCTGCAGCTTTAAATTCCAAAGTGTCCTCCAGTTTGGTTCTTGGGTTTTTTTAATAGACTGCTTTCCTTATGTGTGTAGCAGAGCAGTGTTCAAATAAGTGGACAATGTTCTCTATAAGGTGTGCAAGTTTCATAAATAGATATAGCAACATTATTTATATGCCAGGTAAAGCAGTTGGATCAGGTACAGAATATCTAGAGGCCTGTCCTGTCAGGAATTTGCAGGATTTAGGGATTCTGCTTCCCTCTCTGTTAGAAGCTACCCAACTGTTCCCCATTTGACTGCTCAGATACTCACCAAGTCATCAATCACCATGACTCCTCACAAAGATAACATTCTGAGCAAGAGTAAATTATAATGATGAAGTCTCCAAGGGAGTATTTAAGCAAACTATAATTACAAAAGGTTACTATCTATGACACTTTCAACTGTGTATTCCTTATCACCAAGTCTCCTACAATTTATAACCTTAATTTATAGCCTCCTGGGCTACATTTGTCTTATAAGTTGCCAAATTTCTCTGGTCTGACCCCTAAAATGCTTGGAAATTAGGTTGTCTGATATACATTCTATGTTTTGTAAGACCAGACGCTGTAAGGATCATAATCACCACTGCCATAGTAGTGGTTTAATAATCAGGGATGCATAATTGACGTAGAGGTGTGCAGCCATGGCTTGCATTGCTTTTAGTTCAATAAATATTTATGTTGTTGGCACACATTTTCCCCTTGCAAATAGAGCATGGTGCTGGCTGCATTGGTCTTCAGTAGTATCTCTGTGCCTCTCTGTAACAGCCTCTTTTTTTGTGTGGTAGGTGACCTTTACATCTCAGGGACGTTACACACAGGTGTGCCATGCCATGTGATGCCATCTCGGAAAGGTTGCTGGTAAGCATGGTTATTCCCTGCCCAGGCCATGCCATCTGCATGCTCAGAGCGATGTAGAACAAAGCACCAGTTTTTGCTCCCTAAGTAGGGGAGTTCTTACTCTTCATCCTGGGACTATGATTAGTTCTATGATGAGCTAATTCCAAAAAGAAACCTTCCTTTTGTCACCTGGATGCAGCAATTCCCCATGTCACTAAAGCAGATCTTTCCATACAGTGTCATGCACATACCTCAGTGTCAGTTCTGCTCTAGCAAATTTCTCTGACTGGTTAGAATGGGCCCTCAGAGCTACGCAGACACAGAGAGCACCTGCACAAGGCTATTCTCATGAGTCACCCCCCAGAGGGGAGTTAGAGTCTTGATGCCACTCAATGCAAATGTCAGCTTTTGTGCTGCCAGACTAGGAAGGGGGTGGCTACAAGTCTCTGATCAGAGACAACTAGAACCACAAATTGGAAGATCCTGCAGAAACCCATCCAGGCACCCACAGGCCTGAAGTTCCTGCTCCATTGCCTTTACTAGTATTAACCCTAAAGCCAAACCCCAGAAGGCAGATGTCACCTCAAGCTGCACAGCATAGTGGATGCAGGGAAGGGTAGGAAAACTAACAGCTTGCATGGGCCAACGTGCTGTTTTAAATCTCAGGTATAACTGGAGCTGTACTGTTATTGTTTGTCTGCCTTAGGCCATTGCAGCAAAAGCAAGGGGAACATTACCATGTGCAAAATGGGATACATGACATAAGAGACAGTCATACCACTCCCTGCCACTGTCCTTTATCTCTCACTATTGCAGGCCATTTAGTCTTCACCTCCACTGCAATTGTGAGAGCCATCTAAATCATAGCTACTTTCACTCTGAGCAATATGACTTTCACCAAGTCATTTGCTGTTTTGAGCGTAATAAAGTTTTGCAAAATGCCCGTTTTTTCAACCCCACTGAATAAGACTATCCAGTAACCTAATACTGGTCAGCGCCAAAGGGCAGGCAGTCTTCAGCACTGCCTGCTAAATGTCCCTCCCCACGCCCCAGCACCTATTCTGGTCTGAGGTGACATCACAGATCTCCTGAAGGAATTAGAAACAGAGTCAAAGAGTGACAATGGCAGCAGAGAACAGCCTTGGGCAAAGGAAAACAAGAAGATCCAATGCACCTACAGCATGACAGCCAGCAACAACTTGCCCTGTTGATGCTGCCACGGCAGAATCTCTGGGCCAGTGTTGGGAAGGCCATGTAGCAGCTGTGGTTCACACTGTTCAGTGAAACAATTAATGCAATCAATTACTTTCCAAGAATGTCTTGTCTAATGAATCACTGGGCCATTAACCTGAACAGTCGTAATGTATATTCCCAATGTCAGTGTCAGTATTGCTTGAATAATCCCCAAGGGAATAATTAGAAGTGCATCACATGGAGGAATGTGTAATGCATTACTTGATCCTAATAAGTACAACGACTCCCTAGCATACTGTCAGTGATTTAGAAAGGAGTCAGTGGATGGAAGACAAAGAGGAAGAGAGAGTGGCAAGATCTGTGGGTAGCTGATATTAATACCTTGCTATGACTTTAGAGAATTTGCGTATCTCTTTCATGGCATTAAGACTGAAGATGTGAAGCAGAGAAGGAAGGAAGTTATTTAAACTCAATGGTCAGATTGTTTCTAGATGTGGGATTTAGTCCTCCCTGTGTCTAGCCTACCAGTCTGACTTGCTCCCTATTTATTGTAGACCCTGGTGTCTACATAATCCATACCTCAGTCATGATACTTCATACTTAGGTTCCTTTCTAGTTAGCCAGTTAGTTCCATCCTTGAAGCAACCCAAGCAGAGCTGGCTGAGTAATTCACACAAGGGATACTCTAGGCAGCAATTATGCATGAGAAGAGGCAAATTTCCCTGCCTCTGTCCAGGACAGGCTTCTAACACTACCTCCATTCACCTTTGTGCCATGCCACAAGGCACAGAACATTCATCCTCTATGCAATGTGTTAAAAATTATCTAACCCCCCCGCACCTTTCACTACTTCAGAAATTACACTTAGGTGTTTTGGGAGTATAGGGCATCCAGAGGAGACATAACCGACTTCTCCAGAGTATGGATGGACATGCTCTTCCCCAAAGGATGCTAGCCATGAACAACACAGACATGAGCCAGTTGACATCACCTGGGCTGGATGCCAGGGTCCTCTTTCTGGCATGGCCCAGCAAATAGATAGAGAGATGGACGTAATATAGCTATAGACATAGCAGAACGGTGCCTTAGTTGTCTACCTCAGGTTCCCATCCTTATAAGCTATTATGGGTATTAATATTTGCATAGGTCAATATTAGGGACCAAGCTAAGCACTGTTACAGTCTGTATCCCTACATAATAAGAGCTGGTAGGCACAGTAGGACAGAGATAGGGGCAGCATAGGAGAAGATATGTTTGTTTGAAAGCTTGTTTGAAAGCTTATTTTAAAATGGGAAAATGTGGACAGTGACTGGCGAAACTGACTGACTGGAGGTAGCTTACCACCTGATAGCAAGTGGGATATGGCAGCAAGATGCTATAAACTGTGATGGACCATGAAGAGAAGTCAAGTAGCACACATTTGAGGCAGTGAAGAGAGCCAGTGGAAGGATGAATAGAGAGCTCAGGTGAAACTTATCTTTGCAGTTTGGGCAGGGGGGCAGGGAGAGGAAGTGTAGAAAAGCAGGGTGCAGTATTGGAGCAGAAAATGATGACAGCTTTAGTAAGAACTTTTAAATACTAAATCAAGTTGAAACTAATTCAAACAAGTGAATTCCTGCTATCTTTCCAGGTACCTACAAGTCTGTCTGTTAGGGCAGCATCTTGTATCTGCTTTTTTACAGTACAAGGTAAATGATTTTCTGTCATCCCATTTATATTAATTATGAGCCAGATGTAAAAAGTGCTGATCCCATGCCTGTCAAATTCACCAAACTATTCAGCAAACTCAGGGCTACAGCCTGTGTGTATGGAGAAAACAAACTCAATGCTGGGGGACTGTTCTTGTCTCTCAAATATTCCATGAACTGTACACATCTGCTGTATTTTCAAATGGTGATAGCAAAGTTCATTGCTGTTGAATGTCGATACACAGCTGGATAACAAGCAGCCTGGTAAAGAAGCTTTATCCCACTTCCTTCTCTCTCTCTCCTCCCCCCAAATATTTATTTAATTTCAGATCAAATAGATCAATATGATGCTTGAGCCAAAGCTTCAGGGCAAGCACCTGGCTCTGATCCTCCCGGTCCTCCATAACAAGCAGGACCTTAAAGGTTACTGTAGGTTGGTATAAAGCTAAATCTCAGAGAGAGTTCCAACCATAAAGAGCCTTTACCAGAGAGTTCATAGGATGGAGGACTGGTGCTAGCTGAATGTCCAGGGCACATGAAAGGCTCTCCTATCAATGTTACTGGGGGGAAAAAATTTTAAAAAGCCAAAAACAGGGAAAGAGGAAAAAAATGAGACATTTGTCAGCTGCTGAACTTTCACCACCATGTCCAAGGGAAAAGATATGTCCTACCCTGCTCCATCAGACTTGCTCTGCAGTCTCCTGACTGCTTATCTCAAGATGATCAGAAATGTGGAGAGATGCTGCCCTGGAACAATGAACGTAACTTTTCCTTGGAGCAGAAGGCTGTGCCTGCGCAGGCCCTGCCAGTGATGCTGCACTGGCAGGGCCTCAAAAACGCTGTTCCAAGGGGAACAACGTTGCCAGCCTAGCCCTGGGCAGGGGGCACGTCGACATGGTAGTGCACCATTATTGCACAATAATAGGGGGTGGGGGCAGGGACTGGAGGATCTGCATGTCCATGGCACTCGGAGTCAGTTATTACAAAATTAAGCTAAGCAGGCTCCTCATAAAATCCCTTTGGTAGAAAAGCTCCCTTTACACACCTAAGACTGTGAGAAGACATAAATAATTGACTGTCCTGTATCTTTCTCACTGCAGAAAATATTTCAGGTAATACTGACGTTTCAAGAACATAAAACCAGAGATATACATCCACCATCCACGTTTTTTTCCTCATAAGGGTGAAGTGACCTTCCTTTCCAATAGGATAAGAAATCTAATGCCAGCTTAAGAAACTTAAAAGTTGTTAGCAGTTATATATTACTGGCAACATATTTTACACTAGGCAGCTATGAAAAAAAGTCATAAAAAATGCAATTAAATGTCTGAACTGTTGCTATTTTGGAAATTAAAACAACATACAGTATCCTTGCTGCAGCTTATATTACTTACTTATGACTTGTGCACAGTTATTTTCACCAGTTTAACCATGCTTCTTTTCCATAAAAGTCTGTTGTTAATAGGTCCTTTGGGAACCCTGAAAATAACAAGATCTGTAATAAAAAAATTAATAACACTGAGAGAAAACTCAAGTTAGAAAGGCTTTTTAGAGCACATTAAAGGTTCTATTTAAAAAAAAAAAAAAAAGAAATATTTGTGGAGAAACCCCCCAGTGCTCTGTAGCAGGTAAATCTGAACTACCATTGCTGAGAAGTAAAAGAAGGGAAGTCCAGTCTTCAAGAGAGTGTCATGACTTTACTACGCACATGACTTTGTAGTTATTGAGAGTACTACTAGAGTCTCTGATGTTGCATTACAGAATCTTGTTCTCTTGATAAAATCATACACAATAATATGGGGTGCCAGTGAACATCAGTCATGGTTACATTATTTCTACATATAACTTCTTCCTGAACATGAAAAATTCTAAAGGTAGTACTGCCCAATTCACTAAGCAGAAGGTAGAAATCAGATTCATTTAAGGTTACAAATATTCCAAACGGAGAGTATAAGCTAAGGGAGAGAAGGAAAGAGAATTACACAAACAAAACATATTACTGAATATTGCCAGTGGAATGCTGGTAGGATGCTGAATTCTGAACTTCTGTGGTTTCAAAAGATAATGGTTTGCTCTTCCCTGTTGCTCTGAATTTGTCACATATTTGTCTAATTGGGACACTGATGCGGGGGGGTGTATGTGGCAGGACTACAAAGAGTTCTAAAGATTTTACTGTTTCCAATGGAAATGGTAAACTGTCTGATAAGGCAGAAAAGGCAGTGTTCAGCACATATTTCTATCCCAAATGTGAGAAAAATTCACCAAAAATGGTTATATTGATGGAAGCAGATGAAAGAAATTTCATCAGAGTGAGTCTGAAGGTTACTAAAGAGCAATAATTAAAGTCAAATATTTTTAAATCAGCAAATCCAAATCATTTGCATCCAAGCATTCAAGAAGAAATAAGTAAAGATTGACCTGAACTTTCAATGCTAATTCTTTCAAGAGGCCTTTGAACATCTGGCAGTCTGAAAGAAAATTAATTTTTATTTAGAAAGAGTATATGAAGTAGTCCAAGGGTTTGTAAGCCAGTAAAACCAGTCTTCAGTTTCACCATTATTTTGACAATGGTTGAAAGGTAGACATAGAATCAGTGCCAGCAAAGTTAAATTTATGGAGAATAATTCTGAGACTAAATCCATGGTTTTTCCACATGGATTGCTAAGATTGATACAAGTGCTGCTGAAAAAGGCTTCACTGCAATAACTAACTTGTTATAAGACAAAATTTTAGTTTAGAAACCAAAAAAACCTTGAAACAAAAGAATATGCAACATGCAAAGTAGATTGAAAATGGCTAATGGATAATGTAAAAATGTGTTTTTTAATAGGAAACCATTGCTTAGTAGGCATGGCTCTAGAAAGGAGCTGAAACTGTGTAAATTCAAGCTAAAATTAAGTCAGTGTTGGTTTTTGGACTTTTTTTTCCTTTTACTGTGAGGAAAGCTAAGTAACTTATTGAGAGTTCTAGTGGACTTCCCCTAACAGCACTTTTTTTTCTATAGAGATTATGTGTTCTTACTAAAATGAACTCTTTAGTTCCAATGTCATGACTTTCAGGAAGTCCCATGTCTTATGTTCTGTGAGAGGTTGGAGCAGTTGATTACCATGGTCCCCTACAATCTTCATAAATCGGTGACCAAGACACATGATTCACCTGGCCAGCAACACTGCTACCTGTGTTTCCTTCACTCTGATGCGTATTTTCTTAGGCAGACATTTGCTTGTATAGTGGTCCTTCTGCACGGCAGTCCAAACATCAAGGACATACTCACACTTGTCACTCATGTCACAGGGATCCAAAACATTCACACAACAGTGGTGTCAAAATACTAGCTTCTGAGAATAAACCTGCACATTGCAGCTTCCCCGCCATGGAGTTTGCTTGAGAGGTTTCTCACATACTCTCTCACTCATGGTCCACCCTTGCTGCATCCTCACTGGTTCCAATATAATTGTCTATGAGACTGCACTGTAAACTGAATCTTTGGAGTGACCTGGGTTAAAAATAATCCTCTTTAAAAAACATGTATAAGACAAATTCATTATCAGTAAAAAGAGCTAAATTAAGATTGCAATTGAATTGGGTAATTCCAACTTGTGTACCTCTCGGGGGTACCCAAATGCTGCAGTGTTACTTTCACCCCTTTTATCCTGACAAACTGCTCCTAGCACTGGGTTTAGCTAAGGAGTAGCACTCTGACAACTGCTGCATTTGGGAAAAGAGACAGAGGTGAACAGTTTTCTGTTTGACACTACTAACAAGCTTGGCTGGCATTTCTCTGGGAGGCTGTGGTAGCTCTGGGATATTAACAATGACTTTCCCACAGACCATTAATGCTTAATTCATCTACCTCTTTGCTGCTGAGTCTAACCTAAGATTTCTGGATCTTCCTGGGGGTGTGGCAGGGGTTGATGCAAGCAAGCTGAATTATTTTGGCTGCTATTAAAAATTCTAACGTTTGCACAAGAAGCCTGCAATGATCACTAGTCCTTATCTGCACAGTATATGCAGGAGAAAATTGAGCAATCCTTGATGGGTTCTCTAGTGTTGGACTTCATGGCTATTCCTGCTGCAGATACTGTTGCTGCCTTTCTCAGGATAGAAAATATCAGCAGGATATGAGACAGGAGCAAAGCTGGGAAGTATCAGTCAGTAGGTCTCTCAGTATGCCCAGAGGAACTAGGGAGGGAATGAGATGCACTTAGAGAAGTGCTGGAAGCAAAATCCACTTCAGGAATAAATCAGTGGCCATTACAAAATGAGTAATAGTCTAACTACTTTCCCATCTCTCAGCCGTTGTGGGAAACATGAGGCAGCTGTGGATGCATTACACATACTTCTTGTGTTTGAAGATTATGAGGATTTGTTACCACATCCTCCATTAGCCACTGAAGCTAACAGCACTGAAAGCGTACAGGGAAACCCATGCTCTTGGTGGAGCAATGAAGGTGCAGCACCGTAAAAACACTCCTGTCTCACATGAGGGTGTGCAAGCCCTCCTTGTTCAGCCATCCTAGGGAAAAGGATCCCTCAGACCCTTGAAAAACATGAAAAACCCGCCGTACAAAGGATGGTGTAACCTGTTTGGGAACAGGTGATCTTCAGTGGCTGGGTGGCAAGAGGAGCACCTCAGCGCACGTGTCTCCTCCTCTTCCCCAAAACACCAAGTGCCCATCCTGTCATTTTCTGAAGCCAGAAGCAAACCAAGGAAAAATCACATTTATGCTGGATCCTTTGGCTGCAGTCTGTGGTCAGGGTTTTGAAGCCTAGACAGACTCTATGTTTTATCCTTCCCTTTTTCTTTCCTTTTTTTTTTTCAGTCCTAGCCCTTATTTTTAATGCAACATAACTACACAAGTGATTAAAAATAATTACATGAACTGATCACACCCAAAAGAGGTCACCATCAGAAGCCAGTTTTGTTTATTCTTGTGTCATGCAGACTTTGTAATGTAAAACAATAATGGAAGAGCACTTTTGTAAAAGCACACACAAACTCCTTGATGTGATGGAAACAACTCTGAAGACAAGTTGTAAAAGCCCAGATGTGTGAGAAGTCTTACTCTGCAGCCTTTTAAACTGCAGACTTTGGTATGAGATATATTTTAATAACTAAAACATCCTCTGCAACGATGAACAAAGACTAATGGACAACGGCATACTGTATTGCCATTAGAGCTGCTATTTTTATTATTCATTATCCCAGCACCCAAAATGTGTCAGGCAACAAACAAATGTGAAAGAAAGTATTAACATACAGGTTACCTGAGGGATAAAATTTAAGGATTGTCATACTAATCCTGTTATGCAAGAAAATTTATATGATTTGAACTTTATGACAGTAGGCACTCAGAAGTGCTTACTACATGCTAATTGCACATGAGGTGGCCAAACATCTGGGTTTATAGTTTTATAACCAAACATTGCTGGCAATGTTTATATAGTCCTGCAGCAGTGGCATCCAAGACCTAGATCTCTGACAGCTGATGTCAGCTTCTATGGACTCAGAGCAAAATGCTGGTACTGACAAAATTAAAAGATTAAATGATCATGCGTTATTGAAACTTTCTCTTGCTTGCTCTCTCTAAAGAACATTTTGTGTAGCTGAGAACTGCCTTGCTACATGGAGAAGCAAAATGGTTAACTAGTGAACTGACATCTGGTGCTCCGAAAGAGCCAAGAATGATACTGCAGAGGTCACAAGGTGAGTTGCGTAGTCCCCGAATAAAATGAACCAGGAGATTTCATGTACAGAGTATCACATTTCTGAGCATATTCTTGACATCTTATCATATACACATCACCACTGTTATAAATGGGTCATAATAGCAGTTTCCTTTGAATGCAGTGCTTAAACATACAGTATTCTTCCAACAAATTCCCCGGTTTTGAAGAGATTTGAAAGCCATACATTTTTAAAGCAATATGCTCAATATGAACGAATGAGTCCCTGCAAGGTGTAGACAATGACTGACCAATGGAGACAAAGACATTTATACAATTTCTCCCACCTTTTTATTTAATTCTTCTATTCATCTACACATCTACCTGGCAAAACTGGCAGCAAGAGAGAAGCATTATCTGTGGAAACTATTTTTGAAATTATGAGGATGTAAAATGTTCTTTGAGCCCTTAATGGTGTTTAAACAGGAGAAATATACTCCATGTGCTGCAGAGCAAAACCAGCACGTTACAGCAAGCCAAGAGAGAACAGACATGGCTTGGTGTGAAGGCCTCAGCTGAGAAGGGCGGCTGGCAATGATGGTCACTGTCTGCTGCCCTTTGCCTGCCCTGCAGCTCCTCATGCTCCACAGGTGTCTCAGTCTGTCCGACAGCAACGGCTGTGCCCCCATTAATACCCCAGGTACTGAAGTAAAACCAGCAGTAGCGCCACAAACACAAGGTGAAACACATTTATTTTTTTCTCATGGGGGAAATTTAAAGTAATATGTTTGTGTTTGCATTTGCAATGCATCGAGTGGAGAGAGTTAGATGAGCTGGTTCTGCTGATATATAGTAATTACCTAAACTGTGGTAATGTAATCATGTGACTGAGCAGTTTGTCTTATTTAATATGGGTATATAAATACTAGGCTCTTTATAACCTAGCTGCTGGTGACAGCCCTCAAATATCATCTAATTTCACCTTTCCTTTTGTGACTAATTGCTGTGCAGTCACAGCATTCATGAAGAAATGCCAGGAGTATAAAAACCCCGTTCTACCCTGCTGATGAGGTGGCTGAAAACACTTTCATTGTGTGGTAAGGAGGAAGAGAAGAGAGCACTCTTCTCTGGACAGAATAGTGAAAGCAAAGCCAAGACTTGTAGTGCAAGCTTATATTTTTCATTATATCAGCTGATACAATAGGGTCAGACAAGCTTCTGGGTACACAGGCCTTCTTCATGTCTGAAATAGCAGCATGTGAGAGATAACAGGAGAGATAAATTCAAATTGGAGAGGAGAGGCAAGATGAGGCAAAACCTTCTCCGTATGATTCTGGCAGTTGGACATTCCACGTGTCTCATCTGACTTTCCTTTGCAATGTCAGTTTCTTCCTAAACACTGCTCAGTGCTTGTCCTACCAGAAGCAACAGTTTTTAATATCTCTAAAGATGTGAAAGAAACTGTGTATGTTATTTCTTTCACTGTTTAAAATCTGTTAAGCACCTGCTAAGCATCCCATGAATTCCACAGGATGACCACAGAGAAAAGCCTTTCATGTCCTCAGCTGCATTTTTTCTTACATTATGAGAAAGGATAAATGTGAGAGCATGACTTTCTGTGGACTTTTTTGACTTCTCATTATTACATTCTCTCTTTTTCATCTCTTCTCTCAACAAAACCAAGTTATTTACAGTAAAATTGAACCCTTTTTGTTGCCAGCCTCTGGACTCACTGATCTTTGTATTGTATCATTTTAAGAATGAGGAAAGAAGTGGACAGAGTAGCCCTAGAGCTTGGATCTGATTAATGCAATTATAACAGTTTTTAGTTTGTTTGCCTAATTTTTATTTGCCACTTTTCTTTGACTAAGGGCTGCACTTTCTCTGCAGAATTTGCTCTCCCAAACCATCTGTTCTTGCCAGCAGCCAAAATATGTTCTCACTCCTCTGTAAGTCTAAGGGCACCCAGGCATCCTACATCCGCATTATCTGCACTTCCAGAGATTTTACTTTGCACTGACTCTGCAGACTTACTCGAATGCCACTAGCACCTGGTGAGCACTCCAAGAGTGCAATCCTGGTCTGAACAACAACATCTATCTGTTGTGCTTTTGCATCTATTTCCTTCACTGTAAGCCTTCTGTCACCAGCATCAACAATGCCAAAGGCACCTTATCACCAAAGTAAAGTTATATTTTCTCAAAAAGTATGTCAGTAGAATACTTCAAAGCCACATTTATTATAAAATTCATACTTGATCCCAGATAGTGTCCCTTAGGAAGTTCATGTGTATTTGTTCCAAATTGTCTTTTTAGTTCAGTTGCTCTGTAACATTTTCTCTGGCAATCTGACAACATCTACTGACCAGCACTGACAGTACAAATCCAACAAGTTATTGATGGTTTTATGAGTTGTAGCTAAGAGACATCAATTCGGCTAAGGTGTAAATAGCCTTCATGGGCCTCATAAAGTCACCTCTACAATCTGCTCTGCTTAATGCAAAAGGCTGAGGGGAAACATCACAGTTCCAAGCCTCTGTCACAGAGGCAGGACTGGGGTACCAGCTGGCAATGACTGCAATATGATAGATACTCACTTGCATATGCCAACGACTACCCTGAGTGCTGAATAAATGCTGGAAGACATGACAGGGCCATTTCAGTAGAATGCCAGGGATCAGCTTTAAATTGTAACGTGAATACTTTTCAGGCTTATGATAAGGGAGACTAGCTAGAATTTTACTCTGCTAAACATGCCTTTCTTCCCCGTGATACCAACAATGAACCACTGAAGTAAAACTACACAGGGCATTCTCCTTACAACAGGTCTGAGGCAAGAGTGACCAAGACTCCACATTTTGTGAGAAAGCAATGAGGATTACAGATCAGACTCTTTCACAGTGCATCCATCCATCACTGGCATAACCAATGTTTAGCAAAGCCATTTTTTTCAAGCTTACTAGCTGTTTCATTCTTGCAAAAACATTTCCAACTCAATAACAGTCTATGCAGAAAAAAATCTGCTATATGGTTAAAACAAGAGCCATGCAGGAAAAGCTATTTTTCTAGCTGCAGTGTGGCATAAGTCCTGTTGGTCCTATCTGTAGTTTTACCCAAGGTGAAATGATTGGTTAAGGAGGCTGGGTGCCTGTTTTTTCCTCCACAGTACAGTCCATTTCCAATCCACTCTGTGCTAAGATCTGAGGGTGCAGATCCCTCCCAGCGTTTTGGGTTTGTACTGGGAGCTGGCTCTTCATCACCACTGCTTTTTTAATATCTATTGTCAATGCTGACAAATGTGCAAGTTTGCCTTCAAACAAGAACTGGAAATATTACTGGGATTATCTTGCATGTCAGTGTCACTATCCAGTCACTTAACAATCACTCAAAGAAATGATATAAAATATCACTTTTTTACATAGATGAATAATAGAGTGTTTGTCAGTCACTTCTAGGCTGACTGAGCTCCTTTAACTCTCTGAAACTAGAGTCCCTTTTTTTTTCTAAACCTCCCGAGAAAATGTTGACAAAACAGGCCATTTTCTGTAATTTCTCTGTGAGCTTCTGTCAGCACAAGGGGCAGTCAGAGCCCGCTCATTTCAGATAACACCACGGGGTAACCTTTGACATCCACCCCCTCACTGCCTTCGGAGGCTCCTCTAAGTGCAACAGTTGTGTCTTTCAGGTTGCAGGATGCAGGCCCACAATTTGGGCTCTTGTTTGCTGAAGGCAGCCTTTGTTTCCCAGCTGACTAAGAAGCTCTTATAAAAGGGATAAGAAATGTAGTTAATAGCTCGAGAGTGGCCTAATCATCAGCTGCTATTACCCCTCCAATATTAGGGAGGATGACAGACCTATCAATAACAGAGCCCCAGGTGAGGTACGGGAACTGATAACGTGAACTTTGGCTTGATCTTTGCTCTGCAGAGCACAGCACTTATTTGAAAGAGAAGCCAGCATCCATTTTTTCCTTCATATTGTGCCAAAAATCATTCAGCTGAGCAGCTTTTGTTGTGTTTTTCTATCTTAAACCACAATGATTTGACCAATTTCATTTATAAGCAGAGATGAAAACTTAAGAACTCTCTTATCAGACCACGTAAGCTGGAGATACGCACCTGTGTGCTTGTGTCCACTTACGTGATAGCAAAATGAGGTGAAATGAGAAAACACGTCTCCATGTGCTACTTGTCTTTATATACACGTGCGTGCGGTCACATATGTAGACAGACTTGCACACGCAACATACAAAAGCTAAACATACAGCAAACACATCATAATATTATGGTCATGACAAACTAAAACACAAGAAAAAGCTACAGACTAGTGCAACTGGATATACACTTGCTTGAAAACAAGGCTTGGGCACACTGTACAAGGGTCTCTTTTAGTACTATATAATCTCAGAAGTTATTAGCCTGGATCTGGTCTCCATACATCCCAGTGGCCAGCACCACCTGCTTCAGAGGAAGTGCAGGAGCTCTGCATTAAGAGATGGGAGAGACATCATAGCTTTCTCAATCCATACTAAATCACATGCTACCCCCTATTTAAAGGTATGTCTTCCTCAAGTGTCTTTATCAACAACATACATACAGCTCTTGTTAAAATCCAGATATGAAGAGCTTCCCGTGTCGCTGAGCTCCATACCCCTGTGTGTGTTCAGTCACAGTGAAAGTCTTCCTGTTCTAGTGATACAAGACAAGAAAGCCACATCCCCATCCAGATTTTTGTCTCAGCTCCATGTTCTCATTCTTAGAAAGCATAGATCGCAGTGCTGGACTATCAGTAAGTAACCCTCAAAAACAGTTCTTACTAGTGCTCAGGGTACACTACACCAAGGCTGGAAATGGGACCTCTACCCTGGCATCAGAGTGGGGAAGGCACATTTCAGAGTACATTTTCAGTGTTGCCTGGAGAAAGCACCTTTATTATGCTGTTTTTCCACTGACTGCTTTTCTCCCAGAGGCTGACAGTCAGTCAGGGACCTGCCCTCTGTTCCACCCACACATAAAGGAGGTTATGAAGGGCTGTCAGCTCGGGGAGCTCTATTTCCTTGGGAGGGGGAAAAGGAAGCATGTCTTTGCTTCTTCCACCCCAGGCTAGGAAAAGAGGGAGGGAATCTGATTTTAGTCCTGGCTGGAGCACCTCCCTAAGAGAGAGGGGACTGGTAGCACTGGGAGGGGGAAGCTGAAGGTCTAGGGCTGATGAGAGGATAAGGGAGCAAGGGCAGAGTGGTGGACATGATGATTCACTGGCCGCTCTCCTGGGTGCGTTCTCTGCCCCCAGTCTAGAGGGGAAATTAGGATAGGCCCTCATCACCACAGGCTTCATTCCAGCCCTGCAGAAATTGGTGGGAGTCCTTCCACTGGTTGCAGTGTGCCTGGGGTCTGGGGCTGTAAGCAACTCTTGCTCAAGTAGCTGGTACTGGGACTAATTCACCTTTTGTCATGACACTGGGAAACCCAGGATGTAAACCACAGAGTCCTTAGCAGACAGCTGCATACTCCCATTATGTAGCACTGAATGAAGCTTAGTATTTAGAAGAGATCACAGCTAAACAGGTTTTCTTCATTGTCAAACTATGTTTAGTTTGGTTTGTTTAAAAAAAAAAAAAGTTTTCTCTTTAATCCTTTTCTTTTGAAATAAGGGAACCTTTAATATAGCCAAAGTGGATGCTGTTTTTAAACAGATCCAGTCTTTTGAGAATGGCTTTGTTTTCATCAGGTATTTAACTGGAGTTTTGTTACTAATGCTGGACTTATAGTAGTTAAAGCCAATATAATACTTTCCCGAAATATTACTCAGAACTGCTTAGGCTAATATTTCCAAAGTCAGAATTCTTTAAAAAGCTAAGGGCACAATCTCAAATGGCTCAGAGCCACATACCACAAAGTCTGACGCTAAAACTTTTTTTACTCTAGGCAAGTTCTGTGTTCTTAAACTATTGTGGCAATTCTTGCATCAACTTCTGCTATGGCAGCCTTTTCCTAAGCATTGGTCATGGCAGTCTGAAAAGTGTAAGAATTTATAATCCTAACAGTCATGAGAGGATGCAGTGAACAGATTGGGATCTAAACCCAAAGAAACGTGAGCCCAGGAAGGAATAATCCCTTTGAGTGCCAGCAGCATGCAAAGGTGAAGGAACCACCCCAGCTGCACTCAGGGACCCTCTGCAATTTCCTGGCTCAGAAGATTAAGCAGTTCTCTGCAGAGAGACTGCTTCATCCAGCTACTGCTGCCTTGGTCTAAGAGCACGAAGAGCAGTTTTGATCTGAAAGATGCAGCGGTTCCAAAAGGTAAGGCCCACTAGCAGCCGGGCCCTGTGCGTAGAGCACCCCAACAGTCACAGCACTCACTGGGCACAGGAGTCCCATCTCAGCAGAGCTAGCCCCTGCCGCAGGTCCGCTGCACCAGTGCCTCAGCAGGGTGCCAGGCACTGGTCACTTTTCAGCTTTAAACCAGGCCGAAACCCTGATACACCAGAAAGGCTTAATACATGTGCCTGCAGCAATGCCTGCCACACCGCAGCAGCCTGGATGTCCCAGTCCCTTGATGTTGTCCTTGAGAATGATACTGGGCCCGCAGTCTTGCCATGTACACTGCACGGCAATACGCAAACAAGGTCTGGAGAAAGGCACTGGTTTTCTAGAACCAAGGACGAGCAAGATGCTGACCGATTTGGCTGTGCTTTTCACACGCAGTGCAATCAACATGCATCCTGGCAGCTGCCACATCTTGTCCAGCCTAGGATGTGCATTTGGAACATCCTCCTTTGTCTGCTAAACTCAGTCTGTTTTCTGTGAGTGAGGCAGGTTTGATGTTTCCATTGTGCTGCAGCAATGCCATTAGTTATATTAACTACCCTCCACCCAGAAATGACAATCCAGCATATCTCCAAATTAGCCTTTTTATTGAAATCAATAAAGGAGAAAACACATGACACTAAACTATTTGGTGGCATCTTTGTTATAAACTCATTACTGGAAAAACAGCAATTGGACAGACCTTTAACCACTGTCATTGATTCCAGCACAGCGAGAGTGATATATTGAGTTAATCAGTGAAGTTACTGCGGTTAGCAGTGTCTGTATGCTACCCTGCTTAGGACTCAAGCCAGATGTCTAGAAAAACTGCCCATATACAAGATAGTTGTAGGCCAGGTACAAGTCTCACAAAAGCAAAAATTACACCACCACCACCACTCCCTAAACAGACTGGTTTTAAAGGCAGTATTTCATATTCTAGAAAAACTGGGGGGGGGGGGGGGAAAGCCTTTGCACAGCCTGTAAGGTCCAGGAAGACAACGCATAGACGTAAAGAGCAGGACCTGCATAAGCAGCTCTCGGCATACTCCACAGTCTATGCAGCTCTGCAGAGATGTGCTTTTAAGAATCAAGCAGAAGTTTCAAAGGATACATTCATATAGGTGATTTCTGCAGGACTGGCCCTTTCTGACCCTCACTGCCAGTGCCATGCCAAAAGTTTCAGCCCATTTAACATTGGTAGTTCTCAGGGCTATGTATCTAAGGAAAGGTTAACATTGCTTTTTTTCCTCCAGTGACTAGAATTTAAGTTCCATTTGTGTTCCTCGGAATTCCTTTTTCATCAAGGTTGCTGAAAGAAAAGAGACGGCGTCAGTATTAATACAATGCTCTATGTCTCATTCCTGGCCTCATGGCAGAATTTAGACAGTAAAACACTTAAAATAAGATTTGTTTCACAAGAAGGAATGAATTGAATTTTTGCAGGTATCCAGTATCTAAGAGCTTTAAAGAGCCAGCATCTGATAACAAATTATTCTTTCAGGAGCCTGGTATCAGTTTATTCCTAAATACATATTTACTTGCAGGCATTTGGCATCAAGCTGCTTCTTGATAATACCAGGATATGGCATGTGATGCCAAATTGTTTTTTAACATTCTTTTTGGTCATGGTGTCCCCAGATAAGCACCTTCTCATAAGCGCCTGTGCAGTTTAAAAAAAAAATAACAACAAAAGAAATTCAGACAGAAAGCAGACCCATTGTATAAAGAAGAAATGTCTGAGAATAAGGCACATTTTTTGAGACACGTGACACAGAATTTTCTTTTTTCCCCCTCAGAAAACCTCTATAACAACAACCACAATTTAGAACTGAATTTCAAAGTGCTTCCAGCCACATTTACAGTTTACATGCAGCTGCCTTTCACTTGCTACTGGAACAGGGTGGGACAGGAGAGCCTATCTTCCCTCAGCTTCTCACTATGCCCTTTGGCATCCCACAGGCTCACACGGCAGTTGGGTCTGCTGCCTGCCCAAGACATAAGTTCTGTCCATCACCAGTGACAGGCAGGGCAATGATATATTTGCCAAAGACACCATCCTGACAACAAAGATGCATGCTCTCCCCGATTGCTGTATTAAAGGTGAGCTAAAATGTTTTTCTGCTTTATAGATTTTTTTTTTTTAATGGATTTTCCCATACAGACACTAACTTCTTTTTACAGAATTTTGTAAGGATGCTCAAATTTACCCTAGCGAGAATTTATTCTATTTACTCAAATGAAAACCAACTATTTCCCTTGGGAACTTTCTGCAGGCTTCTCCCTAGCATGAAATTCACTATTTCTACATGAAAACAAAGTTAACTGTTGCCAAAGTTGTTAGGTTTGTTTGTGTTTTACAAAATAACTATTTTACATGACAGTAATAAATGGGATTTTTTCCAAGAAAAACAGCAAGCAAGTTGAAGCAAATGTGAGAACATATACTTGTAAAATTTTCTATACCAAAAGCACTTCAACTTTCTTATACAGGAATAAATGCATATAACCTCAGAGTGCTCCCCTCAGAATGCCCTTTGCAGAGATATGGAAACTAAAGCAAGACAATTAATTAGACCAAAATTTTCCAGGAAGATTTCATCTATTTCACGGACTAACAAGGCACGGCCCAGCATCATAATAATACCAATTTTTTCTCCCCGTAAACAAAAAAATGAGTGTCAATAACCTCCTGGGCAAGACTAAAGGTTTTTCACAGAATTCTAATCACTGCCACACGGTTGAAATTTCTTACCCATTTGAAAACAAACTAAACTACACCAGTTGCTTTGGCAAACCAACACACAAAATCAAAGTTACAGGAATTCATGCAGCCACACAAAATTGCCTCCAAAAAGAGACTAAAGTTGATATTGGTAGAATAGGAAAACATGCAAATCTAGAAGCAACAGCATAGTGATTTTCAGCTTCAATTATTTGAGCTGGTAGAAGCACATGTGCAAGAGCCCGGCTGTTGAACATAATGAGCTTCCTCAGCTCATCAAGCTGCACTGCCACACTTGGGGAAACCTGATAAGCACAGCAGTGCCACAGCCAGCTGCACACCTGTGGAAGGTCAGCAGCAATTTCATTTCCACAAAGGCAACACTCAACAGACTGGCAAGTTGTTCTAGGACCTGTTTCTGGATAGGTTTCAAAGAAGCTCATTCAGAATAGCCACCGTTTATGAGAGGGCTTTGTAGACTCATTTTGTGTGAGCATCTGAGCTGCCTCAGCTTCCCCATGGTAGAAGACTGGCAGCAGGAGTCCATCATGAAAACTGAACAAGTTTTTCAGCTTTTCAGTACTGTTCCTGAAGCCAAACTTTCAGCATTCATTTCAAGAATTCAGTCCAAGGGAGGGAGTGCCAGACTCCAAGTGCTCCACTAAAAGCTGTTCACATATTTTTTCACATACCTTTTAATGTGAAATCTATACATGGATGACCACAGCTCTGCCACAAATTGAAAGAGAGCTGCTCCCCATTAGCTGCACCTTAGCACTCTCATTCCTCCACTCCATGTTAAACAGTGCACCTGTCAGTCACCAGGAGAGCCTGGACCACTGCGGGTGAGAACTGCCCCGCTGCCCTGGGCCCGTGCACTCCCCATGGCACTAACTGGGCCCCCAGGGAAGACACAAGCTCTGCTGGATCCCATTCCAAAATGCCAAACAAGTGCTGACTTGGAAGTACCTTAAAATTCTGTTTCCCTGTTAAATTAATCTGATTTTTTTTCGTGTTTCAGATTGCAAACATCTAGATTTGAAAGGCTTATCATACTGAGTAGCATCTTTCTGCCACGTAAGATCTGCATGATATTTTTCCTCTACAAATTCAAACTTTAATGGCCTTTACAAACATAATTTGGATAAAAAGATGAGTCAGGATTTTCAGCACTCTAGATAGCAACAAGTTTATGACTCACAGTCAGGTCTTATTATGACTGAAGGGCTTTTCAGCTTCTGATACAAGAAAATCTTGCTCCCAGGCCATTCCATACTTTATTGCGACTGAGGTAGAGGTACTGTATTTTTCTGGTAGCAACAGCAACAGATAGTCTCTTACTCATATGTCCTGTGCTAAGAAGATCTTTTTTTTTTTCTCAGCCATCTGTGCCTTATACTGCTCTGTCTTCAAATTTTCTCCTTTTGTATCCCCTGGCATTCAAAAGTTTCAGTGGGATTATTGTTTCTTCTTGACTCTCTGTCCTGAAATGTTATTAATTTAACAGGTTGATTCTGTACATCCTCAGTTCCCAGTGATCAAAGTTGCAAGAACTTAGGTCCAATCTTTAGGACTTTTAAACTGTGAAGTGCTTTGGGATCCTCCAGAATCAGAGCAGATAGACCATACCTGATAATATCAGCTCCTGAATGTCCTTTCCTCATGCAAAACTACAAAACTTACAATGGAAAAGAACTTTTTCTTCCTACTTTTTCCTTGAACTGTTAAACTGTCCTTGTTGCTCAATATCAGTATTTGGCAGATAGGAGGTCAAATAATTTTTTTCAGAGCTTTATTTCACGCCTGAAAGGATGTGACAAGCATCTAGTCATATATTGGTCCAGTATATATATCTGGATATATATCCTTGGATATCTGGGAAATTTGGGAAAGACTCAGAGGGTTCCCAAGATTAGAAACACAGCCAGCAGCAGCATACTGTACATCTTGTCAAAAAGTTCCTAAGCTACACATTTTGCTTTAAAATTATGTCCCAGTTTTCAAGTTCCAGGATAGTGGCTTCTCTGGAGACAGTTTGGGGGTGTCATGCTTTGATCCCTCATTCAGTCCAGAGGAAAGGAAACAAAAGGCAAGGAAAGGATTTTGTTAAATGGCCAAGTCCCCCTTATTCCCACCATATTGCAGAGTCAACTACATCCCATTTCAAAGTGAAATAAAGGAGATACTGCTATAAAGTGCACAGACTCAAACCCTGATTTAATATTGGAACAGGCTAATGTACTTATCGTCGGAAATATATAAATACAAAGCTTAAAATAGCTCATACAGTGCACTGTAATCTGAAATGTGTTCAGATATAAATATAAAAGAAAATGTTTTGAAAATATAAATGAGGTGAAACATACAGATACTGTGTATTCCAAAACTTCTAAATTTTGGTCATTGCATGATTTTTTATCATCGATCCCATATCCAGCAAAATTAGATTTACTGTCCTTGCTTCTTATGAAATTACACAGAGACTGCTGCTTTATTCCTCTCCAGGACAGTAAAAAGCAATAAAATTCTTGCAGATTTCGACAGCAGGCAATTCAATAAAAGGCTATGTATATTTTATAAGTACAATAAAGACAAGTCTATAGCTGAATCATAAATGGGTTTTTGTTTGGTTGGTTTGTTTTCTGTAAGCGTCCTTGTTGGAGTCTGTTTTCAACACAGGTTGGTCTTCTCAACACACAGCCTTCCCTTTTTGGGGAGAAGCAGAATGAAATTTATATCTTTATAATGTATTATTTAAGTTTTGCTCAAGGGATTTTGCAATGTGTGTCTGTTTAAAATTTAAAGGTGTTGTGGAACTCAATACTTTCCTGTTCTTGATTAGTGCTATAAAATTTTACATAGAATTTTTTGTTATATTGTAAAGTGTATCTATCTTATCATTGTGGCATTCCCTTTTTTATGAGCAAACAATAAATATTTGATACATACATAATTATTTCCTAGACTTGCATCAATGCTCAGATTTTTTTTTTTAATTCTGCAATAATATAAGATAACATGGAGTTTAATGGATTGGTGTATTTCTGAACAATAGTGCTACAATGGATTTAGTGACAGTGCCTGTCTGCTGAAATATAAAATTTTATACAAATGTAAAACACAAACTTAACAATATGCAAATGAACTGCCCTGCATAATTACAGATGTATAATTTTTTTCTTCTGTCTTGAAGAAAAAAATTTAAAAACTATGAAGAAGCTGGACTCAGATTAAAGAAAAAATATGCTCCCTATTTCCAGTCTCTAGTACATGTTCTCCAGCACTGAAAATCAGTAAGAGGTTTATCTGAGCACGCAGTGTGGCATCAAAACCCAAGTTTTCTGGAGAAGGAAACTTTTCTATGCATCTACATAGAATCCGCAAGTAGCAGAGGTTGCCCCTGTGAGTAGTTTGCTAGTTAAAGTCTGACTTGTACAACTATTGTCATCTTATTAAATGGCAATACAAACTTTCAGAGTATCTGAACACTATGGAACAGACCTAAATACATTTTTCACTATCATTGTGCAGCTAAAACCATTGTGCTTACTGTAAGAATTATAAATAAAGGTGTTTTGTTTACCAACAGAAGGTGGTGCAGAATATCTCTGTCTCAAAATCAAAATAAGTATGCTTTGGAAAGACACCTATGTCAGCCCATCAAATGTCAAGGAAGAATTCCCTTTCAGTTGACTTATTAGAACATTATGTTTCTCGTAAGAGAAAAAGTGTGAAATCCACCACCTTAAAAATAAATTATTTAAATGAATCACAGCAGGGAATATAGAGGACAAAAACCCCACACTATTATAAAAAAAGCATTCAAGGGAGAAAAATGAAGGTCTCTAAGCTTAGAATGATCAAGATGTGAGTGGGGGAAAAAAAGAAAAGAATGAGAGCTATGGACTCATCTCAGATTTCTGTATCCAAGTTGTTGGTGGTTTGAAACCTACTCCTAGATACCATCCATATCAGACCTAGTACTCAGAGCTTGGCATGTAAGTGCTAAACCTTTCCTAAAATAATTGCAGCTTTCTGCTTTCTGCCAAAACTGAATGATAAAATTCTTCTTTGGCATTATCTTTTTGCTATTTCAAGACATGTAATCTGGTGACCGTATATTTCTATAGTTTGTGACTTTGGTGGTTAAATGTTAGGGGGTTTTATATCAGAAACATTAGACCTAATTGCTTTTCTCCTTTCCAAATAATTTTTATCCATTCAAAGCAGATATACCACTGAAAAAACATTGAGTCACACTGGGTCTATACATGTACTGGCACTTACATACCATGTAGGACAGCAGTGATTCAGGCCCAGATCCAGGAGTGTCAGCCTTGCCAGAACGTCTCACTAGCTTGCCTGAAGAAGCAAATAAAACAGAGCAATTGAACCTATACCTTGATAATTGGAAGACTTTTTACAACTTAATTAAATTTTAAAAGCATAATAACTGATAAATAGCATTTCGGCCCACAGCTGATGCACTGGGGGAAAAAAAGAGGACCTGGTAAAAGAATGGCGAGTGCTTTGAAATTGCTGGCTTAAACATAGCACTGGGCACTGGGATGCATCACATACCATCTCCCCAGGGCAGGGGGGCCTCGGGAGTTTGGTTTCCCCCAAGGATGGTTCTTCCGCTCTCCTCCGAGAGAGGACAGACTGGCTGCCAGCACAGGGACTGGAACGCTATAGAGTGGGCCTGGCTACAGTCGTACATCATATGCCCCTGAGTACCATTGCAGACTGTTTTATACAAGTTACAAAAGTCCTGCAGACGTAAGAGCTTCTGTCTTTTCAATTGTGCTAGTGCAAACTCACCTTTCCCAAAGATTTTCCCACTAGAGATGTCATGGTATACCAAATGCAGGGTGCAGCTGCTTGAGAGACAGCTCTTTCAGGTAAAATTTCCTCAGAAGAGCAAAATTTGACTTTTACTAGAAGGCTGGTATAGAATTGGACTCAAAGCTCTCAGCCCTTCCCTGTGACTGAGCAGTGGAATGAAGGAGCCTCCTGGGGCATCTGGGGAGCAGGGCATCCAGCTTCCCAAAGTCCTCTGCCCAGCCCCTGAAACACTGGTGCCCATGTCAAAGGTTTTGTGTGGTGTGCAAAAAGGTATAGTAAACATTTCCTTAGCTAGCAGTCCTGGCTAGCCGGGGAGGTCCCAGTTGACTGGAAGTTAGCAAATGTGACACCCATCTACAAGAAGAGCCAGAAGGAGGATCTGGGGAACTACAGGCCTGTCAGTCTGACCTCGGTGCCAGAGAAGGTTATGGAGCAGATCATCTTAAGTTCCATCACGCAGCACGTACAGGACAGCCAGGTGATCAGGCCCAGTCAGCATGGGTTTATGAAAGGCAAGTCCTGCTTGACTAACCTGATCTCTTTCTATGACAAGGTGACCTGCTTAGTGGATGAGGGAAAGGCTGTGGATGTTGTCTACCTAAACTTTAGTAAAGCCTTTGACACCATTTCCCACGGCACACTCCTGGAGAAACTGGCTGCTCATGGCTTGGACGGGTGTACTCTTCGCTGGGTAAAAAACTGGCTGGATGACTAATCCCAAAGAGTGGTGGTGAATGGAGTTCAATCCAGTTGGTGGCCGCTCACAAGTGGTGTTCCTCAGGGCTCAGTTTTGGGGCCAGTTCTGTTTAATATCTTTATCAATGAACTGGATGAGGGGATCGAGTGCACCCTCAGTAAGTTTGCAGACAACACCAAGTTGGGCGGGATTGTTGATCTGCTCGAGGGTAGGAAGGCTCTGCAGAGGGACCTGGACAGGCTGGATCGATGGGGTGAGGCCAATTGTATGAGGTTCAACAAGGCCAAGTGCCGGGTCCTGCACTTGGGTCACAACAACCCCATGCAGCGCTACAGGCTTGGGGAAGAGTGGCTGGAAAGCTGCCTGTCAGAAAAGGACCTGGGGGTGTTGGTCAACAGCCGGCTGAACATGAGCCAGCAGTGTTCCCAGGCGGCCAAGAAGGCCAATGGCATCCTGGCCTGTATCAGAAATAGTGTGGCCAGCAGGAGCAGGGAAGTGATCGTGCCCCTGTACTCGGCCCTGGTGAGGCCGCACCTCGAATACTGTGTTCAGTTTTGGGCCCCTCACTACAAGAAGGACATTGAGGTGCTGGAGCGTGTCCAGAGAAGGGCAACGAGGCTGGTGAAGGGTCTGGAGAACAAGTCTGATGAGGAGCGGCTGAGGGAACTGGGGTTGTTCAGCCTGGAGAAAAGGAGGCTGAGGGGAGACCTTATCGCTCTCTACAACTCCCTGACAGGAGGTTGTAGCGAGGTGGGTGTCGGTCTCTTCTCCCAAGTAACTATCGATAGGACGAGAGGAAATGGCCTCAAGTTGTGCCAGGGGAGGTTTAGATTGGGTATTAGGAAAAATTTCTTCACCAAAAGGGTTGTCAAGCACTGGAACAGGCTGCCCAGGGAACTGGTTGAGTCACCATCCTTGGAGATATGGAAAAGACGTGTAGGTGCGGCACTTAGGGACATGGTTTAGTGGTGGACTTGGCAGTGTTAGGTTAACAGTTGGACTCAATGATCTTAAAGGTCTTTTCCAACCTAAATGATTCTATGACTCTATGATTCTATAGTGTTTTAAGCAGAGGATTTTTAGGCCATAGAAATGCCCCATGTAATGCCCGAACTCTCACCTCTTGGAAATGCAACTACCATAAACCTTGCCCAGTCTGCTAGTGAGCATCTATCAGAGGCATCATCTGAGCTGGGGAGGGTTGTGTGGATTTGCAGCAGCTCATTTTTATTGGACCAGCTCTTACAATGATTGGTTCTAATTCATTCAGGGTTTTTATAACCTCTTACAAGTGCATATTTCCAATACTCAGACACGGATATAGAAACAAGTTGATGCTGGCAGTGTTACACTGAATTTCTCATCATCATCAAATTTACCTTGGTTGCCTGTAGAGTACTCCACTGCATTAAACAACTTGTATTCAGTGCACCTTAAAAAGCCAGACACAAGAGGAGCAGTTCCGAATAGGAAGAAGCAATAAAGCCATGTCCTAGCAAGAAAAGGAGAGGAAAATGGGGAAAAAAAAACCAAATAAAAATTCCTCTTCTATTAGCGACCACCAGACCATCAGGAGGTACTGTATATAAGCCATGAAATTATTTTCTTCAGGGCACTGATGAAAATGTGGCAACATAGATCGGTCTGCCAGCTCAGTACACCCGCCCTGATACAAATGAAACCTGTGCCTCTAACAAAGTGCAATAGTACATGCCCTTCCTCTTTTCATTTTGTAATTGTACATGAATTGCCTGTCTTCAGCTTGAAAAAAAATAGATCCTATGAGATGAAGAACTGTCCGTAATGACTGACACTTCGCATCAAAGGACATAGCTTCACAGAAGCACATGATTTTTCCCTACCTGGAGTTCAGCCATGGGTCTAAGTCCATTAGCAAAATATGGAAGTAACAGTGATTTTTAGCACCAGTATTCTCTCTCAGCAGTGTAAAATAACATCAGTGCAACTGCATGCCAGGACACAAAGCCCTAACTCGTAACTCACAGAGAGTCCAACTTAGTCCAGCAATCTATGCCAAGCAACTAAGAGTTTTAAATCAGACTTCCCTTCTGGGAAAATTAATTGGGGGTGGGGGGGTCTTATTTTTTTTTATTAGTTTTAAGAAACATTTACAAAGGATTTGATTCCGCAGTGAGAGAATTTAATGAGTATTTCCTTTAAAGAGCTAAGCTGTTGGCAGTGCTATTACACAAAAGCAGTATTTCAAGTATTTGGCTTTGGAGATCACAAGCATCACCCTTCAAAATAATTTCTTTTGTACAGATATGGTGGTTTTATTTTCCAGTAGTAAAAGGAAATGCTTTACGTTATTTTTGGATGGTTTAAAAGTAGGCAAAAGCAAAAATTTCCAACTGTTCAATTCAATGTCAAGAGTGGCCAGATGGTGCCACATGGGAATAAAATAAGGGTCCCCTCAACAGCACAAGCTTCTGGGATGATGCAGCCAAAGCTCTGGGAATGACACCATCTGTGGTTTCCTGCTGACCTCAGTGGACCCTAGAGACATATGTGACCATCAGGACTCAGCACATGAGCAGCAACCAGGCAACATCCCCAACGGCTGCTAACAGCAGAACAGCCAACAGGCAAACATTCTTTTAAATTAAGTTCACTCTTCTAAAAAAAACATGAAGAGAGATAAGCTTATGAACCACCTGCAGCCTCCATGCAATTGGGATCCAAGGAATAATCAGTCTGTAAGTTGGGCCAGTTATGTTATCTCTGCAGGAGATCCTTGGTAAGAGAAAGAGGCCAGCTGAGTTGCCAACCAGCTTTTTAGTCAGCGTTCTGCTTCTTGCCTTCTCAGTGCATTAATTTAGTAAGCATCAGAGAAAACAAAACCAGCTACCAAAACCGTCCACAACAAAACCAACTTGGATGGGAATCTGATGTATTTATCAAACATCCAACTTCTGAAAGATATGAACAGTATTAGCACCGCGTCCGCCAAAATCAGGAGAAAGGAGGGAGGCCAAATATGTGCTGTCAAATATGCAAGGTCCAGTGCCCCTAGCTATGAGCAAACCTCTTCAGTTGGATCTCTTAACACAAACATCTCACTAATTGAAGCTGCATTTTTGTGTAATACTTTACAATTCTATTATTCCCATTTTAATGCTGGTTATAACAACCAGTGGTTATAACAACCACTAGCCTTAAGGCCCTTGTTTGTGCTGCAGTTAAAATGCAAAGTAAACTTGGACATGCTAGTAATAGACAATAAAATTTTAGCGTTTGGTTTGGTATCCATGAGGCTTTTATATTTTTGTCATGGCCACAGATCCCAAACTGAAGCTTCACTATTTACAGGTGTCTGGAAACACCAGAAAGTGCCAAAAATGGTAATATACTTGCTTATATTCATGAGTTTGATCCAAACTTTTATAACCTCGGGAAAAAGTAAAACATACAAAAAATAGTTAATGCTGTTTCCATTCGCTTCCTTTGTAAAACAGAAATTTTGATTTAATAAAATAGCCTTGACCCTGCAGCTCTGCTCCTGGAGTCAGTGTGATTACATGGTAACTGCAGAACTGGCCACATGAAGGAAATCCAAAATGGTCTTCAGGCCACGCTCATGGTTAATCATAACTGGCATTGCAGGCAGATTTTACCTTTAAAAATATGATTTTTTTCTGAAGAAAATGCAGGAGCAGGAAATCAGAAGAAGCTAGCAAAAGTAGCTATCAGTTCCCAAAATCCTGCAAAGTAACAGGAGTTCACAGCACAACAGGTCTGATACTAACACAAGAAGTGAGTGCTGTCTATTAAATATATAGAATGATTTTGTCTGTATTTCAAACCATAATCGTATATTCCTCATACCACAATGCCCTTCTCCCACTTATTCCATCCACTGAGTGTGCTGCAAACAGCTGCCATGTCTTGCATCCCTTTGTCAACAAATATTTGGGCAGGAACATTCTTTGTTTATTCATTACTCGGCACTATGGGATCCTGAATCTAACAGGGACTGCCAGTGCTAATTCAGTGTAAATGCTGAGCCAATATAATATTCCAGATCTTTCGTTGATAGTGTTATGCAAAAAAGCAATGTAGTATACATACCTTAAACTTAAAGAAAATGCAAGACTTCCTGACTGGCAAAGAATCAAGTGGGACAGAGGATAATGCTTTTTTTTTTAAATCATGTTTAAGATTCTGTATCACATAAATGTAGAAATAGAGGTAAAAAAATCCATCTAAAGAAGAGTTTAGTAGCTTCCAAAATTATGAGGGAGAAAAAGAGGGTTTGATTTGACATTCTTCACCATGATCTCAGAATTCTACTCCTGAGTTCAGAGCTGTATCAGACATGTATTCCATTCCAGCTGGCTTCTATTAGACAATGCAGAGTCAGAGTCCATTTCAAGGAAAGGATGGGAGAGGAGTCTGGCAGGTGAATAATCATCAGCACCTGACTAATTTAGCAGAGAAAGTAGCAGGAGCTTTTAAGAATCTCACTGAGGCCCCAGTTTGCAGTATGAACCTGGCATTAGTCAGGGTATCTTCTGAACCATGAGATTTGCTGGTGTGGCCTTCCTGCTGTGGAATTATGGTGCTGTTGTAACCAGAGGATGGAGCTTGTTGAGTCAGGTATCAATTGCATTTGTATTGTTGACTCTTTACAGAAATCTGTCATTTAAAAAGTGAAGTACATGGTTGTTTTCCTATCCAAATGCTTAGCAAAGCTACCTGGCAGGCCAAGCAAGGTGCAGAGTTAATACTATGGTAGTCTAGAGAGAAATTCCAAAATACATCCCTACAAAAGTGGTTTGTGCAATCAGTTACAGTGGAAATTAGATTACCCTTGTAGTAACACTCTGAGGCTGTACCTGAATATCTTGTCTACCAGTAGGGAGTACTTGACTCCCATACCAGCAGCAAACTGAATCCTCTCTCCTCTTGTCTGTGTGCTGAACCTGCAACAAGGACTGCCAGGGCAGCCAAGGAAACTTCTACTGCTGTTTGTGCTGTTGAAGATTGGGCTGAGTTCTTTTCTGTTGTGAGTTCCTTCACATCTGTTCTATGCATCATTAGTCACTTTTTACAACACTTTGCACTTCTAACTGTGAGATCACTGTGTCCTCTACACAGGCCAAAGCATAGGCTTCAGTTAGCTGTTTGCCATTTCATCTCTCAAGTACAGTTTATTTGTCATCTAAAAGAAAAACTATGGAAGGTGGCATAAACTCGCTCTTTAACAAATCAAGTGTTTTCTGCTTGTAAATAAGGAAAGAAGGTTTGCTTCTGTCATTCTTGACTGAAAGCAAATTGTATCAAAAGAATTCTTGATGGGTGGCATGAGCAGAACAGTACCTGGCACTGCTTGTTTCAGAAGCACATATAAAAACACTTTCCAATAAACTACTACTTTTTTTTTTCTCTTTGACTCAGAGCTGAAAGTGTAGGCATCTGCAGCCAACATTGGAATTTGGTCCAGAACAGCTGATTCACTACCTGTTGGGCAAAACCATAAGACATGATGTCTTGAGATAATCATCCCCATTAGTTTGATCAGAAAGAATTTTTGGTCAAGCAAACAGTAGAGCAGATAATAAAGGCAACTTTCAGAAGCGATTACAAGGAAAGATAGGAAACTTCGATTAAAAGCCATTTAAAATGTTATCGATAGCTTGATAGCCTGTCAAAGGTGGAAGAACCCTTTCCTAATCACACAAGGGCCTGCTTTCTTGATGGGAATTTTCTCTCTGACATACAAAATGTTAAGCAAAACCTGGTAATCTGGTCAGTCAAAAGCACATGCAGCAACACTCTGCCCCTGACCCCAAACCTCCCATCTGCTGTTAGCATGAAGAGTCAGTTCACAAGACTGCCCACCAGCAGCAAGGAGCAGTACAGACCCAGCAATTGTCATCTGTGTGCTGCAAAAATTTAAAAAAAAAAAAAAGGGGGGGACAGGCATGATACATACTTATGATCTAATTTGGGCATCAGCTGAATGGACACACTGTATAAACTTGAAGGCTTTTAAGCCTTCCTCATATTTACTTTCTGATTTTTAGAAATACTGTAAATCCCTCATAAATTGGAAGGGGACTGTAAGATTCCCCATGGTCCAACCTTGTGTTAGACAAATCCAATTACTATAAAACTCGAAGTATAGTGGTAGGGTCACAGTGTCTTAGCCTTGTGTCTTTAGTGGTTTAAGTGCCAAGGTAGGAAAAATGTCCATCTAGCTGGTAACTCTTCAGAGTTTAACTCTGATCCAAGAACTCCTTTTTGAGCAATTTCTATGATATTAGCATTAGATAAGGCTAACTATGAAAGTCTGACATAGTGAGGATATTGTATTTGCCTGCTGTCTATTTCTAAACTGTGGGTTGAACATAGCCCTCTGCCACCAAGAGACATGATTAGATTATCAGGGTTTAGAGCCTGCCTTGAGATTGATCAGGAAAAGAATTGTCATAGCTCTCAAAAACACTGTCTGTGGGCATGTGTTCTCAGCCAGCTGAACCCACAATAAGTTTCTGTTCACAGGAGCTGGTTCTCAATACAGGAGAATCAGCTATTAGAAGAAAAAAAGACAGATGGAATGAAATAGGAATGCAAGAGATGTATAGTTTACAGAGGTTTCCCATCTACAAACACATTGCTAGAAAACACTGAAGTAAATGACGTTACTTCTATACATTCTGAAAAAGTAGAATATATTGCCTCTTTATCAATGAACATTAGGAAGACAATGAAGAAGATGGAGGATGAACTGAAAACACTTGCAAAAGTAGTTTTTTATAATAGAGAATTCTAGTTTTGCTATGCTTTTTGAATGCCCTTCAACTGTTCTCTTCTCTGCTATCAATTATGTTTGAAATCTCTTTCCAGTCCTCACGTACAAAATTTCCTTGTTGAAACCCCTTCTCAAAACCCTCCTGGTGAAGACAGCATTTGAGTATATGCCTCCTCATTTCAGTAGCGAGAGGGCTGCTTCTCATTTTACAAGTTAGAAACTGAAGCTCAGAGAGGCTACATGGCTTGCTCAGGGCAATCTGGTACAGCAGGGACTTGTTCAGCTCTGCTCGAGCTGTGGGGCCACCACAGAGCAGCCTGCTCTATGCAGGTGGCCAATTTCAGTCAGAACTCAGCCCATAGAGATTGGGCATTTAATTTGTCAGATTTAAACACCAAGAACAATTTCTAGCTAGCAATTTTTTCAGTCACTGGGTGGGAGGGAGGGGGAGGAAAAAAAGTCTGCAGCAAGCTTAGACTCAGTTTTTAGTAAATGAAGCAATATCATATAGGAAAGTGATTCAGTAGCACCCTCGAAAGATAACGAAGTTCACTTGAATTGTTTTCGGTATTGTTTGCAATTATCCTATAGGGCAATAGGAAATCAAAAACAGTAACAAAAGTGACATTAGAGAGATGTCACTTTTTTAAATGTCAGCTTTTAGCTGTCACATTGACGTGTTCTTTTGTGTGAACATGAAATTTTAAAGGGACAGTGTCAAACCAAAATGAAAACCTGTAGCACTCTCAATCCTTTGCTCTCTCCCTCTGAGAGCAGTGAATAGTATAGGAAAATCAACATAATGATCAAAAGCAAGACCGCTTGCCTTGCCTGCCATTTTGCCTATTTACTTTTTTTTGCTTAGTGCAGTTCCCACTGGAGACAGTTTCACGGTACACCATGGAACATTCTGTCACTTTAACAACATAATAATAAATCATCATTAAAAAACATAATGGTAGTAATATTTTATCAGGTTTGATTGAGACATAATTCCATGTCTCTCTGGATTTGTACATGTGCTATTTTATTTATAATTCCTACCAGCTCCATTTTGGACCTGACTGGATACTGACCCTGTTTTTATTAACCTGTCAATAATTTAGGATGTTTGCCCCAGTCCAGACAAACATCCATCTAGGCTCACATCACCCAGTGGATCACTTCCAGACACATACTGGAGAGCTCCCCAGCACCCTGTTGCAGCCCTCAGCTCTCAGCAGCCCTTGGGCATCCCAAGCCAGAAATGCTTTCTGTATGGACTGCATGACAGGCCTCTGGTATATTCCTTTCCTTGTCCAGATAAATGTATCCTGATCTATTTACCCATTCTCACACAGAAACCACTCACTACCACTAAACATCTTTGCCAGCATCCTCTGCGCCTCTTCAAGATTTGAGATAGCACACAAGGACAAAATGCCATGGTGTTTTCTCTTTTATTCTCTATTCATTTTCTGAGAATTTCCAACATCCATAGGGGTCATAGGGGTCTTGATTCTGCTTTGTGCATTGGTCTTCAAAGACCCATCTATTACAATCTATGATCTGCTTCCACAGTATTAACAGTTATTGCAGAGTCCATAATTACGTTTGATCTGTTTCTTCTGATGGGTGCCACTGAAATTTTATCTCCATTAAATTTTACACAAGATCTTATCACAAGTTGTTCAGTATCATGAAGCCTTTCTAAATCCCTTGCCTTTTGGGTCTTTTTTTTTTAAAAAAAAACGAACTACCTTGATTAACTCAGTATTATCAGAAAACTTTGCCACCTCACTGTTCAACTCTTCTATACAATTTATAACCGGGCAGATGACAGGTGCCTCAGCACAGACCCCTGCTGGACACCTCTACTGGTTTTCTTCCATTAAGAAAAACAACCAACTATTGCTACCTTAATTTCATATTTAAACAGGTATTTACCCGTGGGAAGATCTGATCTCTCTTCTTGTCTCTTGCCTGCTTAATTTCTTTAAAAGCTTTTGGTGAGGGAGCTTGACAGACACTTTTTGGAAATCCAAGACTGTATTGGACTCATGCTCAATGACTTCTTCAGACAACATGAACAGTTTGTGAGGCAAAAGATACACTGATTTTTCACCAAGACATATTTTTCTGTGCGTATATTAACCGTTTTTGTTATTGTTTCCACCAGTTTTCCAAATATGGATCTCAGATATATGGGTCTCTAGCTCTCCAGATTTCTCCTAAACTGCCTAAAAATTGGTACCACATTTGCCATTTCTGTTCTTCTGATACTGAAGCTGTTTCATGAAACAAGTTGCAACTGCAGTCAGCAAAGAATGAATTTCATGTTCAAATTCCTTTAGAATTCCTGATAAAAAGTTATCTGGTTTTGGCAATTTTTTATTTTCCATTTTCTTTATTTGTTCTATAGCTCTTTCTAGGACTACAGGCATTTCAGATTGAGAGACCTTTTTTTCAGTACATCCCTTATAAAACATGAGTTTAACGTGGAAACTTCCCTGATCTTCACAAAAAAATGTAGATGGAAAGAATTAATCTAATTCTCTGCATGCTCTTGATCATTCATTGACACTGCAAAATCTATCAGCCTTTCTGCTCCTAGTGTATTGAAAAAGGGTTTATTGCACCTTCTTTCCTCAATGTCTTCTATTTTGACCTGCCTTATTGTACTTTGAGATCTAATTGACATGAGTTTATGATCTTTTCTATTTTCATCATTTGGACGTGAAACCTTTTGAAATTATGCCTTTACTAACAGCCTCTTTCAGTCTGCTGTTCAGCCCTGCTAGCTTTCTTCTCCTCCAATAGGGCATCTTTAATAGCATTCATGCCACCAGGAAACATTTTACCCTTTTGCAAGTCAATTTTAGTTTCTTTTTAACAAGGATTTGGGGTGTGTGTGTTATATATTATTTAAAAAAAAAAAAAAAATCCTCCTGTTACAGAATTTTTTGGTCTTAGGATTCCTGCAAAAATGTGAAACACAAATACATTTTGGTCTGTGTTACAGACTGGCTCATTGACAATAATATTCTGACCCAGGTCATATACACTGCTCATTACCAAGTCAAGAGGTGCATCTCCTCTAGTGGAATCATAGCTGGCTGCTCCACAAAGCAGTAGACAAACTTAGCAAAACTTAGCAATGAATGGCATCATATCCTAAGGTGTTATTTACTCAATCTGCATGGTGGTAGCAGGAATCACTGATTGTTTCCTGCTCCTCTCAGCCAAATTTTCATCAGTGTGTTGCCATCACTGTTATCATCCTAATCACCCAGCAAGTAGTACAGTCCTGATGCTAGATTTTTCCTATTAAGATCTCAAGTTTCAATATAGGGATTTTATACTGTGTGTTGAGACAGCTTAGTTTACCTGATTTGATCCTATTTTTGATAGGATAGATATTGATAGCTATTTTTTATATATTCTGCGCTCATCTGTAAGTTCAACAGTTTTCCAAAACACTGTACAATGTTCCTCTGATAATTTTTTTTCAATAGGTTTCTCACACAAATGCTCCAGGGTCTCTCCTATACCTTGTTTCACTTGTCCCCATTTTTATCTGCCCATCTTTAGTACTGAGGCCTTCTCTTTCCCCTACCTTGCCATTGTAAGTGTTAAAGGTTCTTCTTCTGCAGCAGCTGCAATATTATGTAATTGTCTCCTTTTCAAATTTCATCTGAAAATAGGTCTTTCCTCATTCAAAACTTCCTTGCCCTACTGCTTATCATTCTCATACATTGCTTAATTTGCTAATGTATTCTGATAATGACTACAAAAGACAACTAGATAATTGTGTTGTATTAAATATCGGCTTTCCCTTTTCTCCTGTTTGTATTAAAGTTCTTATTAGGGTTCCTATGAATGTAGGAAGGATATTGACTTAAAATCTGTGAATGTGCACTATTAGACTTGAAAATACATGCACAGACCAAATTTTGTTTAATACAGTACTTGATAAAACGGGTATGGTTTCTGCCTCAAAGAACTCATTTAGCCCCTGTGGAACAGGATGCTCTCTCTCTTCCCTTCTGTGTCTTCACATGTTTTCTTGCTCAAGCTAAGTCAAAGAAAGTCTCTGTTGTTTTAGCTTGGGTGAAATTTTAAGGAGATACAGGATGAGACTTCCACAGCCTGTGAATGATCCAAATCAGTGTGATGCAACTGAACACTAGACCTTGGCCATGCTCCGCCCGTGCTTCTTTGCCTTAACAGTAAAGCAAGTTTCTGGCTTAGAGTTTTGACAATGGAAATGGGAGGCAAATGCAGGTTCTCTTATGGTGTGAGAGCAGGACCCATCATAAAGATACCTAGTACATATTTTGTCCATATGCAGTATTTCTCCGGATTGCTGCATTTCAGTGACGAGTCGAATCTAGCTGAAGTCTTTGTGGTGAAGTTAAAAATCCAGAGATTATCGTCCGCTCTCTTTAAAAACAGATTAAAGCGTGAACATAGCAAGTACTAATTTTTAGAAGTTTTATTCTGAGGCGAAGACCGGCGCCTTCGGGATTTCCCGCCGGCGCTCCCAGCCCCGCCGCGCGGAGAGCGGGCGCCCCGGCCTCGGGCGCCATCTGCTGGCCAGGCCAGACCGCAGCCGCCGCGGCCCGCTCCCGCCCCGCTCCGCCCGAGGCCGCCGGGGAAAATGGGGCGTGTGACATCCCTCCGGCAGGAATCAAAGGCAGCCAGCCTTTATTTGCCAGAACGAACAGACAGCCTTCTGCAGAGGTTCCTGAAGTAATAGAGTTCACATCCCGAGTTCCCGGCCTTTCCCCCTTCAAGCTACTGAAACGTTACCGCCTACAAGATACTTGGTAACTGGCAACAGAAATGTCAACAAATTCAGTTCCCTGACACATAGCTTCATAGATGCATATCATTGCAATTGCTTTTCCTTGAAGACCATTTTGTAAGGAACGCCAAGTACTATGTGTGCAGCTAAAATTAAAATCATCATTATTTCCAGGTAAACTCAGAGAATCTAAACAGGACAAGACTGGGAAGTGTAGAGAGCCACTGCTTATGCCAGGTATCTCCAAGACTGAAAATTATTTTGCTGGATTTTCACTTGTAAAGGAGACTCTGTCATGTTTTCTTTCTAACAAACTTGAACTGAATGAGAAACTTCTGAAACAAAAATAAAGTGGCACTACCCTTCCTTAGCTCACCAGTTTCTTGCAGAGAAGCAACACAGGTCTCTTGCTGCATGCTTAA
Organism: Aptenodytes patagonicus; assembly: GCF_965638725.1. Taxonomy (NCBI): domain Eukaryota; kingdom Metazoa; phylum Chordata; class Aves; order Sphenisciformes; family Spheniscidae; genus Aptenodytes; species Aptenodytes patagonicus. The sequence goes on from NC_134966.1 coordinate 13,307,843, forward strand.
CAACTGCAAGAAAATGCCGTATCATCTAGCACAAACAGAGGCTATACCTGAACTCCCTTTCTTTTTCTTAGAGCAAGAGTCACAAAGTTTCAGTATTTTACTTTCCCCAAAATGCCTAGTATTTGGTTGCCTCTCTTACTAGCTTAAGATACTGTCCAAAACTATGTTAATTTTTTGTTTGGAGGCTTGATTCCTGATAGATATAGAACAACTAGCCATAGAGTTATGAATTCCCTTAATATGCTGGCACAATAACACTCTCATGAAGGCCGGAGGTTTGTTTGGAGAGTTCAAAACAAGTCTTTGATATATTTCCATCCTATAAATCGTTCTCGTGGAATCTCATCTTAATTTTGAAAAGTTCATGTATGTGCTCGTTGCATGGACAGTTGAGTGGTCTGACTGTAGAACAATTCTTCTCATGTAGCAGATCAGGTTATCTGTCCTTAGCAGGTGAAGAACATGAATGAACAGCCAGAGCCCTGCTAGGACAGTAGAATCAAGTACTGCTCTCTGGTGGTCCCCTCCTAGTAGTGCCAGTGGCAGTGTTGAAAACATTGGAATGGAGAGCATCAGTGGAACAAAGAAAAAGGAGGGCTCTTCAGGGAAATTTTGTGGTGACAATATTATTCTTATTGACTGCTTATATTAGAAAATACATCAACTCCCAAATCAAACCATAGAAAGAAAGCCATCTTTCAAGCAATTACGCATTATCACAACCCCCGAGTGGCAAATGCATCTCTTCAGTATACTACCTGTGATGTTGGTGACTTTCCTGCTACTTCTTCATTTTCCTGTGCTCAATTTTGCATTAAATTTGCTTTCTGAAGTAAGTGCAGCTAGAAGTGAACTGCAGAAACTGAGCCCCCCCAATCATTGTCATTAAGGCCAGTTTTCATCCAGGATTCAGTAGATACACTCTGGGTAATATGGGAAATTATACACAGTACACTGTACTTCTAGCTTAATACATTCTGGCTTTTCATCACTAAATCAACCTCTCAATTCTGACCATATAGATAGAACAATGCTTATCTAAATGTAGATAATATACCTCAATACCCAGACAAAACCTATTGGAGGATGGAGTTACTGCCCTTTGTATTTCTTCAATCATCATACACAAACTTTGCTTGAAGACTCCAAAAGGAAGGTAGCTGTTCTTCCTTATATGTGAAGTTTGGAGAATGATCTGGGAATGCACATTTGCACTTAAACTTCAGTTAAAAAAAGAAGAAAAGAAAAAAGTCCATTAACAATCAAATGAAATGTTTAATTCTGAGTTAAATTAGAGCTCCTTCTTCATCATGCATGAGAGTATTTTTCCTTCATCCTGCTACTTGGGGTAAAGCTACGTGAATCTGCTTTCCCCTACTTGTTAAAGCTCCAGGATGAACATTCACTGAAAATGATAGCAGAAGTTACGTTCTTGACCAGTCTATTGCTTTGACTCACTACTTCCCCAATATAGCACTTAGTTACACATCCAATATTGGTTCAAACCCCAATTTTCCCAAGATGCAAAAACAATCGCATCTTTAAACTAATGTCACCAATGAGAGTGTTGACAGCTTGTTCTGAGAATCCGAGAATGCTGTCCGTGGGCAAACAATGCGGCCTATCTTCCTTATGCCTGTTACACACGTTCATGATGCTGCTGGCACAACACAGGCATCTGTAAAGCTAACACATGCAAATCATGCCATCACTCTTCTCATTTTGGCTTGACTCCTACATGCCTCCCATCTTGCCTTCTAACTCATAGACACTTTCTCCCTTTCTCTTCTTAACCTACCTACTGGGCAGAAACCTCAGCCTTGCGAAATAATGCTGGGGCACCTGGTAGTTTTGCCCACAAGAGGATTCAGAAAGAGCAGAGCAGCTGCCCCTACAACCCTCCGAGACCACTTTCACAGCTTCTACCTGCCTTGCTAGAAACTTGAAGTTTGACTCAGCTCTAAGACTTTGTTCTCATGGCCAGTATAGCAACAACGCACAGTACTTCGGGAGCAGTTCCTGAACCATCTGTTTTCTTAATTCAACTATTTAATCTTTAAAAGAATTCTACAAATAATACTGATCTAAACCTCGCATTGAAATAATTTAGAAAGGAAGGAAAAACTTGAAAAAGGATGCGCTTTACCAGGATGTATCATATCTGTCCATCCTCATGTATCTTGCACATACCAGTGGATTGAGAGCAGGCCAAAAAAGATATTTCTCCTCTGCCAGCATGTAAGTGGCACCTCCAGTGTATGTACAGTAACATCACTCTCTTTTACACAGACCAATTTATCAACAGTGATTTTATTAGAGATGAGCTTGCTATACATTCATCTTGTGCTGCGTTTCTACACATGGAGTTCTTGCTGAATGATTCTTGGTTCTAGATCATCAAGAAATCAGAAAGGCGAATGCCATATTAATCCAAAGAAACAGATTTGAAGAATGTGAAAATGATGTATTTAGAATATAAGGAGAAGACATTAGGGTTTCAGTCCCTCCTTATACATATGCATTAACTCCCACTCAGAAAATTACAGGAAGTACTACAAGAGTTGTAAGAAGTCTTAACTTTAAAATAAAGACATGTATTTTAATAAATGGAAAAATAATGCCTCAAGGCATACTAAGACAACTAGTAATGTGGTAAAAGTAAACATAAAATTTTCTCGTGGATAAATTCCTACAAAATTGCATATTATAATTTGTTACGCTTTCCCGCAAAGCACATCAACTTGCCAAGGGAAAAAAAAAAGGGGAAGCTGGACTGGGGAAGATTATTGTTCTGCTCCAAAATGTATCTCCTTTGTTCCTTTTCAAGGCATTAGATTGCATTCGTTCTGTGAAATGTGTAAAGTAACCTTCTTTTGATGGCTTGCTGGATTGTGTCTCTTTCCTTATGTAACGCAAACAACTTGTTTCAGAGATCTGGTGCTCATTAAAGAGTTAATGCTTTCTGTATTGTTCATGAGAAATTATAGCACATACAATAGTCTCAGCCTTGTAGCAATGTTTTTCAACAATTGAGAAATGCTTATTAAATGATAATGCTCCCTTTAGTTGCTACTACCAAATGTTAGTTTAGATTTAGTTTTGTGAAACTAATTTACTCTTTGGCAGCAATACCGTCTGGCAGGGCAGACTCGATGCCCGTTGCTAGACCGTCTGCTTCCAGATCTCTTTTCTGTGTGGCAATCAGGTAGCTGTTCAAAAATCACCTACTGTATTCAAAGACCCGTCGAAGACGCGGTACCACAGTAAATACGTATCATCATTTACTTCTCCTCCAGGGGATTGCAAGAATATTCAGCTCCTCCTGGATTTCTCAGCAGCACTTAGATCCCGAAAGACCGGTGCTCTTTCTTTTTATTGCTGTTTGTAGCAATACCTGGCTTTGCCACCCGACCATTACCGTTTAGGCAAGCTCAAACGTCACCGCAAAATGCCAGTAGCCCGGTGTTTCAGATGTCTGTCATTACGGCCGGCGAGTACAACGACCGCCCCTCGCGTTCAAGGACTTTTCAAAGACATTCTAAAAACAGGGAACAAGCGAGGCACCGGGAACGCCCGGAGACCTGGCGCAGGGAGGGGCCTTTGGGCAGACACGGCCGCCGCTCAGCTGCCCGCCGGAGGGACGGGCGCAGGGCCCCGGGGGGCCGGCGGGCAGCGCGCCAGGCGCCGCCGCACGGACGCGGGAGGAGAGCGCGGACGCTCCGCCGCCTGCGACGGCCGCGGTGAGCGAGGGCGCCGCCGTCGCTGCAGCCGCCCGCGCGGCAGGGAGGGGGCGCGCCAGGGCCCCGCCAGGCCCCGGCCCGTCGGCGGGAGCGCCGCCCGGCGCCGCCAGCTCCGCGGCCTGCCCGGGCCTCGGCGCCTCCAAGGGCGCCCGCGTCCGCTACCCGGGGCAGGAGTCGCGCCCGGTGGCTCTACCGCCGCCGAGCGGCCCCGGGGGGGGGGCAAGGGGCGGGGCCGAGGGGCGGGGCGGCCCCTCGCGGCCCCGCCCTCTCGCGCCACCTGGCGGGCAGGAAGCAGAAGGGCTGACTCGGGCCGTCATGTGACCGGGACGCGGAAGCTCTCCGCAGGAAGGGGGGGCTGCTTCCGGCGTCGGCCGGGCTGGGGCGCGGGGCAGTGCCGGCCGCACCGAGCGCTGAGGCCGGGGTCGCATCCCGCTATGCGAGAGACTCCGAGGCCCGCAGGTGAGACGCCGCCCGCTCGTGGCCTGCGGAAGGCCGCGCTGCCGCCGGGCCTGGTTCCGTGGGCCCGCTCTGGGGCGGGGCGGCGAGTGAGGCCTTCCCTCTCCCCGCCGCGCCTGAGGGCTCCCGCGCCGCTTCCCGGCCGGGGCGCCTCTCCCCGGCGGACCAGGGAGCCGTTGGAGGCGGCCGGGAGGCGGGTGCCGACCCCGGCCCGCTCCTGGCTCTATTCCAGGCAGAGCCGATTGGCGGGTCCGCCCGCCGCTCGGCCGCGGGGGGGGGGCCGGCACCGGGGCCTGGCCGGGCCTGCGGCCGCGGCCTGTAACGCCTTCCGGACAGGGCCACACCGGCGCGTCCGCGGCAGCTGATGCTGTAGCGTTCTGAGGTGCTGCCATGGCAGGTGTAAGAGATCAATTTCTTCAAAAACTCTGTGTACGGAGAACAGAAGTAACTACCTACTAGCGCTTTTTTAAGGAATTTTATTTTTAAGCAAGTGATATGTGCCTTGTCTGTTTTGCTCAGTGTTGCAGCATGGAGACCGATTTTTTTTTTAATTAATTAAAATAGGAAGACTTTGTTCGTTATGAGTTGGGATAAAGAAAATGCAGAAACAGAACGTACTGTAAATGGAGGAAGTGAAACCTTCCTGGAGAAACAAAGTTTTCTTGACATGTATGGCTTTGCTAACAGAAAATACTTTACCTATGTTTTGATGGCTTTGGTTTTCATGAGAACTTAAAATACATAAAAGTGTGCTCCCACCTGGAATTGTTTCTGTGGTGGCATGGCAAGTCCTTGCTGAAAGATGGCAGGTTTAGACTAGCAGTAATTATATAAGGTCTACGGATGTGTCTCTTTAAATTTCAGTTGAACGTATCCTGAAGGCTTATCTTTTTGTGGGCAAGTATCGAAAAAGAGAGTCTTAAATCTGAGAATATTCTGAAAGGAGCATAAAAAAAATCTTGATTGTTTAAAAAAGTAGATATTTTATAATGCATGCTAGGTATATGATAACTGTTTGAAATACTTAAATAACGTCAAGTTGTTTTAAGCAAAGTGGAAAGAAAAAATAATGAGTGAACTCGCAGGCGTAGTATTCTGTTACTCTCTGGAAAAACATCAGTAGCTGGTTTGGTCTCCTGACATGGATTGGTTGTATGGGTACGTAGCAGGACTGATGCTTTGAGGAAAAAAAACTGAGGAGTGCTGAAGAGTGTAAATTTAAAGGCGGTCTTCTGCTGTTATGTAGGTGGCAACTTGAAGAAGATCAGCTGAACTGCAGGCTTTTCAGAGATTCCTTTTCCAAGGAAGTAATTTAAAAATCTGCTGTTTCTAATATTCCACTGGATTTACTAAATTAAGAACCATTCAGACTACTGAACAGTTTATATTGACAATCATACAGATTGTTCTTGGACTAGCTAAAAGTGGTTATATGGCAGCTAGGTTATAAATGTAGTAGTATTTGATCCAAATTCCACACTTACACTTGAGGTATGACAGTTTGTGGTGATTCACTTCTGGTGAGTTGATTACTGTCCCTAGACTTTTTATTTCACTTGAAGGGTGGGGAAATGGTGCTGTTTTCTGTTTTGCACTTTCATGTGAAAATTTCCATATACTTTTGGGAATACATCTCAAGAAGCTTGTTCAAGGATATGCATAATTGTTTTTAGCCTGTCAGATACTTAAAGCAAGCTGTGCGGGGCTGAAGGTGAGGACTCTCTGGGGAGTAATGCTTTGTGATGCAAAGAGCTTTCCTCTTTCATTACACTGTTAGTCAAAGCACTTGAAAGTAGTGGTGTGCTAGATTTGCAAGTTTTAGGCTGTTTCCACAGTCTTGGTTACTGTCTCCACAGAATGTAACTGCTTACCCATGATTTATGTGAGGCAGTATTTGTAGGACAACTGCTTTGTGCCACCAAGTGTTTAAAAAAAAAAAAAAAAATTGACAGATTCTCATCTTAAATCTGAGGATCCCAGTGTAGTTGGTAAACACCTCTTAAGATAAACAGTTGTTTCAACCAGTAAAACAGTAATGATTTATGAAAATGTAAAAGTGAATGTGACTGTATACAGCAAGTTATGGTGCTCAACTACAAAATTTTTAGTCATTTAACTGTCCTCCAATGGGAGCTTTATTCAGTCCTTTCAGTTCCTCCCACTACCCAGCATTGGAAATTAGTGTAAGATTTGAAGAAAGAAGGAAACTGTGGTCAAAAAAGGTACCTTTTTTCTTTTGACTATGTTGCTGCGATTATTTATAGTTACAAATGGGTTTCATAAATAACAGGTTATTCTTCCCAGTCTGTTTTCTTCAGAGACCTTCATAAGAGAGTCAGATTGATACCGTGCTTCTAGTGAAAAACTAAAAGGAAATTTAAAAGCATAATCTTCACAGTTCTGCAGAAGATGCTGCTTTTAATGTTTGCAAGGAGTTTGGGCCTGTATTTATTGAAAAGTCTTGATGGCTTTCTGATTCTCATGCTCTCTTCTCTATGGAAATCCTAGTCACCTTTATGTAAGATAACAGTGAATAATCTGTGTTCACCTATGCTCTATATGCTTGTCATCCTTTTCTAGCTCTGAAACTTTGGAGGTGGAACACTGAGTTTTTTGGGGAGTGGGGGAGAGTTGTCAAGAATGAGTTGGAAAACAGATCAAAATGGTAAGGAAGGGATTATGTAACCAGGAGCTGTTGATTAAACATTGAGTGATTTACATAACCACTCCTGTGTAGCCTGCATTTTGTAAGCAAATGCTGCTGCTTTTTCTGCACTTAGCAGTCATACGTTTGTGCCGATGTGCCAGCGTTTTAACAGTGCACCAAATGAACAGTTTTCTATTGACGGTTACATAACTGTATAGAAAGTACTATGGTTATTGTACAGGCTCTCTGTAGCAGGGATTCATAATCATTCTCTCGATTCTGTATTTCCATAGAAGTACTTCAATTTCAGAGTCCTCCAACTGTTTGTAATGCAAATTCTATTTTTGCACCGTATTAACAAAGTGCTTTAAATTCTGCATGTATATGCTGTCTGCTAATTTACTAAGTATTCTCTCAGATGTGCAGCCCCATCTGTTAAAACTTTGACACTTTCCCACTTAAGAGAAACAGAACTTGAGCAAACAGAACAGAGGAAAACTGCTTGCTACTCCATGGCTCTTCTGGAATTCCTTTGTATTCAATTTATGCATTATCAAATTGAAAAATTGCACAAGTTTAACTTATTCAGGCAGTTAATGTTGGTCTTTCGTAGTTGCATTTAAATTTCTGTCATTATTTCTAATGATAACAACATACAAATTTATCTCAAATTCAATTTAAAATTTAAAGTAGACATTTTAAAGAATTGTATTCCTGCTTAAAAGACTGTTAACTTTGTAATAAGATATCTGGATCATGTGGGAATACAAACATTAAAATCTGTGAGCTCTTAGCTGAGCTTCTAGCATATAATTGTTGCGTTGTCACAAATATACAAGGTACATGCAGAAAAAATTCTGTACAGCAGAGGTATCACTTTCCTGATTAACATTTTAAATTCTGTAAGGTTTTTCTTAAATTAAGGAATGTTATAATAACATCTGAAAAAGCTCAGAATTAAAAGATTGGATTATAGTCCTGCAACTGTACAAGATGTTGCTATTCCACCTTTCAGTTAATAAAACGACAGGGAAATATCACTAGAAGAGTCATAAGCCTCATTCTCACTAGGGTTCTATCAGTGCTGCCTTTGTCACTGTATGAATCAATATGTTGGCCTTTGAAAACTTCATTTAAAGTGGAATATTTTGTAAGAGTACAGTCAGTCTTTATCGGGGGATCAATGAGATGATTTTGTTGGCAGTTGAAGTGCAGAATCTTTCATATGCTGTTATAAACTCTGGGACATCCTGGAGTTAGAACTCTACCGCTACAATTTCATCAAATAACTGTTTTTGTTATCCTAAACTCATGCTTGAAATGCTTAATCTATCTCAACTGGGTAACATGCTGTTTGTAGCTCCTGCTATAGTGCTCTTGGATAGAAGAAACACAACAAAATGTGCTGGCATAGCAGTTTGTGGCCTCAGTACAACCTTCAGAAAAGAGAGGAATGAGGTGGGGCAGGAAAAATAGAAGTACAGCAGTGACATAGGTTCCAGAAAATGTTGGGTTGATTTTCATATGAGTCTGCTTAAGTGTTATTTGTTAAATAAAAAAGAAAAGGTATAGAAGGAAATTGAAAGATCAATAACTTACTAAGCAGAATTTCTGATTTTGTTTAATTTTTTTTTCCTTGCAGCACAACACTAAATTTGTAATGAAATGGAGTCTGGGTCAAGCTCTTTTCGAGTGGAATTTCCAGATTTTTCTAGCACCATTTTGCAGAAGTTAAACCAGCAGCGCCAGCAAGGACAATTATGTGATGTGTCCATTGTGGTTCAGGGCCATCTCTTCAGAGCCCATAAAGCTGTTCTTGCAGCTAGTTCACCTTACTTCTGTGATCAGGTTCTCCTGAAAAACAGCAGGCGAATAGTCCTGCCTGATGTGATGAATCCCAGAGTATTTGAAAACATTCTTCTGTCTACCTATACAGGTCGGCTGGTAATGCCCGCTCCAGAAATTGTTAGTTATTTGACAGCAGCAAGTTTCCTTCAGATGTGGCATGTAGTGGATAAATGCACTGAAGTGCTAGAGGGGAACCCGACAGTTCTGTGTCAGAAGATGAACCATGGCAGTGATCATCAGTCGCCAAGCAGTAGTAGTTACAATGGCCTTGTTGAAACCTTTGAACTTGGCTCTGGAGGACAGACGGAATTCCACAAAGTGCAGGAACTAAGGGATGGCGAAAATGAAGAAGAGAGCTCTAAAGATGAACTGTCATGTCAACTGACAGAACATGAGTACCTTCCCAGTAATTCTTCAACTGAACATGATAGACTTAGCACTGGAATGACAAGTCAGGATGGTGAAGAAGGAACTAGCGATAGTGCAGAGTATCAGTATACCAGACCTATGTATAGCAAACCCAGCATCATGTCTCACAAGAGGTGGATCCATGTGAAACCAGAAAGATTTGAACAAGACTGTGAAGGTGTTGATAATCCTTATGATGAACACCAAGTTTCTGAATCCATGAATGCCATTCAGGCAGATCATTCAATCCAGTCTTCAGGTGTTGAAGACTTTCATATAGGTGACAAAAAGATGGAAGCAGAATTTGATGAACAGGCAGATGAAAGTAATTATGATGAACAAGTTGATTTCTATGGCTCTTCTATGGAAGAATTTTCTGGTGAAAGGGCAGATGGAAATTTAAGTGCTCACAGACAGGATCTTATGATAGCAGCAGGCTATGGTGAAGGCATTGAAATGGCTACGGGAATTAAAGAAGAAACGTCCCTCAGTGGATTCTCACATGCTGATAAGCTGTATCCTTGTCAGTGTGGTAAAAGCTTTACACACAAAAGTCAGAGAGATCGGCATATGAGTATGCACCTTGGTCTTCGACCTTATGGCTGTGGTGTCTGTGGTAAGAAATTCAAAATGAAACACCATCTTGTAGGCCATATGAAAATTCATACAGGCATAAAACCATATGAGTGTAACATCTGTGGGAAAAGATTTATGTGGAGGGACAGTTTTCACCGACATGTGACCTCTTGTACCAAGTCATATCAAGCTTCTAAAGCTGAGCAGAGTACTACTGAGATGAACTAAGACATTAGTGCTTACATTTGTTTAGTAGAGTAAGCAAAATAAACTAATTATGCAAATAATGTCTGGTACTTGCTATTGTAAATTCTCAAAAAAACAAGTTTTAATGATTATGCTGGTATAAGCAGACCAAACTTTTATTTCATTTTCCACAGTATTACTCCAGGTGTTTGATGTGTGAAGTGCAAATGGTTAATCTGAAAGGTGCTTGCAAAATGAGGTCTGTAAGGTCTTGTGACATTGACTGTAATCACAGCAATATTTAGAAGCCCTGTTGTATTTCTAAGTCTTCTAAATTCACAGTAAAACTCAGCTCTAAATTGACCCAAATCCTGCAAATACTTATGTGAAGCATGAATTCAAGTAGCCCTACTTAATGAAAAAGAGAACTAGGATGATCAAACCAGGATATATGATTCACATTTTAATGAAAAAAATTAAAATTCCACCTCAAACTGGAGACTGCTGACATACTTAACATGCATCATTAGATAGTATGCATCATTAGAGAGTCTACATCATTAAATAGCCTTTGCTGTATTGCTTAATGAAAGGCTGTGTTAAAGATGGTTTGGCTTTCCTTTATCTGTCGTCCACTTTTTGTCCATCTTCAGTAAAACAAATGTTGTCTAATTTTGTGCTGATTTCTATTTAGAGTCTGTAAAGCACTTAAATACAGTTGAGCACTATATAAACTTCAATCTGTATTAGTATAATTTGTCTTTGCTCCTCTAGGGTCTAATGCTCTATGACTCTTGGCTTGGCTTGATTTTGATTGCTACATCATGAGAGCTTCTAGAAGTGTGTGTAATAAGTATGTCTTGTCAAAAAAAAAAAAAGTAAGATGTAACATTTGGAACTTACCCAAAATCATGAAACATTTAAACTGTAGTTTTCTGCTCAGATTTGTGGCTTACTACAGTAGCAAGTACCAAACTCTGTGGATTCACAAATTGACTCTTTATTGGTACAAAAACTTCTTTGAGAACTTCTGTCTAGTTTTAGAAACCTGCTTTAGGAAAATGATTTAGTCATTGATAGATATTTATACTTTTAATTCTTTAGTCTTTGAATAGTAAGAACTATAATACAGATTCTTGGTACTGAACTACTGTGACTGGTTACACATGATCACAAGCAGCCGGAGTTGTTTACCTCTTCAAATGAAGTTGCTTGTGGAAAAAAAGTAGAAAGTGTGGTATTTGGATCTATTAATGGTACTGCAGAACATGGTACCATGCTCATGTCCGAAGTCTGGATTTCTGCTGGGAAAGTGGCACTTCTGCTTCATTAGGATGAGGATCTATATGCTGGGCTCTCATTCTTGGAGATAGATGGAGGAGTGTTTGTAGTTCTGAGAGATGCTGCCAGCTCTGCAGGTAGAGTGAATGCATCAATTGTAAAGGTGGCAACAGGATTTGGGGGTTGAAAGCTTAATGCAGTCCTATGCAAAAGCAATTAACCCTTCTTTGTAGTTTACTGAAACATGTTATAAAAAGGAAAGAGCCTTTAGAGCATATATAGACTATAATAGAAAGAGGTGTTGTCCAAGTACAGTGCTGGTAACATGGGGAAAAACATTAACCAGCATCGAAGGCCTAAGCCTGTCTGGCCCCAATTTATATATTAGGTACTGCAATATGCAGGATAATGTATTTAAACAGATGACCCTGTATGGTGAAGCAAAAACACATAAAGGTAATAACTATTTAGATGCTTTTTTGAACTCCCAGTTACAAATTGTCTTAAGATACAACCGAACTGTATCGTGAACATGAATGTCTGGTACAAGCTGGGGGTTTACTACTCAGTGGGCTGTAATTATTGTAACTTCTTTTCTGGCATTCTACTTACAAACTTTAATTTTTTTAAGAGGCTCTTAATTCTTAATCTTCTAATGCTTCAGATATTTTTCATATGGAATTTTGTTAAAACAGATTTTCCCAAATATGATGAACCCATTGCTGGCAATGGGCATGAATGGTCAGCACCACAGAGTTCCTATTCTTAGCACTTAATTGAACTCTACAATATACCATGGTGGCCATATATAACCCTTGTAATCAAGGTAACTAAACAGGGATTTGCTCACTAACACTGTAACCTACTTAATGTATAGAAGCACTTTGTATTTAAAAAAAAAAACAAACCATAAAACTTTATAAGTATGTTTTTTAAACTTAGAAATTATATTCCCTTTATGGTTTGTTTCCACACTGCTAACACTGTCTTTTTTAATATTAAAAAAAAAAAAATTGTAATGCTTGCCTGTTTACATGAGTGTAGAGGAAAGGGTTCTTGCACTCAGTGGCCCTATTTTTCCATTCTCCAAGGCCTTACTACATACAGGGTGTCATTTCTGCAAGTACCATCATCACATTTGAGGGAAGGTATTCTCATACTCATTTCAAGAATGATCTTGTATATTACATTAGTTCTCAACCCCTTTCAAATTGTCACTTCAGTGTTGCATAAAAAGGTTAAGGGTGCCTCTTCCCATTTAACCATAAAAAAGGCTGGTCAGAAACACCAGGCTGAAAACCATGGTCAAGCAAAAAATTACTTCTGTTAAACCCAGACCATCCTACAGAGCTGCCAGCAAAACTGTTTCTTTTACCAGCTTGGAATGACTGTTATATGGGACATTTCAAAGTTAAACATTACTCCTATTTGCAGTTAGATTACTTTGAAATAAAGCTTTAAAATAAAACGTACTGCGAGAGACACTTTAAAGGTTTTATAACAGGTCCAGTAGGTCATATTATAGAACCATGTCCTTTTTTAATGACTTAGCATGAATAGTAACTTTCTAATATTTGCCTATTACAGTTTTACCCCATATTATGACATTGTCTTGAAAGTCCAACAAATGTTGCTCCACTGATTTTTGTAGCCCTTGGCTTTCTGATGTTAATTCCCATGAAACCAATTGATTGCAGAAAAATACTGATATGATTGTTATGAGATCTAGTTGAGAGGACTGATGATTTAAGGGAAGCTTGAGATACATGTCTAAAATCCTTACTTTTGTTTATCGCAGGCAAAACAGTTGATTTTTGGTGGTTTTCCTGAATTTAATTTATTGCTCTTTGACAAACTTCTAATCACTGATTCAGGTATTGGGGGGGGGGGGGGGGAAAGACAACAAAAAATTACTTAAGGAGACATCTTTCTTCCCCCTTCCCGAGGCTCAACTTAAGTCTAACACTTCTCCTCCCTGCCTTTGTAGTCTTATTTCCCTTGTTTTCACTGAGAGTTGCTCTCAGTCCGTGCCAGTTCTTTTAGTGAGGTGACAGATCACATGGGAGGCTGGGCTCATATGCATACTGGCTTGTCTGATGCTCTTCATTTCTTAGTGGGTGTCCTGTGCCACTCTGGGCTGGTCACAGTCACTGTTCATGGTGACACTGGGCCATAGTCCCTTCAGGGATGTGCCTGTTCCAGCTTGGGTCTCCTATGGGCCTCAGTTACTTCAGAGGTGTACCTGCTCTGGCATGGCTTACCTATAGGCCAAAGTCCCCTCAGAAGTGAATCTCCTCAGGCATGGCCTTCTGTGAGTGTGTCTCTATACAAGGCCTCAGTGTCGTCTTCATGTGTTTTCCCAAGAGCAGCTCTTCAGTTTCTCCGCATGTGTTTCTTCCCCTTCTCCTTCTGTGTCTCCCTGCACCTCTTGCTAGCAGCCGCCACTCCTTAAGTATGTTTAAGCAGAGGCACTGCACGCACCTCTGGTTGAAGTTTTGGCATGCAATGGATTGTTTGCATCAGTTTCAGTGCAAGCTAGAACCTGTTTTGGTTAGCACAGGGCAGTTCACAACCTCTTGCCACATGTCACTCTCATAGCCCCCTGCCACTGAAACCCTGCTATTTACGGCCGATACAGTTGTACATAGTAAACCAAGATATGCAGATGCAGCTTCTGTCAAGCTCTTAATCTTTGCTAATGGAGTGGTCTTGTTCAAGATACAGGAAATAATTTCTTGTTTGTGGGGAGGGAAGCGATCAACATATATATATATAATATGAATGCATATGTATATGATAAATTTCATTAATCTTCCCTTCAGCTTCATCACCTTTAATGATATGGCTTAGAAACAGTTGTGCATTTTTATATTGCTCGCTGTTGGCTGTAGTAAAATGAATGTCTTCTGAAAACCAGAATCGTTGTACACATAGGAGGCTTTCAGAATTTCCTGCTACTGTGAAGCCACTCGTCCTATCAGTGGTAAGAACACAATGATGCTACAGCTAAGTTCCTTTTCATTCCATTTTGTAACTAAGATGTTAATTACCATAGAATCTGCGTAACTGCCATTCTGAAAAATTCAACTATTAGCAGGGTTGAGATCTCTGCTTAGGTCTATATCTGACCCTTTTGAGGGAGGAGGTTCCTATTTCATACACCACTGTTGGGGTTTTTTTGTTGTTGGTTTGGTTTTTAAACATTACCTTGTTTGTTTTATGGGCGAGCAGGTAGACTCTAGAAAGTACTGTCAGTGCAATTTTTGGTCTTAGCTTTTTTTATCTGAGGTGTTTCTCGGGTTGAGAAACTTTGTCCTATACCAAAAGCAAGGCAGATGATCAAAGGCTGATGTATTGGGTTTCTCATTATAAAAAGACTACTTGATGTCCCTATATTATTGAGCCTGAAAAGAATGGAGGCATGTCAAGTCTTGTAATCTCAACACTTCTGCGTTGGTGCCAGAAAGGTGACCTGTCTCTGAATTATGAGAGCCTACAGCAGTATATTGAGTATTTTGCTTTAACAGAACCTTTCTCAAAACAACAAAGGAAAGTTGGGGATTTTTGTCATTTAAATGCTTCATTGGATAGCTAGGCTTCTTTAGCTATAAGCTGTAAACTGTCAGTGCCCTAGGGGAAGATGCTGGAAAACAAAATGGTATATTTTTAATGTGATTAAATTTTAAGTTCAGATTTTTGCTTGAAGCCTGTGTCTGTCGATTGCTGCTCCTTTTTTTATTATTCATGGGATTCCATATTTCTTCCAGAAATGTAACTGTTTATGCAAGTCAAGTGAATCTTCCTTAATGAGCTATAAGTTTTTATTCTAAACAAGTCATTTATAATAGTAAATTTGCATATCTTGATATTTTGTGAGATGTTATGCCTGTATTGCAGAGGTTGGATAGTTTTGTCTATAAATATTGCTGTCCTAATTGTACAGCATGGTTTTAATTTAATGTTACTGTTCAATATTTTCTTCTTATAGAAGAGTCCCCTGCCCCTTTTTTGTATAACATGTTTTAATAAATGTTATCTGTCAACTTTGTAAATGTTTTCTTAAGCTTGAATGAAAGGAATGCATGTCTAGTACTAGTATTTAATATTTCACTTTTGCCAAAACGATAAGTGCTCAAACAAAAGTACAAATCCAAAAGCTGTTGATATATAACTTTATTAAATATATAAAGAAAAAGTGTATCTAGTAATGTGTCTTCTTGAAATATTGAGAACATGCCAGCCTAGCCTAAGAAAACACTAAACTAAAAACTGATTTTTATAACACAGTAAGTTGATGAATTTGTGGAATTGGGCCCATTTCTTTGGTGCTTAGGTAACTAGTTCCCATGTTAGTCCAAGTTTATCAAACAGGTTTTACTGTAACTGTTTTTTGCAGAATGGTGCAGATCTCTAAAAGTTACAGTACAGAACGTGCAGGCTGATAGGAAAATTCCAGACACTCACTTCATAGTAGCAGCAACCGCATGTCCAAAAAGCCTACAGGTAAATTTGAAGTAGGTACAGGTAACGTATAGATTTTTTTTCTTGTCTAAGTAGGAAAGAAATATCATACTGTGAAAAAGTATTCAAGATTAAGTTTCCATTATCTTCCTGTGAGGATTCCTCCTCTCCCTGACTAAATTTAGGCACTCTTACTGAACAATTTACTTTGTCCAGCCTCCATCTATTCAGTCCTCATGGAACTGTCATAGCTGATGCTGCTTACTCAGCAGCTTAATGCTTGCTATCTGAACAAAAAATGAGCTTGCTCCAACTTAAAGCATTTTCAGCCAGTTCCTGGAGAAATCGGTATTTGCATACCACACTCCTCAGTCTTCAGCAACTTTAAATGGAATATGGTACAAGCAAATTCATTTCCTATTGCTGTTGGTTACACTTACTGAACGCACGTAAGAACAAGCCCCAAGTATTCTGTCTGTTCAGAATTAGTAATTTGATTTTCTTTTATATGAGTGAACAAATACCATTTGTGTGTCTGTTATTTAACTTTGTTATTTATGCCCTGATCAGGATGCTCCCCCAGGCTGCTACTTTATCTGATTACCATTCAACACCTGATTTCTGAAGACTATCTTCCATATGTTTTATAGGGAGAGAAAGACATACCTCCAGAAGACAAAATGTGATGTCCCAAGTTAGACCATGTGGATATCCCAGCACTACCTACTGGCACCAGTCACTGACTTTTATCAAGCGGTACATGAACTGTCTGGTAGAAGAGTGAATCGTTGCCCTGCGTAAACTACAAGCATATGCAGGATAAGCTCAAAAAATATGTGCGTGCTCGCTAAAGCAATCTGTGTATGTTATAAGGACAGTGTAACACAAGTGAACTTTTTAATGCCTCACTTACACTGCTCAATAAAGGCGGTAGTTCACAGCTGGGGTGGGGGGGGGTCCTGTCCCAAAAGCTTCTTTACTGCACCTCTGTGTGCCGAGACGGGCGTGCCATCTGAAGCGTGCCTGAGACTTGGGGACAAAAAACGTCGGTCTCTCAAAATGCAGGAGATCGTGCCGTTCCAGAGATGAATATTTCTGATGTGATGCAAAGCTGTTCATAGTAATCTCTAACGCTTTTGTTTTCATTTTTTGAAATTCTCCACTCCTGGTGCATTTTTGAATGCATGTTCTGTTATCAAGCTAAACACTCTGAGAATTCCAGGAACCGATTTGCCTGCGTGTGCCCTGACTTCAGCTCAAGCTTCGGCTCTCATGTCCTCTCTGGGGAGTCGTGCCGCAAGGGAGACGTCCACCTTCCCGGCCGCGGTACGGGCCCCAGGTTCAGCGGTGCGGAGGTCGCGGCCGCCGGGAGGGCGTCTGGCCCTGCGGGCTCCGCACCGCAAGCCTCGGCCGCGGGGGCAGGCGGGTGCCTGAGCCGCGCGGCGGCCCCCGGGCTCGGCTCGGCTCGGCTCGGCTCTGCCCGCCGCCGCCCCCGGTACGCGGGGAGCCGCCCGCCTCTCGTCCTGGGCGGGGCGGTGGCTCCGCCTGTTGCCGGCGCGCGTCACCAGGAAGCGGAAGCGCTGCCAGCGGAATCAGTTCCGGGTGCGAGTAGCTGCGGGAGCGGGCGGGAAGCGGTGGTGGGAGCGGGCAGGAGACGGGCCGGGCCGGGCCGGTGACCCGCCATGTGAGAGACCCTGACAGTTCCAGGTGAGCGGCGGGCGGGCCGGCGCGCCGCAGCGGGCGCCTGGCCCGAGGGCCGACACGGCGCTCCCGTGCGGGACGGAGGCCGTTCTCTGGGAAGGGGGTCCTAGCGCCCTGACAGGCCCCGCAGGGGCGGCGGCCGCGGGACGGCGGCGGGACGGGCGGCCCGGGCGCCGCGCAGGGCTCGGCCGCGGTCCCCTGCCAGCGGGCGAGGGCTCGGCTCTGCGACCGCCCGGCCGCCGCGGGGGCGAGCCGCGACGCGGGCCGCCTGGAAGCGGCGGCAGCGGCTCCGCAGCCGCGACCGATCCCGACTCGCCGGGGCTGCTCTGCTCCCGGCCTCGGCTCGTCGGGAGCTGTCGTCGCGCAACCTGAGTCTGTGTCTGTAGTGTAATTTTGGCTTGCTAGGAGGGAGGGCGAACGTGTGTGTGTGTCTTGGTCTTCTGTTAACCCGAACGAGGCGTAAAATAACCGGCACAGTGGGCTTGGCTGGCTGAAGCGGGTTGGGGCCGGTACCGTTTGTAGTGGTGTTGCCGGAAGCTGGTGGACCCTTCAGCTGCTGCCGTTCCCTTAGAGGAGGTGAAAGTTCTCGTGAAGCCCCCATCTCTGTAATTGCGAAGGCCTTTCAAAATCCCTGCAGGTGTGCATAGTGTACAGAATTGGATTTATTTTAGAATAAACCGAAGTTGGGAATGAATTTGGAATAAGCCTGAACAGTCTCAGACACAGTGATATGGGAGAGCCTGGTGCCAGAAAAAAAAGGTGCCATAGGATTAGCTGCGCTACAGTTGTTACGTGTTAGAGAATTCTCAACATCTAGAATCAGGATGTGCCTGTGTTTCATTGCTTGTTCAATGAGAGCTACAAAATGTTCAGTCTATCAGAAGCAACGCACTGGGAAGATACTGTGAAATTGTGTTCTTCAGAGCTACTTTAAATCTACTGCAAAAAATGTTGCTGATATCTAGAGAATATAGACACTTCATTGCTTAAAAGAAACACTGGAGCCAAAAAGTTATGGTTTGATTAAGAGTGACTAAGGTTTTTAAAAAAAAAAAAGAAAAGGTAGATGGATTAAAATGCATGATACTAACCAAGTATTACCTCGGTAGCAAATCATTTATTAATGTAATAGCAGAAGGTACAAAAGCCCTCTCCCCCTCCTCTCCCTCCCCACTCCCTAAAGTTCTGGGTGTATATATATTGCAAGTCTCATGCTATCAGTTGGGTTTTTTTTACACTGATAGTGGCTTTTCAAAGCATACATGTCAAAGTTGTCAGATATTCAGAAATGTGGACAGTAACTATTTAGGATTACATAACGGCTATATTATGAAATTTGTGCACAAAATAAAAGTTTGTGATCGTTGCTTGTAAGATCTTGCTGATTTAAAGTGTATGTATCATAAATATGCCCCTTTGTTTTATTTATCTGACACAATACTTTTGCTGATCTTGGCTGTCTCCAGTTTGCCTTCTAGTAACTTTTTTTTCTGTATTCAGAAATAGATCCGTACCTGTTAACTGCTTTTGTAGTAACTTGACTTCTAGAGCCAAAATTTAGAGATTATTTGTCTTGAGGTTTCTAACTGTTGCGTGAAACTTTGTTTATGCATCAAGTTGTTTTATTTTTACTCTTTTAATCACTTCCATACAGGCAAGCAATTGTGAGGAAGACAATTTGAGAATAAGGGATGAAGGTGGCCCTTGGACTTCAGTTTCACAACTGGTTTCTTTGGATATTTGCTCAAATAAGAGGCTCCTGGTGTTTTTTCTATGAAATGCTAAATATGCCATTCCAATAATTTCCCTGCTGCACCATACTAAGTATTTGGAATAGGTTTGTAATGTTATCGATATTAGTATGTGTGTATGTATATATACACATACATATAAATTAATTGGTTTTAATTTTGATGTTAAAATCATCCACTCCTTCAAGTGTTCATCATGTTGTGAATGTTGGTGAGGTAAAAATAAATCCTTTTCAGTTTTTGTTAGACAAAAGTCTGAATTGGTAAAAAATTTTCTGCAAAAAGTGTAGGGATATAATGTATTGTTCACCCATGCAAATGATGGGACTGTGTTCCATGACACTTCAGGAGTGCCTGCCTGACAGACGTAAGTTTTACTCTTGATTCCACTGTGGATGTTTAGTACTTTGAGTAGAGTGCTGCCTCTGTCTGCAGAGGAGGCATAATGACATTGACTTTCACTGTAGTGTTCCGATATCTACTGATGAAAGTGTGCAAGAACTAAGTTTTCTAGTAACTACATTTCAGCCTGTACTAACTGGCTTCAGTGTCTGAGGAAACGGGTTTTCCTGCATTTCTGTGAGGTAATGTAATGAAGTTTTAAATTGTTGTGTAGTCTCCACTACTGTAACAGATTCTGTATTTTAGTCTAAAATAAAAGTGAAACAGACTCATTTTCAAAGCTGTTTTCTGATGAATAATAAGACATATGCACCTTTTATTGTATGCTTTACTACAGATAATTCACTATTTCAAGTTTTGGCCAAACTGTCTGTATTTCCTTTGATTCCAGTGGGCACTTTTTTTAGCTTAGTTCAAACTTTCCCAAAACTTAACACACCTTGTGAATTAAGCCTATAGAGTGATTTGTGAATGGTTAACATTTGGAGGAATGAGGATTTGAAAACCTATTTCGTTACAAAAGGAACTACTTGCTTCCATAGCCATTTATTTTTGAGAGACATGGTCGTTTCCATAACTTTTGCTTTATTCTGTTATTAGACTACTAGAAAGGTAGCTTAGTTCTCATTTAGGGGTTTTTTTTTTTGATGGCTTTTGAATCAGGAATCAACTATACTGTAGACTGTTCAAAACGGTACTGAGCTTAACATAAGTATGGGCAGGGAGTTTATATGTAAACATAGGCTTGTGCTAGCTGTTTTTAATCATACTGCCAGTTTTGTTTATCTGTTAGAGGCAAATCTAACAGAATGATGTGTTGAACTGAGCTGGAGAGGGTTTTGAGATCACTGTAGATGTAAAAGATGCCATAAATAAAGTGCATTTTGTCCTATTGGAGAAGCTGCAAACAAAATGAAACTTCATGCTGCAACAGAAATATTAACAGAATTTTCTGTTGTGCTGTAGCACCTCTTAGGATCTACATATCAACTCTTTGTTAAACTTCCATCTGAGTCCATGACAGTCACTTATTTATTCTGAGATATCAAAATTTCATGTTTATATGCAGCAATCTCTCATTGTACTCTCCAGTGTGTCTAAGTTTAAACATATTTGAGTGAGTTTAAAAACAAAGAATACAAATCAACCTAAGTAAAAGATTGTTGTTTGATTTATTATTCTATGGACAATCATGCTTCTAGAATTCAGCTTTGTAATTCTCTGGAAACCAAGAGTTTACAAAAGAAGAGCATAAATAAGAGCGATTTAGGAAATGATCTTGTTTGACATGACAAATACTTAAGCAGTAAGTCCATACTTGTTTAATGTTCCATTCAAGGGAAGCTTTGAAAGAAAATGGATGAAACTATCACTTTATGTGGTCAAGCAGATACTTGCAATTTTACCACCAATCTTAAAGCCTATTGCTTTGTGTCATTAATTTCTTTGGTTTTAGTTAGCAGTGATGTGCTTGTGAATTACTGCTGCGAGATAACATCTAGGTCACCAGATTCAGAAAGAGTAAAGTTTTCAACAATTTTTGCTTACTGTAGTGCTGTGATTTATGTGATAAATGTTATGTTAAAGAGCTTTTAAATGTTAGTTCTGTGTAGTGCAGTCAAAGTTTAGAAAAATCTAGTTAGTGCACAAAGTCTTATTTTATATATCCCTTCCATTAAGCTCCAAGCATTCCCTTAAGTATCAAGTGGACACATTCCCTCAGTCATCCTTTCTATGGTTTAAAGGAGTTTTTTTAAATTTATAAACGTATATGTCTATGTATGTCTGTGATTTTAGTGCATAAATTACATGGAGAAGTGTGTCATTAGGTATATTTTCTGTCACCAGGAGGATGCCTCTGGCAGTGTGTTGTAGAGACCACAAAATAGACTGCATGGATGAGCTGAAAATACACAAGGCTCTATTTTTGTTATTTATTGTGTGTGTTTCTGGAAAAAGCTTTAGTGTAATTGATTTTTAAATCTTTAAAAAACAGTAGTATCTGATTATCTCACTTGAGATAAATATAAAATAATTTAGTCTCCTTCATGATCTTTAAAGGCTGGAGAATTTTTAAGAAAATGGCTGCTTGAATTTAGGAAGAATTGATGCAAAAACCAATGCTACATATTTACATAGTACTGCTTATATTATTATAAGTGTGTTGTAGTTCTGCACAAAATTATCTCAGTTGTTGGGAGAGTAGCTTATTTTTTTTTTCTTCTGTTTTTTTAAAATGACTGCGATACTAGAATCTGTTTTCTAGCTGTAGGGAAGCTTACCATACTTCAGGGGCCAGATTTTCAGTGAAGGAGCAGTGCTGTGTGTCACGCTACATAAGGCCATCCAAGGGCACTATTTGTTGACTTTTAAAAGAGAATATAATACTTCACTGTTACAAGAGGTATAAACTGGTAAAAGATTATATGATCAGTTTCTTCCCTGTTCTCAAAGATTATTTAAAGAGGACTGTCTTAGAAATGCCCCTAGACTGTGACATATCTGATTGCAGTTTTTCTTTGGTAGAGCTAGCATTAATTATTGTCGCTGCTGTAATCTGAAGACTAAGGCAAATGTAAACTGAAAGGAGTGAGAGTGATGAAGATTTTTGCCCTAAAACTTCCGTGACCACAGCTGACAGGGTTACATTCCTAGATTAAAATTCTCTTGAATGATGATATGGTTTTGCAATGATGTCTTAAGTTCTCACAGATGGTATAGTAAATACGGAATCCTACAAAATGCAAGGGAGGAGTGTACTGATTTATACAAATACCTGTTTCTTTTCGTGTTTTTTCTCTGTATTCCGAGCAGTGATGTATGGAGTATCCATTCTTGGTGTCATGGAGCACTTTTTTTGTTTTAGTTTTAATTTTCATTATGATCTTCTTAACTTTTCTATGTATTTCTGTTTTCAGACACATGCTACAACAGTAATGATTTGTAACGTGTTTTTTCCCAAGGAACCCATGTTGCTGAGCTAACTAAAGAAAATGCAAGGGATCTTTTTTCACACCTTTGTGTGAGTTAAAATGAGAATAATTTGTATCATTCACATGTCTATGAGAATGGTGAATCATACATCAGTGAGTGAATGAAATTAAACAGGTGCAGACTTAGAAGCAGAAACTAATACGACGTTGGCAGACACACAGCTTCGTGTTGTAGTTATATGATGCTTCCCTGCTGCTACTGTATGATGTCAGTAAAATTAAATACTGAATGTGTTTTGTCACCATCTATTCTTGTTTTTTTAAGTTAAATAAGAGCTTTCATAAAACAATTTTTAAAGTAAGTTTCTTTTGAAATCTAATGAGAAACATTAAATGCATATCACTCTCATATTCACAGGTTACTTCAATGAACACTTTTGTCTGAAGACATAGGGAAGCGATCCACTACTACTAAATTCATACTATGGCCTACATTTGCTGTATAAGACCCTGATGAATAAATGTAATGCAGACGCAGAGAATTGATATGATTCTTTTGAGTGTGACTGGATCATCTCCTACAGAAATAGACAGGCAGCTCAACACAGAGCGCTGCTAGGACTTAGTGAACTTAGTGTCCAGTTCTGGCTTGTGCTTTAAAACTAGAAAGCCTTCAGCCAATTTCTTGGATACATAATATCTATGAAAACCTTAAACACTTTGATCTACTTATGCAGGAAGGTTAAGAGAGGACCTATTTATAGACAGGTGCCCAGAGGTGGACTTAAAATTTTACAGGACTTTAACCTAACATTACACTATCCCACAGTCAGGGGTGGAAGCTAAAGCAAGACAAAATGCATTACTTTTTTACAATGAGAGTACCTAACATTGCTATGAGTTGTCTTAGTTCTCGCTACCCCCCAAATGCTTGAGTTTGTATAATACAAATAAAATTGTCTTCGTTCTGAACTACTGTATTGTGCTCTTGGACCTAAAGAATACACGTTATCTCCATATGTGCTGAAATATCACGGAGGGTACTGGACATGACTTCTGACTACACATTAATATTTTTTTTTTCTTCACCTTTGCTAATTCTATAAAGAATTGTTATGTGAATTAAAGTAGTTATATTCTCATTGCTTTGGGAAGCAAAGCTTCCTTATGACTGTCTGGTTAACTGTAGAGATAACTTTTTTTCTTTAGAGCATACAGTGGATGTGTCCAAAGTTACTTTGCATTGTAGAGTACCTTTCTGCTTCAGTTTTATGCTACTTGCCTCACCCCAGAAGAGAAGAGGTTAGGGAGACATTTCAACTTGGAGGAAGCTGTTAAAAAATTGGGGGGTTCTTACTAGCCTTTTCAAACTGTAGTGATCTTCCAGGACTGTTTCAGAAATACTTCAGCCATAAATCATATTGTCTTGAAAGCGCTACTGGCCTGCCAGCATTGATGAATAATTGAGTATTGTTATGGTACAGTACCCTGCTGAACAATATTTTGGTTAATTCTACTGGGATTTGATTATGGAACTGCTAACTTCATTCTGTATACAAATAAAATAAAACCTTCTTGTGTATGGGAATATAATCTAAAGATTACTTTTATTTTCTAGATAATGACATTGGGGATTTATGTGAATAAATAAGATAATTCTTCTTTTAACCATTATTCATCAATAAAACATTGCTAGTGGTGCCTGCTTCTCTGATGTGTGTAATCCCCAGATTTTTTCCCGGGTCTTACCTTCCCAAATCGATGCAAGAAAGTTGGGGTGCCATGGTACTAGCCTCAGCAAAATTACTGCAGTCTCAGTGCTGTTCCTGCTATGGTCCTGCCTATTGCTGAACGTGGTGTTCATTGGCAACCTCATCAGTTCCAGGACCTCTTCAACTAGAGATTTCAGAGTTTGGCTGAAAGTGAAAGACGGGTTCCCTTCTGTCAAGTGCTGCTGTTGTTCAAAATTCTTGTTATTTAACCCCAGCTTTCTACAGATGTTTTCAAGATCACAGGAAGCATGCATCTTGAAAGGAAGAAACTAAGGTGGAAAAGTAGTCATAACAACTCCATGCTGTGGCTTGTTCACTTTCTTTTTTAAGAGCAGATGGGTATAGAAACTGGTTGTCCACTGCTTTTTGGGCTGTGTTTTGTGTACTTGATCTGTTTGTTTGCTTTCAAAGCAATACTGTATGTTCCCTTGATCCCTATTTCTGGTTTTTACTGCTTATCTGCTACACTGACAGCCAGACTTACAGACCTTTAACTCCATCATCCTCTCCACTCGCTACCATGATTTGTGCTGTTTACTCCTAACATTTTGAGGAAAATAAGCTTCTTTGTTTCCCAAAAGAAAGATGCAACAACTCTGAGAACAAGGATGTAGAATTGCTTCTAGATATATATGCCTATGGAGATAATTAGATGTTCTAACAGAGTTGTGATATGCAAGGATCGCTGAGGATCCCTTTCTTCTTGGTGTCCCTCTCTTCCTGGTTCTCATGCTTTCTCTGGTCTGTGTTCACAGTCCATTTTTAATGTGTGGCCATGTCCTAGGGAGTATGAATTCATCCAGAGATGCTAAGATGCCATGACCAAAAGAACGTAATTTTTTTTTCTCCATGGTAAGGCATAAAATGTCCATCTTCTTTCTACTCAGGTGCCTATCCTTAATCTGTTCCTTCTGTCTGGACTAGTGCTAGTGGTGACAGTTTATATTTTAATATTTTGTCTAGGACTAAGTTGTTCTCCATTTCGCTGAATAAGAGCCCTTAGGGAAGTATGGGGCAAGGAGGAAGGCCACTTTCTATATATGACAAACTTTCTGTACATTCTAGATGCAAAAAAAGGAGTAATTTCTGATGGGATTTGAGTGAGGCTTTGACCAAGATCTGGTTCCTTAGCTCAAGGATCTGAAATGATGCAGGAATGACAAATTATCACTGCTGGGGACTGGTCTTATAGTTTGTATGCAGTCCTTAACCTAGGTAACTTGTCAATTCATGTCACTTCAGGTCAACAAAAGCTCTTCCTCCACTTAGCAAAGAGAAGCTTGATCAGGAATGTCCTGCTGTTGCATCTGTGCATAAGTCATAAGCCCCACAAATTCAAGGCAGTGACCTATGTTGGGTTTGTAAGGAAGCCTGCTGCCCTGTCAAATGAGAGGGAAGTTGACAAACATGTATCCTAACTGCTGAGACTTCTGTCTTCCCAATGGAGTGGATGCAACTGCTAGGGACTTGAACAGTGGTTCTCTGCACAACATGCAGGGATGCTCAGAATAACAAGGTGAATCTTGCCATTTAAGTACGCCACTGTTTGGGTTTTGTTTGTTTGTTGTAATGTTTGATTTCTGACCTATGTCTGACTTGCATCAGCTCACAGGTTCTGAATCATTTTGTAGCTTTGTTCACTGGGTAGAAGAAATGTCCTGCCAAAGCAATCTTTCTACAGGTGGCTGCGATCATATCACTTCTGTTAATCACCTTTTAGTCCTTATTTCCCTCATCAGATACGAGCATATAAAACGTCTTTTCCCCTGCTTTTACATAACAACTGTAAAAACTCAAATGAAGTCTGGTTTACCCATTTTAATCTATGACACATTGGTAACTTACAGAACATGTTTAGCAATTCTGATAACCTGATTCTGAATGCTCTGTGAGAGTTTTTGACCGTTTTCTAAATCAGACCTAATGTTAGTCAAGTCAGGAAGCTGTCTGTCTTGTTTCTCTGCTGGAAAGAAGCTCCATTTGTGAATCAATGTTAGTTTTAAGTGACAGTCAGCTGATATAGCTCCAGTTCTTCCTTGTAGGCTTTTTATCATATTCCTATCTGTTGATTTTGTTTCTAGAGTGCCTGAATTTTCATAATTTGATTCAAATTGTTCATATGTCCCATTACAGCATGTAACATAAGACATAAATAGAAAAAAAAAATCCACTAGTATGTTGTGATACATTGGACATGCTTCCTGCATCAGAAGTCAATGGATGATGTTGAGATCTGTTTGTTCAATTGGAAAAGCAGGTATGGTGGCAATATTATATGTTTAGACTTCTGCATTAATAAGAACAAGAATAGCAATAAAAGTCTGAAGATTCTTGGGCACTTGATTAGGGGCCCAGTCTTGGAAATGTAAGGTGATGGCTGCTACAGATAGACACTCACAAGGGGACAAGTGTGTGTGTGCTTTTTATAATACTCTATGAAAAATTGGTAAAGTGCTTTTCTTTAGATCTTGTTTTGAAATGTATACTTTTCTCTAAAGCCTCTTGGAACATCCTTTCCCAGTGTATCAGGCAAGTTTGAGTACCCATGGCTTTGCATTAGGTTAGAATTTAAATGTCAAATCATTCTAGCTAGGAAATCACTGCTGCATCAGGTGAGCTTCAAAGTTCACATTATGGTTTATTAAAAAAAAAATTAAAAGCACAAAAGGAAATTAAAAAAAAAATTGAAAGTCCATGGGTGGCTCAAACACTTTTCCTTCAAATGCTGCCTCAAATGTTGACACAAATCCATTATTATCTGGGAACCTCTGACACACTGGGTAAATAGTTTGGAATTGAGTCCACACTTAAATGTTTCCTTTCACTAGGCTTTCCTTGTTTTGTGATGTGAATATTGAAAGATTGATTTTTACTTCTTTTAAATAATTATTGAGATTATTTTCTAAGAAGGTAAATGTTTAAACAGAAATGTCACCGGTGTAGTATATTCATCTCCTCTGAAATAAATTTGACATATTTAGACGTAAGGAATGTTTTTTTTATATATTTTTGTGTGTGTGTGTATGCACACACACACATACGCGCATGTGGCTTTTCTTTAGCGGGTTTTTCAAGTTTCATGAAGTACCTTCCAAAAATAATTCTTGGGCAATTTAACAGTGCAGTTCCCTGCAAGTATCGATGTAGTATCTGGCTTGAAGACCTACTAAAGGTTCTGAAGCTTTTAACTTGCCTAGTGACTATAAAATTAATATTTTGGGGGGAGGGTGGGGGTATTGTTCTGCAGTTCTTACCAGGGAGTGAAATTGCGAAGTTCCTTTTAGGACATAGACTGTCCCAGGGAACCTGTGATGTATTATGAGCAATTGAATTGTGAATGTTCCAGATGGATAATTCAAATTACAGAAATGCAAGAAATGGGTAGATTAAGACTCTACTTTTTGTATTATATCAAGTATTTATACCAACTGTTTTGTTGTAACACACCTTAAACAGATCAATGTGGTGATTTAACTTCAACATGTGCAAGCATTTATTTTTGAAATGGAAAACTTTGTATTCATTCTCAGTTGTAAATCTTCTCATTTTTCTTTCAGATTACTCTTTACATCAGTAGAAATGGACAGCAGCAGTTTCATTCAGTTTGATGTGCCCGAGTACAGCAACACTGTTCTAAGCCAGTTAAATGAACTCCGCTTGCAAGGAAAGCTATGTGACATAATTGTGCATATTCAGGGTCAGCCATTTCGAGCCCATAAAGCTGTCTTAGCTGCCAGTTCTCCGTATTTCCGTGACCATTCAGCATTAAGCACCATGAGTGGCTTATCAATATCAGTTATTAAAAATCCCAATGTTTTTGAACAGTTGCTTTCTTTTTGTTACACTGGAAGGATGTCCTTACAGCTGAAGGATGTTGTTAGTTTTCTAACTGCAGCTAGCTTTCTACAGATGCAGTGCGTCATTGATAAATGCACACAGATACTGGAGAGTATTCATTCAAAGATCAGTGTTGGTGATGTTGACTCTGTCACTGTTGGTGCTGAAGAAAATTCAGAAAATCGCAATGGAGTTAAAGACAGCAGCTACTTTGCCAATCCTATTGAGGTATCTCCCCCCTATTGCTCTCAGGTGCGACAGTCAACAGCAGGCAGCGATCTTAGGATGGAAACTACTCCAGGCAAAAATCTACGTAGTCGTCTGCAAGAAGAAGGGCATTCAGATCGAGGAAGCAGTGGGAGTATCTCTGAATATGAGATCCAGATTGAAGGTGATCATGAGCAAGGAGACCTGATAGTAAGGGAAAGCCAGATTGCAGAGGTGAAAGTTAAAATGGAAAAGTCTGACAGGCCAAGCTGCTCTGATAGCTCTTCCCTTGGTGATGATGGATATCATACTGAAATGGTGGATGGAGAGCAAGTGGTGGCAGTAAATGTTGGTTCATATGGGTCTGTCTTACAACATGTTTATTCGTTTACCCATGCCTCATCACAGGCTACAGGTGTGTCTGAAACCTTCGGAAGCCTGAGCAATACGAGTCCTTCAAGGTCAATGCTGAGCTGTTTCAGAGGGGGTCGTGCACGCCAAAAACGGGTATCCACTGGTCACTTGCATAGTGATGTTCAGGGCTTGGTGCAAGGGGCTGACAGTGAATCCATGGTGAGTAACCCAGGATATGAAAATAGTCCACGGGAAAGAAATGCAAGAGGTCATTGGTATCCATACAGTGAGAGGCTAATTTGTATTTACTGTGGAAAGTCTTTCAACCAGAAAGGGAGCCTTGATCGACACATGCGATTGCACATGGGAATAACTCCTTTCGTGTGCAAGTTTTGTGGGAAGAAATATACCCGCAAGGACCAACTTGAATATCATATTCGTGGTCACACAGATGACAAGCCCTTTCGCTGTGAGATCTGTGGAAAATGTTTTCCTTTCCAGGGTACACTAAACCAGCATTTGCGAAAAAATCACCCTGGGGTAACAGAAGTAAGAAACAGGGTAGAGTCTCCAGACAGAACAGAAGCATTTGTGGAACAGAAAGTAGATAATGATGCTTCAGCTTCTGAAGCTATGGATTCTAGTATGGAAATTCATGCAATGTCTAACACATCTGATTAAAATACTACATTCTAAGTGCAACACAAACAAGCACATTACTAATGTATTTTTTAAATCTTTTATTTTAGTACTCTTCAGTACAAGTATAACAGCCTTTTAATTTTCCTGACCTTCTGGAAATCAGTTTGAAATGGTTTCTGGAGAAGACTACATTAAGTATTCTTTGTTTTTGAAGGAGGCTGGGTTGTTTGGGGTTTTTTTACTTTTGAAGATGCTCAAAATATAAAAGACAGTGTGCTGGGGAAAGGATAGGAAGAGTCTGCTAAAGTATTCCTACTGGTTGATCTGGCAAGACACAAATTCCAGTGGAGAAAGATATTAGAATAAGATTGGCAGCTCTGCTGGATACGCCAAGAAGCTGTAATCTCCCTTATTTTATTTCCTAAATCCTGTTGCTGATAATGAGTTACACAGCAGTGGGGGGACAGAATATTATAGCTTTGATTCCTTCCGTGTGTCATGATGAAATCTGTTTGCTTTTACTAACTGTTTTTGGTAGTCTGTTTATATATATAAATTTGCTTTATATATATATAAAATGCTTTCACTTTTCCTATTCTGGTTGAGGTGAATGTAAAAGTATGTCAAGGTTTATACCATGTACCACTCTTTCAACTGCTAGGTCTCCTCTCTGCTTAGGATTTAGGACTTCAGACTTTGGGAGGATGGTTTTGGTTTTAAAAGAGTCTTGTTTGGTTTTCATTTTATTAAGCTATTACTTTGTGTGCAAAAGCGAGCAAAGTGAATTACCTTGTTTTAATAGCTTTGCTTTATAACATATGTAAACCAAATGCCATAAATCTATTAAATTATGGTTAAATTGTCGAGGGGTTTTGTTAGTTGTCTGGAACGCAAGCTGGACAACCTGTGGTGCTGACCTTTTATATATATAGAGATAGATATATCTATATATATATATAAACAAAAAAAAAATTAGCAAACCTAAAAGTAGCATTGTGGTTTTAAATGTGTTTTTACTGGCCTCAGAATCTACCTTCATTTCGTACTGTAGAACCATACCAGGTAATTGAATTTAACTTCATCACTCTTCACGGTTGGTTAAAACCTGAGAGAGATGTTGTAGTTTAAACTACAGTATTTCCAAGCAGTGTTTTAATAGGTCTCTTCAGAGAGAGCTGTTTTCAGGTGCACATTGACTTCCTACTTAAAGCTCCAAGTGATATGTCAGCACTTGGAATTCGTACTTTTTTTTGTATTAAAAAAACAAATACTCTATGGGAATTTCAAGCAATATGTCTGTTATTTCATGTGTGAGTATTACAGAGTTGCTATGGCTTCCCTATTATTTTCAGTGGTTGTTTTCTGCATAAAGGAACTACCAACAACTTTAACAATATTCTAAATCTTTTTGTTTCACCAAATGTTTTTTTTAATATGGTGCTAACTTCATCATTTAGGTCAGTATAATATATAAAATGTGAAACCTAATGGTAACAGTTAAGCAAAAGAAAAAAAAACACAAAACAAAACAAAAACCAACAACAAACATACAAACAAAAAACCCACCCCAAACAAACCAACCACAACAAAAAAACCCAATAGCTTAAGAGACCTCAAAAGCATGAACTGGCAAACACTACCGTGTAAAATTCAACCTGA
Source organism: Aptenodytes patagonicus (assembly GCF_965638725.1). Classification (NCBI taxonomy): domain Eukaryota; kingdom Metazoa; phylum Chordata; class Aves; order Sphenisciformes; family Spheniscidae; genus Aptenodytes; species Aptenodytes patagonicus. The sequence goes on from NC_134966.1 coordinate 13,338,704, forward strand.
TGAACAGAATTAAATTAATCACATGCTTCTTTAAAATGCAGGTTTTATATAATTGGGCCTTACGTTTGTTTAGCGAATATTGAAAATACATCTGTGAACATGCTGTTTAACTCCTGAAATTTAGAAAATAAAAGCTCATTCCTAAATTACAGGAAAGCAAAAAGGTAGGTTTGCTATCTTGTAAAGCTTTTTTGGCTCCTGTGAAGTTGGGGCATATTTGTGCAGTAGCTTTATTAAATACACTAGTTCTTAATATTGTGACAGTCTGCAATAAGAATTAATTTCACTAAATACAGATTTACAGTATAAATCCCACGTGCTCCATTGGAGCAGTTTCAGTTAAATTGAGTACATAATTTGCCTCTTTGTCCTAAAATTGCCTAAATAAAGAGGCAGAGGGTGGGGAGATGTCTCTCTCCTTGAAGCAACAATAGAACTTTTGTTTCCGGTAAGGGAAAGTATATGTCTGTGTCTAGGGAAGGTAGTCTGTATGTTTACCCACTTAAAAACATGTTGGTGTTTCTGATACTGTTTTTTTTCTAAATGTTTGTTTTAAGTGATTAAATGCAAAAAAAATGTGTTTTGATAAATTGAGACATGCAAAATCCAAGAAATGTACAGTTATTTTTAACCCTTTATCTTGGACCTGTGCTGTGGTGCCTTTGGTGTGACTTTTTCCATGGAAGTATGAGTTGAGGATAGCAGGATATGGGTACTAATTTTATATTTCTTGAATTTATCTGTGTCACAATCTTAACATTATTTAAATCTAGTTCTTTGTATTTGTAAATGTATTAAAATGGTTTGAGTTTACCAAAGAGTGACTTATCCAAAATTGTCTCTGACAAAAACAAACAAAAAACCAACATCACTTTGATTGTACAGGTTCAGGTTCAAAACATTGTAACGGGACTGTTAAGGGGCAGGAAACGATCACTTTTTCTACAGAATCATGATTCAGCAGTTGGCAAGTTCTTCTTGCTCCTATTCGTGTTGATACGCCATTTACCCTTTCCACTGCTAGCAGTGTTAATAATTATCAAGCCATAACACAGTACTGTAAAGTTCGGCAGTGCTTCAAAGGATGCATACGTAGGTGAGCATAAAACATCATTGAGCATTACCTTTACACTTACAAAGTGTGTGACTCTGGTAGAAAACGAACTTCAAATCTGGCAACAGCAATTAAATTGTGCCTTGTCACATAACGGTATGCCAGGATTAACATTGTCATGAAACATGAAGCATTATCTGATTGAAGTTCATTTCACAAGTCCACCAAAACAGAGTATGCTGTGTTATTTTAAGCAAATTATGGAAGTACTGTACAGTGTCTTGTGCCTGTACAGTTTTAAGTTAGCACAGAGCTGTTCCACATTTCATTTACAATAAATGCAGAAGTCAATAAAATATATGAAGAAATATTTGACAGCAAAATAAATCATGAAATTATATAGGCTGGTTCATAATTGAGTCTCTTCTTAATCTACCTTTTTAATTATAGACAAATGTGAAAACAGTGACAGTGTCCTTTCCTCTAAATGTTTAACCTATTATGACAAACTGTGAAAATAAAGGATTTTATACCTTTGCTAATGTTTGTGGTTTTAAACAGTTATTTTAGTTTTCTTAATCAGTTATCTTCTGTATTATTTCTTTTAAACTTGTAAATACATTTAGAAAATAGCTTTGTAAATACTTACAGTATATTAAAAGTTCAGTTTGGTCAATAAGGCCTCAAGATTGGCTCTGCTTTTTTAGTGTGAAATCTTTCAATAGCTTAAAGGATACTGTCAATTCACTGTTCAGCAGAATATACTGTAGGCCTAAATTGATAGTTCTTAATGCAGTCTTCCCAAGCATAAGTTCATGTTTTATGCTGCAGCCTTTGGTTTACTTTTAGACAAAACAATAAGGCCTCTTAATATGTTTAGGCTGAATTAAGGGAAGAACAGCAGGAATAAAATCAAGGGCTGGGAAAAGATTGAATGAGCTTTACCTTTAAATATATATATATATATCTTATTTGAATTTTTGTATTAGTTTACTGTGATTCTTTTATTGTCATTTTTCTAAACAGGTTTCACATGAAACCATTGAAAGGGACTCAAATATGCAACACCTAATCTATTTTCCAAGGGAATTTTACCCTTGAATGGTGCTTTTTGACTGGTCAGGGTTATTTATTAAATTTTATATTTGAAAATATTTGGGGAATTATGTAAATTCTTTATATGAATCTGTTTATTTCTTGAATTGTAAATTTCATAATACTCAGTGATTGAATTGGAATTTTAGTAAAGTCATTCAAAATGTTCAAAGTTTATAATCTGTGTGCATTTTACATATATTTTAACAAGTGCCAGAATAGTTGTATTTAATGTTGTAGATTTAATACTACTTGCACATCCCTGTGACAGCATTAACTTAAGTTACGCAAGTTTACATTTAAAAAAAAAAAATGCTAAACAAACAAGTAAGCCTGGGACGTGTGTTCCTGTATTTCTTCAGGGGATGTGAAGCTAAGTATCAGTAACTGAGCAGGGTCGCTTCTAGTTTATATAAGTAACTCCTGCTATGGTAGATACAATAAACTGCTGTCTCTCCCACTTACATATGCTATGAATTCAGCCTTTGGACTTGGATTGCAAGCCTCTGGTTGTCTATCTGATTAGAGGTAGAGCTCTTGCACGATTTTAACAGTGTTTGTTTCTGACTGAAAAATTGTATTTTTAAATAACTTGTATTTGTATGGTTGTTTTTCATGATAAATAATTGAACAGTTTGAATGACTTGACTTGGTGTCATTATCTTGCAATATAAACCGGTAACCTCACAACTCCACACTTCATCACCATATGAAGTAAATGAAGCTAGCTAAGCTGATGCTGTAACAATTAATAACTTGCCATTAAGGATTATTTTATAGCATGAATTTTAAAGTATTTATTCAAATGATATTTTACTCTTGTATTCACTTTGTTTTTAGATTTGTGACATGAATATTTCAGTGCTGCTTTATTCTGATGAATTTGTTTCTTGCTTGTAAATTGCTTTTTTTATGGTATAAAGTCAATGGGAATTGCTGTTTGTAAATTAAAATGCTTCTAGAGCAAATCTATGGTGTCAGTGTCTACATTTAGATATTTAATTACTAAGGGACTTGCATTCTAGATGCTTTTCCTGAAGTGTTATAAAAAGTTGCAGTTTAATACTCATGTACCAATTAGGAATCAAAAATCTTTAGAGACAAACTACTCTTGAAGTTTCTCTTTTTTGCCAGCATTGCTTGTTTAGTTCTGGACAGATGATCATTTGAGTTTTGCGCTCCAAAAACTTTTCCAACTCTCAAAGCAAAACAAAAAAACCTGGCCGGGTGGTGGCAATCTGTCTAACAGCAAGCCAGAGGCAAGTCAGTTGGGTAGGGAGGTAATGTTTAATTTCTACAGCAGTATTTGTGCTTTATATTATGCCATATGTAACAGTAGAGCTAATACTATTCTCGGCAAGTGTGGGATATAGCTCCTCCTAGCCCACAAGCTTGAATTTAAGACAAGTAGCCAGCAAGTGCTTAGTGACCTCCAGCTGATAGCACAGCCTTAACTTGTTTCACGGCAGCTGGCTATTGACAGCTCTTTAAGTGCCTTTGTAACAAGTAGCTTCTTGGAGGAGTTAATATATCCTCAACCAAGTTGTATGCTATCACTGATTTGCTGAGATAGACTTACCCTTCCTGGGACAACTGGAATTTTGTAGAAAGAATTTTTGCTTTATATTCATGAAAACACAGCTGATACTATTAAATTTGGTTAAAATTTACCAACATTGTTGCCAGTTTTTCATTGTGTATGAGATGTATGCTAGCAAAGACTTCTGTTCTATAATAAAGCTGAATTAAATTTAAATGAGTCAAACTCAGATGGCAGCAAAGGGTGTGTTTATATAATGCTAATGCAGCTGAAGGATGGAGTTATCTTGACTGGCTCTGGAGTTTTGGATTTGGGGGGATGGGGTTTTTGTTGGTTGGTTGGTCCCCAACCTATCTGCCCCCTATGGGCAGATTCAGAATGACTATTTTAGCAAAACATCTGTTCAAATCCCCTTGCTTATAAGGTCTGAAAACTCAAGTAATGCAGAATGGGGTAAACAAGACACAACTGTTGGGAGAGGAATAAATGTAATGTTGCTTTTACTTGGAGAGCAGAGAGACAGAACATAGCATACTACGTATATTCCCCTCCACACCTTTGTTTTGTTTTGTTTTGTTTTGAGTTGATAGAATTGTTTCATCTTGTCAGGTAGCCACAGCAGTTAGAAATAAGATGCAGCAAGGTTGTGTCCATGGAACTTGATGCAGTTAACTTTTAGAGCCAAGCTGCTCACCAGTTCCTTCAGAAAATATTTGCTGTGTTTCCTTCGCTGTAAGTTTCTGTCCACAGACCAGTAATACAAGCAACTTTAGCTGTTTCCCGTGCAGACTTGTGCATTGGGAAGAGTGTGAGCTGACGTGATCCTCAACAATTGTATTATAAATGTCATAGATTTGTTTACAGCAGATAGTCTGTGCACTGGATGCTGGCACAGATGTTACACCACGCTGGGCACCTTGTGGAAATTGCTCGTAGTATGTGAGTATGCAGAAGGGGCTGCACTGCGGCATCAGTCACAGGCCCCAGTATCTCTCAGTTATTTCTGTTTGAAGGCAAGTGTAAAGTTTCCTCCTTGGTATGGCTGGCTGCTTTTTACTTGTTTTAGTCAAGCAAAACAAACGTGCTGTATTTTGTTTACAATGCTATGCATGTACACTCTTAAGTTATGGAGTTCTAGATAAACTTACTCTTTAGAACAGCTACTGTTCCTAAGGGCACCAAACTTTTTGGGAGTGATGAGGGAAGGGAAAGTAACTTGGAACTTATTTCACATAGAAGTGGTACATGTCTGGTGCTTCTGGAAATGTGGTTTTCAGTAAGAATGGGATATATATCTTTGCACCATCAGAGCAACATAAACGCATAATGTGTGCAATAGCATCTGGATAGTGTGCCCTATAGCATGAGTGGTACTGTGAATTGTAAGAGTGACTTAAATTGTTAGTGAAATAAAACATTCTCTCCTTTAAATTGCATTTTTCTCGCTACATTTTAAAATTGTATTCTTCTGAAAAGCACAAAATTGTAGCACTAGCAAGATGTAAATATGCCACTATGGGAGGCGGTAAACTCCTGGTCCTGGTCACCTGTCCCTGAATGTAGTGGAGTTTGGTCAAGGGCATTAGAGAAAAGTTGTACTTTTATGAAGGCTCATGCTTCTATGTCCACCGTGCAAACTGAGCTTTTTTTCTAGTTGCATAAGAGCTATGTGTATAGGAGCTAATAACGCTGAGTGGGCACAAGAGATCTTCCTTTCTGCCAAACATCTTAAGTTCTGGCATCAGAAAAAAATGGTAAAATAGTATCAGGGAAGATCATCTTCTGGACAATAGAGTGTAACAGAAGGCTTACAAAGGCAGTACAGAGCTCTGAAAAAGTGTCCATCTGTACTGCCATGGTACTATAAATCAGACTCATGTTTAAGAAAGACATGTTCCTCTATGACTTCCCCAGAAGTCTTGTACTGCGTAAAACAAGAGGCAATGGATGTAGACAGGAGAGGAAAAGATAAAAGGGTTTTGGTCAGAGGGGCAAGTTGCAGTTACCCACAGTGGACTTTTTCTGGCATTGAAACAAAGGAGGGGTTTGGAGGATGATTTTTTTGAGGCAATTTTGGAAGATTGATGGAGAATTCATCAGTATGAGGCAGTATCAGAGAAAGTACAAAGGTGCTTGTTTGAAAACATAGTAAGCAGGCAAAGGACAGTGACCCTGGCTAGATACAAGTGAAATGTGATGAGAAGAAAATAGATATATTGAGGACTAATGGAAAAGCCCTTAGAAGGGAAGATACACAATTGCTTTTGGAAGAGAAAACTTGGGAAAACAATGAAGGGATATGACCAAAGCAACAAGATTAGAAAACTGTAGGTTTAATGAGTCAAAACTTGTCAAGCTAGTCAAATAAAGCTGAAATGACAATGTTACAATCAAATTTTCACACCATGTAAAACACGTCTATCACTTCAGGAGCCATTCATAATACATCAGAAGACTTCACAGTATCTGAATAGTCTTTCTTAAGATTGGCTTCTCTCCTTTTACAGAGAAGAAAAATATTCTGATACAAAGACGGGGAGTTCCACCATGCTCAGATATGAGGTGACATAGGTCAATTGCCAGTGTAAACTGGCTGGTAGCTTCAAAGGACCCCTTCTTTGTCTGTTTTGTCCACATGAAGATGTGGAAATAAGAGAAATTGTGGTGGTGCATATCAGATTATTTTAAGATTTAAAAAAAGTCTCTAGACTATCAGAATAATTCTGCTATTCTTTGCACTTAATACTTAGAAATTATTCATTTTTTTCTTTAACTCCCTTTTTTCTAGCTAACCTTACGCTGCATTTTTGCTGCATAGGAGTCTAACTCCATTTAGTTCTATCTAGGGATACACCATTGACCTTGGGTAGTTCATATTTGTTTAAAGTTGCAATCCATGGCAATAATTACAGTGCCATAGAACAGTATGTGTGGTTAAACTTCAACTTATCTGCTTGTTTAGAGTTTGTCCCTAATAACTTGGAAAATACTTTAGGCTATTTCAGCAGGGATATCCAATAAAAGAATTGTATTGCATAAACTAAAGTAGCTTATTTCCAAAGCACTAGTTTGGCAAAGCCTGAAAAAGGTTTTCTCTAAATCAGTTTCAAGCAATGCTGACAGACAAATGCACACACAAAAAAGGTGGTTATTGAAACTACCCAATAGTTCATCATTTTATATAGCAAACAGAACTTCTTGATCCAAGATAACACTAAGCCTGAACTGCTTATCAGAACAATTTCCATTGGGTTAACTTTTCCTACTTTCGTACATAGTATAACTGTCTTCCCTAAACCGTGCCTGTAATTTCAGTAGAATAAATATTATAAGCAGGGATTTATCTTTTGTTTTATGGGTATCCACCATTCTAAATCTACTCTAGCTATTGTGTATAGATGTTCTTGTAATACAAAGAATTACAGGATGTTGCTCAGCACTGCTATCTATCTCCTTTGCTGGACATTACCATTTATGTAGCAGAGTCAGCAGAAGGAAAGATGTGGCCATTCCCATGCAAAGCCTTATGTGAGGATGGGATAAATGTCAGAGGACAGTAGGATTAAAAAGCAACAGTAGAAATTTTGACAGAGGTTCTCTCAAAACCCTTTAAGAGATGCAAAGTTCTGTTACTCTAAATGGAATATTAATTCTGAATTTAATTACTGACAATTTCCATGTCAATTTGTACTTATTTGCCCAGTGCCAGTATATCTTTGATGCATTTTGATGGTTTGCTATTTATAATGCTATTATTAGTGCTCTTTATAATAGTTTATAATCCCCAGTATCAATACAGGCTGGGGGATGAAGGGATTGAGAGCAGCCCTGCCGAGGAGGACTTGGGGGTACTGGTGGATGAAAAGCTGGACATGAGCCAGCAATGTGCACTCGCAGCCCAGAAGGCCAATTGTATCCTGGGCTGCATCAAAAGCAGCGTGGCCAGGGGGTCGAGGGAGGTGATTCTGCCCCTCTACTCTGCTCTGGTGAGCCCCCACCTGGAGCACTGCGTCCAGCTCTGGAGCCCTCAGCATAAGAAAGACACGGACCTGTTGGAGCGGGTCCAGAGGAGGGCCACGAAAGTGATCGGGGGGATGGAACACCTCTCCTATGAAGAAAGGCTGAGAGAGTTGGGGTTGTCCAGCCTAGAGAAGAGAAGGCTCCAGGGAGACCTTATTGCAGCCTGTCAGTACTTAAAGGGGGCTTATAAAAAAGATGGCAGCAAACTTTTTAGCAGGGCCTGTAGCAACAGGACAAGGGGCAACGGTTTTAAACCGAAAGAGAGTAGGTTTAGATTGGACATAAGGAAGAAATGTTTTACGCTGAGGGTGGCGAGACGCTGGCCCAGGTTGCCCAGGGAGGTGGTGGATGCCCCATCCCTGGAAACATTCAAGGTCAGTTTGGACGGGGCTCTGAGCAACCTGATCTAGTTGAAGATGTCCCTGCCCATGGCAGGGGGTTGGACTAGATGACCTTTCAAGGCCCCTTCCAACCCAAACCATTCTACGATTCTATGAATGCTCTGAAATACCTCAACTTTTCTCATCTTTGCTGGCACAGCTGAATTCAGCATCAAAGGAAAAACAGACTCTGATACTGACTACTTGTTAAAAAGCTGCTATAAAACACCACTTTAAGCAAAGCGGGAGACAGAAGACAAAGATTTTGTAAAGTTATGTTAAGAAGGCTGAGGAAAAAAATTGGTTTAGGTTAAAAAAAACAGTTCCGTTCCACTGATCTTTGTGTACCTGCAGATGCACTCCACATTGTTTAATTTTTCATAATGCAAACTTCTTGAAAACAGCTTGAGGGGAAGCTAGAATAGCCAATGAACATGACATATCATAGAATTTATTTTCTTTCAGCAATAATCATGCAGCAAAAATGGAGCCTGATCCCATGGATGCTACATTTCATTAACTATATGAAATAGCATATTACAATTGTATTGTGCATGGATTTAGGAAAAAATTAAATTGAATATTCAATCAAATGTCAGTTGAACTATAGACAGAAACATTTTGTTAAAATTTTGGGAAATTATATGGCTAATTGCATTGTCTAAAGTGACATTATTTGGCTATGCATTTTGCCAACCTTTCCAAATAACTCAGTACAGTACAACCCTAAATCTCATCTATGCATTTTTTTCCACCAGAGGGTGCTGGCCAATTTTTTAAAATATGCGTTACGCAGGGATAATTTAAGGTGCTGTACATACCAGAAACCTGAAACAGGAACTAAAAAAGAAGTTTCCAATCTTTGTTTATGATGATACCCTCAACAGGAGCAGCTGCTGAGTAATTCCATTCTCAGCAGGGCAGTGTTTATATCCAGGATTTCAGAGGGTGTCCTGCTGTAATGCACAAGACCTATTTAGGCAGCAGACATTATCACTTTGCAGTACTTAAAGCATCAGTTTGGAAACTCTGACTTAGAAGCCCATAATTATTAGGAAAAGAAGTAACTAGCTTTCAGATTGTTTTTTTCTGAATCCTTGTAGAAATACCAGTAGCTATATATTTTTTTTTAAAAGAGGACCGTAGCACATGAACTGCTGTGTTAATGTCCTGACATAGTGATATAGGACAGAGCGGAAAACATTTTGCCAGAGAATCGGGTACTCTTGCTCTAGTGGGAGCTGATGGTAGAAGTTTTAGAGGAAAGTGTATGTAGCTGAGCAGTACCAATAGGATAAACTCTAATAAGTGAAGAATAGTCTATGCCTATGAAATGATTGGAGATTCATATGAAATTAATTTTAATTCTTCAGCCATTCTGAGGGGGAGAAAATGTAGGGAAAATACCTTTCCATGTAGTGCATTTGGCTTTGATGTGGATATTGGAGTTGTGAGCATCAGTATTCACAAGCAGATCCTGAATCTATGTTTAAAGTTATTTTTATAGTTTATTCTCAAAATGAATCTGCTTTGGAAAGAAAGCTCATATATGTTTAATTGGGATGTCTGAAGATGTTTGAACTGCTCTGGATTTGATAGTCACTGAAGACCTTCAGTAACTAGGAGACTGGAAAGACAACTTCTAAATGTATTCTGGACAACATGCAGTCCCTCAAAACTTCCGCTGAGTAACCTCACTAGGCTTTTGTTCTCTCATTACATGAAACTTCAGTTCAGCCTGATGGACTGGAAAGCAATCCTGCACGTGGCTACCAATTCACAGAGCAAATGTTTTCCCTATAGTGATGCTCGCAGACTACCTACCCATGGAATATTGCTTTTGGAGAAGCTGCAATTCAGAGAAAGATGCGCCTTCCTTTTGCCACGTAGCTTCAAGTGCTGAAGGTTACTGTACCAATTCTGAAAGAGTTAAAGCATTTAGCGTGTGGCAAATTTAACTGTACATAGTTTGGTGGACACGTTCTCACTTTCAAGTATCTTCAGGAAGCCCACAAAACCCTAAATAGGCTTTGCCTTGGAAGAACACGTTACTGCCACATGACTCCAGCACTACCGCTTTTACGCGAACCCGAACCCAGGCTTGGTTCGGGGCTTTTGAGATGTTCTTTGATATACTGGGAAAGATGAATTGAAGTCCGTACTGCAGCAGGCGGTGAGCGGGTGCAGGACGACTGATTTTCCGTCTCGGGACACTCTTGGCCGCGTCTCCTCGGGGAGCTCTTGAACCTGCCGCTCGGTGGCAGGCTCGAGGACGGGAGGGAGCACAGGCACGTTGCTCTGAGGGGACGACACCGTCCTTCCCGGCAGCCCGGGCGGCGGCCCGCCGGGCCCGTCCCGCTGAGAGGCCGCCCAGGCGCCCTGACTCCGCGGCCCGCCTCGTCCCAGGGAGCCGCTGGCCGCGCCGCGACACCACCCTCGCCGGCCGGGCCGCGCGACGCCTCCGAGCCTGAGGCCGCCCCGAGCCCGGCGGCGGGGGCGGTCAAGGACGGCGCGGCGCACCTGCGGCGGCGGCGGCTCCTGCGCAGCGGCTGCGCGCTCGCACGCTCCCGCCCCGCCCCGCCCCGCGCCGATTGGTGAGCGCTCCCGTGCGCAGCAGCGGTTGGCCGGCGGGCCCGTCAGTCCGGCGCGCCCCGTCCCCTCCCCTCGATCCCCCTCGGCCGGCCTGGGCCTCGTCCTCGGCGGCTGCGGCGGGCGGGGGTCTTGGTCCAGCGGGCGGGCGGCCTGCGGCGCTGAGGGCGACCCCCTGCCCCGGTGTCGGCGGGGTCCCCGGGCCGAGAGGGCTCGTGGGTGGCGCTGGGGGCAGCCGTCCCCGAACAGGTGAGACCTGGACGAGCCCTGCGTGCCTGGCGGGACAGGTGGGACCCGGCCGCCCCCCCGCCCCCCCACCGCTGGCGCGCGCCCCGCCCCGCTGGGCTGCGGGCCCGGCCGCCGGAGCCCCCCGGCCGCCGGAGCCCCCCGCCCGCCTGCCCGCCGCCGTCCCCGCTTCGGGCGCGTGCTGCGGGCGGAGCTCTGCGGCGACAGGCCCGGCCGGGAGCCCACCCTCCAGGGGCGCGCCGCTTGCGGGAAGCCCGCGGCTCCCGGCCGTCCGGAGGGGCGGCGAGCGCGGCGCGAGGCGCAGCCCTTCTCTGGCGGCGGCGCGGCCTCCGGCGCGGCCCGCGGGCAGGTGCGCGGGCGGGGGGGCCGCGGCGCTCCCCCCATCCTCCGCCGCGAGGTCCCTCCTTGCGGGCGCCGTTCCGGGCTCGGGCTCCACCGGGCTCTGGCCGGGGGCAGGCGGCGGGTGCCCGCGCTGCGAGCGCCCGCCTGGCCGCCGCGCGGCCTTTCGGTGGCGGGGCCGGCACGGCAGCCCCTCGGGAGCGGCCTCTTGGCCCGCCGCCTGCGGGCGGTGCGCGGACAGCCGCCTGCCGTCCCGTGTTGGGCCAGACAGCCCCCGCAGGTGCTGTTGCCGTCGCTTCTGCTGTGCGCCGTTTGCCCCCTGCCCCTCCACGCCCGGGGCATTACCAGCCTGCCGTCAGCCCTGCGCACTTCGGGCGCGGGAGCAGCCGCTCTCTGCGCGCGCCGTCCGTGCGCGTATTTTACCGATTGGTTGGATTTCCGAGGCTTGGAGGGTGTGATGAAAGGGGGTAGTTACTTTCTGGGCACGCGGATTCAGAGGGTACTGTGCTTTTCGAGACTCGGTAGACAATGAGAGTGAGTAGTCTTTCTAAGTGTAGAAGACTTTCTAAGTCTTTCTATTGTGTAGGGTAACAGGGAGCAGATGAAAAACTTCTGGGTTTGGCCACATCCTCCACTGCACTTTTGGAATAAATTTGAAAACTGTTTGCGTATCACGTGGATGATACTGTGCAGATGCTGTTAAGGAACCTTGGTTGGCTGAGATCTGTTTTCAAATCACTTCAAGTAATTTTTGGTCTGGCTTCAGCAGGCTTCGATATATCTAAAGTTTTGGCATGTAGTGGTGAAGGAACTGTTGTTGAAAGTCTCAGTTCTAGAACCGTAGCATGCCTTTTGTCTGTAGTCTGTTGTTCTGAACCCAAGGAAACGGAACATATGTAGTCTCTTGTATTATTTATTATTGAAAAACAATTAAATCTGGCTTGGTCCCTCTTATGATGTGGAAAGATATTCCTTGTGTTAAAGACCTTATAGTTGAATGCAGCAATTTGTGCTCTTTATGTCCAACAGATGCTTTTAAAGTCATAATTGTTTTCATGTTGAACATCTATGCTGTGCCTAGTAGTTGTTCTTCATGTGTGAGAAGGACAGGAAGAGTGTGCAGTAAGGACAGAACTATGTGCGCTTGTTTGTTCTTTTTCTGTATGTTGTGGGTCCTGCATGGTGTAGCACCAGTTTGAAGAAAAATGCTAGGAAACTGTTATTTTAACCAAGTAATTTTATTCATTTTTCTGTTTATTTACCTTATTTTAGTAAAGGGGTAACATCTAGAAGTCAAGAAGGTCAGTAGTTATGAGCTTTGCTTTTTTGTTCCATGTAAACTTTATTTCCAGGCTCTTAGCACATTTTGTAATCAAACTTTACATGTGGATATGATAGTATATTTAAAAACATGACTAATGAGCACTTTCGCAAATGAAAGATATTTTAATTTATTTTGTAATATATGTAAATGTAAAATATCTTTAAGCAAATTTATATAGGAAGCACAACTTTTGTCAGACTATGAGACTGTGAAACTTATTCTTTAAAAAAAAGTCTTTAAGTGACCATATTTGCTATTTTTTGTATGCTATTCAGTGTTTTCTGTGACTAACAATGGTGAAATTAAATTGTGTTTATTTTTAGTTTTCCAGTCTCTTTGGTTAAAGTAATATGTTATATTGACAGTCAGCAAAAGCTCATCTTTCTCAACTGCCAAAACCTACATTTTTTTAATTAAACTTCAATTTTCAACAACACTTCTCTAAAACTCTTATTCTGCAAATTTTTGCTCCCATTTTTCATCATACTTGTGGTATTAGCCCATATGGAATGGGCGGGGGGGATTCAACAGAGAGATCGTCCCATTTAAAAATCATACGTTCCATTCCTATGACACCTGAGAAGCGTAACACTCTTCATCAGCAGCTCAAACTGACTTAGTTTCAAAATAGAGGTGTTTAGAAGCAAAAATGAATATATAAAAATGGGAGTAGGGGAACTAGGTAAAAATTTTGTAAATTGGAATTTTTGAAGTACTGTAGATGAAAAAGTAACCAAAGATTTTGGAGCCAGTTGTACTTACTAGAGCTCAGGACAGCGAGAAGAATTGGTACCTATTCTGGAGGAAGCCTAGTGATATGTTTGTCTATTGCTAGGCAAATTTGGGAAAACCATTAATGTCTGTATAATTTTTTTTTTCCTTCTGGTAAAAAACAGGATGTTCTATCAGATAAGAACTATGAAATATTTTCCGGTTAATAAATGTCAGGCAGTATCTCCTGAGGATAAACAATTTAAAAGTCTGAGAACCAGATTTCTTCTTAAATTGCTACATACAAGTTGAGATCTCTGGTCTGCCAGTCTGATTTTGAAGACCGAGAGTTCTAGTGTTGAGCTAATGAAAGGCAAGCACTCCATGAAGCTTGTTCCTTAATGTTGCCTTGGTTAGCCATATAAAACAAAATAATAGGGGAAAATAGGATGGGCTTTACTTAATAATATGTTGAAGAACAGAAATATTGAGGTAGTTGGGCAACATGGTTCTGTGAGAAATTTGTCTTGCTAACCAAACCTAACTTTGTTCTTGTATGCAATGATATGTTGAATTGACCCAGGTAAGTAGGTAAAAGCTATGAATATGTTTACTTAATCAAGCACTCTAATACTGTGTGATACTCAAGTTTAAAATATAACAGCATATTATCCTTTTAGTAACAAACGCAATAAACAGATGGTTTACTGTCGATCCGATATATCAGTACTAGCTGCTTATGAAAGAACCATTTTATAATAAGAATACATCTACAGGGAATTGCGCTAGGTCTGGCAGTGCATAGCTTCGTCAGTGATCTGGCAATAAATTTGTGAATGCCATGGTTAACATTTGTAAATTACATAACTTGTTAAAAACGTGAACAGTTAAGACAGTCGATCTGCCCAGGGTGAAGTAGACCACTGGGCATGCTATGCATTTCAGTAATTTGTGTTAAGGTCAAACAAATTTTTATATTGAAGAAGAGGAACTTTAGACTTCATTCAAAGTACAAGGGAACGTGTTTTGACAGACATTCTGCAGGTGAGGCAGGCAGTCAAAACAGGTAAGCAATGCAACAAGAACTCTCAGCATTGTTACAGGAAAAAAGGATTAATTCTAACTCTAAATAGGTAGACAAGGAAGTTATGAGCAGAATTAGGAAGAAGATTTTAAGTTCTAAAGCGTTTGGTGAAAATGGTACTGGATTATAAGGCACGATTTTGATACCCTCATTTTAAAATGGAAGGTAAAAGTTCTTAGTGCCCTAAAATTAGCAGTAAAAATGTTTTAAGAATTTGTGATGAGAGACTTAAAGAGCAAGATCAGCCTAATTGATTAAGTGCAGGATCAAGGAGTGTCTTGAACACAAAAGAGAAATGTTTGCTGTGGTCAGCCTCTTCAAGATAGGCAAGAGAGGTATCTATGAGAACATCAAAATGATCAGAAAAGTGTTAGTGGTAGGGATTTATATGAGAAGACCAAAGAACAGGTATACAGCGGGTGTATATCTTGAACAGTGTGTGGTGTTCTTCTATCCCCATCCTTAAAAGGGTGTGAGAAAATTGGAGAAGCTACAGGGAGGGGCAGTGGGGCTGAAGTGAAGGATGTGGTTGACTTACAAAGAGTGAACTGTAATCTGACTAGGAGCCCTCAGCCTACAAGAGATGTCCGAGAGAGGGTATGGTATCTTTCTAACATCATGAATTGCAAAGGTGAACAGGAAAGATTGGTTTTTTACTTGGCATCTTTAATGCAAGAACCAGAGGGCATAAAATCAGGCTAAGAAAAGCTAGCTTCAGGAGCAGACATTTTTCACAAAAACCCTAATTTTCTCACAAGCTGCAGAACTCTCGTTAGAGGATGTTGTAGATGCTCCAAGATTTGCAAAAAAACTTTGTATATTTGCAAAGCAACTGGGTAAATTTGTAAGAGGGAAGTCTAGACGGAATATTAGGTGCAAAGATTTTTATCTGTGACTTAGGAAGTCCCTGAACTGCAAATCATGGTAGACTAGAAAAAATATTTTGAGGAAGTAGTGCTTCATCATTTCCTCCATCTTCTGTTTTTGGGTACATTCTACCTGTGAAGCAGTATGCAGTTTGGAAGCTGTGCTGCACAGATGATTAGGTTCTCCTGGTACAGCTGCTGTTACATTCAGAGTATAAACAAATGAAACTGAAGCAGAAACACTTTAAATAAGAAATTAGGATGCAGTTCTGGAGCAAGAAAACGGGAAACTTCAGTTGTCTTTCAGGAAAAACAGCCTGTGTTCATTTTGAGATAAATTTTTGAGGCCAACACACAAACAACTGGGTGAAATGTAAAGACACGTCACTAAAAACTGAAGATCAGACTAAGTGATTAAAATCTCTTGCAGCTTAAATTGCTGTGAGTAGAAGTTTAGACATAATAGTGATGCAACATAGAATCATAGAATATCCTAAGTTGGAAGGGACCCACGAGGATCATTGAGTCCAACTCCTGACTCTACACAGGGCAACCTAAAAGTTAAACCATGTATCTAAGTGGTGTCCACATGCTTCTTGAACAACTATGCAAAACTTAATCTAGGGTGGGATATGGAACGGTATGCTTAGGTATTCACAGACTCTAGCTTGGACTGAAATGATGTAGAGGAAAACACGCAGCTTTTAGAATAAGGAATTACTCTAGTCATAGAATAATGTAAGTTGTGAGGAATCTCCAAAGATAATCTAGTCCAAATCCCTGCTCAAAGCAGGGCCAGTTTAGAGCAGGTTGCTCAGTGTCTTCCTGAGTTCTGAATTTTGAGATTCCATAACCTCTCTGGGCAACTTGTTCCAATGCCTAAGCATTTCCATTGTGAGTATTTTTTTCCTGATGTATGATTGGGATTTACCTTCCTGTGACTTGTCTCTTTTGCCTCTTTTTTTTGCATTGCTTGCCTTGGAGAAAAGTCTGGTTCCATCTTCTCTGTAATTTCCCATTAGGCAGTTAAAGCCAGCAACAAGATCAGTCGTTAGCGTAGTCATTTTAAGACTAACAGATCTAGTTCTCTCAGCCTCTCCTCTTGCATCTGAGCTCTTTCTTATTTTTTGTCAATGAAAGCCTAACTCTGTTGGCCTTTGTCATGTATATTCTGCTTCCTGAGCAATATGCTAGATACAGTCTTCAGCCAGATTTGTTTTCTGAAACTACATTAGGATGGCTTTCAAGAAAATTCTCTTATTTCAACAGACTAATGCATGGTTTAATATTACTTTAATATCTTTACATTTATCTTATAAATGCCATCTTCAAGTGATAGAAAATGAATAGCTGAAAGGTTTAGGGGTTTTTTTAATACCAATTAGTGTTTTCAGATTTTAAATGTTGAATAAAAAAATTCTGCAACTGGTTTGTGAACGTAGACTTCACTTTCGTGTTTTAGCAAAGCATAGCTGATCCTTTACGAAAGGAAAGAAGACTGCTTAAATAACACAGTTAAATTATGCTGCTTTCAATGATTTTCTTTTATGACTACATCTGTTGATTTCATAAGCAGTCAGAAATAGATATTCAGAAGTATGACATCTTTTAAGTAAGTACAAGTATTTTTAACTAAGAAAGTAAATAGTTCAAGTATTTAAAAAAAAAAGTGTGGATTTTCTCATGTTTGGATCTGAAAGCAATTTCCTATTTTGCAGAAATTTCTCCAAAATAAACATTTAGATACTCTCTTATGGAACATGTTGCACCAAAGAAATTGAGGAAGATGGAAAGTTAATGGAATCTTTAATAGTTCCTTTAGCAAGTAATATGAAACGTAAGGATTTTGCACTATTTTACAGTTACCCAAGACAAGGTGTGGGATTATCTAATTTTTATAGTTCTTTTTCTGATTCCTGTCATTCCTTTGTATACATAGTCCTAGATATTTTCCTTGGCTCAAAGCTTTTCATCAACTATAGTGGATAACTGGATTACTGTAAAAAAATATTTTTACTGGGTTTGTTGTGTGAAACACATGCTTCAACTTGAATGAATGTTAGTCTCATTAAAAGTTGTTCAGTTAATTTGTGGCGAGGTGCAGAGGTCTTCTTTAATGCAGGATTCCAAATATTAATGAATTTTTTTCCAACAGAGGCTGTTTTCTTCCCTGTTTGTTAATGTTTTCATGGACTTCTGTTTGCTGACACCAGATGGCATGTGTATCTATTCCTGATAAATTCTTTCTATCTGCCTGATTGATATCTGTCTTCAATACCAAATGACCTTGGACTATTAACAGCATGGGGGAGGTGGAGAAACAGGAAGAATTAATGCTGCCTAATTGAAAAGTTCAGATACGCTGGAGACTGCCAGCACGGAGTTTGCGAAGGCAATTTTTTCAGATGTATCAAAATTTTACTTGGAAAGTTAGTTTTCAAAGCCATTCAGAGTGAAAGAAGTAGACAGAATAGAGTGCACTCAGACACACACACAAAACAAAAACTTAATTGCCAGGGAACAAATCTGATTGACAAAGCTGAGATGGAATGTGAACATACATTATGTCTGTAATTTTGGTTGAAATACTTAAGTGGATGCTAACTCATTCGTAACTTGTTATTTTGATTCTTTTATGAACTAGGATCATTTTTGCTCATGCAGGGAGTGCCTGCTGTATGTATGCTCGCAGTTTGGATGAGTTTTGAGTGTATGAAGAGAATACTCCTTTTCCAGCAAAAGGTAGCTTTCTTTGATGCCAGTAGGAATTACATGTATTTAAAGACTAGAAGATATACATTTTTGTAAGTGGAGGTTCCTTAACAGTAGAAGAAGAATAGAGACTGTAGTGGAGGCACAATACACTATGTGATCTGCAGTGGTTTTTAACTTTATCAAAGCAACATGGGCTTTAATGGGATTTTTGTGTCAGTTTCCACATGGAAGTATCTATCTTTGAGATTATTTTCTTCTCACTTGATGTAAAATTTTCTTAAAAATTAAGTATAAGGCAAAAGAGGAGAAAAGGGAAGGGCCATGTCTAAATATCACCAAAGCGAGTTACCCAAACAGTATTTTCTCAGGTTTGTTGCTGATCATGTTTGGTGGAAGAGCTGTGGCTTAATTTGCTAATACAGAGAATGAAGAATGATTGTATTTGGGTTTGTGCCCATTCTGCTTTGTTTAGTTAAGTCTTGAGGAAAACGAAGTGAGAATGAGTAGCATTTACCATTCATAAAGCACCTCGAAAGAAGTGATTAAAACCAATAGGCAAACCTGTATCAGCTTGGACGTTGTGTTGATTGACAGAGTGAGGAAGAGTTACAGGTACATATTTGAAGAAAATTTAGTTATGAAATTCCTAATACGTTGCTTATCCCTTTGTGATATATTCTTTAGTTCTTTTGAGTTTTGGAATTTGTCACATACCAATGAAACTGGAAAGGGGAACTAGCCATCAAAGCTGGAAGGGAGAGCTAAGAATAAAAATACCAGAGTGCATGTTTCAGGTAAGGAAGGCACAGTTTGAGAAGAAGTGAGTTATATAATAAATGTCACCATAATCCTGCTTCCTGTTAATTTCCAGGAATGTCATGCTTTTAAGCAAGAGATAAACCTGCTGCATAGCCAGAGCTAGACCCAACAACGGACTGATGGAGGTGTGCAGCAAAATGGGTTGAGTGAGTGCAGAACTACCTTATTCCACTGTAAGTATGCAACTGTAATTAAAGTAGCAGGTATTTTCCTATTTTCACTTACGTTTGATACCAGAGATTATAGAAGTGTTTGTCAGTTCTCTTCTGTTTAGAGAACCTAGAGTCGTGATAGTATTATACTGTAATACAGCAGATACATATTTCTTTTCCTGTGACTGTTATTGAGATTCCCCTAAAGTATAACTCTCGTAAACATCTATTTTGTCCTTCTAACCTATGCAAGTCAGCAGACTTGCTTGAAGGGTAATGGCTTTTGAGCGAGGACTTCTGCTGGAGAGAGAGCTGCAGCTCTGTCTTGATGTGGATCAAGATGGTATTGGGTTCTTAACTTGTGTTTTTTATTTGTTCTTTGTTAAGGACAAGTATTGCTTTTGTAGTTACTGTTGCTAACCTAGAAATGTTTTTCACTTTGTTCCCTTCGACAGTATGCAGCAGTGCTTTCTCCCTTTTTTCCTCATTTTATATAGTAATCTTTCGGTTTCTTAGAATTTGCTAAGATGGAGTTTGTGTTCATGTTTCATTTACGTGAAGTAATTGCCAGTTAATGTAGGGTAGCTATGTTTACATGGTTATAAAAGTTGATTTTTTTTTTTCCCCAGGTGCCAACAGGCAGCCTCCATGAGCTTCTTTTGTAAGGGTGACTCCTGCAGAATATCAACTGCATGTAGTCTAGATTAAGATAAAGTAATGTAATGTATCGCAGCAAAACTCCCCAACTGCATTATGGGAAAGAAGTGGCCACTGAAATAGCAATCTAGTGTTCTTTCACTGTTCCAGGAAAGTAAGGCTGGCAGTTTAAGGGCATTAGTTCTAAAAAGTGTCAGTGGGAGACTAGACTGGAGAATCTGGTCTGACAGCCTGTTTGAATTGATGTGTGTATTACTGTCAAGATGTCTTCACACAATCATCTGTTGGAATGAGGATTGTTTCCAGACCGATTAATTTTAAACCAGTCTTCTGAGATGCATGGGGTAGATCTCTGTGCTAGGTTTACTGTCAAAGTCTAGAGGAAGCCTGAGACAATTGAAACTGGTAGTCTGATGCTCTTGAGAAGTGTCTTAGGTAACTGAATAATCAGCTCTGGAACCTGTACACATAAAGCATTCAGATTCTTGCACGCATTACTTTAAAATTTTGGAATGCGCATTTCTATGTTATATCTACATCGGATTAGTTTTCAGTTTAGCACATTGGTAGCTGATGCCTTCATCTTGCTTTCAAACTTCACAGTACGACTATCAAGGCGTTAAAGGATTTCTTTATCCAAAAGCTTAAGATACAATACTTTCTTTTCACCTCAGCAGGGTCCAAGACATGACTCAGTTGTGCCTATATTCCCTCCCTCCTATAAACACACATCTTCATAGCTCTGGAGAGAGAGCCTTTTTTTCCTCCCATATCTGCTACTGCCCTGAAAAGCTGCTAGTACTACGTAACTGCTAGTGCACCTGAAATCCAATTTGGAGAGAATGGAGCTTTTCTGAAATTGATGCATATTCTCTGGACAGTGTATGTGTGTGTATATATATATATGTGGCTTGTAAATGGCCAGCCATATTGCATTCAGTGAACTATAGGGATTCTATCATATGGAATACACATGTTCTGCTAAAGTAGATTCTCTGTCATCTAGGAGTATTTGGAAATTAATTAAGAAAATGAAGCAGATTGAATTATTGGTCAAGAGCGTTGGGAAATTATTTAGCTACCTAGATTACCAGCTCTAGTATGTATACTGTTTAAAGCATTCACTGCTGAGTTTACTATATTGGATGTGGTGATTTTCACTTCTTCATAGTTACTTCCATTAACAGTGCTGTTCTTTCACACTTTTCTCATCTTTTTTTTTGTTTTTAAAGGATAGAGTCTTATAATTCTGGGCTGTGTATTGCTTATTCTTCATCTCTGAACCATTCCCACAGCATGCAGTTATTTACACGACAAAAGAATTATTTAATCTTTGTATTTAATATCTGTTGCAGACTTCATGTCAGGCTGGCTTTGGACTATTCTTATTTTCATTTTCTGTTCTAATTTCTACTATGTATGTTTGTGGGTTATTTTCACTAGTCAGGGTCCTCTCCTCCCCCCATTTCCTTGTCAACTTTTTACTCCTAGTAGCATTTTTGAGATGATTATTTATCTCAGTGAATCACTGACTTGTTTGTTTCTGTTTGGATTGAAAATTCCAGATAGCTTATGTAAAAATTCTAAACCTCTAGTACATGTGAACTTTGGTGTTCAGTCCATCCAACCTCCCTGACACTTTCCTGCTGAGGTTAATTTCCTTTTCTTACTTTCTGGCCATCCCATCATTAGACGACAACTTGTTATATAGCAGAGGCAGACAGATTAATCTTTTTTTCTTCATTGGTATGCCCTCACTTTCTCTGCTCTTTTTACGTGGTCATATTCTCACATAAGTAATTTTCTTCCTGATTTTTCTGCCCTTCAGGATATGTTTTTGGCAGGTTTCTACAAACCTTGAGTTTTCTATATAAATTCTTATCCCTTCTCATGTGTGTTTCTTAATCCCCATCTGTACATATCCCAGGCTCATTTTCCTGACTTCAGATGCTCTCATGCATAAGAAAGTACATGTACAAATAACTTTTGTCACACACCTAATTGGGTAAGTGTTTTGCAGTTTCTGTTGTGTAGTTCTGGTTTTCCTTCCTCGTTCTGTCATCTGTCTCTTCAATAGGTAGTTCCTTCCTAGGTCCTAGGATTTAAAGACAAATACAGGAACGTTCAACTCATTCCTGTAAACTTGCAGACAAGGAGCACAATCATCCATCCTTTGTTTGCTAGACTTTAGTGTCTCTGTCAGCTTTTTTTTGGTACAGACTCTGTCTGTTACACCTTCTTGGAAGCAGAACCCACTCTTGCAGTGACTGTAAGCCCTGTAACCAGTAATGATCTCTGAGCTGCTCCTGTATGCATGTCTTTTTCCTAAGTTCTCTGTTGCAGGAGCCTCAGATTTACAGTTGGCTTCTGGAACATGTTAACTCAAATAAGTAGACATTTACACTGTGTAAAGTTTTTATTGTGCATAAATACTCTCATAATGATAAACATCTCTGTGCCTCAGTTTCTACTTGGTTTACATTTACATTCGGACTTCTAACAGTTAAATTCTCTCAGTCATCTAATCTTTTTCTTGTGCAGCAAGTGTACTGATTCTGCTTACTCACTCTTGCCCCCCCCCCCCCCCCCCAAGAGAGTGAGTGTTTCTCTAATTGAACTGTAGTCCCCTTTGTCAAGGATATTCAGAATAGGCCTCATCAAGTACTCAAAAGTCGATCACCCAGCAATTTTCTAGGTACCAACCAAAAGGATTCAGACCCGAAGAACTGGTTGGTTCTGGATAGCAACCATTATTTTGTTTGCCTAAATGAATAGTTATCAAAGCTTTTGCTTCAGTTTCCCAATTTACTGCTCCCTGTTATTCCTAAGAAATAAAGCTGCAGTATTTTTTCAGAACTCAGAAGTGCTTGTGTAACACTGTAATCCTCTTCTGTTCTCTTATATTCTTGTAGTCTATAAGTCTATCCGTTTCTTGTTTTATGCTATTCACCCATGTCCTGATAGCTCTGTATAACTTCCTGTTTTGTTTGTTGTTGTACTATGCCTCACACAAAGACTCTTGTTCCTTGGTCAGTGGTGAAGGGTCCTAGGACTATTGTAAATCGACCTCTGCCACCACAGCGCTCAGCATTAGTTCAATGAAAAAATGGGAAGGGGAGGAAAATGGAATTTGTTTCATCCATTTGTCTTCAATTAAGGCACTCTTCACTTTCATCTTGCTTTTTTTTCTCTCCTTACTGGTTATTTGTTGGCTGCTGTGATACTGTGGAAAAGCATGCTGGACTGCACCAGGAAGAGCATGGCTAGCAGGTTGTAGGATGTGATCAGTCCTCTTTACTCAGTACTGGTGAGGCCATATCTGGAGTGCTGTGTCCAGTTCTGGGCTCCCTAGTTCAAGAAAGTTGTGGACTTACTGGAACGAGTCTAACAAAGACCCACAAAGATGATTAAGGAACTGGAGCATCTTTCGTATGAGGAGAGGCTGAGAGAGCTGAGACTGTATAGCCTGAAAGAGAGAAGGCTCAGGGGAGATGTCACCAATGTATAGAAGTACCCGATGAGAGGATGTAAAGGGGATGGAGCCAGAACCTTTTCAGTGGCACCCAGTGAATGGAAGAGGCAATGGGCACAAATTAAAATAGAATAGAGTACATGGAAAACACATAGAATTCCACCTAAACACAAGAAAACACTTACTGTGAGAATGATCAAGCACTGGAACAGGTTGCGCAGAGAAGTTGCATCATCCATGGAGATAATCAAAACCCAACTGGACATGGTCCTGGGCAACCTGCCCTGCTTGAGCAGAGGCATTGGACTATATAATCTCAAGAGGGCCCTTCCAGCCTCAGTGATTCTGTGAAAAGATAGTTATTAAGATTGTGGGTATTACAGAGTCTGAAAAAGACAGCAGGCTTTCTAAACTAACTTTATGTGGGTGAAGCAGTGAAGGAACATGGCAATACTCGTGGTGAATAACTCTTCATGCTGAAGAGGGAATATTTATCACGATTCTACATGAACATCTTTATCATTGGAGTGTAGGTTAAATCACGGGCAAGGTAGTAATGGTAATCACTGCCTCCTACACTTTGCAAATCTCTTCCAAATATTTGCTTTTTCAACCAAAATGTTTTGGCAAAATTAATACAAGTATGAAAGTAGTTTGGAATGATGGAAAATGTGAGAGATAAATTATTGTCTAGCGCTGAGTAAATTCTGTTCTTTAGGACTTAGGACAGTACAGTGCAATCTAGCATTGTCTTCTGAATGACTTCACATAAACCAAATTGTGACACTTTTGCTGTATTTGTTTCCATTTTTTTTCTAAGGGGTGCTGTAAAATAGGTTCTCAGAGTAATTGTGTAAAAAAACTAAAACCTAGAAAGCACTTTCTTCCATTTTCATGTCTTAATCTATCAAAGATGGGTACATATTATTTTCTGAGTTATGATTACATATTAAAACAAAAGATTTAAGACATTTTGAAAACAGGCATGTAATAAGTTAAGGGTCACTGCCACCTAGTGGAACGTTGAAAACTTTTAAGTGTTCTAAAACTTGATTAAGTAAGATTTGGAGAGGAGAGTCCACAGGTTTTTATGGTTGACGCAGAATGAGAGATTCCAAGTGGCAGCAAAGGATATTAGATTTCTTTTTTTGGAGTAGCTTATAGTCATTATTCTTCATTTAAGAAATGCAACTCTCTTTTCCCCCCCCCCCCCCCTTCCTTATTTATAGTAGGACATGTGAGATCCTCCTGCTGACTTCTAACATTTGAATACAAACCCAGTGTATTATTAATGGAACACTCGGAAGCCACAATGGCTGTTATGCTTTTGTGGCAAATATTGCAAATACTAGTCCTTACTAGTTCCTCTCTGTAATACATTGTTTATATACTATTATATATTTAGTTTTAATATATATATAAAAGTTTATATATATATAAAAAAATATATAACATATTTATATACTATTTCAAAATATGTTAATGATGTTTAGTGTGACAGGCAGGGTGTCTTCTAATCTTGAGGCTGGGACTAAATATGAAACTTCAACTGGGTTTGCTGAGAAATTTAAATCAGAATGCAATGTTTGACTAGAAATTACTACTTTAGTTGAGAGGCATTTTTGCCAGTTTCACAATGAAAATGGAAAGCTTGGTTTGCAGAAGCAGAAAATACATTCCAGATGCTGATAACTTACCATGATGCAGCTTTTATCTAGCTTGGGGAGGAGTATCTGCAATACTGTGATATGGGAGTGTCACATCAGTCAAGCTAAAGGAGAGCTTAAGTCACCTTGCCATTTCCCAGCAAATCCATGTTTGTATGACAAATTAACAAACTGTTTACTGGTTCCCACTTTTCTTACGGATGTTTACTACAGAGTCTGGGCTTTGCAGTGACGATTTCGTTTTGTCCATGCTGGTGGAACTTGCCAAGTGTAGTTGCATACTATTCTTAGTAGTTTCTGTTGCTCAAGACAGTGATTTTCAGTATTAAAGCTTTTGTTGATATGATATCTAGATCATGAAAACAAGAGAGGACTCTGGCGATAATCACTGGTGTCTTCTATACTGTATGTCATAAAATTTCCTCGAATTCTCACTCAGTCTTGTTGTAGGGGGTTATTTTGCATTTTTATCTAAAAAACTTCAACCTTGATGTAAAGATTTCCAGACATGGATAAAATTCCACAGTCTATGCAAAGTTCTTCAAACAGTTTCTAATTATTAGAAATCTGCACTGTATTTCTTGTCTTAATTTGTTTAGGTATGCAGCCTGAGATCCTTCGTAGTAGAATGTCACTTTATGATGGTTTTTTTGCTTATATAAGTAGTGTTGATCATATCATAGAATCATAGAATAGTTTGGGTTGGAAGGGACCTCTAAAGGTGGTCATATCATTACTTTACTTTTTGACGCATTAATGATGGTAGAGATAGCAGGATGGAGAGAGGAGAACACTTAATAGTTAACTTGTAAATATAATAAACAGTCATTAGAGTAAACTCAATTATCAGTGGATATAGTAAAGATATGGGGCATAATCAGGGTAAAAATAGCATCGCACATTCAAACCTGCATTGTCAGCCTCCTGCTCTTCCTGTGAGATTTTTAATAATTTTGAAATAAATTTTGACAGTTTAGGAGCATTATGAAGAGCCTTTTCGTTATGAGATTACACGTACAGCTCTTAAACTATAAGACGGGGACTTTGCATTCATTATAATTTTGAAAAATAATAAGACCTTATTTTTATTCAACTTGTAGAATGTCAGCTTACCTTTTTGGTGTAGCATTTGCCACAGATTTCTTTGCATCCAGGTTGCCCTATGACAGTAAGTTATTTTGAAAATCCAGGACTGGGACTGTTGTAGGGCAACATAGCTATGACAAAGGAATCTGTGGCAGTCTAGTCTAACATGTGACTAGTCAAGTAGAGCGTATCATAAGAGCATGACCTGAGCTTCAGATGTTGTTTTTAACCTACTGTTAGGTATAATTCAAATCAATTGTGTATTCATAAAATGCAAAGAGTTTGGGACCTGGATTCTGAAGCTGTTTCTTAAACTTATCACAGCAGCTGCTTCTCTCCTCATGATAGAACTCACTTGAGCGTACATGCACTAGAGGGGTGGAAGTAGGAGAGTTGAGACAATTTTAGTAAGAGAAATCAACTTTGAATCTGCTTTTTCATGAGTTAGATTTGATTCATTGGCAGCTATTGGGAGGTGCTGCAAGAATCAGTTTTTCAGCCTGTTTGCTCAGGAACGATGCATGTTATTGAATATTTATTTACTTCAGTGATTGCAGTTTTTGGTCAACTAAATCAGTGGGGTTAACACATTCCACAGACCCTTAATAATGTTTATAGTGGTTTTGGTTAAAATCCTATTTCAATCTATTGAAGATTGACAGGTCTAGTGATCCTGAATCTGGGACACACTTACTTTGCTAGTTCTGCTCAACTTCTGTATTTGTGTTGGTAGCATAATAGTAACAGATACAAGTTGCTGCACTAAACTTTGGCATGCTGTTTCCTTTCAAAAGGTGTATCATCATTGGGTCTTGTCACAGCCCAATATGGGGATTTATGTACTAAATTATAAACATTATTTCCATTACATTTTCATTATTATTCATTAACTATAGTAAGAAGTTTCTCAGAAAAGAATGTGCATGAAACTACTAAGTTGTTCATGGCATATTTTATCTATAGGTGGTACTGTTGCCTAAAACATAATTAAATATATTAGGGACTTTGCGGTGAAACGGATACTGAAAATACACAAGACAGTTTTTGCTTAGGAGGATCTTTAGTCATATAAATGTAATGGCTTTTTAATTTTCTATAGCCTAATTGCTTTTTTCTTATTAAACTGTTAGCAGGCAATTATTATTTAAATCCAGGCTTTTGAATACTTGAACTTTTCATGTTGTACAAAATGGCCACCGAGGTCTAATGTTGAATCATTTCAAAAGAACTTTTGAAATGAAAAGAGCTTCTTCATATAAAGCATTGTGACTATTTAGACAACTCAACTGTCCAGTCTCATATGTGCGTTTGTGCGTGCATTGTATGTCATGAAAGGGCTCAGAATGGCATGCAAAAGATTGCTATTTTCTGAAGGAATTGGGGTTCATGTGGATCATTTCTGCCTTTACTATAGGAGATGTGGTCCTTTTCCTCTCCACTTTGCAGGAATCATGTATGAGGGGATGAGAAATGGGGTTTGAGAGGTGATACTTGACTGGACAGGGGCACTCAGGAAAGTGAAGATATGATGTGGTGTTTGAATGTACTAAACTTTTGGGAGGGATGCCATCAGTCAGGAATAAAATGGTTTTACACCAGTGTTACTCAATGGTTCTGAGGTTTGTGCATTAACTTTTTTCTAGGTTAGCAAGTATCCACATGGCACTCAGCAGCTGCTTCTTAGAAAGTTTTAAAGAAATTCTCTTCTAGAAATCCTTCCAGACTGGCTTGCTCTGTCACTGCAATGACAAAACAGCTGTAAATTGCTCAGACTCAGAAGGATTTTGAAAATTTACTTTTTTTCTGTTTTTAATATTAAAATGATGATACTAAACAAAATAAACTTGGCAGGGGGAAAAAAGGTATTTAAACATCTAGATACGGAGAACAAGCAACACATGTTTTTAGATACCTTGAGCTAATTGCCTTTTTCTCTTTATTTAGCAATAACACAAAGATGGGACTTTTTTCCTCCCTCTTAGGAGCCTCTGGGCTGAAGCTGGATGTGATGTAGATGGTGATACAAGTTTTTCACATCGGTGGCTGAATGCAAGCACAGGGGCACAAGTACAACCACATTGTTTCATCCTGTTTTCGTAATACAGTCCCATTTTCCTCTTCCAGTATGTTAACTGTGCTAACATATTCTTGTTTGTACTCTACGCCCACAGCATCTGAATGTGACTTTGTTCGTGGTTCATCAAGGAAAGAAACATTGTAATGGTGAACATCTGGAAGAACAGTTTTGGAATGAAGAAAGGAAAATGACTGCAATGATGAAAAACAGTTCAGAATTGAATATGGAGCTCTATATGGTCTATTGTAAATGTGTCCTTAGGTTGTGGCAATTGTCAATGAAGTGGAATAGTATATTGTTAATCTTGCTGGAGGTAGAAAGCAAGATTCTTTCAGTATTCTTCATTCCCTTATCTTGGCCGATGGCAGCTAACCATTCTGATGTTTGATACCAAATTCTGGAAGGCATGTCCTCTGAGGAATGGCTGAGGACTCTGTGTTTGTCTAGCTTGGAGAAAAGGAGGCTGAGGGGCGACCTCATTGCTCTCTACAGCTTCCTGAGGAGAGGATGTGGAGACGGAGGTGCTGATCTCTTTTTCCCTAGTATCCAGGGATGGGATGTGTGGGAATGGTTCCAACGTTGAGTCAAGGGAGGTTCAGACTAGATATTAGGAAACATTTCTTTACCGAGAGGGTGGTCAAACACTGGAACAGACTTCCTAGAGAGGTGGTCGATGCCCCAAGCCTGTCAGTGTTTGAGGCATTTGGATAATGCCCTTAATACCATGCTTTAACTTTTGGTCATCCATGAAGTGGTCAGGTAGTTGGACTAGATGATGATTGTAGGTCCCTTCCAACTGGAACTATTCTATACTAAATTTATTTTAAAAAACAAAACAAAACCCCAACAAACCCAACTGGTAACTTCTGTTGGTTCCAACCAAGTTTATCAGTGCCCAAACAGGGCCCTAGTGCACTTTAATTGTCTTTACTAAACCAGTTGTGCAGCTGATTTAAGCTTAAGAAAGGAGTTATCTTTTGGTAGAATACCGAAATACATTTTCCTAAAAGCATGCTGCAGCTGTTAGCTCATGACATAGGAAACCCATATGAACTAATGAAAGTAGTAAGTAAATGGGGTTTGAAATCAGCTAAGGCAGTTAACTTTTGGACCCCAGAATGGCCGTACCAGGTCTGATCAAAAGCTTGTCTAGCTCAATATTTTTTCCTCCGACAAGAAAATCAATAAGAATAATGGTCATCAGTGGTTGCTTACATGGTTATTCTCATATTTGCTGAGAGCAGTGTGAATAGTGAGTAACTTCCCCAGATTGCTCTGCTAGCATTCAGAAATCAGGGCACAGGGACTTCCTTGGCCAGAGGTGGTATCTGTGCTTGAGTCTTTCAGTGACTTTCTTGTGAGTTGGATAACTAGTAATGAGAATGAACTTATGGTCATTGTAACTGGATTACATGTATATTAGTAACAGAAATGTAAAATTTGCATTTCTGCTTTCAGAGAACGTCACTTCTGTGCCATAGATGACAAAATTTAACAAATGCTGGTAAAATAATGGCTATAGGGGTTATTTTTGTGCTTGGTTTTGATGGTGGTGTTTTTTTGTTTGTTTTTTCCAGTTTAGTTGTTCTTGCACTGTCTTCACTTTTGCTTCAGAGAGAACTACATATCTAAATGGGTTTGTTAAGTTGGCAAAGAAGAACAGACAGCCTCTGGTGGTATGTATGTTTGCATCCTGATTTATCCACTTTGCTTCTGGCAATCTATGAATGAAATCTACTGCGATGTACCTGTGAACCTTCCGTACAAACAGATAAGGTGTTTTCTTTGTGGTTTTTTTTTTTAGCACTCTGTGTATAATGCATCATTTTAATGATTAACCTGAGCAAGCTGAAAGAATTTTTAAGAAGCAAAAGCTGTAAAAAGAGATTATACATCATTTTAGTGACTTTTTACCTTTTATTGCCAACTTATTGGACCCCTGATCGTTTTCAGAATTTAAAAAATTTTCTTTTTAATCTTCTTGGAGTGAAATATTGCAAGTATGGGGGAACAGCTTTTATATTAATTATTTTTAATATCTTTCCATATGTAGTCTGACAGCCTTTTGTTACAGTAGGCATAGTAGTAGCTCCAGTGTTACTTAATTTGCAGAGTAATACCTTTTGTGATAGCAGGTGTGGAAATACTTCAAATTGCCAGGTGATTTTATAAGAATAAAAACTCTTTCTTGGATTTGACTTAAAAGGATAATTGCTCCCTATGAGTTTCCTCAAGACAGCAAAACAAATGGGTGTATAGAGAAGTATTTTTTCGTAGGAAATGTGAATCTTGGAGAAACCTATGCACATAGGAAAAAACAGTGCATTTTTAATGCTTGTGTTGTATTTGAAACATTTTGGGGGAGGGGGAATCTATTTTGGTCCTTTTTAGAATGAAAGTATCTAACCTTGCAAGCTTTTTCTATGTACTGAATGTTGAAAGGCAAAAGTATGTTAGTGCTTTTGGTTTCAGATATTAAAGCATTTTTGTCTCTTTGGTTTAGTGAACGTTAAAACTTGGAGTAAAACCGAGCTTGGACAGGATACAAGATCACATATGGGATTTTTCTTTCCCCTTTCAGAGCATATTTGAGCCCCCGCACACTGGAAAGCCTAGTCAGAAAGGCGGAGAAGGAGGAGACAAGAATATTTTTGTGGCCTTGATTTAAATGCCACGTTTTAAAGAAATTACATGATGAAAATTGCTTTCCACTACAGTATCTCTAAGGACTATTAACAGGAGCAACTCCAGACCTAGAAATACTTTGCAGTCTGTTAGTGCTCAAAATATGAGTTAATTTTATCAGGACACAAGATAAAGGAAATTGGTTTTTGACTAATTTAACTGAGGAGATTATTTGAAACACAGTTATTGATTTGTTTCATGCATGCCCATGAGATCGTGGGGAGAGTTGTTGTTTGTCTTGTAGGGATGACAGGTGGGGGAAGACCTCATCGTTTTCAAGGAAGTAAAATAAGAGGTTATTTTTATTTTCAGCTGCTTGCTTTTCCAGCATTTTCATGTCTGTGTGATCAGTGTGTTGTAGGAAAGGGTGAGAATGCAAAGGGGGATGTGGCAGTATCCCTAGTTGCATATTTGAGCAACTGCAGATTTTGCTAAAAGAGTACATGTACAGGAGTCTGTGGCAGTGGTTGCCATGGGGTTCCTCTGTGTGTGCTGTGGGGAATGATGAAATGGCCATGCTGTTTGTTTTCTCGATTTAAAGTGAATCAGAGCTTGAGCTGACTTGGTAATTCTGTAAACAGTTCTTGGTTTTTGTGTGTGCACATGCTTATACACACGCAGAGACATACACGAATAGTTCTGTTCTTAGTATGTATGTGCATGCTGGATCTGAAAAATTTTTGCTAGCTGTCTGCTAGCAGCATGCCTGAAGTGTGTGTAAACTTTCTGCAACATTGCCAGTTCTTCGCACAGTGAAATAGGGCTATATGGTGTCTGTATTTTAACCTGTCCCTAGCAGCCGATTTAGGTTTAATAATTAGAAATAGTCAGGTAGTTTAGTTTTCACCCCATGGGCATAATACTGATTATTTAATTTGGGAGGGAAAGTTCTTCTTTCTTTTGAGACAGGTGTTTGGATTCAGCAGTCTCTTCTGCACGATCCTGCAGGTCTGAACTGTGTTAGGTTTTTTTTATGCCCATCTTAACAAGCTTTCACTTAAGGTTCCGTTTGGATTCTCGGATCTGAATCTTGCAAAGCATCGCTTACCTGACAAAGTGAGAGGCAGATCCTGTACTAAGACCTTCTCTATAAAGAATGTTAGCAATGGATCATGTTGAACACTGTAACTTCAGTAAGGCTTGTAAACATCCACGGCTGTCCCCTTGTTCACTTCATCAGCCATTTCATTGTAGTCCGAAGAATCTGTTAATGTATTCCTATAAGATTGTTTACGATGTAAGGGTAGTCTTAGATTTGAGATTATGTGGACTCTGATTCATGATTCAATGAACGTAAACTTCAAATACATTGCTATGATGTATCAGCTGACAAAATTTTCAGTGATTAAGATAAGAGCATAATGTGTTATGTTGAACGTTTGACTGAAGGACTTTGGCAGGTACTGTGTCATTGTGCTAATTGTTGTTGGACCATTAATGAAAGGGCAGCTTTAACCTGTTAAGCTAGGAGGTAGTTTGGATGCCCAAAATGCACCAAATACAGTATCTGTGTGAAGGCTGTTTTTGCTATGTTTGAGAGTAGAATTTGAATTTTGGTTCTGGCTTTTACTTCATTTCAGATAAAAACAGAGAATGCTTGTCTCCAAACAGTATCTTCTATAGGAACAATGAATTAATTCTTAAGTTTTGCAGCAGTAATCAGAGGCCCAGTGTGAGGGGGAGAGAGACCAGACATATCCATTGGTGACAATTTTTTAAATGACGTGAAAAAGCCTTCTGAGCGATTTTCTGAATTAGCTGATCTCATGGTCAAATTTTTCTTTGCTGTGTAGATTTGAAAATAAAATTGCTTAGGATTCCCTTCAGTTCCCCTTACATAAAATTTTGACCATAAGGAATGTTTTTGTGCCTGGAAGTATCTGTTGTTGTCATTTGGGTAAGTGATTTTATTTAAAAATGTGTGTGTAATTCTTTTATGAGTACCCTTGCTATTTGAATTGAGTCTATAATCATGTCAGTTCTTCTCACTTTAGTTGTGCCTATTTACATACAAATTCTATTTTTTCTGAATGAGATGCAACTTAATTAGATTTGTGGAAGTATATATCCACCTATGTCCATATGGTGCATATCCTTTAGTGTATAATAATTAACATCTATCCAAGAAGATGAAATCTGATTTCCTGATATCAGGGAGATAAATATTTATAAATACTTAATACTTACCTTTGTTCAATACTCAGGAATATGCTGTCTTGTAATTATTTGTGCTTTATTTCAAGATTGATGGTTCTTTTTGATATGAGTATTACTGTTGTGATCAGTGGTTTGGTGTTTTTTTGGTTTTTGGGTTTGTGGTGGGGTTTTTTGTGGTGGTTTTTGTTTTGGTTTGGTTTTTTTTTTTTTTTTTTTTTAGTTTTCATTAAACACTTCGTATTTCTGGAATGGATTATTTGATCTAAGTGGGTAGAGGCAGCTTCTTCATGGTACCACATACCCAGGTTTTTTGCAGTCCAGTCTTTTTGTTTCTGGAGGAAGCTTAAGGTATATTACATATGTGAAGTCCTAAGCCAATTTGGAACTGCATCTGTCTGCTTAATCCAGTTTGGAAAAAGTCTCACTTCAGACAGTGCTGTTGCTGGATTAGCCGAAATCCTTGAGGTTCATCCTTCCAACTAAGAAGGATGATGTTGTCCGGTTCTTTTCTCTGGAAAACTTCTGTTCTTTGGGGCCTGACATAAAATGCTTTCAGGCACACCTGTCTCTATAGATATTAGTGGAGGCCTAAGCAGCTGCAAATAGGATTTGTGCATTAGAAAGATACAGTGGGACTTAAATCACCAGTTATGAGACTAATTCAAGTGACGAGCAGGGAAAGGTGAGGAAGCATCGCTTTTTCAGTCAGTTAATAGCTTGGATTTTTTATTTTAAAATATGTTAAGGTAACCTGCCTAATTAGATGAATACTGCCTAGCATGGACTTCATATAGAACCTAATTCAACATAAATGACAAATAATACACTTCCCCCTCCCCCCCCCCCCTACATTTCTTGAGTTGGTTGGAAGTAGGGGTAAGGACTTGGCACGGCTTTAGTGATATTCAGTTATACTCTTTCACAGATGGTATCCGAAAAAGAAAAGAGAATCTAGCTCCTAAGATCATCTTGTTCCTGAAGTTCTTTTCTCTGAGAAAGAACAATGAAATCTCTTGTATTGTTGTGTTTGGGGGTTTTTAATTTTATTTATTTATATGCACGAATACATTTACGTTGCAGGAATTCTGTATTCATCATGTTGTCTCACCAGTGCTGGATGAGCTGAAACTTCCTGTGTCTTGGGGAGAGCATGTATAAAAGGAATGACCTCATGGCCAGTGTGATGGTCACCTCCGCCACTCCAGAGGTACAGTTCCTTGTTTTTTGTTAGCTCCTGTATTAAAATGGAAATTTTGGCTTCTTTCAACTTTCACAGAAGCCCTTTCCACTACCAGTCATGTCAGTCCTTTTTCTTACGAACTGTGTACTATTTGACAACAGAGTAATTTTAGAACACTTCATAGCTCTGAGTGTTCACAACCTATTTTTTTTATTGTTGTTGATGATGATTACTCATTTAGATTAGTTCTAAATGGCATTTTTGACCTGTAACTCACAGCAGCTGTTTATTATTAATGAGTTAAGAGCAATGTAATGTACCATCTGAATGGAGCCAGTCAGAAATATTCCAGTTGAATCTTTTTTGGCATTTACTAGTCTACTAGTAAGAAAGTGCTCTGTGAGACTTTGTTCATTTTAACCCTTTGTATCCTTTGGAGACCAGGCAGCTCTGTCATGCTGTTTCCAAAAACTACCTAGTTCTGTGTTGAGCTGCTGTGCACAGCTAACAACCTGTGTTTGTAGGTCCAGGACAGCCAACTGAGGACTGCTTGGGAATTAGTTACCCTACTGAGTTTTTCTGGTTTTTTACTTTCACATAATATTATGATGAGATATTAGAAATCAGCTACAGTAAAGCTTGCCCAGTAAAGCACATGTTTTAAATGTATGATTGGAGGTACTTTTTGCTTTTAAAAAAGGTAACATTTTGATTAAATTGTTCCCTGGTCGAAAAATTCTACTTCTTCATCTCTTAAGACAGCTGAAGAGCTGTGTGAAGCAAGTTTTTCCATTGTAGTGGTGCCTTTTGCACACACAACTTGATCCTTTCAAAGCTGTTGTCCTGATTTTCATGAAACAAATCAGCTTTGAGCTGATCTTTAAAAACCTTAGAACAAAACAAAAATACATAATACAGCTGTGCCCTGCAGAAGGTCATTTTCTCAAACATAGTATAAATGCCCTCAGACTAACAAAAATAGTTTTTCATTCTCTCAAGATGGGGGACATCTTGAATTGTGTATGTGAACACACAATTTTGAAATTCCTCTTCAAAATAATTAAAAAAAAAAAAAGACTTTCGCACATTGTTTTCTCAGAACAGAAATATCTGTCATAGATCAGAGCATAAGAAGTCTCCAGGGTCAAACCAAAGATTCTTCTAATCCATTATTCTGCCTCTGATAGTGGCCAACAGCAAGTGCCTGAAGAAGGGCACAAGAGCAGTGCAAGCACAGGAAACATCTCCTGGCCACAGCTGTTTGCAGCCCAGGGACTTCCTGAGGGGAAGGTCCTGTTTGTGATCTCTCAGTGTATTTGTCTTCCATAAATTTACCTAGTCCCCTGTTTGAATCTGTGTAATCTTTTAGTTTGTACAGAATCCCATAACAAGCTGTTTTTCAGCTTAACTGTATGCTGTGTGAAGATCTGTATCCCCTTACTCATTTAAAATCCATCTCTGATTTTAACTGTTAACCCCTTCTCCTGGTGTTAGATGAAGCAAAGAGAGACCATTCCTATCTTTCCTCTTGCTTACGTTGTTTGTTATTGTACTTCCTCTCCACAACCCACTGCCTCTTTTCCAGGTTGAAGATTTCTAGCATGGCCAGTCTTTCTTTGTAAAGAAGCCATTCCATACCTGTGATCATCCTTGTTGCCTTGTTCTGAAACTTTTCCAGTTCTTTGATATCCCTTTTAAGATGGAGACTAATACTGCATATGTATTCCAAGCTTAGGTGCACCATGGATTTATAAAGAAGCATATTCATACTCTGTTTATATATTTTCTCTTTTCCTTTTCCAGACTTACCAAATCTTGTGAAGTCCCTTTTCAGTTTTTCATTGCCAGGTTTTGTTTTTTGTTTTACCACATTGAATAAATAAAATTAAGATCCGTAATCATCAACAAATTGTCACCTCATTGTTCACTGTCTTTTCCAGGTTGTTGAATATATAATCATCATCACTTATCCATGCATAATTCTCTGCTGATTCACATATTCTCAGTGCTTGTAACTACTGTCTTGTAACTAATTATTTATCATTGCAAGGATAGTCTCTATGCTAGGGCTGCATAGTTTCCTTAATGTCTTTGGAGTGAGGAACCATGTCAAAAATCTTTTGGAAGCCCAACAAGAACGTATTAATCATGTTCCTTTACCCAAGTGTCTGTATATACTGAGGCAGTGCTTCTCTTTCTAAATACTAACTTGGAAATTTCCTGATATAGCATACCTATCTGTGTTTCTACTAATTCTCCTTTATTCTCTTCTTGGGTTTGTCCAGTACAAATCTCAGACTTCCCAATCAGTAGTTCCCCACATACTCTGGGGGGGGGGGGGGGGGAATCGGCATCATATTTACCACCTTCTAGTTCTTTTCTACCAAGACAGTTTTAAGTGAGAATTACATGCCACAGTTAGTTAGTTAAGATGCCAGAACACCTTGTTTTGACAACAATGTTCTTCTAGCAAACAAATAACCTCAGTGAGGTAAGGGCTTAAGATTTTACGTGCATATATTTTTATTGCACGTAAGTTTTAAGTTTTAAGATAAGAAATAGAAAAATAATGCTATTATTATTATTAAATCACATTATTCCTGAAGAAAGGAAAATGAGCCACAAGTCCCTACATCTGAGCCCAAGGACAGAAACTTCAAAAGGAAGGCAAGGCACCAATTTTTAAGGCAAGACGCAGTACTATCCTATAGTACCCTGGAGCTAACATTGGGTTAAATTTCAGGACATGTCAGTTTTTCTTTTTTTATAATGTTATGGATAGAGCAGCATGATTTGGATCTACCCATTCTTTACCTTGCATATTTAATTAAAAAATTCCCATTGAATATGAATCTTCAAAATCTCAACATGTTTCCTTTATGTGACAACTCCCTTATCTAGTCTATGATTTTAAAAATGGCTTTCTAAAGCTGGGAATTTCATAGAGCTAAAATTGTATGTCACTATAGTTTTTGCAGCATAAAGTTAGTTGGAAACATTCATGAACCATGCTAAACTACATTTTATAATTCAGTGTCTGAAGCTTTTTGAAGTTCATACATTTTCTTGTCATTTCTTAATATTTTTACACGTATTTATTTTCTGAATTTGACATGAAATTCATCATTCTGCAGATAAGCCTACTATTTTTTCTTTGTAGGGTAGTAGCAGCTCAGATTCTCTGGAAGGGCGAAGTTCAGATTATGCCAATAAAAGCTACGATGCAGTTGTATTTGATGTGTTGAAAGTAACTCCTGAGGAGTTTGCTGTAAGTAGAAATGTTATTTTTGCATTTAAGCTTGTATAATATTCAGGGCTTGCAGGATATTAAAAAATACATAAAACTTTTTTCTTAAAATAAAATCTTTTAAATGAACTTCCAATGTCCTTGAAAACAAACTTCTGATTATATAAACTTTAACAAAATAAACGTGTCTTGGGTTTTAATCATTCAGTACTAACCTGACACAGCATATTCGTTTTTCTGTATAAAGCCATTTGAATTTTGTAGTGTTTTAGAAGACCCTAGCATAGGTTTAAAGATGTTAGTTATCTACAGTCTGATTCATTTTTTTTAATTGAAACCACAAATACTCATCTTTTCTGCTGAAACACCAGTTTCTCAGAAAAATCAGTTTCTTAAAAGCAGGAAAAAAGCTTGTATAGAGGAAACAATTTGCATTCCTTAATAACAAGTTTTTGTACTAAACTGAAAGCAGAACTGCAGTTTTGGCAAAAGTCCAGTACAGTTCTTGTGCTTGGTCCCTTGTTTTCAATTTATGTTAACTTGCTGGGGAGCAGGAAGGAGTGAGGATGAAAGCTATTGAACCTAGTTCAATGTTTTCATTAATATTCTGGGCATCAAAATGTTGTTTCCCTCATTTGGCGTAAGATCGTTTAATAGCCGTTAACAAAAAAGTCCTGGAGATATGCCTACATTATTCCTATAAGTTTGTCACTTTGGAACAAATTCTGATGAGTCTTTTTTAAGAGTAATACAGAGTATACAGATGAGAGCTGTTGTTAGGTAGAAATATAAAAATACTTGGTTGGCAAATCTGCATCAACTCAGTTAAAAAATGGCCTGATGCTTTTGCTCCTATTCATCCAAGTTCAGATGATTCATGGCCAAGGACTACCTCCAGAAATGAACAGCATTACAATTTAGGCAGGCCTGTAAAATCACACAAAAATAGAGATGTCTGATTTCATCAGAGGAGACCAAATATTAAGTCCAAAGACATCCCAGAACATAGTGTGTAGTCTACACCAGCAAAAATGAATTTGTGGTGATCTCAGAACTGTATTTATAAAATGATCAAGTCAAGGTTGCTTGTAACTTACAACTCATCAGTTTTCTATTATGTTCATAGTTCCTACTGCTGTTGGTTTGAGACGGAAGCTTGTTGATGAGGGTCTTGATTTAATGGTACACTTTAAAAACACGTGCACGTGGGCACACACCCCCCCTTATATCATTGTAACATATCTTTTAACTCTGAATTCCAAACTTCTGTAAGCTGGTTTTCTCTCTCCAGTTCCACCCATAACCATCAACAAAACAAACAAACAAAAACCCCACCAACCCACAAAGAAACCAAAAACTGAAATGTGTGTCTGTAGGACTGGCAGCGAGGCTTGAAAAAGATCATATGTAACCCCTAGTGGTAGGGCTGTTTGTTTGGGGTTGGCTTGTTCGTTAATGTTGATTTTAATACGGTCACACAAACTTTTAACGCCAAGGCCTTCTTAGCTAGAGTAGCTATTCTTCTTGTGACACATTAAAACCTTTTCATTGGTTTATGCTGATCCTCTTTTTTTTATTAACAGCTCAAGTAATTACTGCTTCTGTTCCATCCAGAGAAGCAGATAATTTCTTTTTTCAGTAAATAATAGCAACCAGTAAATTTTACATACCGTTTCTTGTTACTCAAGACTGTGGTAGTCTATTTCAGTTAACTTGAAACAGTTCAGTTG
The DNA here is from genome assembly GCF_965638725.1 of Aptenodytes patagonicus. Taxonomy (NCBI): domain Eukaryota; kingdom Metazoa; phylum Chordata; class Aves; order Sphenisciformes; family Spheniscidae; genus Aptenodytes; species Aptenodytes patagonicus. Next base: position 13,377,596 of record NC_134966.1, read on the forward strand.
GGGAGAATGAAAAGAACCACAGGTCTGGGTTTACTGAAGTTAGTACAATTTGGTTACTGGACATCAGGGCAGAGATCTATAGAAGATGGGATTGCTATATTGAATATAGATATTCAGAGAAAGGGAATGGAGCCAAGTTAAGGTCACTTCAAAATTTGTTTTGTTCCTTTTTAAAATTTAGAAGCTGCAGAGGAGAAATTCCCTGGTGGTAATCACATATATAACGAAAAGACCAGCAGTTTGTCAATACTACTGAACTTTGTTTTAATCTTTTTGGTGATTTTGATTGAACCCGTGTCTTGTTGAAAAGATTACTAATTCTCACTGAAAACTTCTTTATTAATGTCACATAATATGGCTTATAGTCAGCTTTTTGGAGCCTCTGCTGTTCATCTTATTAGGAGACAGTCAAGAAGTTGCAAACAGGCATTTGCAATTGCAGTTTTTCTAGGAGAGGAGCGAGATCTTAATGACATCTGAGTTTGTAAATACCCAAACATTACTCAGAAGTATAAATCTCAAAATTGAGTGCTGCTAAGAGTGTTTGGCTAGGGCTTTGTGGCAAAACCTTTGACTTATCTCTTGCTTTTATATTATGTTAAGTTAGTGTAAATTAACCATTTATGGAAGGAATTTTGTTTCATGTCTGTCAAATTTTATGGGCCTCTAACTTTTCTAGGCTCCTGTCTGAGGAACCATACTAATAGTAGAAACCTTATTAAAACTATATTTAAATAGATAGTTATCGTTCTTAATTGGTGGAATCAAACAAGCACTTTGAGAGGGGATTAGCAAGTTTTTGCTATTTTGGGTTTAGCGTAACAAAATGGCCAACAGAGAAGCTTTGCTGGGGAAAGATCCAAAGAAGGGTTCTTTGACACTCTTTTACACATTAAATCGTGTAAATTACAAAGTTCAAAGCTCTGTAGGTTTATACACTCACAGTATAATTGAAGTACCTATTGGTTAAACATAATTTACATAACTTCCAAATATATGATGTCATTCAATCTCTGAAGCAATTCAAGTATCTTATCACTCAGATGCTAAAAATGTTCTATAAATGCTTTTTTTCAAAATCATTGGCTTTGAAACAACATTACAATGTTGTATCAGGACATACTCATCAGTGACTGAAAATCTGTGTATGACCCCTTTAAAGCATATTCCAATCATAACTAATTAACACATCATAATGCTTTATTGCCTTTCAACCCAGTGAATGTAAAATGTATGCTGCTTTCTGTGTGAAAGGCAAGTAATTCTTCTGCCATTTCTGTTACGTCAATAAAGGGCCCAGGCAGTAAGACTCTCAAACACAGGTTTTTCCTCTTAGACTGCTGCAGGTACTGAAAACCTTCACTTAGTTACAGCTGGTAAATGTAAGAGAATATAGTATGTTGCCACTCAGGATGGTGGAGTTTCTGCTCGTGGTCTGTCAGCCTGGACAGGGGAGGCCGAATTCAGTTCTGATCTATGGAGAAAATGTGACCATGTGGTTTGTGGTTACTAAAGGGCAGATGTAAATACATGATTGTTAGCTCTTTGTATTACATTATTTAAAATTTTGTCTTCATTGCAGAGCCAGATTACATTGATGGATATGCCAGTATTTAAAGCTATACAGCCTGAGGTAGGTTTTCTTAAACTGTCTGTTTACATCTTTGGAACTCAGTGCCTGAAGAAATGTAACCGTTTAAATAATGCTTTTTTGTTCAAAAATGCTCAACTTCTTGCACTGCACTAATATTCTTCTGGGCTTATTTCTTGTTAGCACTGTGAATCTGTAACCCAGCCTGATTTACTTTGATTTGTCATCTATTGCCAAAAGAGATGACTGTTTTTCTGGAAGTCTTCCCGTCCTGCTTTGTGTTGAGTGTTTCTTCACGATAAATTTATCAAATGTCAAAATTCTTTACTCTCCCTTCTGCTCCTGTTTTTCAGTTCACATCTCGTTTCGGAGTTTGACTTATGCCTCTAGTCATAACCTGTATTTTAGGCTGCATCAGCCGCTTGGTAAACTTTTAAATTTGTACTATCATGTTTAAGATTCAATTCTGAAGGGAATAAATCAGCCCCAAACCTTAAAAGTTAATGTATTAGTGTCCTTTAATTATTTAACCTTTTAAGAAGGACAGAAAGAAACTTGAGGCCTGTTGAGAAAAAGCAATCAAAGTTAACATAGACATTTGAAAATCAGAAATAAGAACTTCAAAAATAAAGAATGAAGGTAGTTATCAGAATATGTTGAATTTGCATAAAAGCGGTATGTAATCTTGGTATTTTGATGAAATAAATTTTTCTGCAAAAAATACAAGAATTGTCTGTTTCCAGCTTCAAGTTCTTTAATATAGGAACATGTCCTTAGATCCATTATGGTTTATTGTCTTCTTGTGCCAAGGTGGAATATCATGAATACTTAAAGGGGAAAAAACCCCATGTAATATTAGTGGAACTGAATTTTTTACATCAGAAAGGACAGTCCAGTTTAGAAGGTTCTTAGTAGAAGCTCAATCCATCTAATTTGGTCACTAACAAAACAACTCATTGTATATTGCAGTGGTTCAGAGAGATTAGCAGCCTTCTATTTTGAGAAAGTGTAGGAAGGAAAATAAAAATTCATCTATCTGGTGTCTGGCCCTCCTGTCACATAAATTAATTTTGTTTCAAGAACACCAAGGCAGTTTTGTAGCTGAAAACAACTTTCATGCTTCTGAAATTACATGTGTTCTCCAGGCAGTCAGGGAGTCTTTTCTTTACTGTGGGGAAAAAAATGGCAAATGAACAATGCAATAAGAAACCAGCAATACCTGTAGAAAAATCTGTTAACACAAGAATATCAGTATTTACAATTAGAAACATAGATACTTTTTCGTGAGAAAATTTTGCTAAGAAAAACATCAGTTAGAACAAAATGGAGGTTTCACCAAAAGCAGAGGTAGTGTGATACTCTGAGGAGATGAATGAACACAAAATAAAATACAAAACTGCAGATGTTCATATTTAAAGTGAATTTTGGATTTGCTTTAATTGCTATGAAACATCTGTGCCATAGAATTTTATGGCAAAACAAAATAGTGATTTGCTGTTCTTCTTTTCCTTTGTCATTTCTTCATTTCGCCGTTTGGAAATGAAATTTCCTGAAGTGCTACTCTGATTGATTGGCAGATAGATGTAACTTAGTTTTTTTCTGATCATTTCTCACTAACATATTTTCAGCTTCTGCTAGAATACAGGTCTGTGTATGAGTAACAGTTGCCATAACCTATTAGATTTTAATTCTATTTTCTGACTTTCATCTTACTGGAATTACCGATATAATTCAATTTTTTGTTTGCCAAAAATAAACAACTGTTTCTATCCTGAAATTCTGCCAGCTGTAGGACTAGGTTTTAAAGCAAGATATAGTTGTGTATTTGTCATCTACCTGTCTCTTGTTATTAGGTAAGCTATTAGACCAAGAAGGTTAAAATTTTCTGGTCAAATCGAATATTAATGTATAGTCTGTAACTGTCTGCATTTGTTTGAGGCCTGGTAGCCTTTTAAATTAAGTTGGTGTATTCGTTCTTCTGTGTCCGTAAGCTTGGATACCCTTTGATAAACTACTCCTTTGAGGCCTGCAGGGTTTCATGTAGATGACTGGCTCTTGCATTGTTGATGGCCAGATGGTTGTCTGCCATTTTACACTGGAACTCTACCTTGTCGGAGTCTTCCTTTGGTGGCCTTGTAATGCATGGAAGAAGGAAAGACCAATATTCTGGTTGAAACCCATGTTTCATGATGTACTCATTTTGTTACGTCACTGGGTATGGTGAAGGCACAGTTATGGTCCCTGCTTTTCCTTTCATACTTGCTTGTGCAAGGTGGTCACAATTGCTCTCCAGAATCAGCTTTTGTATGCAGGAAGTGGTGGTAAATACACTGGTATGTGAATAACAGTGAATACTTCCAGTTCCCTGTGCTAGAAAGGGGGTGTGAAAAAGGCATGGAGAGGTTGAAATGGTTTGCTAGATGTCGCATAGCTAAGTTCCAGGGCAGAACTGTGTACAGAGGCGGTTTCCTTAGTCAGCAACCATTGGGCTGGCTGCTATAATGAGTTATTTGTTGTTGAATTTTGTGTTTGGGGGAAGAGCATTATATTGTTTTTTCTTCGGGTTTTAGTCTTCATAACATGAACTTATGCATGGATGGAAAGACTTAAGATTTCAGAGTTCTGGTTGCCAAGTCTTGTCTCAAACACACAAACATCTTTTAAACCTAGCACTTGCTGAGGCTTTTTTCTGCTTTTCGATTGAGCTATTACTAAAAAACACATCTGCATGTTACTTTGCAAGAGTTCAGTAAGAGGATGTCTGATTAACAATTCTTTGTTCTCCAGGAGAAATAATTATGCTTACATTCTAGATTTCTATGTAACTTTATTTAGGTGGTTTTTTTTTTCCAAAGTCCTGGAAATTGCAGTCTCCACAAATTTCAGGGTTTTCTTGCACACTTGATTGGAAAGTTTCTTGTGACTGTGTGCATTGAGGAAATTGCCTGCATCCTTCCGTACAAAAAGATGAAGTGTAGTACTAGAACACAGTACATTTTAGCAGTATAAAAAAAATACAGCAGGGGCATATTGGATCACTTACTCTTATCAACCTTCCTATTCAGTCCAAATTTTAAACCTAGTCAAATGATTTTACCATGCACAGGATTTTCCATTGTTGCTCACTAGCCCTCTGGCAACTGCTTAATATCCTTAGGTTACTGACCTCTTCCATTTTTCTGACAAATGTAAATTTTGCTGTCCCTAGTAGGGTGACTGAGATTTTTCCACATAAATATATAATTTCCAGACTCTTAAGACCAGACGTGCACCAATCATGTGGAGAATCTGTGTCTTGACATGCAAATTGGCATTTTTATCTGCAGAAGGCTTAAATGTTGGAAGATTGGGTTACAAAATACGTTTGGAACTGGAAATGCTTTTCCTGGTGCTCACACAGGAACACGCAGACATCCACATCTTGAGAGTGTGTTCCATTTATCAGAATGTACAACGTGCTTTTCAGAGGCAGAATTCTCTTTGGCTGACTCCCTGCCTTTTGAAGGCGTCTTTATTTAACCAAGTAAAAACAAAAACGATTTTACAAAAGGCATCTAAAGTTAATAGCATACATTTGGAAAGTTGAACAATGTTTTGATTGAAATTGAAATTTGCGGTTCTAAGAACAGAAGAGTGATTTAGAACTGGAGTTATGGAGAACTCATTTCCATTATGTATGTATCTGCCACTTGTCAGATCTGAATATAAAGACTGTATAGATATGTGGTAACTTGAATCTGTAGTTCAAAAGAGCCAGGCCGTCTAAATATATTTGGAACTGCCTGAAATAACTATTGGAAAATGGACACTTTCTTTCTGGCTCAATCAAATTTGTAGTTACAATTTCAAATTTCTTTTGATGTGTAATTTAATACAGTTTATTTAAGGAGAAAATCATTAATCTGCTTTTTAGCTCTTCTGTTTACTTTATACTCCCCACAGGAACGTCTACTATTTATTTTGCAGTTTAGGTGAAAGATTATTTTTTGCCATAGAGCACTGGGATTTTATTATGCATTGAAATTGATTAGTTGTGATTATGGGTATACTACAGAATTTGTGATTTTTTTTTTTTTTTTTTTTTTCTCTTACTATTTTGAACTGGGTTGACTTTGAAGTAGTCACCGTAATGGAAGAGCATTCAAAAATTTGTTTCAAATACTGTGACTGAACTATGCAGCCTACTGGCAACTTTTTGCTTTATTAGCACCAAAGTCTATGCCACGCTTCAGTCAGGTCTGGCTAAACTCTTATGGCTTAAAAAACAGCCAAAAACCCCAAACAAACAACAAAAACAAGAATAAAACAAAGAGTTCTAACCCCAACCTTCTGACCAGAAGACCTTCAGACTTAAGACTGTTATTGTCCAGCCTTTTTCAAATGATAGGTTCTCTCAGTCCGAGTATCACGAACGGAGATTTCGGGGTTTTAAAAGTTAGTTTGTAACTACGGTAAACAATAATATTACGGTTCCAAAATAGTGTTCTTCAAATGCTTTAGAGCTCACATTTTAATAAAAAAAAAAAATTAGAGATTGGATATGCTAAACTGTGGTGTATTCATGGAAGTTTTACTAACTATAATAATGAGGATGACATTCAGGAATAATAGCTAGGTTACCACCTCTAGTTGCACAGCTGAATTTTGTACTCTTTAACTACTCTAATATTGCTTATTAATATGTTTAGCTTTAGCTTCAGTTTTGAACCAGATAAGATTATATACTAGCAAAATCTTTACTCCTGTATCTGCTGATTTGCTCATACAAGGGAACGCTGGACTGAAATAATCAATGCAGAATGAAACTTCAGAGACATCAGTTGTGATTGCTGATTGCTTAGTCTCTCTGTATCTGAATATTAATAATGATGTCTATTTTTTCTAGTATCACGAGAATATATGAATCACATCATTTATGTACATCAGGAAAACACAGAAGTGTTTGGTTAGACTATTTGTCATCGGACCAGTGTTTTGAATTGGTTTTAGCAGTTATCTGGTAGATGCTTCTGCCATGTATCAGTTTTTACACTTTTAAATGTTTTTTAAACATTACTGATTTTTAAGGCAATTTTAAAATGTCTTTCCTAGGAACTAGCCAGCTGTGGATGGAATAAGAAAGAAAAACATATCCTTGCTCCAAATATTGTTGCCTTTACTAGGAGGTTTAACCAGGTAAATTATTAGATTACTGTGATGAACAGATACTGTTTGACAGTTGTCTTCGAGTATAAAGTTAAATAGAACAACTCTTATGAATTAGAACTTAAGAATATTTTTCTAAATGAAGATTAAGATTTTAAAATGGCAGTTCCTGTTTTCAATTGCTTTGTCCATTTTTATGTTGTTCCTCTAGACCATTGGTTCGTAATTATTAGTTCCTAATAATTTTTGCTGATATGTCATGGTACAACATTAGCAATTCTTTTCTTTCTTTTTCTGTGTGTTTCACTTGCTCATTCAGTTGTCTTAGCTAGAGAGGTGAAGCAACACTACTTCTTGTATCCAGTGGTAATGCTTTTGGGTAATTGCAGCTATACAGATAAGAATTTGTGGGATCAGAACTCTTTTCTTTCCTTAACCTGTTTTCTCCCTGGAGCATCATGAAAGTTTACAAATATTTCATCTAATAAAGTCCTTTTTTTGTAAATAAATTGTTATATGTGTTTACTTTATAGGTCAGTTTTTGGGTTGTACGAGAAATACTAACAGCACAGACCCTAAAAATAAGGGCAGAAATATTGAGCCATTTTGTGAAAATAGCTAAAGTAAGTGCAAATTTCTTGTACTATCATTCAAAATCTTACTTCCTTTTTGTTTGTTTCTGCACTACTCCTATGAACCGTTGTTGGATTACAGAGGGTAATGTTCTTTTTTAGCATATCTGCTATGTTGTACCACATGAATAAGATAAAGGTATGACATCTGTTGTTTTTACTTCGTTAAATAAAACTACCCACTTCAGTGTGACTCGTCTTGTACCTTTGCCTAACAAGCGATTTGTCTTGATGGCCAGCTATGTGTTGCCAACACTGAACATGCTTGTAAACTGTTCAGTTTTTTTGTCTCCCCCCATTGAAACTTACCTTTTATGAAAAGAAATCTCTTGCTTCTAAAACGGCTATTGTGAGACTTGTATTCCTACTTGTAACATGTAGTTGCTGGTATAAAGTACCACTGTGGAAGCTCAATTATTTTAATGAGTTTGAGCACTGCATTTTACAAGTCGTTCTTAACTTTTTAAAAAACATATTTATTTTTAAAAAAATTTTTCTGCTTCATGACCTGTGGTCATTCTGTTTTGTATGACCCTGCGTGACACTTACTCATGTTAGTAAGAAGACAGCACTTGGATCAAAGGCCTGAGTGCTAATCTTGTACATGTGAAATTGTGTGTGTGTACGCGTGTAGATAATTAGAATAATATTTTCCATATAATACAAAATAATTTTTTTTTGTATTGTGAATATTTCCAATGAGTTTACTTAGCAGTTTTGTGCTTATGCAGAAGAGAATGTATCTGAATAAGTTTCCTGGCACAAATGCATAGTCCAAGTACTAGGAGAATGGTCATCTTGGAGGTGCTAAGTTGTTCTTAGAAATAAGGGGTTTTTGTTTCCCCTGCAAAAAGGAAAACACTGCCTTCTATCTCTTTTCTTTTTTTTTTTCCTTTCCTTCTTTTCCCCTCAATAAAATCCAGATCTTCCTCAAATGCTCCTGAGTAATGAGTAAACCAGTCACTCAAGGGTGAATCCAGCCTCTTTCTAAGATTTATGAAGAAGCTACCTGACAGCAGTTACCATTTTTTCTATCTTTCTGGAACTATGTTGTAGGAAACTTTATCATCTAAGACAGCTTTATTCCAAAGTATTGACTCTTTTGAGATCAATGTGTTTTGAGCAATTGTCAACACAGTGAATTTAAAGTATGTTGAAGTGAGGAAAATTGGTCCTGTAAAACAGATTACAAAATAAAAAGTTGTATTAACTCTGAAAGGATCATCAGCATTTTTGGTTGATGTTTTTGGCTTGATTAAATTTTTAATTTCCAAAATTATACTCATTTTCAAGAACAATACATCAAATAATTTTTTCATATTTTCTGTTCCTGAAGGAACAGCCTTAGAAAATAACAGTCAAATTAAATACAGTTTGTATTCTCACAACTGAAATGCCTGTTGTTTTGAGGGGTATATTTGGAAAATTTGCAACTTTTAAAGTGGTCTTAAGAATTCTGCACATTGACAGCATTGGTTAATGTTGTTGTCTGCAGTCATTGATGAAAACTTTGTATTTTATTAATGAAAAAAACTTGTAATCTATTAATGCAACTTTGGGATTAATTAATCCTGCTTCCCTTTTCGATGTGCTAAAAGTTATTATTCCCCTTTTCAGAAGCTTCTAGAACTGAATAACCTTCATTCTCTTATGTCCGTGGTGTCAGCACTGCAAAGTGCGCCTATCTTCAGACTGACCAAAACCTGGGCTGTAAGTTATTCCTTGACCATTGTCTTTTCTGTCTTGTTTGAATTCTGAGGTTTTCTGAACTCTTCTGAATTGTCAAATTGCATGCTCTGGAAGAAGATTCTTTATGTTTTTGTGGTACTATCATAGCGGAAATAGCGATCTGTTACATATTTTGTGAAAGTAGAGTTTAAATGGCTGTATATTTTTAAACAATCTTTTTTCTTGTAAGAGTTTCCTGTCTGTTCTGATGATATGCTCAAGAGGACTTTAGTTGATAAGTAATCTTAGAAGACCCTCGTATAGAGTGTGTATCAGTGTCCCATTATCCAAATCATTGTGTGTATCATTAATACATTGGCTAAAAGGAAAGGAAGAAAAAAGACCTATTACAAATATAGAAACATTAATTTTGTGATTATTGTACAATGCATTTCAGTTTTCATTTATTTTAGAAATTAAAAGCATTGATAATTCCATGTTCAGAAATTCAGTCTCTTGAGGGCAGAATCTCTCATTTAAATTTACTGTAAGTTTTGCTATTTCTTTAAAGTGGAATACACAATTATAATGTAGTCCTTCTGTATGTAATCTTTAAATATACAAAGGATTAGGTAAGTCTCACTAATTTAGTATTCTATCCAACGTGGATCACATTAACTGTTAAGAACTGATAAATAAAGATGGCTATACTTAACTCTTACCTAAGTTTATTATGTCTTTAAAATGTCGGTAACTTTTTTATGGTTTGATTGCTCAGAATTAGGCTATAGTCTAATAAAAATGTAAGTGCCTGCTGTTTTGAGCAGCTTGATGAAGTTGGAACGTAAATAGGGAAAATTGCTCACGTGTGAAACTAGGTGTGTGAATAATTCATTGCAGGACTTAGACCTAAAGAGGTGTAAGGCTCTTTGTAGGCACAGTAGTTCAAAAACACAATGCAGTGCAGAGTTAGGGCCTCAAGGAATTCTCAGTGCTGTTTAGAAAGAAAACAGCAAAATTATTCTGAAATCTTTTCACTCTTGTACCTTTTATGTTACTTTTTATTAACAGCTGTTATTTAACTATGATGTGGTGCACACTGTTGCAGAGTTGCAGAGGGCCGCAGGGCTCCCATTTACAATGCTGTTTTACTGATGACTCCTGTCAAGCCCATCCTGTTCTGAGCAAGACTGAATGAAGCAGTTAACTCATGCATATCCATTGCAGTATTTTTTTATAACAATGGGCAGACTCACAGTTCTCTAGAAACAGAACAGCTAGGCTTATGAGCTGTGTAGTACAAGAGTTGGAATTTTACAGAGGAAGAGGTGTATTAAGAAATGTGCTGTGGAACAGCTGTCTGTTGTCAGAAAGTAGAACTGCAAGAAGCCAGTGTACAGTGCCATAATTCTGCACTCATTCTGACTCAATTGGCTTTTAAAATCATCTTTAAAATATTGCTGGTGTTTCTAAAAACAGCTGAAATAGGGAATGTGTTTTTACAGCTACAGTTGTGTATTTTGTGTTTACTTTTCAGTCTCTGTCACTTTAGGATCTTTTGCATTGCTAAATATTTTTCTGATTTTCTGTAGTAAGTCTAGTAATAGAAAACAGAGATTTAAGTGTCATAGTGATTTACTTTCCTTATACTTTTTTCCAAGAAGTTTTGTCATACTTTTAAGAAGACACAGTTGAAATGGCACAATTTGCATTTATTTAGAGCATTTTCCATTGCTATTTCTACTTTCAAATTCAAGAGGATTTTCAGTAATTCTGATAAATTATGAGAATGTTGGTGACTGTATAATAACATATATTTTTTTCCCCTAAAAATTTAATATTGCTGAGGTTATACAAAGCTGAGGTAGTGATAGGTGATCCTTGATAAACTATTCAGAAATAATAACCATATTTGTTCATAGCTTAAGACTTATGCTGAATTGCCTTTTTTTAAATTTTTTTTCTTTCCCTTAACAGCACGTTTTCAAACATTGTGCTCGTTTGGGTGATGATGATGAACTTGACTATGCTTTCCTTTACTGTGGGTGATTCAACAAATTATTATTTGTTGTTGTCTTTGTGCAGATTCGTCTTTTAAAATTTTATGATCTCCTTTTTTTTTCTATGTAGCTTTTGAATCGCAAAGACAAGACCACCTTTGACAAGTTAGACTATTTACTGTCTAAGGAAGATAATTATAAAAGGACACGAGAGTACATCAGAAGCTTAAAAATGGTTCCTACTATTCCATATTTAGGTGAGTGTGAACAATTACCTTATTTATCTGTAGCTCATTTTGACTGACAAGCACTAATGTAGCATGTTGTGCACCTGAAGAACACTGTATATAGAAGGTATGGTTCACTTCATTGGGTATTTAGAAAAATTAGATCTGGTGGAGATTTTTAAGCTATACACTGTCTAGGATCTCTGGCTTGTAGAAGTTTTGTGCATTACTGACATCTGAAGTGACAAGTATGTCTTTGTTTACTGTCCTTTTGATGTCTTCAGAATTTTCAAGAGCATTAGGTTTCAGAAGTGTCTTTTGAGTACAGCATGATTTAACACTCGTTCCTGTAGCATTCATTTTTGCTGGACTGTTTTTTCAGATACGTTGTAACTTGGTATCTCTAAACTGTAGTTGTTGGTTTGTGTCAGTTTCTTGTAAATACGTTGAAAAGAGATACAAACTGAATAGTCGATTCAGTTGATTGACTTGTCTTATCAGTATTCCCTTGTACTATTCATGTAGGCACACTATATCGTTATTTCCCCAACGGCTCTTTTAACTCGCAATTCCTGCCCATTACTGAACTGAGCTAGCATACCTGAGGAACACTGCAAAAACCAGATTCCTGTTAAACAAGTCCATTCAGACACTGGAATGTCTTTCTAGTGATGGGTGTTTTAAAAGAAAGAGTTAATCTAAGAAGTATTTAACCGTGTCTTCTGTAAGTGATATAATAGAAACAATAACATAATTTATTGTAATTATTTTCTAGTGCCCAAGAAAAGACAAATACAGTGCTTTTTCTATAGCAGTCCTTGTATGCAAAGCATGGTCCTGGTGAAGTAATTGTTTTGAACATTCTGTAAATATGACTTCCAGAAAAAAATATATTTTAAAAAAATCAAACTAAGTCTGGAATTTCCATCACAGATATTCAGCACAAGTCACTAATGTTTGACAAATTTTTGTACATTTTTTTGTACACAAGAGAAGGTGTGTGTATACTTTTGGAATTAGTATTTCTCTCAGGTGCTAAATAAATATGTGTAGTTCAATTTGAAGATGTATTAAAAAGAGACCTACAGTCAAAACACTGTCTATTGTTGATAGTCTCCTTTCCTTTTGTGACATATACAAAGTAGCCATTTGACAAACTGTTTTTTTGCCAGTACTTCACCTGGGAATATTTCTGCACACAGATTGTTGTTAGTCAATGTCGTCCAAGTGGTTTTGAGACTTTGTGCACTCTCTGGCTTGCTTAGTCTCCACAGGCAGCACCAGACCTACTCTCCTGTCAGAGTGAGGCATTTGTGACTTTAAGGTTTACCAGTGGGGAAAACTGAGGTTTTGTTTCTGTTAAATCCTTCACTTCGCTACTAAGATGGTAAATGAAGAACTCTAGAAGTAGCAAAATCTTTTCAAATAGGACACCCAAAAGGGCATCCGCAGATTACATACACGTGCTACACTGCATTTTTCTTTTATCATGGAAGTTCTGATTCAGATTCAATTTGAATTCAGAAAAGAAAATCAGGAAAAAAAAATCAGAACTCAGAAAAGATTAAAAACAGAAGAGCTCAGGAAGTTTTTGGTTTATTTTGTGAAGAAACTGTGTTACATATTCATATAATGTACTATTTTCTGGCTTTATTACTAACTTAGGATGATGCTAAACTGGAGCTAAAAAGGGTAAATGTTTTTAAATCGCTGAACCTGGGTAACTAGAGCTCAAGAATTCTGCATAGGCTTCCTGGGCCAGAATTGCTGTCTTTGTATTAGTGACCCTCAATGCCTCAATGGATTTCTCTTTCATGAACTCATGCACTCTCTCTTTAAACACATGTAAACTCCTTGCATTCATAGCACCCAGCTGGGAAGGATTTCCTCAGCTCTGTCCAGTACCACATTCTTTTGCTTGATTTGAACGTGGCATTTTCTACCTTCTCTACATAAACCCTACCTTGTTTTTTATGCAACTTCTTGAGGCTACTCCTGACATTATGGACTTCAGTCATTATCTCTGTTTTCTTCACACTAAATCTTCAGTTTACCTCTCTTCCAAAAGGAAGAGTCCTTGGATTACTTGATCATGCCTTGTACAGATGCCACTTGGCATCCTTGACAACCTTCTGAGGCAGCGTTTCAGTTCTGTATCCTTTTTTAGGGGAAGAGAGTGCACATGGACTGCATGCAAAATTCAAGATAAAAGTGCGTGTTAGATTTATACAGTGACTTTAGAAAGCGTTGTGTTCTGCTTAATAATTTCTAACATTCTGTTAGCTCAAAGTTTAGTAGTAATCAAAAAAGCAAGTTGTTTCCAGGAACTGTTATTGTAATCCCAAGATCTTGCCTTTATTGGCAACTGTTTCCTCTTTTGTTTTATATGGAAAGTTGGGACTTTTTTCCCCCCGTTTGTATCACTGTCTGTAGATTTTTCATCTTCTGTCTTATTGTCCAAGCAGTCTGTCTCATAAATCCTTCTGCAGTTCCTCTCAGTCAGCCCTTCTCTTTGCTCCCCTAATTAGTTAATATCATCAGCAGATTTTTGCTCCATTGTTCACTCCCGTTTTCAGGTCACTTATGAATATTTTGAACAGCATGAGTCCCAGCACAAATTCCTATGGATAACAGTCAGCACTGCTTAGGTAAAATACTTCTTATTAAATAAATTTGACAGCCATCCCTAATGGCCATACTTAAAAAAAAAAAAGTGTTGAAAAATTGGTGTCATTGAAACTTCTTTGAAAATAATTTCAGGTTTGAAGGAATGTTTAGCTTATCAAAAGAGAATATTCAAAGGGGACTTGTTTCAGTGAATAAATATCTTCTCGTGGGAGACAATATTAGGTATGGAAAAGCTTCTTTAATCTGTCTGCTTAAATGAACAAGTAGACTAAGAGATCTATGTTAGAAGTAAATAGTGAACTTACAACACTAAATGAGAGTAATGAAGTCTCTGAAGATTTGCAGAGTTCGTGGGGCTCCCGTTTCATGCTGTAGAGCCTCTTGTCTCTCACTGCAAGACAGTTACTTAGTTATGGGATATCAGTTCTCATTCCATCTGGGGCAGTCTGAGATTACATTTGAGATGCGCTGGAGAACGTGCCGGGGAGTTAAACAACTGCTTAAGTTGACCAAATACTCTGGTTTATAGAATTGGCTCACAGCCTTGTGTAAGAAATGCTTTAGTACTATCCAGTTATTGGGACATCACTCCAAGCCAGTTTTAATTAAATTTAAAATGAAAATATTTCTGAAATGGGCAAAAGTGTTACAAGCCTAATAGAAGACATAGGTAATGAAAGTGAAAGGGAAAAATTCACACGTTACGGAGTTACAGGGTTGAATCTGAAATTCCTACTGGTGTCTCGCCAACCTCCTTTAGTCTTCCTGTCCTCCTGTATATGTTGTACCTCAGGTTTCAGGTGACATTGTACATCACAGAGAGCCTCTCCCTGGTGATTACAAAGACTAAGCAGTGTTGCTGCTCTTTTAAAGTAAGGTTTTCCCTGCTTCCTAAGAGGTGCAGTTGAACCTTTGTGTAACCAGGTGAATACAGGAGACAACAACTGGTATGTTTACAACCTCAAGCTATAATATGAGAGATGAATATATTCCTTACTATGTTTAAAACTACTATGTTAAAACATCCAACAGTTGTTTTCTTTTCAGGCAGATATTCCAAGTTAAAAAAAAAAAAAAAAAGAGAGAATGGCAAGGCTGTGGTCTGGGCTGTTGGAAGCATTTAGCCACAGTGTGATCTAAGAAAAAATAGCAGTCACATTGTTTTGAAAATTCATGGGTGCAGTGACTAGCTACAGCTTTTTCCTGTCTCCGCTGTAGGTGATCTTTTAGGTTGTATCTGCGTGTATAGAAAGGACAAAGATGGGTGTCTGTTACAATCTACAGACTTCACTGACATGTGGTGTTTTGTTTTGTTGTTGTTTTTTTTTTTCTTGGAATATAACAATGGGGATAATGCTGAAAACTTTGATAATACAACAGTTTCAGGAAAGAACTCATGAAATATGTGTATAAGAGAATAACAAGTTGTCTTCTGAAGTAACTTAAATCTTGTGAGATAGCCTTTTGTCTAAATGATACAGGTGGAGCCCCACTGTTTAGTTCCTGATACACAGATAATGTATTAGTTAACAGCATTTTTCTTCACTGTTCTGAAAAAGGTAGAAATATTTCAAAAAGTCGGAAGAGCAACCTAAGTTTTTAGGAGGTTTGCAGTTGCAGGACTATTTCTACAGTACTTTTTGAAATAAAGGAGGAGTACAGGAGAATTGAAGCTGTTACAACTCTTCCCCATTGTGCTGCAGCTCTCTCCTGTATAAACTCACCTGATGTGCTTTTGCGAATGATAGGAAAATGTTTTGTATGTGATTTTTAGGCAATGTAGTGTTGTCAGAGTTGTACTTCTTTGGGGAGTGATGAAACAAGAATGTAATTGAAAGAATTGGAAATAATTAGAGAAATGGGAAAAACTAAGACCCTTCACAGTTTATAGTTTGCACTAGATCCACCATTTCACTACTGAGTTCTGTTGTGTGAATTTGAAAAAAAAAAAATAGGCATAGGAAATATTGCAGATCTGTGATTCCTCCAATATACTTGCCAATAACTTCACTGTACAAGTTCCAAATTCCCTATGTTTAATTGTTTTTGATGTGCCAGCCTCTAGGTTTGTTTAAAATTATTTTATGCGAATTTTATGCAAAAAATGCCGCGTTAAACATTGGTATGTGGTTTTTGGTTTGGGTGTGTTTTCATTTTCTAGAGGGCTTATCTGACCAAGCCTTAGCTAAATTATGAAATAATTATATGGTCCTTATTGTTGTCCTACTTTGACGGTCCACACTGAGCCAAGCAAAGTTCTAATTGGTAAATACCTTTTCTGAATAGAATCTGTGTAGTAACATAGACAGCTTTTTCCAATGCCTTTAATTTCAGTAAATCTGTATGTTTAAAACGTTGCCCTACAACACTTCTGCAAAGTATTTTATTACGATGTAAATAGGACTTTTTAAATATGATAGGAACTGGTACAGCTGGACATATATTCTTGTTCATTTGGACCTTGTTTTCTGCATCCTTTCCTCTCCCTCCTTCCCACCCCCAATTGGTTTGAATGTGTCAGATATTCTCAATTCTTCCTCAGCCAGCTGAGCCACAGTTCTTGTTGTGAACATCACTCTTGGCCAGTGATACAACAGTACAATCTTTTTTTTTTTCCCCCTCTCCTCCATTTTCTAAACTATTCTGTTCTCCAACTTTTTTTTTGCTAGTGAATTTGTTAAATCTGAGTGTAGATACACCAGGCTTTCTTGTTCTACCCGTACTGCCCTATCACCCAAAATCCTGGTTCTTTCCTCTATTGTAAGGCTTTTGACCCTGTTTCCCACAATCCTCAGTGACAAACTTGTGGTTTGGTATGGACTCGATAAGTGGATAGCAAGGTGGACTGAAAACTAGCTGAACTGCTGGGCTCAAAGGGTTGTAATGAGCACCATGAAGTCCAGCTGGATGCCATTGGCTAGCAGTGTGCCTCAGGCCTAACACTGAGTTTGATACTGTTTAATATCTTCATTAATGACCTGGACAGTAAAACATAGTGTGCCCTCAGCAAATTTGCAGATGATATAAAACTGAAAGGAGAGGTTGATCAGACAATTTTTCTGCCATTCAAGAGGACTTCAACAGGCTGGAGAAATGGGTGGGCAGGAACCTCAGGAAGTTCACTAAAGGGAATTGCCAAGTCCTGCATCTGGGAAGGGGTAATGCTATATACCAGTATAGGCTGGGGGCTGACTGGCTGGAAAGCAAGCAAGTCAGAAAAGGACCTGGTGGGTGTCAAGCTAAGGTGGCCAACAGCATCCTGGGTTGCATTAGGAAGAGTGTAGCTATCAGGTCAAGAGCAGGTGATTCTTCCCTCTACTCAGCACCAATGAGGCCACATCTAGAATACTGTGTCCAGTTCTGAGCTTTCCAGTACAAGACATGAACATACTGGAGTGAGCCCAGCAAAGGACCACAGAGACACTTAAGGGACTGGAGCATCTGTCATGAAGAGAGTCTGAGGGAGCTGAGATTGTTTAGCCTAAAGAAGAGAAGGCTTAGGGGGGAAATACTATCAATGTCTATAAAAATCTGATTGGAGGCTCTAAAGAAGATGGAACTAGATTGTTCTCAGTGGTATCTAGTGAATGGACAAGAGGCAATGAGCGCAAACTGAAATACAAGAAATTCCATTTAAACTTAAGGAAAAAAAACATTTTTATGGTGAAGGTGGTCAAACACTGGAACAGATTGCCCAGAGAGGTTGTAAAGACTCTGTCCTTGCAGATATTAAAAGCCTCACTGGATAATGCCCTGAGCAACCTGCCCTTGATGAGCATGCTTTGAGTAGGGGAGTTGGACTAGATCTCCAAAGGTCCCTTCCATCCTCAACTATGATGTGTGACAAGTACTGCATGTCAGTCAAATGCTGTATTTTCTGGAACTTCAAGACTACAGACTGCAAAGAATCTCAGGATACTTCTTAGGTAGATCATTCAGCCTCTTCAGATCCAGGCAGCTTCAGCGCACTCAGTCTGTTTCTCTGTATCTCATTTCTCTTCCTCAGAAAAGAGAAAGAGCCATCTTGAGCTTATGAGAGAAATGACCATTTTTAGATTAAGACTTTAAATTAAAATTTCTTTGTAAAGTAGACCAGAGATTTTTTTGTTACTTTGGTTTGGGTCCACCCTACAGCTATGTCTATCCTTCACCCATCTTTAGATGAGAGTTTAATAGTTTCTTACGATGCTAGTTGCAGTTTTCCTCTAGCTATCGGCTGTGTTTCTCAGTGGTATTTTAATCTGCTGCTTATTTTCCTTACAGGTTCACTATTTGAGCCCACCATTATATGGTCTGTCCTTCACTTTTCATTGAAAATAGCATCTGCGAGTGCTATCATATTCGCTGAAAGTGTGGGGAAGAGTGAAGTCATTATGACCAAGCATTCTTTAAAAGGCCTTTTCTTCCTCATATTCTTTTCCAGGGAGGAGGGGTGTAGCACAGCTAATCTCATTTAAGAACTTAGCTTGCCTAAGTTATTTTCTCAACTGTGGTATCTTCAGGGTTAAAACAGGTCTTCATACACTAACTTTTGTGCACTATCTTTTTTTAATTACAGGGATAAGACTGTAGGTAAATCACTTGCCTTTTAGATAGAAAGGTTAAGTAATATGGTTATTTCAACAAAAGGCTGTCAGCCTGGACATGGGTTTAAAGCCTGTCACAAGTGTATACTATGGAGATGTATCTCCTGCTGCGGAAAAGCACCTGTAATAGCTTTTCTAACAAATGCCCCATTCTTGAAATCTGCACAATGGATACCTGAAGTTCTCTGCATTCCTTCACCAAGCCAAGCATGAACTAGCACTTGGAAGAGTATCTTGAATTTGCTATCTTCATAAAGCTGCTGATAGTCCTTTTCATGCAACCTGTGAGTGTAGGGAGGTAATGTTCATAGTGACCCATGTTTTAAAAGCGCGCAAACACTCCAGAGTAGTTAATTACCAGTAGCATGAAGTTCTTCCAAAATAATACACATATGGCTAATGCATTGTTTGTTTTTCTGCCCCTGTATCTTAGTCTGTGGGTTATGTGTTGTGCACTACCTGGATATGCTATGGTAGCATGTTACCAAAGGAGTGCAAAAAGAGAGTGGAGTATGAATGTGACGTAAGGATATTGCTATGCTAAAGTATTTTCAGGAAGTTTTGATTATTTAGTTATAGACGTATAATAAGTTGAATGTGCATACACACTACGCACATTGAAGAACTCGTAAGTGACTCTTCTAAGGTAGGCATCAGTCTACTGTGTGTGTTTTCTTCTGACAAAACTAGTGGTTAGTTGTAGATGTCAGCAGGAATTTTACTGCCTTAATGCTACAATCCTAATTGTTAAGAGCACTGTGGCCAGGCTGTAAAGCCAGTAGGTGCATTTAATATTTCTTACCTAAAACTTAATTGTTTTCCAGAGTCCAGTAAACAAACCAGTGGAAGATAAAGCTTGAATACTGTTTGAAAACTTTGGGGGTTTTGTATGATGTACAGAAAGTTCTTCCTCCTTGGGATGTGTGGAAATTTAGTATTTTTCTCAGCTGAAAATTGCTTTGCTTTTGATGTTGCAATATTTAGAAACTTCACACATGTTAATAGTAGTTGCATATCAGAGTTGATTTGCATCATGAGGCAGTGGTGTGAAATTAAGTAACTATCTGTTCTTTGCTATGAGTAATCTGAACTAAAACAGGATGAAATCTGAACATGTCAAAATAACATTTGTTGCTTTATTAAAGGATTACAATATTACAGGGGTAATCTAATATATTAAAAACCCTACTTTCAGTTATATACAACACATGCTACGTAACACGTCAGTTTAATGCACATCATACTGTTGTAAAGAAGTGATGAGGTAATAAGGGAAAAAGTGTGCAAGCACACGCACACAAACACACAGTAAGTATCTTACAGGCTTACTGAAAAATATATTGAACTTCTGGAGGCTTTTGCTCTCCCTCTTATATGCATTCTTTAACTTATATTTTTCGTAGTAGTTGCTGTTTTGAAATGGGTGTTATAACAATCTGTTCTAGAAACCTACCTCAGAAGAATATTAGAATTATCCCAGTCAGTATTTCATAGTTGTGACTGACCTCTAAATACAGATGAGTAAATCTATTTAATAATTTGACAGTAACATGTTATAATTGTGAAATATGGCAAATATAACTTTTCTTGGCTACAGGTAACTTCTTTATATAATTTTCATCTGCTGGCTAAGGATATCAAATAGCTTATGTATTGGTATCCATAATTTGCCTGCAAAGTTGGATAGTCCCTTTAATTTATATCCAGCCATTTCTGATTACAGAGGCTACACAGCAGGTAATGACTGAAGTCAGATACAAAATACTGTGACAGCTGTTGTGTAGTATAGCATGTTGGCTATACAGCATATTATATCTGTTGTAAATCTGGATTAATTTTCATATGCAGGTAGCTACTTCATTTTGGTAAGAAAAATCATTAGTGTTTTTAATCTAAAATATTTGAATCAAATGTG
Source organism: Aptenodytes patagonicus (assembly GCF_965638725.1). Classification (NCBI taxonomy): domain Eukaryota; kingdom Metazoa; phylum Chordata; class Aves; order Sphenisciformes; family Spheniscidae; genus Aptenodytes; species Aptenodytes patagonicus. Next base: position 13,397,988 of record NC_134966.1, read on the forward strand.
AATTCTAATTTATAGGAGCAGATTATTTAAAATGCTCAAAGTGAAGGGGAAAGACTGGATTTATCATGACAGTAATGGTTTGTATCTGCTCTCAAAATCAAATTATATCGTACTAACTTTATTCATGGCAGTTAACAAAGATTAAATTAGAATAATCACACTAATGTACATATACCAGCTACACAGTTCAAAGGATATGATTTCCTGTGTCAAATGATTCCTCATAATAATAATAATAAAACTCTTGCTGTACAGTTTGTAATATTTCCTGTATTTGAGAATATTTATACATAATATAACATACAAAAATATTTAAATGTTGTGGCAGTATTTTTACTATCCAAACTTAATTTACAGGGAATAAAAACCAGAAAATTTATCTACAGTCCATCTAAACTGCCAGTTCTAAAAGGCTTAATGTAACTACTTTTAGTACCAAGAGGTGTTCTGAATGTTATGTCATTTCAGTTCCTTTTTTTCTTCAGCTTTTTTTGCTGGAATGATTCTTGAAAATACAATATACAAGCCCTCACATCTTAGCAATAAATGTACAATATCTTACATTCCTCATTTCTGAAAAGATAATTCCAGATAATAACATCATAGCTTTACGTGATCTTTAGAACAAGGAAGCAAACCAAGAGAAGAATTATTTCAGTGGAATGTGTTGGGATTAGGTCTTATCATCATAACAACTTTCTTTAGTGAATATGATCCCCCCCGGAATTCAGCCCAGTAAACACCATCCTGATAACGACTGCGGTAGTGTCCTCCGCGATACCAAACTCCATTGAGATTTGAATGAGCACATGCATTGTACCACCATCCTCCCTTCTGGTAATGAGCACAATTACCTGCAAAAGAAAGCTCCGATTCAGTTTTAGGAGCAAATGAAAAATGTTACAGCAAGCAAACTAAGCACAAAACAATTTTTTTTTTTTTTTTTAAACTGTGTATTTAACATGTAGATACCATGTGGTACAAGGTGAATTTAGGCTTCTTCAAGAACCAGCTCTGTAGTTAGGTTCTACAGATACTCATTAGTGTTACTCTCCCTTGCTGGAAAATTTGTTTGTATTACTGTCTCAAATAACGCCCCATAGCATATTTTTACAGACCCTTGTTTAGTGTAAATGATAAATATTTCAATGAGAAATTTTGTTTCAGTGTTAGTTCGTGTAAGGGTTGACACACCAGTTTGTGCTTCATAAGTTACTAATTGACAAATCTCTAAAAATGTAATTTCTTTTTTTTGTGTGTGTGTGTATCACCATAAGTATATTTCCTTTTTAAAAAAAGAAAAAAAAAAGGGGGGGGCGGGGGGGACGTGGAAGGGCAAAAAAGCAAGGCAACTGAAAGGAACCTTGTACCTGTGTATACATCATGGTCCCGGTCCAGCGTGGTGAACTGTTTACCATTATGCCAAGTGAAAGAATCTCCTGCGTTGCCATTGTAGCGTCCCAATCTCAACTTGTAATATTCGCTTTCTGGCTCCAGTCTGAAGCTAGCGTACTCAGCAAATACTTTTCGACCTGACCAGTCTTCCATTGTTATGAGCAGTTTGTAGTTGCCTTGATTTGTTAACCAATAAATATTTTCTAATCCGAGCCAATATTCTCCATCTATATTACCAAATCCTTGCTGTAAAGGAAGCAAGAGAAGCATGTTAATATTGTGCACCTGTTTTAGTGGTAAATCTGAGTGTATTCTTAAGTATAAAACCACAATAACTTATTTTATAGAGACTTTCTCTTCTGGAAGGGTAAACACACAAGTTCCTTTTCAAGTAAGCTGTTGGCCAGACTCTAAAATTACCCTTTAAATTAACTTTACAATAATTTTTAGAGGGTAGAAAACATTAAACTGCTCACTTGTCCTAACCTTGTATGTCTCCCAGTTCCTGAAGAAGTTGACAGACCCATCCAGCCGTCTCTGAATGACTGTCCAGCCACCAGGGTCATGCCGTTGATCACACCAGACCTGCATAAGCCGGTTTGTGTGTTCTGGTTTTACAAGATAGATGGAGCTTGTATCATGGCCATCTTCTAATGCTTGTAGACAGTCTCTCCAGGGCCCTGTGTCAAAACAAAAGGACTCTGCATCAAAATGCAATTGAGCATATCTTCAGTGCAGGGCAGTATTTGAATTGGTAGCTTTTTACAGTAGATTTGCTTCTGTTTGAGTAGTGCATTTGTTTTTCCTCTTATTGAAGGTACAGTGTCCGCTAAGTGTTTGAGAAATGTTGACATTAACAATGGAACTGGCAACATAAATTAAGAATGTAGGTGTTATGTTGTCACCTTAATAAATGATAACACAAAATAGAAATTAAGATTTGTAACGTGGAGTGCCCACTTACATAGTGTGAGAAATTGTAGATAAATGAGAAGACTTTTAAAATACTTTGCATTCACAGAAATTACAGATAATGCTCTCCTATTTTCAGAAGGAGAATGCATTTTTTTCCTTGAGTTTAGCAGAGTCTGTGAAGAGCTTACTTTCAAAAAGAGTCCCTTACATTCATGATTTTTAAAGACATTTTCTCCAATGGGAAGATAGTTAGATTCCATTTTAATGAGTCTGAGAAATTTAGATATAAATGATTTAGGAGTCTGTGTTGATACCTGCAGATAGACTCCCCCAGCTGCTTTGCTGCTATCCTCATGTCACCTAAGCGGAGGAGTGAAGTCAACAAGAATCCTCAGGATTAGAGACCCTTGATTGATATTTGGGGTTTTTGGTGGGGTTTTTTTGTTTGTTTTTTTCCCCTCCCCACACTGAAGGAGGAAGGCTTGTCAGATCTTCTCATGAGGTGTCTTACTGAAGCATATGTTGCTATCAAGAGTAATTTATCTTTTAAATTATTTCAGTTCATCTACCCTTTTTCATAATTCAGTGTCCAATACTGGTAATGGTAGAGCTACCCTTCTACTCAGTAAATGAGTTAGTAATAAATTAGTTTTATAGAAGCAACTGCAGTGTTTGGGGGTGTTTTTTTGGTCTTTTTAACTGGTTAATCAAAAAGTCAGCGTACCAGGAGGCAATCCAAGTTTTTGGTCTGTGGCCGCGCTGTGTTGTTCTTGTTTCCTGAGTCATATTCACAGACTGTACCTACAGTGCTGCTTCTAAGCCCCTTCTCCATTTCTGTTGTGGCTAACTGTTCAGATTTCTGGCAATTTAGATGTAGATGCAGTATTCTGTGACACAGTTGCGTGGCTTATTATGAGAGGTGGAAGAAGACAAATGTAATGAATGCTGGTAATTTAAATTGCTTGTTTATTTTATCACAATGTGTACATAGTGGCACTTATTAAAAACGAAAAAGAACATGTCAGTTCAAAGTCATTATTGAAGAAACTCCTAAAATAGTCAACCACAGAGCTTTGATCTTGTCTTCATAAAAATAAATATATAGCAGTATATGATGTAGTATTTACAGCTTTCTAGTCTTGCAGTTTTTTTCTAGGCCACGTGGCAACAGTGCTCTACTGCACATGATTCTTTTCTCTGGAAGTGCTTTAAGATGAAGATAAACTATTTTAAATACTTCAAAGCAGAGTTTGCTACTACTTTTTCATGACAGGTGGTTTTTTTGTCAGATAGTTAAAATTTTGGAAAGTTAATAAGGTGTGTAGTCTGAGATTTGTCATCTGGCATCAGAAATGAAAGGGAATGTACTGAAGGCGACTGGGCCCAGCACAGATATCTGTAAGACACTATGGTTAACTCTGCCTAATGAAAAAAATACTTAATAATTAAGGGATTTTTATGGTTTATGTATGTGAGGCTCTTTGTACTTTGTAGCGGCTTAATTTAAATGTCTTTAGTAAGAAAGCTGTTCAGTGCTTTCTGGAAATACATACGGACTGTATATCAACCAGAACTGTCTGCATAGGCACTGAGCCCTTCAAATATCTCTAAAAGTGATACAGAATTGGTATTACAAAAACCAAGTTGATCCTTATTCAAGGTGATTGGATGATGATACATGAGTCAGGTTTTTCTGCTTGTTCTACTGTTCTTAGTGTATCTTCTATCAATTAGTGGATTTTTTTTTTACAGTGTCTCATTTGCCACCTTCCATTCCTCACATACTGAGGCAATTTTTAGTGAGAGATTACACAGCAGTTAATTGTTTCATATTCAGTTTCCTTTAGAACTCTTGGGGAATGTGCTTTACTCTTTACAGTTTGTTAGTATTCACTTCTTTCATTGGCTTTATAACCTCTTCTACCAACATTTCAGTTCGAGATAAATCCTGCAGAGTCAGGATTTGAATTGGTAGCTTTTTACAGTAGATTTGCTTCTGTTTGAGTAGTGCATTTGTTTTTCCTCTTATTGAAGGTACAGTGTCCGCTAAGTGTTTGAGAAATGTTGACATTAACAATGGAACTGGCAACATAAATTAAGAATGTAGGTGTTATGTTGTCACCTTAATAAATGATAACGCAAAATAGAAATTAAGATTTGTAACGTGGAGTGCCCACTTACATAGTGTGAGAAATTGTAGATAAATGAGAAGACTTTTAAAATACTTTGCATTCACAGAAATTACAGATAATGCTCTCCTATTTTCAGAAGGAGTCCTTGCCACTAACCTAGTCAACACAGGAACCTCAAAGTGTCCCCTCAGTGAACACTCATCAAAATTAATTTAGATTTTCTACTGTTGCCTTAATTTCTTTAGGTATATCTTTTTATCTTTCCCTGTAAACTTTTAGTCAGGCTTCCTATTGCTGATGTGTTAGAAATCAGATTCATTATGCCTTTTTTCCTTTCGCAAGTTGTTCTTAAGATTTTAATGTGTCTTTATATTTAACCTGACAGAGAACATGTTCTTTTCTTATTTCCTCATTTGGACATGACTTCAGTGCTTTGAATGGTGTCGTCTTTCTTACAATACTGGTCTTTTACCAAGCTGCTTAACCATGACAAGATTTCCTGGTCCTCTCAAAGTCTTTTTTTTGGATGGATGGATAGTTCTGAATTTCCAGTACGGTACTTGAAAACATTTTACCTTTTCAGTTAACACTTTTAGTTTATGCATTGGTGTTATAATAATCTGCTATTTTGTGTCGTTTGTGTCTCCAAGTTTCTGATAGGCTATTATATCAAATCTTGCTAAACCCCCAACTTTCTAGTTCTTGTATCTTTTTTCTTTTTGTTTGTTTGTTTAAGTGGCAATATTTGTTTAGAAGTATATATGTTTGGCTTGGCCTCACATATATATATATATAGGCCTAATATTTCTGTGCCCTGTTTAAACAATCTGTTTTTCAGATTACATTTCAGCATTTCTTACTCAAATTTTGTCCACTGCTCCTGCCCAAAGATTTTATTTGATGGTGCAAAATCTGCATTGCTTCACCTAAAGGATATATCAGTTTAAACCATCTGATTCATTAAGCCATAATTATCAGCGCGAATGTCTCTCTCACTTAAGTTATTATGTTCTTATGTATGTTTATTTTTGTATACTCTAATGCCTTTTTTTGAAAAAGTGTGTGGCCATATAAAATTAGCATACATTGTATGTTAATATTGCATTAACCTTAGCATTACTCTTTGCTGTTTATTATTTAACTATTTAACTTTATTTTTTATAATGCAGCATGGGGTTAAAATGTTTACCTGCAAGTTTTATCTGATAGATATAGTAAACTGGTTTGTGTGCACGTTTTTCTAGGAATAATGTCTTCTATAGCAATTGCACAAGAAAACATACATTTCGTAATTGGTATAACTGGCTACTAAATGTTTTGTTCCCAGAGAAAGATTTGTTGGGTAAGGATGATGAATCAAATTAGTTCAGTTTTCAAGTTCAGCTTTCATTTGTCTTGAGTCTAGTCATCTTCCAATGTTGCACTAGCACATTTATACAAAGCAGAACACTTTGATAAGCTATTCATGTAAGTGTTTTACACAGAAAATGTAGCAATGCTTCACATAATAGTGTTTGTCCTGTTGCGTGTAGAATTCTACACTAATAAATTGTTGTTTCAGATCTATTTGAATTATTGATCCTGTGGGCTAAGCTTTTTGATGTTATAAACTAAAACCCATTGTAGATAAACTATATCTGCTTTTTGCATTGGCATATTAAAGCTTGCAGTTGTTAAGCATTAATGCATGCAAAGTTGTTGGGGTTTCGTGTGTCATAGCCCTACATCCCACCCCAAACCTCTGGGTAATAACTCCAAGAAAGGCGTTGTTGTTAGTGTCACAGCTAAACCATTTCATCCTGAAGTATCTTATTAGGCTTTTAGCTCTTTCAAGCAAGCCTAAAGAGCAATGTTCCTAAATAGGACTATAGAAATTTTACTTGGAATTCATATTTTGCTTAGTGGAATGGAGTAAAATACAATTGTAGTTATTTTGAACAGTCTCTGGTGTTGACATTAGGTGACTTACTGGCTATTCACTGATTATTTTTATTATTTTTTATTTTTCTGTAGAATTTCAGTGTTGTGTACATGTTCAGTATTTTGCAGACAGAATTAAACTTACCCAACTTATTCTTTTGGGCATGAGTGGGAAACAAGAATGCACAAATAAGAATTTGAAGTAAATGATTTACAGATAAAATTGCAAATTCTTCTACTCAGAATCAAAACCAAATCTTTTTTTACATTTTCCTTTATTTTTGCAAAGAACCAGCAACAGGAACATTGGGGTGTTTTTTATGCCTCATAAAATAAGACTTTCTTGGAAATGCATGGATCAAAGTATGACACTAATCCTTACAGAGAAATTAACTTGTCTATTGTAAAGTGTGTATCTCTAAAATTACTTTATATCCAATGATGATGTCCACACTTTACAATGCATTCTTTCAATTTCTTTTCTCTAGAACATTTTACTATGAGACTGGGGTTCTTTATCTACATCATGTTTTTATGATTTACTGCCAATGTTGTTATGCAGTCATCAGCTTTTATCATCTTAGAGGCAATAGACGATGATGTCTCCACTGAAATAGCCAACATTTCAAATATTCCTAATAAATTTTTAACAAGACGCTATTCTTCTATGCCTTGCCTCTCAAATCTGGCACATTATTTTTTGTTATTTGGCTAGTCGTTTTGGCTTACCTTTGTGAATATGGAGAAAATAGTCAGTTGTACATTTAAATCGCACTACACGGTAAATCTATAATAACAGGTAAAGACACTTCAAACATGACAGAGAAATACTTCTAAATGACTGTCGTCTTTTAGATCATAGTCATAATAATGTTTTCTTCTGAAGTATCTTCCTCCAAGTGTAGGCATAGGGGTCTAGTATCCTAGTACTGTATAAAGTCATTACAGAAAGGGTCACTGCTCTGAAGATTTTAAATTATAAGTAACTTATGAAGTAGCTTGTTTCAAAAATATTCATGTAGAAAAAAGATTAGCACTTTATTTTATGGTAAGTGATGTGTATAGAACTCTCTAAGTTGGTTAAATTCATTTCTGTGGCAGTTCTTGGGATGAGATGGGAGAACATCAGGTTTGAGACCATCTAAGGCACCTGAAGGTGCACAAGTCCATGGGACCCAATGAGATCCATCTGCGGGTCCTGAAGGAACCGGCGGATGAAGTTGCTAAGCCACTATCCATCATATTTGAGAAGTCGTGGCAGTCTGGAGAAGTTCCCACTGACTGGAAAAGGGGAAAGATAACCCCCATTTTTAAAAAGGGAAAAAAGGAAGACCCAGGGAACTACAGGCCAGTCAGTCTCACCTCTGTGCCTGGGAAGACCATGGAACAGATCCTCCTGGAAGCTATGCTAAGGCACATGGAGGACAGGGAGGTGATTTGAGACAGCCAGCATGGCTTCACTGAGGGCAAGTCCTGCCTGACTAACCTAGTGGCCTTCTATGATGGAGTGACTGCATCAGTGGACGCAGGAAGGGCTACATCTGTCGTCTGTCTGGACCTCTGTAAGGCCTTTGACACAGTCCCTCACAACATCCTTCTCTCTAAACTGGAGAGATACAGATTTGATGCATGGACTGTTCGGTGGATAAGGAATTGGCTGAATGGTCGCATCCAGAGAGTAGTGGTCAACAGCTTGATATCCAGATGGAGATCAGTGATGAGTGGTGTCCCTCAGGGGTCTGTACTGGGGCCAGTACTGTTTAATATCTTCATCAATGACATAGTGGGATCAAGTGCACCCTCAGCAAGTTTGCAGATGACACCAAGCTGAGTGGTACAGTTGACACACCTGAGGGGATGGGATGCCATTCAGAGGGACCTGGAAAAGCTTGAGAAGTGGGCCCATGTGAACCTCATGAGATTCAACAAGGCCAAGTGCAAGGTCCTGCACCTGGGTCGGGGCAACCCCTGGTATCAATACAGGCTGGGGGATGAAGGGATTGAGAGCAGCCCTGCCGAGGAGGACTTGGGGGTACTGGTGGATGAAAAGCTGGACATGAGCCAGCAATGTGCACTCGCAGCCCAGAAGGCCAATCGTATCCTGGGCTGCATCAAAAGCAGCGTGGCCAGGGGGTTGAGGGAGGTGATTCTGCCCCTCTACTCTGCTCTGGTGAGACCCCACCTGGAGTACTGTGTCCAGCTCTGGAACCCTCAGCACAAGAAAGACACGGACCTGTTGGAGCGGGTCCAGAAGAGGGCCACAAAAATGATCAGGGGGATGGAACGCCTCTCCTACGAAGAAAGGCTGAGAGAGTTGGGGTTGTCCAGCCTAGAGAAGAGAAGGCTCCAGGGAGACCTTATTGCAGCCTGTCAGTACTTAAAGGGGGCTTATAAATAAGATGGTGGCAGACTTTTTAGCAGGGCCTGTAGCAACAGGACAAGGGGGGATGGCTTTAAACTAAAGGGGGGTAGATTTAGACTAGATATAAGGAAGAAATGTTTTATGCTGAGGGTAGTGAAGCGCTGGCACAGGTTGCCCAGAGAGGTGGTGGATGCCCAATCCCTGGAAACATTCGAGGTCAGTTTGGACGGGGCTCTGAGCAACCTGATCTAGTTGAAGATGTCCCTGCCCACGGCAGGGGGGTTGGACTAGATGACCTTTCAAGGTCCCTTCCAACCCAAATTATTCTGTGATTCTATGATTCTTATGCTCTCCAATTCAGATTCCTGGTTTTTGACTGAGGTGAATGCAACTGTGCTAGTCATATTATTGGTTGGCCACCAATAACAGATACTGCAAAAAAAATTGGGCAGCAATTGTGTAAACTTCCTCTATAGTGAATGTGCTGATGTTATGAGAAAAGGACAGTTCTTTTACTAGATCTGTCTGGTAATGAGTGTTTTTATAATAATAAAATGTAAATGTTCCTTCTGAAGTATTAGCATGCTTTACAAACAAGGGTCATCTTATCTTCCCTTGAAAAAGTGAGAGCATTCTGACTTTCAGATAGGTAGTTTTGATAAAACCACTTCTAGGGAGGTAAGCAGACCTTTGAGGAATAGTACCTTTGTAATCTGAACAGTGCCTCTTCGCTTGCACAAATACATTTAACTACTAAAATACTTTTGTAGTATTGGATGTATAGGACAGAGACACAGCTGTATAATGAAGGACCACAAATTTATGTTACATAAAGACCAGACTAGGTTTTGATAACTGAGATGTATTGTATTGCTTTGGACTTGCACCCATCTGTGTCATGTTGAATGTGAAATAAGTTTTTAAAATTGTGTCTGTAATTTTGCTAACACAAACCACATGATTACTCTTCCCAAGCCTGTCTTTTTGTCTTGCATCTCCTTAATTTCTGTCTTCCACAGTCATGAATTCTGTTTGGATTCTTAAAAAAAAATTCTTTAATATTTTATTTCTTGACCTTAACATGAACAATTAAGTTGTACTAAACAAAATATTTTCTCAAAAGTTTTTGTTAACATGTAATTAAAAAAAATAAAAGGGGAGCGGGCTAGAATTATCATAGAATGATTTGGGTTGGAAGCGACTTCTAAAGGTCATCTAGTCCTACCCCCTGCCGTGGGCAGGGACATCTTCAACTAGATCAGGTTGCTCAGAGCCCCATCCAAACTGACCTCGAATGTTTCCAGGGATTGGGCATCTACCACCTCTCTGGGCAACCTGGGCCAGTGTTTCACCACCCTCAGCGTAAAACATTTCTTCCTTATATCTAGTCTAAATCTACCCTCTTTTAGTTTAAAGCCATTCCCCCTTGTCCTATTGCTACAGGCCCTGCTAAAAAGTTTGCCGCCATCTTTTTTATAAGCCCCCTTTAAGTACTGACAGGCTGCAATAAGGTCTCCCTGGAGCCTTCTCTTCTCTAGGCTGGACAACCCCAACTCTCTCAGCCTTTCTTCATAGGAGAAGTGTTCCATCCCCCCGATCACTTTCGTGGCCCTCCTCTGGACCCGCTCCAACAGGTCCATGTAATTGCTGTTATGAAGTAGAGATTCACCTAATTCTGCTTTGCACTGATATTTTCACACTGCATAATGTTTTACAGAAATGAGATGTTATATTTCAAGCTCTTACATATGTCTTTTATGGATTTGGTGAGACTCAGTAATCATACATAGTGCTTCATGGGGAACTGGAAGCTTGGATCCACGTAGCTTTTAATTAATTTAAAATCATTAATACAAATGAGAGGGAAATATGATTGTTTTTAAAAAGTGAAGTAACGTAAGTCTCACTTTCTATGCAGTTTATGTGCATAATTAACTTAAATGTTGTTTGTTTTTTGACACTTGTTGCCTATCTTTTCCAGTGAGTTATCAACTTCCAACTATCTATCTGTTGGGATAAGAATACAGCAGATAAAAAATACATAGCAAGTTTTTGGAATTTGTTAGGGATAGGTTTTTCATAGATACCTAAAATAGAGGAAAAAAAACAACCAAACTCGGAATATATTACATTTGAACCTAGTAAGTAGGGAAGAACTGTTTGAAAAAGTGAAATGGAAAGCAGCGTAGGTGATCTTGATCGTGAAATAACAAAGGCCACAATTCTTAAGAAAGGAAAGTGAAAAGCAAGACAAAATAAACTTAAATATAACAGACCAGCAAATTCAGAGAGCGTGCAGAGAAAATGCTTTAGACGGTTAGTCCAAGTAAAGAGTTTACAAGTTTGTTAAAGAGTCTCTGAGGACATTGCAATGGCTTTTGCTATTGTAGAAGGCAGCTAGGGAAAATGGTAAGAAACTGACCTGGCTAAATCATGACCTTTTCAGTAGCTTTGAAAACATGAAGAAAGCTCAGACAAAATAGATGCTAGCTCAAAGTATTAGGCATGGCTGGTTGTTTGTGGGTTTTGTTTGTCTGTTTCTTTTTAACAAAACAACAACCAAAAAAATGCCCAAAAAACAACAGCATTGGACAAAACGTACAAAATGAAATAAAGCTACTGAGAGTAGTTAGACTGTAGTAAGTCTATGATCAAGGGAGAATATTGGTCTGCTACTGTGTGAGGAAGGAGAGCTGTCAACAGATAAGCTGAGAAGGCATTTAATATTTTTCTTCCATTTTGCTTCAGTTTTCATTGCGCAGGATTTTTTCCAGTGGCTGGGCAGTTGTGGTGCTGGCTTTTGTTTGTTTTGTTGTGGGTATGGCGAGGGGAAGTGGTGGTTTTGTGGGTTTTTCCTAGTTCATTCCAGACACCTGGCTGAAGCATCATTTACAGCATTAATTGCGGGGAGGGATTTTGTTTGAGATGTGCTTTGTGAGTGGGGAACGTTCTGGAGGAGGAGGAAAAGGTATTAAAAGTTCCTTGCCCAAAAAGAAAGGTGGGAAGAGGGGAGGAGGATACCTTGGAAACGAAAGGTTAAATAGCTTAAATTCAGTTGTTGGAAATTTGCTTGAACAAATCAAACTGCTGCAAATGAGAAAAGGAAAGAAATTAATATTATGATGGATTTGTGCAGAAGAAATGTGAAACTTCTTTTTCTGGTGAGTTAGGTAGGTAAGGGAGAAGTAGCAGATGTCAAATCTTATCTTAGAATCATGTACTTTGGAAGGGATCTCTGGAGATCAACATGAAAAATAGCTGGATAAGCAGCACTTCCTCAGGTGAGGATCTAGGGGTTCTACAGGGTTGCAAGTTGGTCATAAGTCAATGTTTTACTTTGCAAAAAAGGAAAATGCTATATGAGGATAGATCAACAAAAGTACTACGCGCATGAAGTAACTTTTCTATTCTGCTGTGTGATGGTGAAGCCTCAGCTCGTTTGGGTACTTAAAAGCACAAGGAGGATGTGGACCAATTAACGAGTTTTCAGAAGAGTGTAACAGGAAGGAGAAAGGTCTTCACACTTGAAAGATATTTCACTTACAGAAAGATAGGGAAATACTGTACTAAGCTTGAACCTATTTTGAGATCAAAGTCAAAATGTAATTGTTAGAGGCCATCCTGTAGTCTATTGCTCCAAAGAAATTGTAATAGATCTGATTTTCTCCTGATTTTTTTAATTTTTTTTTTTTTTTTTTTTTTACATAGAACATTAGAATCATGATATTTTTGGCTGAGGTTCTGCATGCCACAATGCAAGCTTTGGTGAGTTCATCTCTGGCAATATTGTGAAATAACTGCTTTGTAGCGAAGTGTGTTAGAGACTGTACTGTGCTTTAGACTGAAACACCTGCTCAAGTTTCTTTCATTGTGGATATTTCCATGGAGAAGTAAGTCTGTCTTTTTTAAATGTGGCAGTTGCATTATTTGATAATTCTAGAGTTTGACAATGTCGTTTGGAATGCGTTGCAAATAGCCTTGAAATACATTCTGAGTGCAGTTCATGTGCCTTACTCTGTTTCAGGTCTTAGTTTCAGATGTCTATGGGTCACCTGTCTTTTTTCTGAAGCAAGTACGTGTTGCCCACACACTGAAGAAACGACTTCTCTTGTATGGGACACATAATACTTGAACTATTTTTTTTTTTTAAATATGTGGGACCATAGGTGAAACTGGATCCTTTACCTGTTATTTTCTTTATCATGTAGATCAATTGATCTCTAATGTGATTTCAGATGCCTCTAATCTTGCTTATGGCAGAACTCCAAAGACTCTTAATGAGGGCCATATAATATCCCTTACTATTCCACCACTTGCTTCCCTTTGCTCCTGTCTTAGAGTGCAAGTGCCCTGTGTGAGGTACAGAGCAGATAGGTATTCCTTTTTGAGTTACACAAGCACAAAAATTACCACATGCTAGATCAACAAACTTGTAATAACTTCGTAAATGTTTACACAAAAAGTGTCAAACCCCTTCAGATGTCATGAATTATAGCAGTTCGGTCTTGGGCACAGGGTAAATAAAATTTAGATGATTGACTGTTGATTAGTAAGATTTCTCTGCAGCTCTTTATCTCATACCTCTCATATAAATGGTGTGTCTGTCTTGGCAAAGTAACATGAGAAAAATCTGTGGGGCTAGTGTGTCTGAATGTTAGACATTCAAAATTAATTTTTTTTTGCTTTCTTTCTGTGCTCATACTACAACATGTATATTAAAAATATACAAGATAAATACACAGACAACATTAGATCTAAGAAATCTCAATTAGTTCAAAATAATTCATTTGCATTTATTTTGCTAAATAAATAAATTCTGTCTGCATTTTTGATGTTACAATTAAAATGTTGCCCACTGCATATTAGCATAAACAAATGTAGACATATCAATAATATTACTTACCAGATGGTTTATCAGTTGAAGTCGGAATACTAGTAACTGCAGGCATGGTTGGTAAGGTAGGTGGCAGAACCTTTAAGTTCTGATCACTCTGAATCTCATTAGTAGATATCTGGTTAATAATGCGATTGTAAGTAGGAGGCTGGTACACTTTATTTGGTGGCTGTGGAGTTTGTGGCAGTGGCTTTATGGATGGCATTCTTTGACAGTGTTCTTCCAGTTGGGCAATTATTATTGACTGATTATTGGCAATTGACATCAAATGTTGGTACTTGTGCTCTAAGTCTTTGTATTTGTTTGCAAGCTGCAACATATCTGCAGTTTGGTTCAAAATCTTATTCTCAAGTTGAGAAAGTTCTAAGGCGTTGTCACGTTTTCGGATAATTTCATGTAGTAACTGCATATAGAGTTGTGTGACACGAGAATTCATATTTCTGCTCTCTTTTCTTAAGAGTTTAACCTCGTTAACAATCCCACCATCCACCTCTACTAGTTGCTGGAGAGTTTCTATTTGTCTCTTTTGTTTAAGAAGTTCATTGTTAAGTAACTGTAATTCTTGTTTATTTACCCTGTTTTCGAGTAGAACTTCAGGCTCCTTAGAATTAACACAAATGGCACCTGTCACTCTCTGTTGAGGTACAATAAAGGTGTAAGTGCATTTGTCCTGTGTGTCACTGGAACGCTTATATCTGTTCATGTAAATGAATTCTTGTTCTGTTTCCTCGTCATTGCCTTCGAATTCCTGCGTTTTGCTTCCAGTAGCTCCCACAACAGCTATTAGCATTAAACAGATGAATCTTGTTGTCATCATGATCCTCTAGTTCTGGTCAAATATTCTTCTGCAAAGAACTTTTTAAAATCTGTTTTAAAATAAATTTAACAGTAAGTAACAAATAGGAAATCAATGCAAACTTAAAACTGATAATCTGTTCTAAAACTTAGAAAATATTACATAGTAACTAGTATGTCTGTGTACAAATAAGATATTTTTCTTGTCCAGCATGAGCTTATGTTGGCTAAAGGGGACATCATGGGGAATAGTTGTATCATTCTATGGCTAGAACTGTAGTTACTAGTTGCTAGTTTGTCTAAAGCCTGCCAAGAACCACAAGAAACTAAGTAATAAATACCAGGATTTTAAGAGTCCTTCCAGGCAAGTACCACAAAGTTTCCAAGATTGGTGTTTTCATTTGAATATGAATTACATTTTCATTTCTTACAGTTACAAATATAACCTTTAAATGTAAACAATGTAAGTTAATATGTGCTGTTAAAAGTTTTAAAAATACCAAATAGCTCATTTGCAGTATTTTATAACTGCATGTATATTGCAGGAGATACAGCTTAGATGATAAGTAACAATTTTGCTTTAGTCAGCAGTATTGAACCTCAGTTAAAAAAAAAAAAGAAAACCTTACTCTACATTAGTCCTTAATAACTATAAATTAATAACTCTACTGCCCAAATACCATAGGTGTTGTTTTTTCAGACTAGTAGAATTTACAACTAAAACATTTATTGTGACTCTCACTGGAGACACTGTCTTTACACTCAGCCTCGTCATTTCACTTCATAGTCTCTTCTCAGAAGGGGAAAAACACATGCATATGTGCATAGTGGACAAAGATGACCCCCAGCTATTAAAATTAGCTACTAGGGTTTATTGACATGCTGCAGCAGTACCCTTTTAGTGAAATTACATTAACTTAGTTCTCAGGTGGATTCATATTCAAGGTGGAAATTTGAGGCCATCACAATCTCTTAAAAAATAAGTCAATACCAGAACTTTATAGGCAACAGTCTTGGAAACGTGAGCTTAGCATTGTCACTACTGCCAGGAATGCCCTTGTCACAAATCAGCACTTTGATATTGCGTATTTCGAGCAGCTTTTTGTTGTTGAATTTTAATAGGCATGTGTATATATAAACCTAGTTTTCTTAAAATAAATAAAATGGGAGGAAAAAATGCAGTATGGAGCTTTTTCGGTGTGTAAAGCCTGCTTGATACTTTTTAAAACCAAGGTGATGTTACCATCATATTTTTCTTTGCTTGTAAAACATTTCACATGGAATGTGAAACCATTCAGTGTTTAAATATCTGTCACCTTACTGCTCGGTCATCTTTAGTACAATAAAATTTTTTAAATTACATGAAATGATGGTAGTAACAGCTGTGAGAAACTGGAATGAGTCCAGCTGAGCGCAACCAACATGGATAGCTAGAGGCTGGCAGACATGATGTATGAGGAGCAGCAGAAAGAGCTAGGTTTGTTTAGCCTCCAGAAGAGAAGGTGAAGGAGACTTCTTACTGCTGTCTTCAACTACTTAATGGGTGTTTGTAGAGAAGATGGATTCTTTTGGAAAGTGCACAGTGAAAGTACAATGGTCAATGGATACAGATTGCCTCAGGAAAAATTCGTTTTGGGTTTTAGAAAAAAATAATTTCACAATGAGGGTGACCAAGGACTGAAGCAGTCACCCAAAGAGGTAGTGGAATCTCCATTCCTGGAAATACGTAAAGTTTTGATTTAGGCAAGGCTCTGAGAAGCCTAATTTAATGTTGAAATCAGCCTTGCTTTGTAAGACGAAGGTGAGGTCCCAGCCAATCTGAATTGTTCTATGATTCTAGGCAGCTGCTAACTTTAAGGAATTTTTTTTAGAGTTTCAAGATAATGATGGATATGCATGCTTAAATAATTATTCATACTGAGAAGAGATACGGTTGTCAGTTACTCACATTTTTCTGTTGTTTTGAAATAAACCATAGAAGTTTCTCTAAATGCTTCTGTAAATGATTCAAACAAAAGTGACCGGGACTTGATCCTTCTTAAAGTTTTTGAATATACATTTTTGCCTCAGTTTCTTATTTGGAATAAACTCATTTTCATTTTGCAAATGGAAGGGAATTGTGCTTTACAGAACTTGTCAAGAATCTTGAAAAATTGTCATATAAAAGTTTGGAGTTTGACATGGTTTCTGTAAGTAAAGGAATGTTAGTTGGAGCCCTGGAAAACAGGGAACATAAATTCACCCCAGACAGCTTTAACTTGCATAATCAGCATTTGCACAGCAGGTCACACTTGGAAACCCTGGCACTTCTCCAGGCCTCATATTTCTGCACAGATGGACTGTTTCTGCAAATGTCTCTTGCATATAGGTGTAAAATGGGTTTTATTTCACCGTTTGAATTGAAATATCTCCCCCCCCCCCAAACTGTAATTATTGTGATCACTGAAAAGAAACTAATTTTTTCCTCAGAGTTCACTTGTGTCTTTGTTACAGCATCTCATGTCTTTAATTGAGCACAGGATTTGGGGTGCACATTCTTTTGCAGGCTGAAGAAATACAGAGCAGCATATAACAGTTTGATTTTTCTCCAGTTTTTTTAAGAACTGTTTAAGAAAAAAACAGAACAGAGTTCATCAGCATCATCTTAACATATCAGTTCAAACATCTTTCAGAATAGAATAGAATGTTTCAGTTGGAAGGGACCTACAACGATCATCTAGTCCAACTGCCTGACCAATTCAGGGATGACCAAAAGTTAAAGCGTGGTATTAAGGGCACTGTCCAAATGCCTCCTAAACACTGACAGGCTTGGGGCATCAACCACCTCTCTAGGAAGCATGTTCCAGTGTTTGACCACTGTTTGCAGAAGGTAAGCCATCAGTGAATGACATCAGCATGATTAGACCGTGCTGAAATGCTTCTCTCTCATGATCTTGCCTGCATGTCACCTTTTCTAAGGAGTTCTTCCTATAAGAAAAAACATTGGAAGGAAAAGTACATTGGTAAGAGAATGCTCCTGTACAAATAGAAACAAGAACCATACTGTCTTCAGATATCCTTCTTCCTGCAGAGTCTGTTTATGATGTGATCTCTTAAGTCTTTTATTGTCTGTACTTGTTCAGTTAAAAAAAAAAAAGTGTTCAGAATGAGGCCTATTTGTTGCATATTGTGATGGACCACATAACAGAAATGGCATTTCTTCTTTTCTGCAGTTGGATTCAAATGAAGTTCATAACCAACATGCTTGTTTGAACAACTCTCAATGATTAATCTCTCAGGGAGAAAAAAGCTTGCTGGAGGAAGTGGGGGGGGAGCCAGAGAAACAATTTTAAGGAAGGATTTAATGCTTTTTAGTATCTTCCTCTTCTTTTTTGAGAACATCAGATTCTTAGGACATCAGAATTCCTTCCCATGGGAGAGGAAGATCTTATTTATTTGATGTCTAGCCCGCTAGCTTTCAGTTTTCTTCTGTTTGCACTTTTGCCAAGTAATTGCTCAAGTAACTAGTGCCATTGCTTGCTGATCGCTCAGTTCTTCCTGTTTCTCTGGCTCAGCCCCCCTCTCCCTCTCTCCCAGTAGCTCTTCTGCAGTGGGCTGGGAGGGAACTATATTACTGGGGCCATATTTGTCCCCAGTGCAAAATTCCACCTAGGTAGCTGTAGATTTTTCAACCTTGCCATTGCACAAAACTACATTATATAGGAGCATGCTTGCAGGTTTGGTGCAAATTTTCTTAATTACTGGTAATACAGCATTTCTGTCTCTTATCCTCATGCACATTGACAAAACTTCAACAAACAAGCAAGCATACAAACAAAAAACAGGAGACGTGAAAGAAGCACACTTAAAAAGAAAGATGTGTCATTTTAATTAAAAATCAAATAGAACTTCTAAGTAGAAAAAGTATGGAAGTTTGAAGTAATTTTGTTTCTAGATTTGGGCTGTTCCAGACTTGTGTACTCATAAAAGCACTTTTCATGGGAGTTGAGTTGGGACAAACTTGCCCTAGTGCAGATGCACCAAAACCCAATTTTGTGTATGTTTACCCTACTTGGCAGTATGTATTACTTTAGTCAAGCAAAATAATATTTTTTTTCTGTTTGTCCTTTGCCAGTATAACTGCATCTGTGTGAAAACTTTTGGTGGCATTGTTGTGTGGGTTATAATCATAGTATTTTTCATACTCCTAGCCAGCATAAGCACTTTGGTTAAAATTTCGGTTTGTAGACCAAATGTTGGCCTATTTATATAACTGGAAGTAGGTAGTAAGTTGGTTTGTTTGCTTATTCATTGTGTGCCCAACTGAGGATGTTCCCATGATCTGATGAAAAAAGAGGAAATAAACTTTCTGAAAGGGATATCGGATGTTTCAGCATTTGATTGTTTTTTTCCTGTCCCTTAAAGGGAAAACCTCAATAAAATCTTTCTTCAGCTTTGCTTTGAAATATTTTTCTGTTTGGGACTCTGTCATGCTTATGTGGGACTTTTGGTTAGTCAAAATATATTACCTTTTGATTGTTACAAATATCTTGAAATTCATATGTGATATTTCAACAAAGCTGCAAGTATTTTACCATCTAAAATTATATCGGTGTTTCACATCCTATAGTTTAATCACTGTCATGATCCTGAAATGATAAAGGTAAAAATATTTCTGCGTGCAAAGCATTACCATTAGGCAAATGTTAACTTTTTTTGATCAGCTTACCTTAAAAGGAAGCATTAAAGGTAGCAATGTCAGCACTATGGCCCTTTTTTTTTTTAAGCTACTTAAAACAAAATACACATTTCATTGTGGATATTCCAACATGTATACCTGTTTTCATTATTTGTTTGTTCTGATGCCATGCTTCAGAAGATGTCATTTTTACAAAATAGACTGGTTAACTATCTCTTTCAGGTTTTATGAAATATTTTACCTATTCTTCGGAGTTTTGTGTACAAAAGAGAACAAAGGTATGTTTCCATCAGATGAAAAATATGACTTGTAATAATATAATAAAGTACCATTAAGCTTATTTGAAAATGCTACCAGTAGCCGTTCAATTCTATGGCTGTTTTTTGTTGGATGAAATTTGTTCATAAAATAGACATTTACAGTATTATTCTGGAAAGAAAGGTGTTTATGAAAGCCTGAGTATATATTGTCAACAGTGTTGCATCTAGATCTGAAGTGGTTTTGCAATGTTGAGTCTTTCAACCATTGAGAGATTGGCTTCTTGTCTCTGGGAGTTCATACTATGTTCTTTTTTCACCTACACTTTTGAGTGTTCTGCAAAAAAAGGAGCTGAGACCGTAGGAAGACCACTGGATGGTGGCTGAGCACTGAACTTTATTACGCTTTACTTTGGATTACAAGTCAGTTCAAGGAGGAAATGTTTTGACATTTAAGGAAGACATCACCTGTACTATAGCATTTTGGAGAAGTACAAAAGCAAAATAATGATCTGTGTAAATCTTGTGAGGAAAACCTTAACTAAGACAAATGTGGAAAAAAACTGCCTGGATTTCATACCAGAATATAAATTTTGTATCTTAAATTGCGTTGGTATGGGTTACTCCTACAGATAAGGACATAAAAGAAGCCAGTAGGTAAAAGCAGAATTGCTTCTTGCTGCTGCTCTTGTTTTTCTATATACAGTAAACTGTTACTAAGCCAGAGGACTGTAGGTATGAAAGTGTGATGCACTGAGCTATGTAAATGCAGCTTTTGTACAAGTGATATGTGACACTGTGTCTACCTTTGGAGACTGCTTTACAGAGAAGGCAATTTTCTGTGCTAAAACTAGGATGTTACACAAGGGGATTTCTGGGGACTTCAGTAACTATTTGAATTGCAGCATAGTTGAATTTATTGCAAAGATAATCTAATTAAGAACAAACTACCAATTTGGTTTGAGGAGCTAATACATCAGAACCTGGTATATGATGAAGATAGCAGCAATTCTCACTTCAGAAAGTTAGAATAGATTTTTAGTGGCTTGTATGTCGTAGCTCAGGAACTAAGGAGGCATTTTTAGTTTATCAGGCTTCAGTTATGATAATCATTGTAAACAAGGTGAAGAAGTAGGTTTCCTATGTGACTTTTTACACTTAAGCAGGAGTGCTCAGTAAGCTGTCAAAATCAGATTCTCCATTTAAGTCATTGTATCTCTGGGACAACAGCTGTTGATTTTACAACAAACTGCTACCATTTTCTATCATTGTCACTCAACCTCCCTAAAAAGGCTCCCAGAATATTACATCCCTTAGAAAGTTAATTCCAGAATTTGGGGGTTATTTTTTATTATTTCACTCTCTTTTCTGTATATGGTTTTATTTATGTGTCATTTTCATTTTTTTAGTAATATGTGACTTTCATTTCATTAAAGAGTGGATAGGCAAGGTCCAACGCTTACAATTTATTCCCATCCTTGTAAATTGCTCAGACTCAAGGGCTTATAGTCTAGAGGCTGAATCGTTAAGAGTGTGTGCTGGTCTCACATGCCAGAATTGAATGCACCATAATTAAACAGATACTTCAGAGCCTTTTAGAAGTACCCAGATAGATGAAAAAACACATACATAAGAAGGATGAGATATGCACTTTTTGCACAACACTGATATTTTCTGACATTTCCCTGTACAGTTGTTTTGACTTAGAAGAAAAAAGTAGCGGTGATATCCTACATGCAGATGAGTTCATTTTGCTATGCTAAATCGCCCTGTTACAAAATTTAGTTCTGTGGGTTAATCAGTTCTTGTGTGCTGGTCATATTTAATATAATGAGGCTAGCAGTCATTTGATGGGCTGGCTTTTCCTACTTACCTTACATGCTGTGGTACCTTTTGTGCAGATTCCTCAACCATTTAGACATATAAATGAAGGCACGTTCGCAAAAGGCGTAGAGTTAGCTATTACAGCATTTATTCTTGAAAGGAGAAACTACTTTATTTGATTGTGAATTCACACATAGTTTTGATAATTGTTCATTCTAAAGAATAAACATGAAAAACTAGCAACAAATCTTCACTGTTTCTTTAATACTTTTGTCTTTGATATTAAAAGGGGGTTTTATACTAGCGCAGTTTTACATTTTAATTGGATTGTAAAAGCAAATGGAGCAAGGGTGTCGAAAATGTAAAATCCTACTATAAAAAGATCAGAGAGTTTGGTTTTGTTTTGTGTTAACAAACATTAGTTTTTGCTTCTGCAGAGTCCTTTGATAGTCAGTGTTTGTGGACTTACAGTTAGCTGGCATGTTCCAGGCACCAGGCCAGTAATATGATCTGGATTTCACAACACCATTGTGATAAGATAGATAAGCACGAATTTTCTGAAACTGCTTTCTTTATCCCTGCCCCTTTTCTCAGAGCTCATGCTCTGTTCTTACTCATTCTCCCAAACATTCTCTTGCATGGAATTATATTAATCTATCCTCTTAATTTTTCAGGTAATCTTCATATTTAATGTGATTTATTAATTTTTGCTCTTTTTTAAGGAGAGGGACTTCCACTGGTACAGGTTTTCTTTTAGAACTCATGTAGTTTGATTTTTAGATGAAGAGTACTGCTGTGAAAAACCTCAACACTGATTTTTTTCAGTTTTGTAAAAGGAAATAGCAATTCACGGTGAAAATACAGCACAATAGTATGCATGCCACATGTATTAGGAAAAGCTTTAAAGTTTTGTTTGAAGTTTTAAAGTAAATATAATAGGGAATAGGGAAGGGCTGACACATAATAGCGTGCAGTTTCAATTATGAAAACATGTAAAACTAAGTTGAAAAATTTAACTCCAGACTTATGGGGGGGAATGATTTTTGTGATCAAGTTACTTGATTCTGTTGTAAGCAGTGCCACACTGACAGAAACCAATTAATTGCTTTAGATACTTTTATTATAATGCATTCTATACTCAGCTTTTCTGTCCATTTAAAACTATGGTGAAATTTTGGTTCAAGCACTAGTTTATGCTTCTTAAAAGGAAATACTTTTTTCACTGAGGGGATGGATGGCTAAAGCAACACTTCAGAATGAGAGTATCTTAATTAGCTCTTGGAGAGCTTTTGTTTTGAAATACTATGAAGTGCTGCAAGAAACTTCAAAAGATTATGTATCTTTTGCTGCCATGTAACTTTTTTCAAGTTTTGGCAAAAGATAGCTTTTTTTAGTTACAAGAAGTTACAAATTTTCTTTCTGGATTACCAAGAATTTTAGTCATGTTGTTTGTGGATTGTTCTTTGTGCTTTACTGAAGTTCTGTCATAGATGTGGAATGTAATTATTGAAATAGAGCACTGCTTTTGTCGTTACTTCCCTTAACAGCGGCCTCACCTTATTTTCACTTAATCCAATCACTACCAAAAAGTACTCATACTGTGTGTGCTTATATGTGTGCGTGCACATTGTACATAATAGCCCTTAAACAGATTCACATTTTAATAAATGTGACTCATTTTGCCCATGAGAAATAGTAGTTAGATCATATAGTAAATATTTAATTCTTACACAAAGGTACTCATAAATGCTAGGTTCTTTTTTAAATGAAATTTTTGCAAAATCTTTCAATTATTTATTTTATAGACCCTACTAAAGTTCCAGGAACTCTTATATCTCCTTGATCAGACATGAGTGCAAGACTGAATGGAGATTTCATATTTTTTAATATAGGTAGTCCTTTAGAAAAGTTATCATAGAAATTAGTATGTCCTGGAAGATTTGTTGAAAGGCATATGCATTTTCAGCGAGTTTGAGGAAGCATGAAGCCCAAAGTTACATGCAGAATTAAGTAAGATTAAAAAAAGATTTCATATTCTTGAAAATAATGGCAAGAAGGCTTTTCACTGCCTGGCATCATAAAATGTCTCAACTATCTTTACAACTGTATTTTAATTTGTTGTTGTTGTTGGGTTTGTTTTTGGTTGGGTTTTTTTAAAGGAAAAAACAGGCTTGCTGCTTTATATTAGGGAGCAGTAATATCTTTGACAAGCTTACATTCACTCATATGATAGTCTGGCTGGCTGGCTTTGCAAACCAGTCAGTCTTTGGACCCTAGACGTGCAAAAACAGCTGCATACTTTAAACGCGATCCATCTGTACTTTCTGTTCTTACCCTGTCTCCTTCGGCTTCGTTCTTCGGTCCTTAACGTGCTTTCAGCAGAGGTTTTCAGAACGGCTTGTGCACAGGAGTTGTGACATCTCACTTAGCTGATTGTATGAGAAGTGTAACTCTGATATACAGCTGAATAGCTTTGTATGCTATCCTGGAGTTAGACAAGCAAATAACTAGGTGATCTACAAAATTCTTTCTTTTCTTTTTCTCCGTTTTTCTTCTTCAAGATTTTTCACAGCTTGGCTACCCAGCCTGAGCCACACATCCGCACCGTGCTACTGTGGGGGCACAGTAATGCTTTCTTTTGGTGGAAGGGGAGAGCTCGGCATTCCGGGTTTAAAGTTTGGAATCCATCATTCATGCGAGGCTAAAGCAGCCTTATTTGAACTTCAGCTCCTTTGTGGTAGGCTTACATCCCGGTAGGGGAAAAAAAAAAGGCGGAAAAAAAAAAAAAAGCAACCCTGCAACAAGCTGACAAGTTCTGGTTGGATAAGCTTTCTTCCTCCTCCCACAGGCATCGGGGATCCACCAGCGGCAGCCGCCCTCGGGCCCCCGCCGCAGGCAGCGGGGCCGGCCGGGCCCGCCTGCGCGCCCTGACCTCACGGCTGGCGGCGCGGGCGGAGCGCTCTGCTGGGAAAGGACCCGGGTTCTGCTTTCGGTGTTGGCGACACGCTGCACTGAGGTGCAGTCCGGTACGGCGGTTTCGCTACCCGAAACGTCCTTCTCGAGAGCCGTGGGCTCTGGTTCGCGGTGCTGCAACCGTGTAAAAAGCAGACCCAGCTAAACAGTTGCGCTGCTATCGATTCAGCAATTGGTGATAATCCAAAATGAGAGCTATTTACCTGTTATGTGTAAAAAAGCTGATCTTTAGGGTTAGGAAGAAATTCTGGAGACTGTGTTTGAGGAACACGGGTTCTTTCAGGTCAAATGAGACGTTAGAATGTGTAACTGCATAGGATCCGTCCCCAAAATGTCGGGGGGGGGGGGGGGAGGGCTACTTCCTGCTTAATCTTTTCACAGTGTGCGTACTGATGTAGAGAGATGGAGTATTTTTCATCATAGACACTAAAGTAGTCTCTACTAGGTTTTACTGACTGGTCCTCTTTAATGTTAAAAGAGAAATGAAGCAAGGCTTCTTTACTCAGAGTAGCGCTGATATTCTCCATTTTTACCACTTCCTAGGTCATTTCTATCAGGAAACAGCATGTTCCCAGAAATAAAGGGGAAAAACATTGTCAAAATAAAATTGTCCAAATTCAAGCAAGCTCTTAAAATAATCTAATGCAGATTGAGAATCCATAATTTGGTTGAACGCCAGTGCATTTTTTTTAATATTTGCTTGCTACTTGTGTTAGTAATGTAAAGCATGTTTCTCATTTGATTATTGTGAATTCTTACTATTTCCCTAGAACCTTTCTAAGCATTTGCTATTACAGAACTTTCTGTGTGTAGGATACTTTTGTTTATTAGCTATCACCTCTGGTTTTAAAAAAGATTTTTTTAATTAATGTAAAATTTGTCTTTAAGATGTATTTATAACTTTCCAGGAATCTTGCAAAGAAATTATCAAAAGTGAAACTTCACAATGTAAAAATGTTCATTTTTTAGCTACTTTTTATCAATAGTTTAGCAAGCCAAACTGTTATTTCACTGTCACGGTATATCATAGCCATCTTTAGAAAGCTATACCATACTGAAATAACGTATTTGTTCATCGTTTTTCAAGCAGTTTTAAAGATCTTCAGGTTTTGAAGAAATGGAGGAAACCAATATGAGAACACTTAGATTAATCAAAGGAGAAATAAAGAGGTTTAAAGATACTGGATCAAAACAAGCTCTATTTCTGTTCAAGTTAAAATGTGGACAAATAGTGGCTATTCTAATAAAAAATTATTTCCGTCATAAAAGTGAATGTCTACTATGTCAGAAAGAAACATGTCTAAATATATTACACTAATAATCCAGTATGCCTTAGGCTTTTTAAACTTCTTGTACCTTTACTGGATGGCCTGTGATTCCTGCGGGGAATATTAGCGCCTCTTATTAGTTGCTGTTCTTATGTTATCATTATTTTCTAATTAAAAGCGTGCTCCTTTCTATATCTAAAGAGAGAGGACACAAAACCAGGGACTGAAGTGGTCATTTCAGTGCTATTAAGTAGCGTAGTCTGGATGCTTGGGATTAAAGCAGCCCAAAGCTTTTCCAATGCACTAGTTTTATACTGAAAAAGCTGGCTTAATTGAACCAGAATGTGGTAATTCTATTCATTTTTGACAGATTCAGCAATAGGCCTGCTAATTTTTCTTCCAACTTGCATATGATTCACACTCCTTCATTTCCAAGGTGCCTTTCAGCCTATAGATACACAGAGCTGCTCAAGGGAGGGAAGCAGGGAGCCAGGAAGAGTGAAGGGAGCGGGTTGCCATGAGTCTTTGCCAAGATACTGAGGTGGCTATTTCCTGTGCGGATCAATTTCTCAAATTCCTGACTATTTACAGAGCTAGGAAGGTGATTCCCTATCTAGATTACTACTTGAGTATTTCATTTTCATTTAAAAATGAACATTTTCAGATTGTTTGCTTTTGTAGAAAAATACAGGTTTCTAATTTGCTGTTATGTCCCGGAACACCAAGGTTCTTGGAAATACAAGATTTCCCACTTTTAAGCTCTTTAACATGTACTTAAGCTCCATTGATTTTAGGGCACTTAAATAAGTGCAGTTAAATGCCTAAAAATTATATCCAATGAATGAGACTAAATAGAGACTTCTCTTGTGGTGTGTTTTTTAGTCATTAATGTTCTCTTACAGACAATCGTGTTATAAATAAAAATATTCGAAAGATCAAAACCAGCCAAACCCTATTTCTTTGATTGTCCTCTTTTCTGAATAAGAAACGACATACTATTATACAGATCAACCTCCTGATTAAGTGCTGAGTGCTTTTTTGTCTTTTTAAAGCTGTCTAAATATCCTGTTCCTGGAAACTTTTGTATATGGATCATTCCAAATTGTGTATGACAAAGCCGCCTTATTTCTTCAGTCTGTTGCAGTTTTGTCTATTGGGAAAAATAAAGTGCCAACTTGATAGGTGACAGGGAGCTTTTATTTGGATGTGCTAGGTGTTTGTAGGATATCTGAATTGTTTGGATAACACTAGGTGTTTGCCCTTTGGGAAGGATCGAAGAGAAAAATGGGTTTAGTCTTCGTGTGGGCATTCTGCTTGGACCAAATGGGAATGCCTTTTCCTTGGATTTGTAATACTGTGAAGTGGAGTTCGTTGCATTTGTTAAAGGCTTTAGGCTGAATGACGTGATTTTTCGAAACGTTTCATAGTTGTTCTATTTGCTTTTCATGCTGAGAATCTGAGAGATCAGCCTATGTTTAAATCCATGGTTGGAGAATAACAGATCCTATTAATAGTAGGGTACTAAATCCATTGGTAAATGGAGTTAAATCCAGTTGGTGGCCGGTCACAAGTGGTGTTCCTCAGGGCTCAGTTTTGGGGCCAGTTCTGTTTAATATCTTTATCAATGAACTGGATGAGGGGATCGAGTGCACCCTCAGTAAGTTTGCAGACAACATCAAGTTGGGCGGGATTGTTGATCTGCTCGAGGGTAGGAAGGCTCTGCAGAGGGACCTGGACAGGCTGGATCGATGGGCCCAGGCCAACTGTATGAGATTCAACAAGGCCAAGTGCCGGGTCCTGCACTTGGGTCACAACAACCCCATGCAACGCTACAGGCTCAGGGAAGAGTGGCTGGAAAGCTGCCTGTCAGAAAAGGACCTGGGGGTGTTGGTTGACAGCTGGCCGAACATGAGCCGGCAGTGTGCCCAGGCAGCCAAGAAGGCCAATGGCATCCTGGCCTGTATCAGAAATAGTGTGGCCAGCAGGAGTAGGGAAGTGATCGTGCCCCTGTACTCGGCCCTGGTGAGGCCGCACCTCGAATACTGTGTTCAGTACAAGAAGGACGTTGAGGTGCTGGAGCGTGTCCAGAGAAGGGCAACGAGGCTGGTGAGGGGTCTGGAGAACAAGTCTTCTGAGGAGCGGCTGAGGGAACTGGGGTTGTTTAGCCTGGAGAAAAGGAGGCTGAGGGGAGACCTCATTGCTCTCTACAACCACCTGAAAGGAGGTTGTAACGAGGTGGGTGTCGGTCTCTTCTCCCAAGTAACTAGCGATAGGATGAGAGGAAATGGCCTCAAGTTGCACCAGGGGAGGTTTAGATTGGACATGAGGAAAATTTTCTTTACTGAAAGAGTGGTTAAACATTGGAAGAGGCTGCCCAGAGAAGTGGTTGAGTCACCATCCCTGGAGGTATTTAAAAGACGTGTAGATGTGGCACTTAGGGACATGGTTTAGTGGGCATGGGGGTGTTGGGTTGACGGTTGGACTCAGTGATCTTAGAGGTCTTTTCCAATCTTAATGATTCTATGATTCTGTGAGTCTAATAGCCAGTTATTTGTGAAAGCTGACAGTTGTCTTCACCAGAGTAATTCAGTTAGCAAGGAGTGGTCTAATGTTAGACTTGACTTTGAGAACTAGTGAAAATACTGTAAAATAGCTGGTCATAGAAGTTAACTTTGAGTCAGTGATCAGAAGCTCAAGGTAAACAAAATAGGTAAGAATGTGCTGATCTTAAAGAGGCAAACTTTGAGGAATCAAACTGATTAGTTTTTCAGACAGTGTGCAGTTCAATTGCTGAATTAATTTGCCACAAGATCTTTTGAAATCAAAAATTTAAAAAAAAACCTGTGTGTGGAGGAATAGCAGGAAAAAGAAAAAAGTGGACAGATTCAGAGAAGAAGCGTTGTAAAGAAAAAATACCACCCAGACTTATATAAACCCAGTGTTTATATAAGATCTATCTCAGGAAGTCCCTAACCATAGCTCGCTGCTGACAGGAAGCTACATCTGGAAAACAACTATTGTACCTTTGCCTTTTTCCTGTATTCTTTTTTGAAGCATTCTCTGTTTTCTGACACTGGGTAACGTATGTTTAAAAATGTTGAAATGAATTACTATTACAATATTTAATCTTCTATAATATACTTTTCCTGGTTCATGGGAAAAGCATTAGGAAATAGTTGGGGTTTGGGGAAAAATGAAAAAAAAAATTGGCAGTACTCTTGAGAAAATCTGATTTGTTCCAAGGGAAAGCTTTGCTACGAAGCTCCAGACAGCTTCAGAATTTTTTAGACTGTTTCAGTGGATAAGAGAATGATTTGCACCAGTCAGAGTTGATTTTGGGCATAAATTCCTGAACATAATTCCAGCTGAATTACTGGTAACTCTTTCTTTCACACACAGGTATCTTATTTTGAAAGTTGCTTGGTTTATGCTGCACATTTATCTGTTTTTTCTATATTAGGCTTCATTGCTACAGTGACAAAGGTGGAATGATTAATTCCAGTGATCCATTAGGGTGAGGTTATTCGGGAAACACCATGGGATTGTTTCCTTCTTTTGGTTTTGGGATGGCTAAGTACAAAGCAATGATAATATTTTATTTCTTTCATTAAACATAGAAGAGAGGAATGGCTGAAAGTGAGTTAGTTGAGTTAAACAGGTTTCTTTGGTGTTCCAGGTGATAGTGACTTTCTGAGAAGTCGCAAATGTTTACAGACGCTCGAGTGGCCTTTTGGATTAGCAGCCCTGCTTCTAAAGGATTTTCTTTTGGGGTCACCAGTGTGCTTGAGTGAAGAAGAGCTAAACTTTATATAGATCAGCAACAGTCTTTGTTTGCATGAGATGCAACATGATGGTAGGCTGCTCAGTTGAGGATTTGATATATCAAAAGGTAGGAATGAATGTCTTTTAGGAATTCTTTTTTTTTTTTCCTCTGAAGTGCTTTAAATCAGCTATCAAACTGAAAAGTCAGTTCACTGAAATTGTATTACTTTCATTTCCTTTAAAACTTGAGAATTTTTAACCATGCTGAAATGTCACTGTAGAAGCACTAGTATTTCCAGCTGTCTGTGCAAAGCATTAGTAGAAAATGCTTGTCATATTGAGTCACTATTATATTCTTTGTATTCCTAACGGGACTGGTGTTACCCATTAGCTTAGTTTAAAGTCTCTTTGGAGAACAGGACTCTCTAGAAATAAATGCTGCCATGGTAGACCTGAGAAACCATGGGAAGGTTAATGAAGTTTGAAAAGGCTAGCCTGTATCTGTAACACTCATAGAAGTAATACCACTGCAATTAAAAGCATTGGTACTTTTGTTAGTGATCTATCTTCTTTCATAGAAAGACTATTTCTTTTGCTTTATTTCTAGAAAAAAAATTAAAACTATAGAACAATGTTAAATATGAAAAATGAAGTGCAGTTTAATGGTTTAGCAGAGTGCTCTGCCTGAGGTAAATGTTTCAGTGTTGAGCTTTGATTAAAGAAGCAAATTACAATTATTCTTCTGATTAGCCAAATGAAGCTCAGGAAAAGAAAAACTTCCATCCAAAACTATTCAGTGAATTACACTCAATTCACAAATAGTCTGGGGAAGACTAAAACCACATTTTCACTAATTTATTATTTGGTGAAAAATAATTAATTAACTCCAAGCTTACTCTTTCTTATTTAATGGTTGTTAATATTTAAAAGTATTGAAGAGTTGGATTGAACAGTTTGAGACACGTGTACTTATGTTGTGCTTTGGCTTTGTTTTTAACCTTTGTTCTTATGACTCAGGACACAAAATAGATATGACTGAGAAAGAAAAACGTAAGCGTTATACAATCACATTTGTGGATAGAGCTATAATAAGGAACAGGCCATTGCCACACACTTGGACCAGGGAAAAGACTGATTCTTTCTAAACTCATCCAGGAACTAGAATGCTCACAGATTCCAGTTTACCAGCTTTCTCAGAGAAAACTTCAGTGAAAAAAAGTAATTTTTTTTCTGTTTTATACATCCAGTGAATCTTCAGTAACCTGCCTTATAGTTATTTTCCCTTCTTCTGTTTATTTATCATAATTTTTCACTTTTAACATATCGTAACACTGCAGTATAGTGTCTAGTATAAGATACTTTTGAATGTCTCAAAATAATTAAAGCTCTGCCTTTCAGAATGTACAAATGTATGCAGGTTGTTAGGGTAAAGTGAACGAGCAAAAATGCTTAGTAGAAAGGAAGCAAGCTATTATACGACCTGGAAAGGATTTTTGTGTTTTGACTGTGAATCTTTTTGTTAATAGAGTTTTCTAAAGACTGATTTCCTTATTAAAAATACTTAATTACAGAGGTAATAAGAGACAAGAAAACAGCTGCTCTTGTACTAATGACTGTATGAAAGAGATGTGGGCTTCAGGC
This sequence comes from Aptenodytes patagonicus, assembly GCF_965638725.1. Lineage (NCBI taxonomy): Eukaryota > Metazoa > Chordata > Aves > Sphenisciformes > Spheniscidae > Aptenodytes > Aptenodytes patagonicus. Next base: position 13,428,804 of record NC_134966.1, read on the forward strand.
TTAAATATCAGGTGGCTGTATGAATATTTCCTCATTTCTTATAGCTCTTATTAATGGGACAGTTCTAACTCAGGAGCTAAGTCAGGTCTAGATTCATGATACACTTTGTGTGGCCATAGTAAGAGCAGAAACAATTTGATGAACCACCCAAGTGAGTGGCTCGAGGAAGCTGTCTTGGTAAAATGAATTATTATTGATTTGATGCATCTTTTTTGTTTATGTAAGTCTCTGTTAAATGTTGGTTTTCATTGATACTGATTACAGCTTTTCTGTCACAAAACACATGCACTTTATTACAAGATACACATTTCTTATTCTTTGACTCCGAAAACTGAGAGGGAAGTTTAGTATGGGATTGGATTTTGACTAACCTAGACCTCTAGAGCGAAAGGGGTAGACTAGTATTTAGTTTCCTACTTAAATTCTTTAGTGTTGTTCCTGTAAATTTTGTGAAAATAATTTTGATTCCTTTTTGATGCACACATCAAAAGTAAAGTTAATTTCACTATGTTAAGAAAGAATATATCCTTGTACTGTGCAGCTATTTTGTTTGCATATGCTGAAATGATTCCCCACAGCAGACTTATGTTTTACCTAAATACACACTTTACAAATAGCATTTTTCACCTTCATATTACTGTAAAAAGTATAGTATTTAGTAAGGGCATAATCTGCCAAAATACCTGTCACAATTGGTATTCACTATCTAGGTTTCTGTCAGCATGCATGTAGAACAGTACGCAGGCCAGTTCCATAGCCACATCAGCAAGTTACAGGGGATAGGAAAAAAACACACAGAAAATGGGGCCTCTGGAGGTCATCTGGTTCAACCTCCTATTCAGTGCGGGGCTAACTTAAGAACTGGATTAGGTTTTTCAAGACCTTGTCCAGCTGAGTTTTGTAAACCTCCGGAGATGAGGATTCACAGCCTTTCTGGGCAATGGTGTAGTGCTTGACCCCTCTTGAAGTGATTTTGGGGGGGGTTGTTGGTTTTTGTTGGGTTTTTTTTTTTCTTTTTCCTATTCTAATTGGAATTTCCATTGCTGCAGCTTGTGTCAGTTGCTTCTTGACTTGTCACAGTGCATCTCTGAGAAAAATCTGTCTCTGTTCTCTGTAACTCCCACACACACTCCTTTTTGTTAGGGAAATAACCACAGTTACGTTCTGCACCTCTGGCCCCGTCTCTTCTCCAGGCTATGCAAGTCCAGTTCTTTAGGCCTGTCCTCATCTGTCAAGTGCTCCTGCTCCCAGGCCATTTTAGTGGCCCTGTGCTGGCCTCTCTCCAGTTTAACGTCTGTCCTGTACAGAGGTGCAGCAGGACTGTACTGCAGTATTCCAGATGTGGCCTCAACGCTGCCAAGTAGATAGAAGATACTTATCTTTAAAACCTTTTTGAAAATGAACTGTATTCTGTTTGGTTGCCACCTAGTAATATTGCATTTTATAAGAAAGCACGCTGCTAAGCAACATTTTCTGCAAACTGCATGTTATAATCTACCTTAAAAATAAAGTTAAATTTGTAATGTTGCTTTCTTAAAAGTCATAGATGGCTAGAGAGTTACTTTTCTCCTTGTAGGTCAGATCAGGGATAGCTAAACAGTTAATGTATTCAAGCTAGCAGCTGAGGCTTAAATAGGTGTTGCAGCTTCTGAGAAGGCAGTGTGATCTGAACCCTTTCTCTTTTTCTGGAGCTGGTGATCATTATTTCTTTTTTTAGGTATAGAAGGAGCCAAAAGAAACAGGGCAATATAGGAGATGCTCTTGGCAAAGGGTGGAATTAAAAGTTGTACCAGTGCTGGAATTTTGTTTTGATTTTAAAGATGCTCATGCCTTTCAAAGGACTTGTTTAGGAATAATGTAGTTGCTCATTATATCCCATTGTTGGAGCTATTGCTTGTGAGTGGAACTGCTTTTGTACTCATGTACATACTATAATAATGATAGTGTAGTTTCCATTACTATTGTTATCCATTTTCAAAAAATGTATTTGCCATTACTGTAAGTTGGAACAAATCTTTTAATACTTTATGGAAATACTGTCTTTTTTAAAATATAAATTGATTTTAGATTGTGTTCTGACAGAGGTAACAGACTACATCTATTTTTACTTTTTTAAAACTAATTGTACATAATACCATTTGTTGTTTGCAATTACATCTTCTTGTCTGCTATGAAGTAAAATAATTTTCAGAACGTTCACTCCAATTACTGAACTATTTGGGGTTTTGTGTTTGATTAATGGGGGTAGAGTTGTATATTAGAGTTATGCTATGCATAGGTGTTACATTGACACAGTTTTTGAAACCATGAAGTACATTTGTCTCAATGATCCCTAAGTTTTATTCAGGTGAATGCTGCTACACTGAAAACTTACTGACGTAGTTATTCCAGTGAATGTCTCAATTTGGATGTGATCATTCTTGAGGAATGCTGGGTCTGTAATAGACTCTCTGTTCCAGAGTAAATATTCCAAAATAGTTTGTCTATGCTTTTCAGGTATGGACAAGCCCAGAGTGGTAATGTTGCCCTCCAGTACTGTTTCCTGGTTCTGAAACCAGAAAAGAGAGAAATTGATGTTTGTATAGTAAGCATATGCATATGCATGATATGTATGAGAAGAAGTTCATTTGATTCAATTAAGAAATTACATGTAATCTAGAAAACAGCCCGGTACAGAACATCTTTGGGGTTTTGGTTGATACATTGCTATTTCAAGTAAAAACAATACTGCAGGCTTGCATGCTATGCATACTGCGCTTTTTTGCTCAGTATAAGATGTAACACTGTTTCAGGTACAATGTTGCTGTTGATTATCTCTAATTAAAATAGTTATTAACGCATTCTTGCTTATTCACCAGACTAGCTTTACATATTTAAATATGTATCCTACCACCATCAAATTTTAATTTTGTTAGTTCATGTTGCTGAGGTTGATTGAGCCAAAATAAGGTGCCCTCTCTAGCTGTACATTTTTATAAGGTCTATTTTGCTTATATCTCATGATAAAGAGATTGCTTGAAGTACTTGCTTTATTTGCAGTTAAAATCAGTGTCAGTTGTCTGCTTGTACATGCATAGCCTTGTTACAACAAATTAGTCCATGTAACTGCTGGGAGTTATATTGTAGGACTCCAAACTGTCCTACAATAATAGATGTGTAGGCATAGACTAGCACATTTATCATAGGATAATAGAGTCATGGCTGAAAGGGACCCCTGGAGATCATCTGGTCCAACCTTCTGTTGAAAGCAGGGTCATAGGTTAGTTTATCCAGGGTCCTATCAAGCCAAATCTTTGAATACTTCCAGTAAGGCAAGTTGCACTCCTCTGGGGAACCTATTCCAATATTAAATTTTTCTCACAGTGAAGAATTTTTGCTTATATGCAGATAGAATTTCCCCCGTTGCCTCTTGTCCTATTGCTGTGTATCACTCTGAAGAGAGTATTTCCATCTTCTCTATAACTGCCTTTTCGGTACTGGAAGGCTGGTTAGATCCCCTTCCTGCATGTCGTGGTTTAACCCCAGCTGGCAACTAAGCCCCACACAACCACTCGCTCACTCCTCCCTGGTGGAATGGGGGAGAGAATTGGAAGAGTAAAAGTGAGAAAACTCATGAGAAAACAAAAGTGAGAAAACTTTATCTTGAGATAAAGACAGTTTAATAGAGAAAGCAAAAGCCGCGCATGCAAGCAAAGCAAAACAAGGAATTCATTCACTCTGTCCCCTCGGCAGGCAGGTGTTCAGCCATCTCCAGGAAAGCAGGGCTCAGTCACACGTAACGGTGAACGCCATCACTCCGAACGTCCCCCCCTTCCTCCTTCTCCCCCCAGCTTTATATGCTGAGCATGATGTCATATGGTGTGGAATCTCCCTTTGATCAGTTGGGGTCAGCTGTCCCGGCTGTGTCCCCTCCCAGCTCCTTGTGCACCCCCAGCCTACTCACTGGTGGGGTGGGGTGAGCAGCAGAAAAGGCCTTGACTGTGTCAGCACTGCTCAGCAGTAACGAAAACATCCCTGTGTTATCCACACTGTTTCCAGCACAAATCCAAAACATAGCCCCATACTAACTACTGTGAAGAAAATTAAATCTATCCCAGCCAAAACCAGCTCACTGCACCTTCACCTCTCTAGGCTGAGCAAACCCAATTCCTTTAACCTTTCTTCCTATGACAAGTTTTCCAAACCTGTAGTCATCTTGATGGCCATCCATGGGACCATCTTGTAATTCTTTACTGTCTTTCTTGAGACATTTTATCATGAATACATTTCTGTGTGGTAACAGAAACAATAAGATACTCACTTCAGTAGCTATTTGGATTTAGTTCAATCCATGTTTTAGTGTTTGTAGTATTGGTGTGGATTTTGCCAAGCAGCTTTGCTGTTTTAACAAGAAAATGTAGACAGAGGCTATACTCTAAATCCTTTCCAATGAAGCCGCACTGGGGAACAGTTTTGAGATTCTGATTTAAATATACATGTGCAAATCTGCATCTGCCTCCCTATTGAAAGTGTAAATAATAAGCAGAGGTTCTCAAGTCTATCAAGAGCCGAAAAGTTAGTTAATTGTGTAGTTTACAGTTTCAACATGAAAACAGTTGTGGTCCATATTTTCATGTCAAGCTATTTCTGGCAACTCTCATTGTAGCAACCATCATTAAAATGCATTAAAGCAATTTAAATAATTATTTAAAGCTCTAATTAAAATATTTGTAACTTATTTAAGAAAGGCATCTATTTTTAAAGTTTCCCTTTTTCCTTTAGTTTTATGAGGATTTGTATAAGGAGAATTCTCTTCTTGATATGTTTTTAAGATGCTTCTCATTACTCTCTTTGAAAGACATAAGTCGTGGTTTGAAGCTGTAATTGTTTTCCCTTTCATGTAGATGAATGTTCACAAAACAACAACAAAAAGACTGGCAAATACAGAAATGTATCCTTCAATTCATCCTTGTGTTGAAGAAATAATGTTCCAGAAAGCAATCATATTAGCTACTTCCCCTCTTAGTAACTTACTAGCAACATCATTACAGGCATTGCTTTTACCTGTGTTTTTGGAAAAAAGCTTTTGTGGTATTGTGTGTATCACACTCTCATTAGACTGATGATATGCAAGGGAAGATGCCAGAGAATGGCAAGAATGGCTGTTTTGGAATTTGGAACTGTGTAAGTTTTACTTATACAGATCTTTTTAATTGAGAAAGTTTTTTGTCTTTTTGACTCAGCCTCATTATAGTTCTGCATTTGTGCGTGTGTGTGATACTGATGCTATGTTCTGGCTAGCTGGTATCAGATAGAAGTGATAAACCTGGTCGTAATCCCACCTTTACTTCCCTGTGAGTGATCCCATTCACTTGGCCACTGTGCCAGCAATATGTATTACAAATCACATGTTGTTGCCTTGGCAAAGATTTGTCTTCAGTCGTTTTTAGTGTACTCCAAGTCCTACCAAGGTTAACCAGTATATATATTTGGTTTTGTAGAAAAATTTTCCAGCCCTTAGTCCATGGAAAATATCCAGTCTTCTTGAAACCAATGATACCACAAAACTGTTGGCTTTCCTGACTATGAGCTAATCTCCTAAGAATGGTGTCTTTGGTTTTACAGACTGCTGACTGTAGTGATTTGGAATTTTTAGCACTTAGTTAATTGATAAGTTGCTTTCTCTCTGTCTTCTGCTTTATTTAGTATGATACAACAGCACTACTGTACGTGGGAAAAGGCTTTCATAAATATAGTTGACTACAAATTGGAAACATATTTTTGTCTCTCCTGGTTTTCCTATCAAACTAATGTCATTATTCAACTTTTGGGGAGAAGAAAAGGGAAAATAGTTACTTTCCATAGGTTCACTTCTGTTATGCATGCCAGTTACTGTGTGTCTTGTAGATACTGCTTCCTGTACTAAAAGAATGCTCTGTACCCAGACATCCATGTTACACAGCAGCATATGTGCATTCAGGGGCATCTGGGTTGTCAATATCTTTAGAAAGTGTATGTGATGATAAGTAGGGAACTAAATTTGTTCGTTAAAACATTTAACTTTTTTTTTTCTTCTCCTCTTATAGCATGTGTTTGTGGTTGTCACAATAACAGTACAATTTACCAAACAAATGTGGAAGATTATTATAGTACTTGATCAAAATGTTAAGTAAGAATAACAAATTGAAGTCCCCAGGCTAATCTGAAATACTTCCCTATCAGCTAATTATTCTTTGTTGCAAAGTAGTAGATGTCTGACTAACAAAAATACCATATAGTAGCTGTTTCCTAGCTTACTTGCATTTGCAGAGTTGCACAGACCCTTAGCAGAGTACTGTGCACTAAAGTATACATATATGTCAAGTATACAGTAGTGGTGTGCTTTAACCACTTAATTTTGGGTTTGTTAGCCCTATATTTCACAGGATAGTTTTATATCCATTATAAAATAGAGTAAAAAAAAAAAAAAAAAAAAAGACACAATTGAGAATGATGCAAGTTTTCAATCTTTATCTGCACTGGTTTTTTACGATCAGTTTTGCAGCAGTGTGTATTTGTGAGACAATTTTAGGTACTGTAAGTTTTGGATTACACCTTGTGCCTGCTAATTGTTGTAAACCCCCCAGAGGGATTTGAAATTCCAAATTGTTAAGAATAAATGGTGCTGCTACTTCTACAGGCTGCACATCGTTACATATTTTCTATACGGAATTTAAATCCCACTTTTGTTATGTCTTCCCGGTAATAATATTTATTTTCATGAAGCCTTTCTGGCAGGGAAATGCTCTCTCTCACACTGAACTCGTGGAAAATAGAGGATAACAATAACTTGCCCAGGTCAAAGAAATCTGTGACAGAACAGAAAATGTGAACCCAGATTTTCTGACTTCCAGGCAAATGCCTTAAAAAACACGTTTCCATTTGTTTCCGCTACCACAGTTTAAAGTAATACCATCCCAGCTTTTCTCATTAGTATAACTTTGTACATGTGATTTACTGGACTGAGAGTATTTTGTCTTTCATAGCATATTATGTCAGTCCTTCTTAATGAGGAACAAATTACACACCATAGTTGTTCATGAAAATTTTAAAGCTTATATGCCTGAGCTGAGGTTCATCAGAATTAGTGAAGCTGAATAACCACTGATTTCAGAAGGGTTGGGATTATTTTTCTTAAGAGCATGTTGTTAGTACCCATCAACTCCAAAGTATGCTTATTTATTACCCGCCTCAGTGTTACTTTCTCTTTCTCAGAAGCCTTGAGTATTGACTAAAGAAATAATAGAAGCTTAACTGTGAATCAAGACACAAATATACAGACTTAGGTTTGCATCCTGCTGAACACTGCAGTTCTCCATAGATACTTTTTCAATAAAATTTAGCCTTGGAAGTTGTCTGGTGGATGGTGCACTCAAAATGCATGATCTGGGTGGCATTGACTACAACATTTCAAGGTCACTTTTTTGTTGTACTTCAGTTTCCCTGTCTTTAAACTGTCAATGATATTACTGCTTTGTTTGAGCTCTGCAATAAAAATTTAAGAGCTAGGTGTTATAGTTCTTTTTGCCCATTTAAAAAGAATCGGTCCCCTTTACACAGTGTGATTTCCATTGATAAATTCAGTTCTGGATTATTTGGCCATGCTTTTCCTTAGTCTGTGTTGTTATTTCCATGATACCATAAACTAATGAATACTGTGTTGTCCGCATACAATATCCAGCTGCAAAATTAGTTCTAGTAACAATGGAGAAAAGTCAGTATCCCTGGAAAATGTTTTGCCTGTGGAAGCAGCTGCCCATGAGCTCACCCTCTGGAAAATATCCTGATGGCTTCACATCTTAGAGAACTTTTTTCAGTGCACGGTAGCACAAATGTAAGCCAAGGTTTGAAAAGCTAGTGCTGTGTGTTTTCTTTGGCATATGGCAACCCTGAGCCTTTCCTTTGAGAAGCAGGTCTTAAAGTCTTTTGCTGAAGGGAATAATTTTGTGATTCCTATGAGCAAAATAAACTGATTCTCATCTATTCCTATTATCACATCATATATATAGAAGAGTTCAAAATGCCACTGCCTAGATGAAGGCTGGTAACAACTAAAAAAAAAAACAACATATAAAAAACCTAATTATCCTTCTTGCTTTAAAAGGAGGGAGGGAGAGGAACACCATTGAAAAGGTGTAGCTTGGTGTGTATTTACAAAGAATACATTCTGTTACATTCCAGCATGTTACATTCAGTTTAATTTTTTATTGGCATCTATCAGTTTGGTTTCTTTCTTCCTGCACCCCACTACCCACAAAAAGCCCATTTCCTTACACTTTTATTTGGAATTTACAGGACCTATGCTAACTACCCCTCATCCTTTTTGTTGCTCGTGTATCTTGTTGGTCCTCATCTGTATATTGTCCTGGAAAATTTACTGTTTGTCCTGAAGAAATGCTTACAACTACCGATACAGATCAAGAGTGTGTTTATACCCTTGTATCAATGAGAATAGCTGCAAACTTGTTCAAAATAGCTAGAAAGTAGCCTGGAACCAGGCTGCCATAAGGCATGTTGTAGCATAGAGGCTCTGAGCAAACAGAATTTTTACAGCCTTTACTCAACTACATTTTGATGTGCCACTTGACAAGAGGGGACAGTGAAGAGCTGCTATATGGAATCTAAATCTAGGTAGGCTCTCCAGGTCATGGAGAAATCTTGGTGATTCAATCTGGTTTTACTCAGCATCGGACTGCCACAGAGCCATTCCAAGTGGTAGAGGAGCTAACAAGGAGAGGTGCTATGCTGGACCTTGTTCTCGTCAACAAGGAGGGGCTGGTGGGGAATGTGAAGCTCAAGGGCAGCCTGGGCTGCAGTGACCATGAAATGGTGGAGTTCAAGATCCTTAGGGCACCAAGGAGGGCACACAGCAAGCTCGCTACCCTGGACTTCAGGAGAGCAGACTTTGGCCTCTTCAGGGATCTGCTTGGTCGAGTACCATGGGATAAAGCCCTGGAGGGAAGAGGGGCCCAAGAAAGCTGGGTAATATTCAAGGATCACCTCCTTCAAGCTCAGGAGCGATGCATCCCAACAAAGAGGAAGTCAGGCAAAAATGCCAGAAGGCCTGCATGGATGAACAAGGAGCTCCTGGACAAACTCAAACACAAAAAGGAAGCCTACAGAGGGTGGAAGGAAGGACAGGTAGCCTGGGAGGAATACAGAGAAATTGTCCAAGCAGCCAGGGATCAGGTTAGGAAAGCTAAAGCCATGATAAAATTAAATCTGGCCAGGGACGTCAAGGACAACAAGAAAAGATTCTATAGGTATGTTGGGGATAAAAGGAAGATGAGGGAAAATGTGGGCCCTCTCCAGAAGGAAACGGGAGACCTGGTTACCCGGGACATGGAGAAGGCAGAGGTACTCAATGACTTTTTTGCCTCGGTCTTCAACGGCAAGCGCTCGAGCCTCACTGCCCAAGCCACAGAAGGCAAAGGCGGGGACTGGGAGAATGAAGAGCCACCCACCGTGGGAGAACATCAGGTTCGAGACCATCTAAGGCACCTGAAGGTGCACAAGTCCATGGGACCCAATGAGATCCATCTGCGGGTCCTGAAGGAACCGGCGGATGAAGTTGCTAAGCCACTATCCATCATATTTGAGAAGTCGTGGCAGTCTGGAGAAGTTCCCACTGACTGGAAAAGGGGAAAGATAACCCCCATTTTTAAAAAGGGAAAAAAGGAAGACCCAGGGAACTACAGGCCAGTCAGTCTCACCTCTGTGCCTGGGAAGACCATGGAACAGATCCTCCTGGAAGCTATGCTAAGGCACATGGAGGACAGGGAGGTGATTTGAGACAGCCAGCATGGCTTCACCGAGGGCAAGTCCTGCCTGACTAACCTAGTGGCCTTCTATGATGGAGTGACTGCATCAGTGGACGCAGGAAGGGCTACATCTGTCGTCTGTCTGGACCTCTGTAAGGCCTTTGACACAGTCCCTCACAACATCCTTCTCTCTAAACTGGAGAGATACAGATTTGATGGGTGGACTGTCTGGTGGGCGAGGAATTGGTTAGATGGTCGCATCCAGAGAGTAGTGGTCAACGGCTCAATGTCCAGATGGAGTTTGGTAACGAGTGGCGTCCCGCAGGGGTCTGTACTGGGACCAGTACTGTTTAATATCTTCATTAATGACATAGTGGGATCAAGTGCACCCTCAGCAAGTTTGCAGATGACACCAAGCTGAGTGGTACAGTTGACACACCTGAGGGGATGGGATGCCATTCAGAGGGACCTGGAAAAGCTTGAGAAGTGGGCCCATGTGAACCTCATGAGATTCAACAAGGCCAAGTGCAAGGTCCTGCACCTGGGTCGGGGCAACCCCTGGTATCAATACAGGCTGGGGGATGAAGGGATTGAGAGCAGCCCTGCCGAGGAGGACTTGGGGGTACTGGTGGATGAAAAGCTGGACATGAGCCAGCAATGTGCACTCGCAGCCCAGAAGGCCAATCGTATCCTGGGCTGCATCAAAAGAAGTGTGGCCAGGGGGTTGAGGGAGGTGATTCTGCCCCTCTACTCTGCTCTGGTGAGACCCCACCTGGAGTACTGTGTCCAGCTCTGGAACCTTCAGCACAAGAAAGACACGGACCTGTTGGAGCGGGTCCAGAAGAGGGCCACAAAAATGATCAGGGGGATGGAACGCCTCTCCTACGAAGAAAGGCTGAGAGAGTTGGGGTTGTCCAGCCTAGAGAAGAGAAGGCTCCAGGGAGACCTTATTGCAGCCTGTCAGTACTTAAAGGGGGCTTATAAATAAGATGGTGGCAGACTTTTTAGCAGGGCCTGTAGCAACAGGACAAGGGGGGATGGCTTTAAACTAAAGGGGGGTAGATTTAGACTAGATATAAGGAAGAAATGTTTTATGCTGAGGGTAGTGAAGCGCTGGCACAGGTTGCCCAGAGAGGTGGTGGATGCCCCATCCCTGGAAACATTCGAGGTCAGTTTGGACGAGGCTCTGAGCAACCTGATCTAGTTGAAGATGTCCCTGCCCACGGCAGGGGGGTTGGACTAGATGACCCTTAGAGGTCCCTTCCAACCCAAACTACTCTATGATTCTATGAAATCGGGGTTCTTTCCTTCATTCTGATGTGTAAGGTGCCTGGTCCATGTTGGCAGTGTGTAAATGTTAATAACTCTAGTGTGTTGGATGATGGCTGAAGCAGCTCCCAGTATGGTTGGACCCCTTGTAATAGGTAAGTTCAGAAGAGCTGAAAGTAGGAATTGGGGTTTGGGTTGTTGTTTTTTCCCCCCTAAAATGTAAGTAAGACTGGGATATGGAAACAAAGCAGATAAATAGCACCTTGGTCCTGCTTATGTGTTTATCTAGTTTATGTTTCTCTAGTATAATGCGTGAAATCTACTATGAGATGCGAGATCTGGGAGATGTGAAATCTACTGTGAGATGTAATAAACTAGTATGTGTACTGATAACTTTCACAAGAGTGTGAAAGGACAAAGGAAGAGCAGGTGTTGCTGATCTTGACAAACCTGTAGGAAATTGTCTTCTAAACAGATGAAGTCTTTTTTTTTTGTCTTTTTTTTCCCCTCTGCTTTTGTATATACTTTGTTAATCCAGATATTCTTATGAACAGCAAAGACCAGTCAAATCCAAACCAAGAAACCAGAAAGGAGAGTGAGAGAATGGAATGAGCATATAGAAGAGGGACAAGCTGTGTTCAGGCCGCACTGGGGAAAATCTTCTGCCCAAAGGAGAGATGATTTCTTCTAGGTTATTTTTTTAACAGTCAAGCTCAGGTTGTTCAATAGGTTACTTATGGAGTAGATGTACATGCAGTTCACTGGCTTGCTTGGCAGAGACTGCTAGTCTTCCTGCAAAGCTGAGGAAATACGGGGATGTGGAAGCTAGGCAACAGGTAAGGAGTGATAAATGGGAAGAATAATGCTGTAGGATTTTTAACATAAAGGTGGCAGCAAGCACCAGCAACCATCAGAAATAACTCTCGTTATAGTTATCAGTAGGCAATCTACTGGGGAATTAACTGTGATCTCTTAGATTTAAAATATTGTCCACAATAACGTATAAATGTACAAAACTAACCATGCTGGCCTTTTCAGCTAATATTCTTAAGTGAAAATCTAATTTTCTGTGGTTTCCAAGCATGTGGACACAGAGCAAAAATACACTGCTGTAGGTAAGTTAACAGAGCTGTACTCAAAGCACACAGAGAAAGCAAACTCAATCACTCCCTTTTCCTTTAAACATCACTCATCTTTTGGCTTGGGATATCATTGTAGTTGGGAGAAGTAGAAGCATATCAGCATACTTAATCAATAGGTCTAGAACCCCAAACTGCTAATACAGATTACAAAAATAGAGGCTATTTTTGTTAGAAAATAGAACAAATAAAACAGTTACTGAAAACATATATAACTTTCAATGATACACAGTTCTGTCTTTCTAGAGATAGAAATGTGTAGAGATGGAAATGAAGGCAAATTCGGAATGAGTTTTAGAAGGTACTTTTTGGGAGAAAGCAATAAATACCCCAGGTCGCTCTTAAGCTAAAAGTGTTAAGATAGTCCGAGTCATATGAACCTCTCCTTTATAAACTATACGCATATCTATGAGATATATTACTTCTTCAAGAGAGAGCATTTTTAATATGGGAAGAAAATTTTTAAAGGACTGGTCTTGGGCCAGTGAAGGAAGTTAAACTAGACTGTAAAACTTCACCTGATTTCTAAGCATTTTTTTCTTTGTTTTCACTCTAGTGTGACTGGAAATTCCAGTTGGCTTATATGTTGTTCTGTTGTTAATCCAACTCTATTCCACTCATTTATGAGGACTAAATATCCTTTTTGGTTTTGGTGGGGTTATCAAATTACCTTTGGCCACTAGAGCACTGTCTTATCGTGTCAGTGGGTCTGAACGGGATATGGTTTGTTCTTAGTCCAAATTCACAGATTGGTGGGGGCTTGAGAGACAGTTTAGTCATGGCCTTATGGTTTCCTAGCAAAGCATTAACAGTTCATAACTAACTGAGTTTGTTCTTGCTTATCACTGCCTCTGTGTCTGTTTCTTCATTTTTCAATTGCAGTTCATATAATTTCTTCACCCATTCCTCCCTAAGCAGTGGAAGGATTTTCCAGGATGCATGAATGAATAGGCTAAAAACTAGAGAAATTAGGTAGGCACTTGCAGCCTGGCTATTGCTGGACATAATACAGTGTGACCCAATGAGCCACTTACTTGTTAAGGTGGCAGAGATCTGAAGAAACAGTTATGTAGCAAGCACAGCGCTAGTGAGAAAAAGTCTTGCAAGGGATTTCCATAAAGTATTCCTAAGTCTCAGAGCAGAAACATAAATGGAGATCTTCCAGACAGCACTTGAGATATGCAAAATTCCATAGCAAGAGTGAATCTGAGCTATAAAACTATGTAATAGTGAAGTATGGGGTGTACTCAACATGTGAATGAGATTTTGCTGATGCAGATACTCAGTACTTATTAAAATCTAACAAAATTGCCAGGTCTGTCTTTTTTTTCATAAGTTGTAAAGAAGAAAACCTTAGTAAGCCATGTGGCTTTTCTTAAATTTGCTAGACTATTGCTGGTGGTCTGTAATTATAGCTCTACGTGATAGTAATAAGACATTACTAGAGAACACATAAGAACATTTTAATTTCAGGAAAGAATTTATATTTTCCCAGATGGAAATCTTATTTCCAGGGGTTTGGGGTTTTTTTTATCTGAGTAAGTTTGAGGCATACTTACTACCAGGAGATTACATGAAAATAATTTGTTTTCACTGCACAAACTTAATACACTTGTAAAGATCTGATTATTATCAATAATTAGTGCAAGCATACTGAAATTCTCTCAGGAGTGTGTTGCTTAGGTGTGCTCCATGCATTTCATTGTAGTGGCTTTCCTTCCCTGTTAAAATATTGTGCTTGACTAGCGTATTTGCATTTCCTGTTTTTTTAATAGCTGGAATTTGTTGAGAAAATTCAGTGTTCTAAAGCTAGAAGAGTGAAAGTGAGCCAGCTAGCTATTTTTCTGAAACTAAGAGTGCTCTTTTCAAGGCAGGGCATGAAAACGTGGGGCGGAGGGGGAGTCATTCATTATAAACATGCTCAAAAAACAGTATGGAAAATCTAATGTGGAAACATGGTAGACTTTTGTGCTGCACAAGTTATTTTCCTGCTCAGAAGAATGTTCCTTTCTTTGTTATGCAACAAAGCAGCACTAACTTCCCTGCACAGCTCATAGAATAGTTTAGGACTATATTAAATTAAAGTCTGCCTTTCAGCTGACCCTAAATGTTTGAGCAATCCTTTAAAGAAAAATCAGACTGAGGTAATGTTTTTGACACACTGGAGCAATAGCTGCAGTGATCCCTGAACGGAGCACATACAGTGATTTCTGTTCAGTCTATTTGAATATGGCATTCACAACAGACTCGGTACATTTTGTACAGCATTTTCACCCTGCATTCATAAAGGGTTTTCCTTCCAGGACCACTGAGGTCAGGAAGAGTTTTGTGAATGACATCTGAGACTAGGAGATTACGCTGTTTGTCTTTTTAACAAAACTACAGAGCCAAAAAATAGCAGCAATTAACCAGGCAAAGATGTCTGTGATGCTTGGTTTTGGTACTGCATGTCATCTTACAGTGAATTTTCTGAATACTGACTTACGAAAAACATTTAATCTGTATATCATTCATGCTTTCAAAAGATACTGCATTTACTAACCCTCCTTCTCAAGCTTTGGAAGTAAGAATTATCTCTTTCAAGGAAAGAATTTGGGATTTATATATTAGGAGCTTCAGGCTGGCTTCAACAGAGGTGGAAGAGCAACTAGCACAGGAATATCAAGTCTCTGAGAGCTCTTGGCAATCAGGTACTGGGAATATGAGTCCCAAGACTTGGACAATCCATAATAACTTGCAGTCTGAGCAAAATACGCTTACACAAAAATCTTTTCTCGGCTGGGTATTTTATTATGGGCTGTTTGCTAACTTAAGAGAAACGAAAAACATCTTCTGTATGTATTTTCTGGAGTAACAACTATAAACTGGCAATGCTTTTGTACTCAGCACTTATATAAATGGTAAAAAGATGTTCCTGTAAAGCTATGGTTGTTTTTGGAAAGGATAAAATCATCATGTTCCATCCTCCCTGCAGAGCTTCACAGGGAGATTCTGTGTCTGAGACCACCCTGCACATGTCTGTGAGATGCTGAAATGCTAGGCTGTTGTTACAGATTACAACACAGTTGTCCTACAGAACTGAAATTTTATCATGTGTTCCTGAGGAAGTTCTCAGCTGAGTTTGATGGGTGGAATGGAAAACAACAGTAAACAATCAGGAAGATACCAGTAGTGGTCTTACTTATGCCAGAGAATTTTGATAGTAGGTTGCTTACATTTACCTGATAACAGATTTGCTGAAAAGCCAGAAACGTTAGCATATGTCAAGTTCTCAGGCTGACTTACCTTTTTCTTCTTGAAAAGGTTTTGTGAAGCTGATACAATTTTCTGTTTTATGTTGTTGTTTAGAACATGCAGTTTTTCTGTTCTTACTCAGTTTTTTAAACTAGTAGTTTTAATGCTGTAGAAGAACCTGTGTCAGGTTCTAGATTTCACCCATTAATCAGATGAGAAATTTTTGTTTTGTGCATGCGAGTGTGTTAGTGCATTTACTTCTGTGCAATAGAATTTCCCATTTGTTAGTCTTCTAATTTTATTTGGTAGCAAAACAAAGGACAGTTCTCCAGCCCTGTGGGTCAAATTCATTGTTTTTACTACACATTTTGTTGTCGGGGAGGGGCAGTTTATAAAGAAGACAGGCCATATTCTTCTCAGAGTTGCACAGCAAAAGGACAAGAGGCAATAGTCACAAGTTGTAACGTGGGAAATTACAACTGGATATAAACAAAAAGAAAAAATACTATTAGAATGGTTAAGGAGCACTGGATTAAGTTGATCAGAGAGTCTCCATCCCTAAACTTACAAGGCTCTTAGCAACCTTTTCCAACTTGGATGTAGCCCTGCTTTGAGCAGGAGATTGCACTAGATTAACCTCTGGAGGTCCCTTCTGACCTAAGTTATCCAATGATTATTCGTGCCAGCATGAAGCATGCATAAAATGCCACCAGACTGGAATTCTAAGATTCTAATTCTTCTCTAAAAAATACCATTGTACTGCTATAAAAAGGTCTTGGAGAGTTTATAGATGCGATATGTTTTTACAAACATTTGTCTCATCTTTCTTCTTTTCTGAGTTTTAATTTCACCCACCTTCTTTGCAGACTGAGATCAGAAAAGGAATTATGCATGTGAATTAATAAAAGTATGAAGAAAAAATAAATGTTATTGGCATAGAACTTTAATTTGGGGAATTCTGGGAATGTTTTCAAAAATCATTATATCTGGTTAGTCCAGAAAGGTTATCACTCACAGGAAATACTGATTTTTATCTGAAACAATTAATATTTGTGTAATATTTAGCTAATAGTAAAACAGTATCTTCCACAGATCACTTAGTAACTCCTAGTACATAAGGTGGTTTGCAAACACATAGAGCTCACTTCTTAACCCAGTCCCTAACACATACATAGAGGATTAATATAGTCTTTTGTTTCTTTAATCTACTTCTTTTCTTCTACCAGTTGAATTCGCACCCAAAAAACTCTATAAAACCAAGACTTACATCAGGTTAGCTTTCTGGGATCGCAGTACTTTGTTTGGGCTTTTAGTTTGGTTTTGACTTCTCCTGTGATTTGGAGGAAGGTGTTTCAGGGGATATTTTGAGAGGATGTGGATGTTGAGTCAGACTTCTGTGACACTATTCATAGCTATTCTAATATTTTAGCTAATGTTTGTGTTCTGTGATGTTTTAAGACATTTTTCCATAGTTCACAGGAATTGAAAAGTATATATCTTAGTTTATTGTGGCAAGTGTCGGAACGCATATTCTGACAGTGCTGTTACTGAACCATTAGAAGAATATGTGAATTGAATGGTAAGGTGAAATGTTGAAAAAGCTGCAGTTTACAAAGCCATCTCAAGGGCTCATGCATTACAATTGCCATGTGCTATTGCTTCCAGTGGCTTCTGCCTCAATAGAAACTTTTTACAGCATAGTTTCAGAATTATTCTATTTCAGATCTAACAGAAGATTAGAATATTTCTGCTTAGCTTGTTTTTAAATAAAATTGTTCTTGATGGAACATGATCTGTTGCTAACTAATGTTGAACATCGATAGCCATGAGATTTCAAGATACGCAGAGAAAGGAGCTGATAAGAGTGGATTTTAATAGAGCCTTGTCTCGAAACAGGTAAATAATATGTAGCTACAAAATATAGTTTGACTATGTTTGTATCAACTCAAAAAAATTTATTAATGTGTCCCTACCTTTAGCTAGCAGTTGTCTTTATATGATGTGCGAAAATCAAATAAAGGACTACTGCTTTGAGCTGCCTCCATTGGTCCAAGCTTTCATGATATCTGGAGTGCTTAGTATAATCATAGCAAGTGACACACATCGTTGTGCGCAGTTTTTTGGGGTTGTTTTTTTCTTAATTCATACAGAATCATTAAGTTTTGAGATGCAGAAAGATTGATTTAGTCCTGCTAGAACAAAATATAACTAAGTTCTAAGTTCACTGTGTAAACTGTGGTTTCCTCTTTGAAATGCACATCCAGCAGAATCTGATCTGCACTTCGTTTTATTAGAGGAAGTAAGAATATTGAAGACTGTATATAAAAGATTGCTACTGTAAGTGGTATTACAGTATTTGGGTTGCATCCACTTCATTATTATTTGTCGCTACTGGCAGTGGCTTTGTGTTGTGTAAATTTTGTATAAATTGCTTGTAAACCTGTGTTCAACATAGGATTACAAATTTAAGCACTTTGTATTTCCTGCAGATTGAGCGTGCAGTTACGGGATTTTTTTAATAAAAAAAAGTAAAACCTAATGTTAAGAATGGATGAAGCTGCACTTTCTTTCTTGTATTGTCTAGTTTGGGTATGTCTGGCTGTCGCATGGTTCCGTGAAGAGGCAAAAGAGCAGCAAGTCTCCTTTATACGGTGATTGCCCTCACTTGTTTCAGGAGGTCTTAGTCACAGAGTGCCCATGTGGCCAAGGGCACACTGGAGATGACGAAGTGTATTGTTATAACTCTGCCTCAGCAGACTAACTATTCCACTTCCCTAAGAGATGAAGTACTGTGCATTATGACTTTGTTCCTTCCTATGATCTGCACCCAAGGCCTGATCAACAGAGAGCATAGCTAGAAGTCCTAAAATAAATTCATTTTACACACACACAGACTCAGACCCTCTGTACTCCTTCCCTGTAGTCATACAATTGAAATACTAAAACTGATTAAAGTATCCTCACAAAAGGCAAGTGTTACTCTTCCTCATCTTCATTTAAATGTATTCAATTAGTTACTGAAGTAAATAGATGAGCCTTGCATTATGCTTTCATAGTAGCTTTCATGAGTTTTGCAAGACTGTGTTGCAGAATTATCTTTCAGTTTTCCAGAGTTAAAAAATAAAACTTTCTAGACAATCTCAGTGATGATTCAGTTTTCTCAAACTTGATGACTGTATATTGTATATACTTCTCAGTCAGTATTTTTCCCTTAGTTTGTGATTGCTTTCTAACTGTTCTAGGGCTGTAAAAGCAGCCCACTACAAATCATAATGGTATTTGTGAAACTGAATGGCATGTGTTGATAAAAAGCAGTTGCGTACCATGCAAGAAATGTTATGCTGTATCATGAATTCATTTCAGCCTTAAGCCTTTTCTTTCTTACATAATTTGTAAAGGTAAAAGTACCGTATGACAGAGATGAACTGCGAAATACCTGCCTACCAAACATTGGATATAGGTATATTTTTGATGATGAAGATAGCTGACATCTTGCCACACATGACTTCTGTATATAATATGCTTCTTTACCAACCAAAAATGACATTTTGTCTAGTCAGCCAGTGCTTTGGAAAAGTGCAATACAAATAAGAACAATCAGCATTTTTGGCGACTACAATAATCACCATCTTTCTGTATTTACTGAGAAATCCGGGCCTAGGCAAACAACTATGCCATTTTTTCAGTTAAATTCATAAATAAAGACCTTTTCTTTATGCTTTTGTAAATCATCACATAATCAAAACCTAAATATCATCTCCTGTTGTCTTCTAGCAAATGTAGCCTGGAGCCCCAGCCAAAACATGTGGTAATATCTTAATGTAGTAAATAGTGGCAGACCTAGAAGGCACTACAGTGCAGTGCTAAACTCTATTCATTGTGGCCAGAGGCTGTTGTGCTTGCTGTCAGCTCCACGCAGACTGCCTGTAACTGTCATCATCGGTTTGTGGCAGCTGTCACTCTTTCTTTTTTTAGCGTCCTTGTTATGGTCCTGCAAATTGCTCATAGTAGACATTAGCCTGTATAAGTCCACATGAGCAAAATTTTTTCTGTCCTTTTTTAAGAGGTGTCATAGAACTCAAGCGCTAATTATGAAATTTTTCAACATGCAAATCTCAAGCTCACCTTTGTGTAATGGGCCCAGACCACAGTGGGGGTAAATAGTTGCTGGCTGTTAAATTTGTTAAAAATGATGCAACTATTTCTGTTTGAAACACTAAATCAATTGGTTGATTGATTTGTTTGTTTCAGGAATTTATCTCTTGGATTTAATCTACATTGATTCTGCATATCCCGCTTCAGGCAGCATTATGGAGAATGAACAAAGATCCAATCAAATGAACAATATTCTCCGAATAATAGCTGATCTGCAAGTCTCCTGTAACTATGGTTGGTGAATTTTGTTATATCTATTAAGCCTTAACTAAAATTTCTTTAGTACAACATCATGAAAGCGGATTTCAGCCCTGTGTAAAGGCAACACAAGAGGCTAACATTGGTAGAGTTGAACACTAGTATGTGATGTAGCTTCCACGTTTGTGCAGTTTCAGTCTTACTGGTAAATTAGGCCAATAAGCATGTATTCTAAATTGTAAGGGCTATAACAGAAGTTGTGCAGAGTTTACTGCTACATGTGGACTACAAATGTCATGCTTTCAGGTACAGCTATTGCATTTGGGTTATATTCTGTTTCTACCAGAGGCAGTCAGAGAGAATTATCTCAATATCTTTCCTTTCCTTTGCAGTAGATATGATGTCTTTAGAGTATAGAATGTGTTAATTTCATTATCATTTTATTGTTAGTATCCTGATGGTATGTTTACAAAATGAAATACAAATATTTCAATCTATACAACAGTTGTTAAATTGTGTGTTAAGTTTTTCCACATACCTCACTTGTTGATGAAGTGAGGAACATGAGAGAGCTGCTTCTTTTTGTTAAAAAGATTTTACTCTCAAATTCATTTATGCAATTCTAGCCTGTTAGTGAAGCCTTATGTCAAGAAATGTGCTGGTTTGGGGGTCTTGACAAATACTCAGCATACTGTTGGTCACTTAGCACGACTTTTCATTACTTAAACATGAAACAAGCTGGAAAATCTTGAGAGCAGCTGTACAATTAAATAAATTCAGAACATTTAAATGCTACAGTTTTGGAGAGTTTTGAATAGGAAAAAAAAATTAAATGTTAGATTGTGAGAAAATGAGGTGAGAAATTACTTGTGTATGCTTAAGTATCCAGCCCATGTCCTTTGTTGTCAACTTCGGTATTATAAAGTATTTAAAGGTAGAGACTAGGCATAATAATGTAAGATTCTGAATAGCTAGATTATTCAATTATCATGTTCTTATTGTGAGTTTCATTTTGTCTTTGAATACTTTGAATGACAAAGAAACCTCATTATTTCACTGACCCTTTACTTTTTACAGTTTTCGCAGCTTCTGGCATTGCTATGCATTAATTTTGAGTGCTTTTGTTAAAATCGGAATGAAAATTAAAATATGGCTTTGAAGAAACAATACTCTGGAATAGTGGGTGCCTTTAAAATAGTTGTCCTTATGAGAGCATAAAAGTTAAGTTAGGTACTCCAAGGCATGTTCCTGTCTATGTACCATTCGTGAAAGGATTTTTGTCATTCTGAACTTAGTGTCTTTCTTTCTTGGTATTCAGCATTGTAATTTTTAAGTCTCTTCGCTTCATGTTCATATGAGAATCACTGACAGCTGCAGCTGCAGGCTTTAATTTCCCCCAGAACAGTGAGCACAAAATTCAAGCAGGGTTTGCAGCAAATAACTCTTTTCCACTTGTGAGATAGCATATAATAAAATCCACTAGCTTTCATGATGATGAAATGCATCTGTGTTTTCTTTAACAACTGAGCATCACTTTTGCTCAATCAAATCTTTAACATCTTCTTAGAGTCAAAGTAATATTTCTGCCTGATTTATTCTTTAGAATGGTCCAAATTCTCTGTTTCTATTAAGATAACCATAAGAACCAGAAAGAAAACCTGAAAGAATAATTAATTTTGGATGACATGAATGTTCATCTTTTTTTTGTTTGAACACTCCACAGATCATCTTACAACACTGCCCCATGTGCAAAAGTATTTGAAGTCTGTCCGTTACATTGAAGAACTTCAGAAATTTGTAGAAGATGACAATTATAAGTAAGTACTATTCTTTTCTTCAGGTTTTAGGGAATTTAATGGAAAGATCACTTGGCTGTTAGTTTGAATAAGAGTTGAATAAAAGGCCATTGGCTGAAGATGTTTTGGGGTTTGTCTGGTGTTATTAATATTTTATTAATGGAGCTGATAATACCAGGATGCCTGAGTAAAATCCAGAATGACAGTCTTCCTTTATGACTCTAACCAGATTTCCAAAACAAAATGTCTTTGTAAAAGTTAAAAGCAGATGAAAATCTAGTCTTTATTCTATTACATGATTCTGTATTCTCAGAATTTTGTTCAGGAACCCTAAAGCCGTCTCCAAAATGTCCAGGATTGACTCTATGCTATTGTAAATAATATATTAAAAACATCTTCCAATTTCAAATTACTATTTTTAATAAGCTGGTACTTAAGATATAAACCTGACGATTTTGGGGGTTTAAGCATGTTAAAGCCACGCTTACAAAAGAGGTGGGGAAGAGCTAACCCACACAGTGGTGTGAAATAGACACCATAGAGCACATTGGTCAGTATGTGAATGTGCTCCAGTTAAAGGAAGTGATAATCCCTGGCCAATAATTCTGAAAGAACTAGCACATTAAATTATAGGTCTGGCAGCCAAGGTTTTAAATAACTCAACCAAGGTAGATGCAATGCTATATAATTAGCTCTTGACAAATATAGTATCTCTGTTTAGGTGAACAGAATTATAAGTATTCAAGGCAACCAGATGTTCAGTAATATGATGGTGGTATGAAGGGTTTTAGAATATGTTTTGGAGAGCAAGGTTGCTAACGAAATTCTTTAAAACTAGTCTTGTTACCAGTTTTATTAAATACTTCAGTTAAGAACTTTGTCTCAGAATTTGTGTGTACTTAGACCATATGCTAATAAAACAGTGTTGGAAGGGTTCATTGAAGTAGAAGATGATTTGGATATCACAGAGGAAGAATCAGATGGCCTGATGACTAAAATGGAAGTGACACAAAAATCAAAATGTTACTTATTTATTCTAACAATAATTTATGGTGTTGATCAGTAGATGTCTGTCAGAAGTGAGATACAGCCATGAAAAGACAAATTCATCCAGCTCCCTATCAAATATAGTGTTTCTATAAAAAATTACATTGTTAATACTGCTTCAAAAGGAGTTGGTGAGACCTTATGTGGAGTACTGTACGTGATTCTGGCCATCCATGCTTAGAGTGGGTTTAAAAAAATGCTGGTGCAATCAGGTGGATAAAGTCTGTCTTGTAACACTAGACGTAAAGAAGTAGGTTTGGCTTTAGCCTAGAAAAGGAGAAGTTTAGGTAATAGAATCACTATGTATAAACACAAGTGGGAGAAAATAGGGAGGGTAAAGAGCAATTTAAACTAAATTGTAATGGTAGCACAAGGATAAATGAATACAAAAATTTAGAAGCTAAATGTTGAAATATGGTTCCTAACCATCAGAGTAATGGAATTCTGGAACAGCTTCTTAATCAGAGTAGCGAGACAAATAATTAAATAATTTTAAGTTGAAACTTGATCAGTTAATGAAATGAAGGCTACCAGTTGGTGTTTGTGAAAAGAAAAGAGCAGATTCAGTGAATCAGAAGACTGTGTATTACCAGTGTGGGGTCATACACATAAGAGCATAAAGAATGACCTACCCTAACCATTCTACATTTCTGTGCAATTATAGCTGATATTGCTGGCATACAGATACAAAATCCTACTTAGTTCAGGAAATAAAGGTGTCACCATATTAGAGACAAAAAAAAATCATGTTTGAGCATAGCATGAGTCAAGCAATATGTCTTTTCTCTCCGATTTTGAACATAACTGCAGTTGGTGGTAATTCCAGCTGCCAAAGCTGTTCCAGTTAGCTCTGGTTCAGGCCACTGTGCATACAATACTATTCCTCAGCCAAATCTGTCGATACGGATTCTTGTGATAAATGTGTGTGGAACTTTGTTTTTCCTGAGAAAATAATTCTAAAAGTAAAACCATTCAGACAAGGTATTCTTTTGGAACTTCTCCGAGTATTATCGGGACATACTTCAAATAGAGAGAAAATGTCCAAAATTTGTCCCTTTGCTTAGGGTAAACTTCAGCAAAAGAAGCTGAACCAGCATTGGGTAGTTCACTGCAAAAGATCATACTTGGCTATGGTTTGATAGGTTTGTGCTTTTGTGTCTGTTTGATCACAGATACTAAGAATAGTGATGTTTCTGTAGGAAAATTATTTGGAAAAAAAGAATGTGTTTGTATGATGTTTTCGTAGCAAAATTTATCTGCTTCATGGAATTAGAATTCCTGCCAGAGTACTGATGATAGAATGCATATGTTCTTCCTTTTCTCATGACATTGTAGATGTTTCACAAATAGAGATGCATTGTGCAACAGATGCACATGGAACATTAGCATTCCGCACAGCCTTTTGAAAAGGTCAGGCAGTCCAAGACTTGTGTTAAGGGTAGTCTGAGATTTAAATCTCAATGTTAAAATTTAACAGATGGTCATTATTTACTAATTTCCCACATACTTCCGTGCTTCATTAAAGTCGCGAACGTAGAGCAAAATTAAACTGAGTAGTAATTGGTAAAGGTGAAGAATTGTCATTAGTATAGGCTTTACAGCCTTTGGATTCAAGGAACTGGTCATGTTGCTTAATTTGATTTTTAGATGGAGTTTCCTGATGATGCATCAATGTTAACATTATATATACAATAGCTTTCATGAACTGTAATATCTTAGGAAAAACAGATTAAACAAGTGGTTTCTGTAAGTATATGATACTGTAACATAATATTTGGAAAAACTGCAAGTTATGAGTAATTCCAGTTTAAATTTGAAAATCATTTTAACTTCAGCAGCAGCCTTTCTGATAATGCTGGAAGGTATTTGATGTATCTTAAAGATCGTTTAGTATTTTTTCTTTTGATTTAGTTATTTGTGAGAATATTTCAATCAAATTTAGCAGTTTTCTTTCTAGGCTTCACTATGGCAAGGAAAAACTGGACTGAAGTCATAAGAGGTATTAAAAAGAGGGAAAGATTTGATTCTTAGCATAGTAAAGTTGCTGCAGTTTATATACATTGGAGAACTTTGACCTTTTTCTACCATGTTTGCTTCATCAGAATAAAGCTGTAATTTAAAGTCGGTATTCATCAAAACTCATCGCAACTACCCTTAAAGAGAACTCTCATTCCTCTTCCATCTTTGTATTTGATGAGAAGTTTTGGGATTTTGTTTTGAATATTTGATCTCACATTTTCCTCTCAGTTTTCCCTAGTGGATCTTCAGTTTCATAGCATTTTCTGGTCCCATGCCAGAAGAAACTGTAAGCCTTAAAAAGGCAAAGAGTGTGAAGTTTTTATAGTGTTGAAAGAATCTCCTCTCTCTTTCTCTTTCCAGTGACCACTCTTTTTGAGCCAGGGACAGCATTAGTGGACTCTGAAGAGATGTATGCTTGACCTTTGGCAGGGAGAACAGAACTATCTCTGTACCAGGCTGTCAGGGAGAGAAGCTTAGATAGTTGCCCTAAAATGTATTGGCAGGATCCCAACACACGTTTCGCCAAATGAGAACTTCAATTACACTGAAAAGGAAAATTTGGCAGCCACTTTATATAAACAAAGCTTTTCTCTACAATTTTTGTGCCATTCCAATTGCTTGCTTTAGGTTCGTGCTTGTCAGCAAGTAGGAACACTCCAGAAAACCCCTGACAATGATGTCATATCCTAAAAATAATACATCTTTCTTGCTCAGCCCATATACTGTTCTCTGCAGAAGCTGAGAAATTATAACGTTTGCTAGTTACAAGACTAAGGGGGCAAAAATAAGACCTAAAGCATCAGGACTCCTTCCAGTTATACCCGAAATGTATTGCTAATCATTGTTATCTCAGGGCATCACTGGCAGCCAATGGGCTTCAGAGGTACCATGACGCAGCTGCTGCAGGATCTTCCTCCTCCTCCAGGAGTGTAAGAAGTGATCTGAGAAGAGTGCTTGTCCCCAGATATGCAGTTTTTCCCTGAGCTAGACAGTGCTATCCAAACATTGTGGCACCATGCCACATCCTTTCCTAACCTGCCATGCCTCACAGCGGTTCCAAAACAATTATTTTTGCTGACCTTTTGGTATCATTAGGTCACAGTTGTTCTTGGTCCTAATTTGCCTTGGTATTCTCCACTGTTGTTCTTTGAGTAAAGCCAGTTTGAGGACTATTATTTATATTACAATGTTATCTGGACAGAACAATCAGGATTGGAATCCCATTCTGTAGGCTGCTATCTATACATATAATTCAGTTCTTTAGAGCATATTAGGCAAGACACTGATATTCCAATATACTAGTAAGATGATTTACAGAAAAATCAGTTCAAATTTAGGTTCAGATAGGCAGGATGCTATCGGAAATAATCCAAGAGAAGTTAATAGGCAATTAAAACATTATACTGACTCCTAACAATGATGGTGCTATAAAAGTGCCAGCTGCACCATATTGTTTTTAGTCTTATGGTAACAGGAATTGCATGACAGGTGCTTAAAATATTAGTACTTGTAACAGTGAACCTTGGCCCCAGTCCATCTTAAATAGGCCTCCCAGGCAGCTATATTCTCTGGACCTTTTCAACCAAGAATTATTATCAAAAGCAGGGGTAGGGGGAAACCTTCACTGTTAGTCTGATATTTCCAGTGATCCAGTAGCCATATGGATCAATAGCTTTGGTTGTGACTTGGCTGCCTCTTCTACAGGACAGTCTCGGGGACAGTGAAGCTTCCAGAAACTGTTGGATCTACTGTTTAAGTGCTACACAGGCAGCCCAAAATGTTCCAGATATGTCAGACCCATTTTTCTTCGTGCACAAATACTGGTCAGAAATGCCCTGAGTGACAGCTTTGAGGACTGCACTGCTTTATTGCAACTTAGATCTTCCTTGTCTCAAGAAAGATGAATAAGTTTTGTTCAGCCTCCTCATGGAGCAGCTAAATTTCCTGTTCATGTAAGGCTATTCTCTGTCTTCATTCACTTGCTTAATATTAGGAGAATTGAGTAAAAGTAGCTTTACCGTCCTAGAAGTAGTTTTATCCTGTACTGAAGAGCATACTCCCATGAAACAGAACTATGTTCAAGACTGGCTACCTATTTTATTTTCTGCATTATGTTAGGTTCCTCTTTTGGCGCTTATCGGGAAGGTTACTTTTAAATGTAACTCAGTAGGCATAGTGTAGCACTCAGTAGCAGAGTGTTATGTAGGACTAGGTTGGGATAGAGGTCCAGCTTACTTTACAGAGCATACCAGCCCTAACACATCCCAGAAAATATTTTGAGTATCAGGCTTAAAAAAAAAAAAAATGTTTATGTCATCTTTTTACTATCCAAGAACAAAGCCTTCACATACTCTCCCTATGCCTTGTTCTTTAAAAGCTTTGTCTTAAGTCCTAAAGGTAAATTGGTGGTTTGTTAATTCAGTAAGTCTCTATGCTGATTTTTTTCCTGGAGATTTTACTTCTAGGTTTTGTTTCACCTTAGATTGTTAATACTAACTCCTCAATTGTGGAATTTCAGTTTCTAATGGACAGTTTCTGAGGTTGATATCTAGGATTTATCCTGGCATGTCTCTTAGCTGAACTCTTGCTGTATAATTTTGGAATGTTGAAATTTCATTTGTCAGCATTTAGACCTTGCACTAAGACTAGGCTTCCTCACCATGGTAAAGCAAAGATTTTGTTTTTGAAAAGAATTCCTGGAAAAAAAAAATTCTAACACTGCTGTGATATTGTATGAAGATAGTGACTTATAAGATGAATTTCTGGTAATATACAGGTGCAAACACAAAAAAGAGAACGTCTTTATGAATTATGAGTGGTTTATTAGGCATGCTGGAACAAAGGTAGTTTTTACTTGTAGTAATACTAGTGAATATCATTGGGGACAGCAAGCTGTGAGAATATAATTTAGCATGTGATGATATGAATGATGAATGTTGGTTGTAAGCACATCACGCATCAAAGTCTGCACAGACCTATTGATAGTATCACACTAAGCCTCTGAGGGGCCAAAGGTTCTGACTCGGTGAGTGCTATTTGGGAGACATTGCTCGTGCTGCTGGCATAACTGTATGCACATGTAGCGAGGTGAGAGCAGATGAGCATGCGTGTGCATGCATGTAACCTGTGCTTCTCAGTGGAAAATGCAGTGTCAGAGGAATTGCAGAAATGAATTTGGGTGGTGACAAACAAGCCAAGACTGGTTCAAACTGTACTGACTGTCAGTATCTCTTATTTGAAATTAAAATGTTTTTTATTGTTTCCAGCCTTCTGGAGGAGAGAAGGTGGTCCAGGAATGACCTCTCATTGTCAGAATATATTCCCTTTTCTCACAGTATATTTTAAATATTTTGTTAAACATGTCAGCATCAGTATTTTATGTTTACCAAAACTCAAATTTAGGCTCATATTTATTTGTTGTTCTTTTAATACATCCTGTATTTTCCTAAGTTGAATAGCTAAATTGCATTTTTGTTATTTTGAAAACATTGCAGAATTCTGGCATTGTTGAAGTCAATGGCCAAACTGTCAGAGACTTAGCAAGGGCTAAGATTTCAGTGTACTTTAACATAACCAAACAGATAAACAATATTATCTAACTTTACATTTTCTAGAGAGATGACCGGTGGAGAGTGATGTAATCTCATTTTATAGCACTAAAGACTCACTTGTTGCTCTGTCAGTGAACTTTTAAGTGCAGCACACACCACAGGTGCTTTCTAGATTGTATAATGATACCATGCCTCTTTCTAAAACCTTGTTAAAAGCATAAATCTGTTAGGTCTTACTTTCTACTGTTACCTTCTCCTTTTCTTCTTTACAAGAATATTTTTAAACAGAAAGAGAATAGTATAGTACAAGTAGTTTCATGGAAGTTGATCTTACTTGCTTTTGTCAGATGTTCTGGTCACTGAAGAAGGTATAAGAATGCTCTTGCCTTAAATCTGATAGCAGGTCATGGCACATCCCCTTATGTACATACTCGTAGGCAGTATTTTACCTGTGCTGTTTTTCAAACATGTTAAGAGTTGTACTGGGTCTTGGAGCTTGATACATAGTAAGCTAATTAAGTTGATTAAAAAAATGTGAAGTTGGACAAGTGATTTGTGGCCTCCTCAGGTATGTGAGGTAGTCCTGCCACAATTGCTCTGAAAAATACCTGATTCTGTAAATAGTTGTCTGAAATGATAGACTGGACCTGCTTAATGAGCACAATTCAGTTCAGCATGCTTAAGAGTCTAGTCTGTTATCCTTACTTATAGATTTAAATTCCTTTTAGTCTAACAAAGCAAGAAATTTTGAGGAGGATTGCATTACAAATTACATAATTGTAAAAGGGAGAAGCTATTTGCTTACATGGATTGAATTGCAGTCATACCTTTTTGCAATGGGCTGATTAGACAAATGTTTCCACAGTGACCAAATAAATTGTGGCTATTGCCACAGGGGACTAATAAAACTGAGTAATTTATTTGATAACAGGATAAGGAAAGAGCATCAGAGATGAGTTCCTCAAAGCTGGCAGAAACTAAAACATGCAGTTACCACATGTGGGGAAGGATAGGTAACAGTTCCCTTCTACAGACAGAAACAGAAGAAAGAAATTAGCAATTGTGGAACAGTGATGGGTTAGCAGGAGAAGGGTTGTCTGCTTCTGTTTGGAGAACAACTGTTTTGTGAAACAAGTTGACATGAGTGTTGTTTTGCATAAGGGCTCTGGTTCGTCAAATATGAGCTAACCCGGTATAATGAGCTTAATACCCAAATTTCTCAATATCTGTAAATAGCACAGTTCTGCAGGAAGATTCTTAAAACCAAAAATTTTTTTTAAAAAGCTTTCTGCGCAAAAATCAAGCTCATAGCATGGGAACAATAGACCTCTAATATAGTAAGGAACAGATCAGCCTTAAAAATGAACAAAGGAGTAACTACTGTGCAAGGGATGCAACTGGAACATTTCTACAGGCATGGAAGATAAATTCACACAGTAGGGCCCTATTTACAGGGAAAGACTTCATTACGGTTTTTTGCCATTTTTGCATAGTGAAAAGAATTCCCGTATGATTAACATCTGAGTCATGCACTGAGTTATATTATCGTAACTTTCTCATTGTTGGCTTCTAGGAGAGGCATGTTGCCACTTCCTGGTCACAGAAATCATGTTGACAGAAAGAAAAGATAGTTTGGAAAGGAATGATTCATTACCTATTTGAAATACATTACTTTGGATAGTTAAAAGAATCTAGTACTATCAGAAGAGTAGAAATTCTAAAACATGAAAAGGGACCATAGGTTTGTTAACTAACTTCACACTAAAACATAGTTGACAATGTTTGAATACTGTGGAGAATGGACTGGAAGGTATTCCCCATAAAACTCTGTGTACATGAAAGACAAGGTAGTAAGGAAAGTGATAGTTAAGTCATACATAATATTTTGAAATGCTGTCATAGGTTCCTCCACCCCCAGCCCCTTTGCATGTTTTTATCTAAAGTTAAAAAGACTTACACTGGTGTTTGTGTACAGCAGAGTACTGCAGTCTGTAGCTTGAAACCTTCACAACTTCTTTGCGTGTTTAATGCTGTGCAATGACAGCAGTTATTTCCTTTGGTTTTATGCCTATTCCATTAAAATTTACTTAACATTGTAGTCCTCCATACTTTTTTGTCAAACTGGTACGGAACAAAGGACCCATGAATGTCAAGTTAAGAGTGCATAAACTTGAGAGGTGGCAGAAGTCATGTGCACTGGAAGATCAAGACATGTGTTGGAGTGCTGAGATAAGGCAACAGTGAGTGCATCATAAAACACATGGAGTGAGGCAGAGGGGCATATAATATCATAACTTTCTTCTAATTATCTTCTTTTACTATTAAGTGTTGTTCACTTTACCCACTTATGCTCCTTTTGTGTAAGTCATAGTAACTAATAGTTCTAAATAGCTGAGTACACATTTCCACATGGTAACAGAATAAATTCACTTTTCTTGCACAGAGGGAATAAAATGTTTGCTATTAGGTTTGTATCTAAATTTACTAACTTTTGGAGGGGGTTTTTTCAGGTGAAAGACTATATGAACTTACATTTTTATACTGATAGGGAGTATAAAAGTATCAATTTCCGTTTCTGTTTTCATAGACTTTCCTCACAGTTTCTTTCTTGGATCTAACAGGTAGTGGTTTACTTTAAAAAAATTACTGTTTTGTTACATAACAAAATAAATAACTACACTTCCAACAAAGTAAAATTCCTGCTTACCGCTGCCAAAATAATTACTTACTTCAGTTTCTTTCAACTTTTATTGAGAATTTTTTTTTGTTAATTTCTCTAAAAACTTGTTTT
Organism: Aptenodytes patagonicus; assembly: GCF_965638725.1. Lineage (NCBI taxonomy): Eukaryota > Metazoa > Chordata > Aves > Sphenisciformes > Spheniscidae > Aptenodytes > Aptenodytes patagonicus. The sequence continues at coordinate 13,459,782 of NC_134966.1, forward strand.
TCCAGATTATCATTAAGAATTGAGCCAGGTAACAGCTCTCCTCGACTGGTTTCCTCCAAAGAAGATCTTGCAGGTATAAAACTTCATTTGAAAATTTGAGTAAGGAAATAATTTTAATTACAGAAATCCTCCACTGAAATATATGGGAAAACCCATTTTATATCAGAGGGGTTTTGGAGGAATTAATCAGTTTCAGATATGGGCTTTTATTGCAATTACAGAATTACCTCGTAAGGGCTGTCACAGAGAATTGATCCCTTCCCATGCATATGCCCAGTTTCAGAACATCCTTGGTCCAGAACACCACTACTCTGACAGTTGTAAAAGATCTGATGTTTATTGCAAATTTCTACATAGCCAGGTGTACTTGGGTTAGCACTGTCCTTTGTTTTAAATAATTTTCTTCCTTGATGATACTCACCCTCGGAGGTTCTTACAGTAACAAATTATATCCCACATACCAGGACTGATTTCACACATACCAGCATTCTTTTGACTAGGCAAAACAAATCCATTGATCTTAAATGAATAAAAACAATCTGATTTCAGAAGACTTAATTTGCAGAGATTGTAGAGGAGGGATGTACTGTTATTTGCCTTTCTGGAGAACGGGTTTACCTGGATGGCAGAGAGGAGTGTTTTTAAGATGATTTATTAGTAGGTTTCACATTTTTAATAGGTAGCATAAAATCTATTGAACTTTCCTGTGCTGAGATTAAAAACCCAGCTACAGCACAGCACGGCTAAAATTAATCCCTGGAATTGACCAGTGCAAATTGCCAAGGTTGTCAGTATCAATACCAAGTCATCCACTAACCTTGTTACCGTATCAGAATCTACTCAGGGACCATCATTCCCAGTAGTATTGCTGTGAGCTTTTTCATCCAGAAGCCAGACCTGGTAATTCAGAGGTATTATCAGTAGCATGAGTCATCAATAAAGATTGCTGACTTGTATATAAACAATTGCAGTTCGAGGGATAACACAGGGTGTTTGTTAGCATTGGAACAGAAATTAGATTGTGTGATTTTTTACAAATGCTTGCATTTTCATTATTTAATAAGTGAAGAAGGAAGAGCGCTCTTTCAGTACAAACAAATCAATGCAGTGAACAACATTAGAAATTCTCCTTTCAGGTTTCTGTGTGAACTAACACATAAATTTGAGACCATTTCCTTGTGTAAAGTGGGAGGACAAAAAATTTGTAATAGCTTTTAGAAACACCTAAAAAACTACAGTACCATCCATAAGTTGACCAAAACAAATCTGCTGTACCAACACAGTTTATTTCTATGAACAGACTAAACGAACATCAGACTATGTGAAATGTACTTACTACTATAGGAGCCATTATCTCAAAAGCTGTTCTATTTTAATCTCTTAACCTGAATGGCCAATTTTCTGTCTTACTATGTTAAACCATGTGTGAATGTAAAAAACCCAAGGGGGCCAGACCACATCTGACAAGCAATTTCATTTGGCATTCAAAATGTCTTTTCTTCTCACCGAGAGAGAGGCAAGTGAATGAAAGAGAGAAAGAAAAAGGAAGATGCTAAATATGAAAGGAGAAAAATAAATACAGATGTTTTTCCTCCACCTCTCAGCTCTTCATGTTGGCTGCTGTGAAACCCTTTCTAAGTGTCAAATGGCCAGTCATTTATAGGGAACAGTTGTCTCAGGATCGTGAATGCTATTCCCAGAGTCAAATAAACATTTGACCTCATCTTCAGTCCATACAGTTCTAAGGAAAAAGGAATAAAATCTATAGAAATAATAATTTGGAAGAAAACATTTCTTCACGAAGGCGCTCTCCCCCTCCCCCCTCAATGCTCAGTATTATTAATTGCTGTGTAAAATACAAGGAAGTAGTTCACAGGAGGAAATTTTTTTTTAACTAGGTAAGTTCAAAAGGAGTTCTTAATTAACACTGTCTTTGTACAGACGTGTCTGGCTGGGATGGAGTTAACTTTTCCCATAGCAGCCCTCATAGTGCTGTGCTTTGTATTTGTAGCTAGAAGGGTGTTGATAAGGCACCAGTGTTTTGACTACTGCTGAGCAGTGCTTGCAGCATCAGGGCTGTCTCTCCAAACCCACCCCCCCGAAAAAGGCCAGTAGGCTGGGGGTGGGTAGGAGGTTGGGAGGGGACATAGCCAGGACAGCTGACCTAAGCTGACAAAAGAGATATTCCGTACTATATGACGTGCTCAGCAATAAAAGCTAAGAGAAAGGACGAGGAGGGGCATTCGTTATTAGGGCATTTGTCTTCCAAAGCAACCACTGCGAGTGCTGAAGCCCTTCTTCCCAGGCAGTGGCTGGACATCGCCTGCTGATGGGAAGTAGAGGGTAAATTCTTTTTCGTTTTCCTTTGCTTCCACCCGCAGCCTTTGCTTTTCTTTATTAAACTGCCTTTATCTCAACCCATGAGGTTTTTTTAATCTTATTTTCTCCCGCCCTGTCCTGCGGAGGAGGGGGAGTGATAGAGCGGCTTGGTGGGCACCTGGCAGCCAGCCAATGTCAACCCACCACATCATGTAATATTTTGTTTTGCTTTTGTGAGGATTTGCTTTTTCATACTTGAAACTTAAAATTAAGTCATTGCCTCTCATATGATTATATCTTACATATGTAAAGCAGACATACGAGTGAACTTTTTTGTTTTCTGGCTTTCACTTTGTATTACTCACATTTAAATGCTTTACACTAGGGTTTTGATGTTAACATTTCATGAGGATGGTTGTGGAAGTTCTGACTTTGGTCGTAGCAGCATAGTATGTGATCATCACCAATACTCTGTAATTCTTAATTGAGGGCTTAGACTTTATTAGAGCTGTAATGGAAGGCAATTATAAATACAGTTCCAAAGTTGGAAACAAGAACTTTGAACTCTTCTGAGCCAGGCGAGTAATGGCTTTATACTGCAGTAAGCTCAGCTGGAGCTGAGCTCAATCATATATTGATCGGGACAATGTTCAGTAGTACCTACTCAATTGAATATGTGATCATATGGTTCCTGGCAGTATTAGGAGAGGGTGAACTTTCCCCTCTGAATCTGCAGTGCCCCAATATGCTCTGTAAGGTTGCTTTATTCAGAGTGAGAATTAATATGATGACTAGAAACCAAGTCTTGAGTCATTCCTATTGCTCCATTCTTCGGTTAGTATTTCCTTCGAAAGCTTGACACGCTTGTGGACTGCTGTATTTCTTGCTCAGCTAGAGAGTTCTCACTTACTGCCAGTTAGACAATGAATGCCACCAGCATTTTGTAATACCCACATTAATTTTTCAGTGACCTGCACCTATGTGGCTGCAAAAATGCTACTAAAGGGAATCCAGTGTACTTTATTGAAAAAACAAATTAATTCCTGGAGAAGGTTAGTTAAGTAAGCTAGCATGAATTCAAATTGAAATTTAACTAAGCATGAAGGCAATAATTTATTGTTTATTTCACAACATTAATAAATAGAAATATAGCCATATGTTAGTCTTGAATAATTCCAAGCTAAAATACCGAAATATCAGTAATGAGATATTCGACCATGGAGAATTAAAAATAGCAGTTGACTGGAAGGTATTCCAGTCGACGTTACTTGGATTGAAATTATAGTTTGAGATTATTTCCACTTCAGCCATTGTGTGTCAGGAGTAAATCCTTTGCAGTCAGCAAGCTATAATGATAAGAGATGATCTCAAAATAGTTTAGGCAGTAGTTTAATGTTCCAGTCAACAGTTTAAGGCATAGGAGTCTGAATATAGTGATTTTAAGGTAAAATAAAGGTTCTTGGCCCATAAGGGCAGTCATCAGTTCAGTTCTCCTGATAGTCAAAAAGTTAATATGTTACTAATAGCAATAAGTCTAGTTGAGTTCTGCATGTGACATACTGCCTTCTTATAGGTTGCCATGTGTTTCCAAATACGGAGAGAAAGCTCGATATCGTGGTAATAATTCCAAAGTCTGTAATGGACTTAAGTGCAGGGAATAGTGTCTTCTTCATGTCCTAAAGTATAATTAGTTGTGTTGATGATGGAAATGGATTTTCCTTCTCAGCATTGTGACTTTATCTTCTACCCAACTTCAGTTTTGTTTCTTTCAAAAGAAGATTAACAGTTTACTCTAGCCAGGGACATTGTGGGTTTCTCTTTTTCCCCTTAAAGTATCTTTATGAGTGTGAGGCTCAATAAAACAGTTAAATCCTTCATATTTCTGTTTGCAAAGTACTGGAGAAAACCGTGTGTCCATTTTCCACTTTGGTTGCCAACTGGTTTTCCAGTAAATTCAAACAGGAGGCAGACATCTGATTAAAGTGAATGTCTCACAACAAGCTATGTTTTGTATATTAGTGGCTAAGATGGTCTCATTTAATTACCAAATGCATATATAATTGTGAATAGTGCTTTCACAGGAAGATTTCATACCTTCCATAATGCTGCAGAGATTCTTGTCTCTTGCAAGTAGCATTTAAAAAGGAGCTTTAAACAGTTTAATTGTATGTTTTCAGGAACTGTGTGATTCACACAACTTCCTTGGCAGCAACTTAAGTCTGCTCATTCTGCCTTGCTATGGTTTGAGAGAGAGAGAATGTAGCTGGAGAGCTTATAGTATGCTAACTGTTCACAGTTTCCAGTTGAATTAGCTGTAAAAGACATCTGTGTTCCTGCAGTGTTGGCTAGGAGATGCCCAGCATTTATGGTACAGCTATTAGATTGTTTTGGAAGGTATAACTCAATACGTTTTCCCAGAATGAAAGAAAAGATTTAATGTAATATATGGTAAATAAGTTAGCCTTCTAAGCAACTGAAGTTCCTTAGAATTGCACACCAAGTGTAGCGCAGTATAGAAAACTTTATGTATGTTCTTTATCATCTTAATGTTATTTTGAAAAGTTCAGGGTGCAGTGCTAATCAGATTATAGAAAATGGTATATTTCAGAGAACGAGTAACCATGTTTATCCTGTCTTGGAAAACAATGTAAAAAGATAAAATAATGTTAAAATAATTGCCCTATCCAGAAAATCATATCTAATACTAAGTGACTCAAAGACTGGTCTTCATGATTCTGTGACTTTTAATGAACCCCTTCATTAAAGGTAGCATTTAGAAGTCTTCCTTAGCAACAGCCAGGCCTCAGCCGTGGGCAGCCCTTATTTTGGGGTTTTTGTTACATAATAGTCAGGGATGGACCCTCACCCCCTCCTTTTTTTTTTTTTTCCCCCAAGTAGGTCTTGGTATAATTCTTGAGAGGAGAATAAGTAGACCAGAGGTTTTATGTTACCAGCCTACCAGGAATCTGGAGTAATTAATCTGAAACAGGTGTATTCTCTTTTTTTGTTATTGGGGTAAAATTCAGCCCATTGTGCTGAGTCCATTCAGCTTTGAGAGCTGCTAAAGAACTTTTAATATTTATTTTAATTAATTAGAATCAGTAGTTTTATCGGATGTAAAGTATGTGAAATGTTGGAGTTAAAAATGTAGAAAATGCAGAAACAGAAGGAAGAAAGACTGGGATGTTTGCACATTTGTAACCCTCTGAAAGTAGGTATACTACACTAGTGATGTCTGTACAGCAGTCCCAGCATTTTAGAATAAAAAAACCCCACACCGTCATTTTCCGTGTAAACACTGAGTTTGACATTTAGTTTTGCCATTTGTTTTACTGGTTGCTTTGGCAACTAATAAATAGTTTGTGCTAAGTGCTTTAGCAGCCAGTCGTTCTGTGGAAATGAGGATTGTCTAATCCTCCTGCAAGTGCTTAGTTATTGCTTCATGTGCATACTGTCTGCTTTTCTTACGCTGTACTTAAGGTAGAAATGGAAGAACTAAATTTCTCCACAGAAGTTTACAGACCGTCCAGAAAACTTTGCTCTTTAGTTTCAGACTTACACTCATTTCCAACCTCTTCCTCTGTGATACTTTCCCTACAAATTTTTACAACTCATTGGAGTATTTTTGAAAGAAATTAGTGTCAGACAAATGTGTGAGATTCGCATGTTGTTATCAACCACTAAATCCAGCCAGAATTGGTGTGCTTTGTTTTTTTTCTTAACAGACCAAAGCTTCACGAAAATTGTAGAAGAATGTTCTGTCAAAGCAAATATAAAGTTATCAGGGAGAGAATGATCGTGCTCAGTTTTTAACTTTATCACTTTCTATTACCTTCTGTGACTTCCTTACCAAACAAGTCTCTTTAATGTCCTAGTTTACTGCTGCTTATTTTAACTACCAAGCTATTATGCCCTAGGAATGTTAAGAACATATAAAACAGCCAGAGGACAAGGGGCTTTTCTGTTCTGGTTTGGGTTGGTTTTTTTTTTCTCTTTCTTCTGAGCAGTCACCTGAAATAATTTCTCCAAAAAGTTATTTTTTTGATGGATTGGTTAATGTATTTTGTTGAACCCAAACTTCAGAGTTTCCCTGCAGCTATGCTCTCACAATGGGTATGTCTTCACTGCCAATATGGATGTCATCCAAGCTCACGCACTACCCTACAGATCCAGCTGCAAAAAATTCAGCATTTTTGCCGAAGCGTAAGTCGGGGTTTTGCACATTCCACTGCTGCAGTATAAGTAACACAAATGCTGACAATTAGTGATTCCATAAAAGTAACACCTGAAATTGAAAGTATCACTTCTATTGAGGAAGCATTTGAAGGAAATACACTCAAGTGTGCTTACTGTAGTACATTAGAAATATGGCCAGTTGTACTTGAACTTGATAGAGTGGCACAGAGAAAAGTGCCCCAGGTTTCTGGTGCACTTGTATAGTTTGCTGTTGCTGTTGTCCTTGCTAACTATATTAAACTTGTGATCTTGCCTGTACTGTAATTTCATCTTTCACTACATTATTAACATATTTCTACAGTCTTACTCTTGGAGATGCTGGATTGAGTACTACTGGGCAAACTCCTCTAGGGTCCATTTTGTACATTTTGACACTTCATATATCAACATCAACAAACTCCCCTCTGTGTCCACATCACTTAATTGGTCCCTTTCTGGCAATTATAGCAAAAAAAGTAAGCCAGAATTGAATGGTCCAAGAAGATTGAACTACTTTCTCACACATGCACGCAGGTTTTTCATAACAGCAATGGAGACAGGGTGAACAGAACTGCGCCTGCCTAAGCTGTACTTGCCCATTAAGGGACATTAGTATCCTGAGATAACAACTCAGCATGATTCACTGTTATACTTAAATTTATGGGAAGAAAAAGTTTAAGTTAATATGCTCATGTGATTGAAAGTTCTTTTTCATAATTGTTGTTATTGATAGACATTACAAAAGATTGACAAACATGTTAGTGTTTATTCCCTGCTGCTTTTAGGGGGCTTGGGGGAGCACAGAGAAGTGCAGCCAAAGACTGATTCTTGTTCTTAGTTTGCTCTTGTCTGAGAAGCAGCCATAACATACATGTTTCTTGCATGTTGTATACATTAATAGGCTTTAGTTGAATTGTAAAGCAATACTCTGAAAATTAAAACTATGCTTTTACAATAGCCATCATTCTAGATTTAATTTTTTTTGTGTCATTCTTGATTCTGTGCACAAAATTCTTCTTAAGTTCTTTATTGTGTGTTTTGTAAGTAGGTCTTTCTATTTGAAAGTTTTATCACCCACTGACTTTGGTTACAATGGCAACAGAACAGTAAAAATTTACAGTGAAGATTTAACTAGAGAGTCTGTGGCTTGGAATGTCTTTATTAAGTTTTAGAAACAGAGCTGGTAAGTATCAGTTTTATTTCTTAGCTGCTCACCAAAAAATAGTAAATAGTTGAGACTGTTTTACCTTCCTGAAAAATCACTCTGTTTTTCAGCATATAATATGCAACTCATTTTCAGTTTTCTGTTTGGATGCCTAGTATTGGTTTATTGATAGATTTTTAGTGGAGAAAAATTGTGTACTGTAACTCCTTCACCCTGTTGCTTTTTTTAAAAGCTCTGGAGACTGTAAATGTTCACATGTTCTACTGAAGGATTGCAAAAGTAACATTCATTTATAACATTTGAAGGATTATTCATGGAAAAATTATGCAAAGGAAAAAACAGTGAGATCCTTTGGGATATGCGTAAACTTTTCCAAATGTTCTTGCCACAGATCTCTGAACAGCACTCAGCTTACTCTGATGAAGTTGTCTCACGTTCCCTAACGCAAACAAATTTTTAATAATGTTTTAGTATTTTTATACATTATTTTTGTGCATGTCAGCATAGTCTTGAAAATGATGCTGAGAAATAATGAAAACCAAACTAACCCTTGTTCATGCCAGCTGACTGGAAAATCCTACTAAGAGTGCTTTGTCTCCATGAAAGGCAAAATAACAGAATAGCAATCATGGTAACAGTATGCACTAGGAGTGGAGCCAGGAGAGTAAAGAGGAGAGTTAGCAGTAGCAGATGACTTCACTTATTGGAAAAAAAGGGGCAAAATAACTCAATCTCAAATGAATTTAAATATTGGAATTTTGTTATCAGCAGTATCGGGCATAGCTTCCCCAGCTAATTGCTCAGCAGTCTGGTATGTCCATAAACATCCCTTGGTCTGTGCAGTTTTCATCAGTATCTCACCACTTACCCTCTTTGGCATCCTTCTTGGCACAGGCTCTCTTGTCTCTTACCCCTTTACAGAAATGAGGTCATCTCCCCTGTGCCCCATAACTCATGCTGACACCCTCTGCACCCCAGACTTCTTGCTGAACTGAGCATACCCTGCAGCACAGGTCCTGTCTAACAAGAACTCTGAACTTCACAGTTCTTCTTCATGGACATTTGACAGCAGAGCAGATGCAAAGACTTTGTATAGCTTTTTAAGCTCAGATTCTTTTTACCTTAGCACAGGGTTAACAGAGCCAAACTGTATATATTTCCTTCTCTTGCCTTGGAGATGAGGAAGATGCAGAACTACATAGAAAATGGCCACTCCAGACAGAGTAATACCAGCATGACTGATATTTCCGTCTTCATCTTAGCCCACAAAGCATTCTGTTTTCTGTCATCAGGATCTTCACTAAAGACACCTGACTAGGAATTAGAGTAAGTCCATTACCTCCTTTCACAGGACTGATGAAAGCAATTGTGATTGCCATGTATAATAGCAAGGAAGCCAGGCTGGAACTGTTGGCTTAAGTTGTAAGGCTCCTATACCTATTTCCACAAATTCTGTCACCCTTGACACATCTCACCGTAGTCAGGCAGTATTTTAACCTGAACTGAAGTCTGATTCTATAATCTTATTTTCAATCTGAAATATGCAGTCCTTTTAGACACATTACATAATTTTTTTCAGGTTTTTTTTAACAAACTTTTTCTGTTCTGAAGCTGTCCAGGTAATAAAAGCTCGTGCTAAAATCAAGTTATAATGATCAATCTTTAAATATTTTTGTGTTGTATTCATATTAGTGCAAATTTCACTTCATGCTTCCTAAATGGGAGTTTAATTTCCAAAAAAAGGGAGTGTAGAGTGAAAACTCTCGAAGAACTATTTTTGTCAGTAGACAACATCTCTTATTTTTTGTAGGTTTTGATAACGATAACATTTGAACCTATAAATACTTTAAAATACCTGGAGTCAAATCCAGCTGACTTTGATTTTGAAATGGCTTGATTGTGTCAGCACAAGATTTTGTATTTTGCTGTTCTTTTTCTAGATAAAGTAGTTTTGGTGCAGTCTCCATGCTTTGTTTCAATGAACATTGTCTTAGAATCGAATTAATTGAACAGTCTTACTGCTTTCAGCTCTGTGACTCTCCACAGTGAGAAACTTAAACCTTTAAACTCTTATGTATTAGAAAATTTTAACAGTTATTCTGACATGTGGCATAGTGTCTGTGTGAAAAAGCACTGCACCATACTGGCACTCATTTAGGGCTGTGCCTTGAGATTGCTACTCTTTCACAGGCTGTAGTTTCAACAGTTTGTTAAACATAATGCTTCAGTAGCTCTCAGTGAACTGTAATGTCATCCACTTAAAAGAACTTAATGTAAATCAGGATTTAGAACTGGCACCAGAGAGAAAGAGCTGAATGACACAACGGGAAGCAACAGAAAACTGAACCAATCCTGCAGCCAAATTAAGGGACAAGTAGTGACTTAATGCATTGCAAGGTGATGGTAACCTCAGAGTGGCCACATTAACACTGAATTTTATGCTGAGTTTCAGACTAAACTCTTGCTGATACATGCTCATAATTGTCAGGAAAATTCTCTTTCAGCTGCCACTATCTTCATACTGGGTCTCAGTTCCAATATATTTTAAGCTTCTTAGCAGGTAGTAAACACCTCAGTAGTCCTAAGTATTTTACTGTTCACAAGTTGAAAAATATCTGATGGAAAGGCACTACAAACAAAGCATGTAGAGAGAACTCCTTTTTGTGAACCTAGTTCATCAGAAGGGCTGGAGGTTTTCAAATAAAAAAACTTGTAATCATATCTGAAACTTCTGAATGCATTCGGTTTGTCTCTGCGTAAATTTTAACAATTCGTAATGAAAACTTGTGGTAAAAGACTTTAGTGAAATACATGTTCTTGCTAGTAATGCAACAGATAAGATTTTCAGACCTAATGGTGAAATACGAATTCAAACAGTTTTTACACTAAACTAGTCACCACCTAATTGTGCTCGGATTCATACTTTTTATATTCTAACTTGTGCTTAGCCTCCACGGCAGAAGAGGAAGATGAACCCTATTGTCTTTAGGGAAAAAGCTTCCAATGTTGTCTTACAGCCCAAATGCAACAAAATTTTAATTGAAAATGCAGCAGAACATTGTACTCAGCCCTCTTCCGACCTCACAGGCGTATGGTTCTGGTTGAATCTCTGGATCAAGTAATGATTAAAAGTGCATTTTTTTAAAACTGCACGTGGCCTTTAGGCATAAGACCTTCTCTGAAGCCACATATGCCAGTGACTCATGCTACTGCTGTCACGTTTCACAAATTCTCAGTTGTGCGATGGTAGCAAAGACAGGCAGGCAAAAATGCTGTCCTATATAAGATGGTATATAGGAATAAGGTAGAAAACAGGATTACAAGCTGTTTTCTCTTTTTGTTTTCCCACTAAATTGATGATCTGATGAATTATATTACTGAAGGTTCCTCTAATGAACTTGTTTCCCCTCTCTCTATTGCTAGAAGCAGTTTCTTCTTTCTGCTTGTCTTGAGACTCCTTTCATTGTTAATTAAACAGCACTACGAACGGTTTGCTCAAATGTGCAGAACACTGTGTGGATGAGATTTTTTTTCCCCTTACTGCTAGGGAAAAACCTTTGCAATTCTTCATAGTAATGACCCAGTTCATAGGAAATTCCTGAGTCTAGGCTATGGGGAAATAAAAGTAATTTGGAATTAATTCCTATATTTCATACAACTTGATATGTCTATATTGCAGAGTGGGTATGGACAGTAAAGCATCTTGCATCTATTTGTATTTTTTGCCTCTTACTAGGGCAAACTCATTAGTGGTTCTCCTGTTTCTTCCTGTGTCTCTTGAATCCTCAGTTTAAGGCAGAGGAAACTGATGAATAATTTCGGTGCTTGGGGAGAGATGGAGTAGCCTATATAACAGATAAAAATCATAGAATATCTCAAGTTGGAAGGGACCCATAAGGATCATCGAGTCCAACTCCCTGCTCCTCGCAGGACTGCCTAAAACTAAATTATATTACCAAGAGCGTTGTCCAGATTCTCCTTGTACTCTGACAGGCTTGGTGCCGTGACCATGTCCCTGGGGAGCCTGTTCCGGTGACCAACCACCCTGTCAGAACCATTTCTGTTATGACTGTACCTTCACATCCTGTTGTTAAACTGTGCCCTGGAATGTTGGGGTTTTGTATGGGTTTTTTTTCTATTTCTGTTTATCACTAATTTGAGGCCAGATGCTTTTGTAAGGATTCTGATGATAGTTGTATGTGGATTATCACATCACAAAGTTTCTGTCTCTGTCAACCTCTTAACGGGTGGTTTTAGGTTAGAGGCCAGAAGCTGACTAAGCTAAGGTCGCTGGAGCCTCCAAGAAGTGGTTCCTGTAATGTAGGGTGAAGTCTGTTTCGCTGCTACCTGAACTGTACCAAGTCTGGAAATAGATATGGGGCAGATGGCCACTTTCATGACCACTATTTCCACTTCTGTTACAAGCACCAGTGCTACAACTAAATGTTTAAAAGTGAAATTTCAACTGTTTATTGTGAAGCCAAGAATAGCCTTGCATTCACTGAGGATGATGATAGGCCATGTTGTTCTCCACTGTATTGCAAAGTTCACTGCCAGCCTTTTGCAAACAGCATCAAGGAACTGGAACAGGAACAGCTTGTCCATGTTTTCTGTGAGGCCTCATAAAATCTGTAAAATGAGAGGAAGAATAATTGCAGTGAGACATTTCTAGAGCTCATAGATGATTGAGAAGTAATGCATCTGTCTGGCCATTAGATACATGAAAAGCCTCTGCTTTCTCTTACATGCTCAGGCTGTGAGTCAGTATGAGCAGATTGTTTACAGTTTATTCACAACATGGAGTTGTGAACAAAATTCAAAACATGTGTGAGCATTCCTGCTCACACCCGAAGTACAAACTGACTTTATGGCTCTGCATATTACACTTTGGCACATCCAGCTGTTGTAAGGGTGCCAAGACTTTTTGTAGGAGTTCATTGTTAAAAGTATGTGCAAAGCTGTTTTAAAAATTACTTCCAGACAGTTCAAGAATATAGAGATGAATTCATAACAGAAATGGATGGTGTAACCCTAATGCCCAAGAAACAGTTCTTCAGAAATGGTGCCTTCTGGTTATCTGTAACAATTCATTTTAATCAGTGGCTAAACACACCAGCCCATGAAATTTCTGGGTTTTGCATCAGTTCAATGTTAAATGATCTCTGTCTTTTAGGTCCATCTGATGTGTCAGCAATTGTGAAATTCAGCAGGAGACCCACATGTCCTGATGCCTCAGTAGCAGCAAGTCTACCTACACCTCCTGTACCAAGGCACAGGAAGAGTCACAGCCTGGGAAACAAGTGAGTACTCCAGGCTGTCTCACGCTCAGGCAATTTCATGCATCACAAAGGTTTAAGATAGCAGCAGAACACTGTTATTTGTCCCTTCCATTTCTTGTATCGCAAGAGTGCTTCAGGCTTTACTGTGTATTCTCTAGGTTTTCTCTTGATACTTTGTTATTTTGCTGACTCTATTCTCTGCTAGTGCCAGGCGTTGGCAGTACTTGAAAGCTGTCTATCTGCTTTGGTCTGTGGATTCCTGGTGTGCATAACTGATTTTTTTTTTCTGTTGTTTTTTAAACATCTTGCTAATACATCTAAGGAAACTTACTAGCTGCTTGGCACACCTTACCATTCAGGAAAATTGTGACCTTTTGCACTGTTTTACCTGGGTAATGTGGATTAGAAACATTTTTCTCTACCATTTACCCAACTAAGTGAGAGCACCTCCTCCCCAGTTAAGGTTTCAGCATCTACCAAATTTCACAATTAACGGGTTAGGGAAAAAGAAGTTCACATGACTTGTCCAAGGTCATAGAGTGTTGATATGTTAGTTCAGCTTAGTGAAGGACCACTAAGCAGTGACTTAGCTGGGGTCTGCTTTTTCTGTTTTTCTACCTTTGCCTCCACCCAGGGTGTTCAGGTTTTGTACAGAGGGGAGTCAAAAAACTTAAAACTTCCCATCTGCAGAAATTTAATAATTGTTACTTACAAAGATCACTAAAATCTGACACTTGTTTTGGTAGTCAAGGAGCATATGTACAGCAGAGGGAAAGAAAGTGTGAGCAGTGCCATTTAATTGCCTGCTACTTAATAACCTATTGATAAGGCAAAGTCTGAGTGGAAATATCAGGAGCCAAGGGTTGCTTTTAGATGACATAAGAGGGGTTTTGCATTTTGCTTTTTCCAATTTTCCAGCATGATGTGTCAGTTCAGCGTAGTGGAGAGCAAAAGCGCCACCTTCCCGACGGAGAAGCCACGCCACCTCCTGGATGACAGTGTTCTGGAGTCGCACAGCCCGGCCCGCAGCCACGCACTGAACTCGCTTTTCACCAATGGCCTTTCCATAGGTAGAGTCTGTGTGGGGAACTGACATTCCTGCTTTTCTGTCCCAGTGCTGCAGACACTCACAGAGATACCCAAAAGTAGGGAATTAGGAAGATCATTAGCTCCTGCGCAAAGACTGGTCCCTTTCATGGAAGAAAGTAGATCAGAACTGCTACTCAGCTACCTAGTCAACTTTATCTCAGCTTTCCTCAGTTAGCTGCTGATGGTTTTGGTAAAAGTGGGATGAAGGAAGATTGTCTTTGTACATGCTCTGTATGTGACACAGAGTGTTTGTCAGCTTTCACCAGGAAAAAAAAAAAGTGCTACTGAAAAGTGGATATATACTTTGAAAGCTACTTTTTCACAAAGAAAACTTTAATTTTAAGGATGTATTTTAGAAGATGGGAGAATAGTTTAGCTGTGCTCTCCGAGACTTCAAAAGAAACATAAAATGAACTTGTGAAAGAGGATGATGACAATTACGCTATGGTATTATAATTAATAAAATAATTATTATAATAAAAACAAAGTGATCAAGAATCTGTGTTCTAAGCAAGAGAAAGCCACCTTTTAAGTGACAGGCTATTTCTAGAATAGGAAATAGACTGTGAAGGATAGCAGGTTACTTGACCAAGAAGAGTTTGACACTGAGATGATCTTTGAACTTTGCCTGAAAACACAGGCACAGCTCACTGTGTTATACTGAGCATTAGAAGATCAGTCCTGGGCAAACTAAAACTGTGAGCTAAATAGCTGTGCCAGGGAAGGAGGGACAAATCGGTCATGGGCTTGGAGAAGAAATGGGGACTATCATTGTGAATATCATCATATTGATTTGTAATGGCTCCTAGCAGCAGCATACAGCTGACATACCCTTTGTTACGGGTGTGCTTGCTTGTTGAAAACAAACAATGATATCATGTCTAATAACTTTAATCGGCTTAGAGATGTTGTGGTAGAAATATTGTCTTACAAAGTAACTGGATTTTGTGTTCCTGAAGTGCTCAGCTTTTGAAGGAAAAGCAGCATAATGAAAATTAAAGTAACATGTAGATGTCTGGTATTTAAACACAACAGTAACAATGACTTCGTTCATCAGTGAGATATTATAAATGGGAAGGCTCATGTAAGCCTCTTCTAATTTTAGATTTTACCATGAACTCTAAAGACTTCAACTTTGAAACATGATTTGAGTAAGCAATTTCCATGGTACTATATAAAGATTATTCTGGTGATCCACATACATTGGTTTTGTGTTTTCCCTTGGGTGGTTTTCTTACTCCTTCTCTGTACTACTCTTCTTCTAGATAGCAGTGAAAGCTCAGAATTTAGTGAGGAGCTGCCATCAGGGCTTGAAAGGTGAGTTAGTCTTCATGTACACTCACTGAGCACTCTACAGACTTAGGTAAGAAATTCACGAATGATCCCTAACATAGGTAAGCCCTACATCAATAGTTACTTTTATCAAATTATTGATTAGTCAGGAAAAAATGGCAAACTTTTTGAAATAAAGCACTGTAAAGTTATTGTGTTTTTCTTCCCATGGACCTGAAAAGATTGGGAACTATCTCTGTCATGTTTACCAAACCCTAACTGTTGAAGTCTCAGACTAGAATTTCCCTCATCAGATATTTGCATTCACAAACAGGGGTCGTTTATATGCCACGCTGGGGCCTAACTGGAGGGTACCGATCCGGAATTCTCCTAGGAGTCGAAGCTGTGTCTACAGGTACAATTCAGGGTCTACGTTGCTCAGTGTACGGTGCTAAACTTTCATTTGGGTCTCTATGCTTTCTTAGCGTAGTGTATTTTGCGTCCAAAAGTATCCTTGTATGACCATATCAACTCATGGGAGTCTTCCCCTCCTGCTTGTAAAAATTCCTATTAATGCTAAAGCAGGGGTATGGCCCATTCAGATGAAATTCAGTTTAGCTGTTGATTTAACTAATTATATCTGGCTTCCATATCACAGAAAACTAGTGTTTACTTGGGGTTTTACGACATTACAGAAGCAGGTTTGTCATGAAGGCCATCTTTGCCTTCTGTGACAAATAATGATGTTAGAAAGATACCTTCTTGACCCTTTCTCACAATTTATTTCCTGATTTGCAGGACAGCTACCCATAACATCTGTTTGTGCCAGAGAGCTATAGTATGATGTGTTGATTTTGTACAGTAAAGAGGTGTTACCTTGGACCCCGAGTAAGAGAGGGAACATCTATAATGCCATGTGTAGCAGGCACTCCCAATGTTGCTAGTCACTAAGACATGGACTTTTCAGAAACAGGTAATCCGTTTACAGCCCAAAGAGAGGTGACATGGAAAATTGTATATAGTTAGAGGGATAAAAATCATTCATTGCATCCATACCTGACCTGGACTAGATAAATTCTGTGGTAGTGGGAATTGAAGAAGTACATATGAACGGTAAAGAAAATAGGGCCCTGAAACAGAATTCTGCAAATACTGAGATTTAGTAGGAGTTTAAATCCAGTCAGTTTTTATTCTGTATAAATTAGTTTGCTTCAGCCAGTGTAGAAATGTTGATATAACGTGTAGATGTAAGTACAGCTGTTTTACTTGAGCTAGTAACATCTGATAGCAGCACAAGTTAGAAGAAGTTAGACAGGAATGAAAATGCATACATTATAAATAAGTAAAGGAATAAATTTTGGAACAGTATTTCAGCTATTATACATGCTTCTGGAAAATACTCTCTTAACATATCCATGGTAGATTTGTTTCAAAAATGTATACAAGCTAGAAATATAAAATATAAGAAGATAAAAATGTGAAAAGCCTATTAAATCCACAAAGAAGAATTATTCCCTAAAATACATTTCTTGTGTTTATCCACCGTCAAGTAATTCTAATGCTTGCGTTCATTCTTCCTTTTCTGGAATCTTCTACTGCGTCTATCAGAAGAGTAGAATTGGCAAGAATAC
Organism: Aptenodytes patagonicus; assembly: GCF_965638725.1. Classification (NCBI taxonomy): domain Eukaryota; kingdom Metazoa; phylum Chordata; class Aves; order Sphenisciformes; family Spheniscidae; genus Aptenodytes; species Aptenodytes patagonicus. Next base: position 13,476,752 of record NC_134966.1, read on the forward strand.
ACATTAGCACAGACAAGGCAATTCCATTTAATCAAAGAAGATGCACCTGCCAGTTTGAAGTGCTGTTCTTGCATAGGTGGTGGTGCTGTGTATATCACTTTCTCCAGCGTGTGTTTACATGACACCATCATACTTGTTCATAGGCAGAATAGTGTTCCTTTCACAACTGAATGGTAGCTCATACACGTCCTTTTCCTTGTATTCATTATTAGACATGATTTAGTTGGCTCTGGTAAACTTTATCGGGCCTTATATTTATAAGAATATCAGAGCTGTGATCACATGGCAATGAAGAAAGGTTAGCAGCAGATAATTCTAACAGATCATCACCTACCAATCAATCTTTGGTTATTAGGTTCTTAATGGCTGTTTACATTTCTAACTTAGCCTGTACTTGGGTTCTTTCAGTTGTAGCACTTTTTCACTGTTGTATGTGGGAAGCTCTATGTTCGTCCTGGGAAAGGAAAAAATATTTTAATCACTGTACAATAAATTATTTGGCATTGTTACATGGTTTTCCCAACTTTTTTCCAATTAGCCAAGGTAATTTCCTACATTCTTTTTTGATAGCTAAAGTTTATTTTAAGATAAAATTACATTTGTGGGAGCCAAAATTTTAAGCCATAAGTTTCCAGAAATCCAGATAATTTCTGTAATTTACCAGAATAAAATAGAAAATTGCCTGTTTTCCCTTTGACTTTGGGCCTCAATATTTATTCTGTTTTGTTTTATTTTTTCATGTCTAAGCCCCCAGAATAGAACCTTGTGTTGATTTGCTATTTTTCAAAGATCCTGGTTCCTATTTGATATCTAGGTCTGGAAAATACATATTACAGAGTCAAGTGTCAGATGATACAATATATGTAAGGCAATGCAGGAAAAGTACATTTAGAGCTAAATTATGTTGCTTGCTTCTTGTCCTTATTTGTCTACTCAAATATATATGGCAATGTTTTGTCTCTCCAGCCCAACAGGGGCCTGCAGCTGCACATTAGGTAGTTCCACAGGAGTCATTACCATGGAAGGGCCGTTAAGAAGAAAAACATTGCTCAAAGAAGGCAAGAAACCTACTGTGAGTGATTCTATTTCCAATTGTTCCTGTGATTCTAATTCAGTAGTGGCTGTTTTAATTTCCAGAATTAGATTAAACCTGCAGCTTGATACCATACAAAACAATGTTCCTTGCTATTATCAATTGTAAAATCATTTTCTGTTCAAAGTTTTAACTGGATTACAACAAGGTTGTAACCTTTGTATGTCATTTGATCTACAGCAGTTTTGCTTCTCCCTGCATTTGCAAGTAATGTCTCTAGGTTGTGACAGCAGAGCAAGAGTAAAGCAGCTCTAGAAATCAGCATGCATTTCCGTGAGGGCAGAAATTTAGTATTGCGGTGAAATGGGAAGGCTGTAGGGCATCCACCCATAGCACCAAAGTCATGGTAATTCATACTTGACCTAAATTCACACGTTTCACATGGTTCTGGTCCTACGCCTTTGGTATTTTTTTGTTTCCTGTAGGGTTCATTGATACTTTTTATGTGCAGACGGACTGTTCAGTGCTAAAAGATTTGAAGAATTGCAGAGATGTCATCTCAATAAATTTTATTGATCAAATGCAGAAGTCTAAGATCTGTCCAGTAGAAGGCAGTACACTATTTTGCTGTGAAGCAATCAGTCCTGATATTTTTATGAGATACTCAAGTAAGATGGATTGTATTCACAGCCAGCCATCCAAATTTAGAGCTGGCGGATTTACACTGGGAGACGCTCTTTAGCTAACTCTCCATTCCTTGCTTCTGAAATTAACTTCGGTAGCACTTGGACTTGCTTGTGAATAGATTTTTGAAATGTCAGAGATATGCAGAGTTTTTCCTAATTTTTTCCTTTCTGATTCAGCTCTCCTCATGGACTAGATACTGGGTTATGCTTTCAGGATCAACTCTTCTGTACTTTGGAGCAAAATCTTTAAGAGGCACTGAAAGAAAACATGTAAGCTTTAAATTTGTTCTAAAATGAAAAATTGCATAGTCATAAGCAGATCTGGAAGGGTGTTTCAAGTGTACTTGCTGTTCCACGCTAAGCCATATGTCTGACAACTTTTACAGTCAAAAGTTAACGCCTAGTACATTCTCAGCTGTGACTGACTTGTCTGTCTCTTCCAGTATAAATCTACACCTGGTAAAAAAGTCTCCATTGTGGGCTGGATGGTGGCACTGCCTGATGACCCTGAGCATCCTGATATTTTCCAGCTAAATAACCCTGACAAAGGTAGGTGTTGCAGGATGGACATTGTCTGCATTATATTTCTGTGACAGGAAGTAGATTAATCTCTATTAATGAGTTTGTAGATTACAGAGCATGCAGTGGCACTCATTTAAAAGACTGAAGAGGGAGATTTTCAACATCGAATTTTCAAGGGAGAGTACAAATGAAATTGAACACATTTCTACAATACGCTGTGGTGCTTCTGTGGTGCCTACAGAGGTATTGCTGTATCTTGACAGCTACAGTAAGTTTTGCAGAAATTGCCCAACCAATATGAGATTGCTGCATGTCCATGTGCCCACACACCCTGATCTCAAAGTTTCTGAATAGCTTTCTTAAAATTGGTCAATATAAAATCTTGACTTACGTTGATGCCAATTAAAATATTACAAAAATTCTTCAAACGTCAAACCAATTACCAAAAAATGCCTTTTAAGTAATTATTAGTTGCTTTTTAATAATTAACTTTGAAGTGCCATAATTCTTCTGCCTTGATTAAACTTCAAAAACTTCAAAAGATCAGAAAGCCCCTGGAGTCTTTTTGCACTTTGAGTGGTTACATAAAGATTTTTGAGGCTTCCTTTACTTTTCACGTTTTCAACTTTGGTGCCGGACACAGATTTGCATCTACTGTGCGAAGTGCATCTCTTGGGTGTTGACCAAAGTGCACAAAGTATTTGATTGCAAGAAACAATTTACAAAATAACAAGGCATAGAGGAAACTCACAATAGGAGTTTGAAGAAAACTAAGTTCACAAACGTCAAAAACATTCATAAGAAGTTTGGCAGTAACCACAACAGTCTTAATGAGAAGAAAGCCAGGAGTAAATTAGTAAGTGGTCTTTTCTGTGGCTGTAATTTGGTCCCTCTGCCTGTACACTCCTCGTAGCTTTGCAGGCCACATACTCCCTTCACCCAAGGACTGTTGGATAACATGCCTCACATGGTCTCTGTTATGTAAGCAACATCCTCTTTGAGCATTTGAGGTGCAAATTAGTTTAACAGTTTACTTCAGGACTTTGGCTTCTGCACAGAAATTAGAATCCCTTGAAACTACATGTCTGTCTGCAAATTTAGAGCCTTTGATTTTCTTATTTTTGTAGGCAATGTTTACAAGTTCCAGACTGGTTCAAGGTTTCATGCAATATTATGGCATAAGCATTTGGATGATGCATGCAAAAGCAACAAGCCTCAGGTAAGGTTGTGAAACTTACTTCTACCCACTTTCTCGTATTTTCCAGAAAATCCTTACCAGAAAAGATACCTCTTTTCAGTCTGTGTGCACACACAGTCCTGTGGGGACAGACATAATTCCTCATTTTGTACATTAATCCAGTTTTTCAATAGGAGGAATAAAAATTATTTAAAACTACAGAATTCCCACCAAATCAGGATTTGTGCAGGTCTAGCTATAGGTTTGGTTACCTTAACAGCATATTACCTCTACACTCACTGCTTCAAGTGAGGTAACCCCATCTCTACTTCAGAAAGGGCTTTCTCATGGACAAAGAAAGTAAACATGCTAGCATTTATTCCGATGACTGGGTCTGTAAGTGCCATTGAAGACAGTGTCCTATAAAATGCTATGTTTGTCCTTTATATAGCAGCTTCATTCTTCTCTTGAGGAAAATGTTCATTCTTAAAAGGATTTCCAAAGGTTATCTTAACAGGATGCTGATCCATATAGGACCTAAAACAGGATGCAGCTCGAGAATCTTCTTTACACACACACATCCCCCCCCGTGCATAGTGATGACTTCTTAGAATACTTTGGCTGGATTTGGTACATGAATAAGAAAATCATCTGAGTCTTTATCTTTCCTTTCAGTTATGGGGTTAGCCATAACTTGGGCCTGTTTGGGACTGATTACACTTTTCACATTGGATAATAAATGATTAGCCCACTCTTATTTTGTAATCTTGCAGTTTTCCAATGCCGTAATAGCTCAGGAGCATTATACTGCTGAATAATTTACATTCTCTTCCAGGTACCTGCTAATCTAATGTCATTCGAATAATTTGCTCTCCTACCTGATGCAACTTCAAGTGCCAAACTGAAGAAACAGGCTATTGTTCTCTAAGGAGGAAGAGGAGAATGGTTTTCCTGACATGAGCCAGCCACAAATATTTCAGCACTTTCCTATGTAACTTGAAAGTGATTCTGACACAGCTTTTAAAAGCAGAAAGTGAATGTTGTCCTTAGGACCAGATATAGTCTCATGCACTGAGTGAAAGCAGACAAGTTAGATGGACAGAAGATTAATCCTGACTCCTGCAGGATTCTAGAGCCCTCAACTTTTTGTGGTCAGAGACTGCCATGAACTGATGTTTGACCACAAACTGAGCATCATATCTTCTGCCTATTCTTTTTTAAACGGTTCTTTTTATTGTTAAGCTGCTTTGTGTGACTGAAGAATATTTGGCCCATGTTGGGTTTCAATTCTTTCTAATGCACAGAATGATTGACAGTGTTAACTTGCTGCAAAGTGTCAATTAGAATAGAAAATTGTGGAACAACATTTTTATAATCTAAGTGCACTGAGTTGCTTGGCAATGTGGCTGCCTCAGATTTTGTATCAAATCTCTGGACAATTCTGCTGTTCACATTTGAGCTATTTGGGAAAAATGTATTTTGGCACAGGACAGTTCATTTTCTTTTCATTCAGTTATGTTACTCAGGAATGCCCCGACAATGGATTTAAGGCTGTTTAAATTTATGTTGTGCTAAAGGTCATCTTTCGTTCTCTTACTAGTGGCATAGTTGCTTACAAGTTTGTTTTTTTCTTCAGTCTGAATGTTGTTCATCTTAAATCCCTTGGTACACGGAAGCAGGTAATCAGGTGTTACGTGTCACATGGCCCTGGCTCCTCAGAATGATTCCATACCATTGTTTCTGTTCTGTCTTTCTGTGGATGACTCAGCTCCACTCAATTCCAGTATATGATGCACCTTTATGACTTATAGTATTGGCACATGGTACTGCTATTATGAAATCATGATGGCAATGAAAGCTAGGTGAGACTGTCTGACAGTGGAGCCAAGTACAAAGAAGCCTCTACACCAGTGTCCAGGGAACAAAAAAAAAAGAGGAATGTAACTGAGCCTTCTCCTTTGAAAGAACTCTGTCTACATCCATAGCTGTATCCCTGCTGTGCCCTAGCACTCCTGTGGTCAGAGTTCTTTTTGGTTGCCATGCTAAGTTCAGCACTTATTCTGTTTGAAACTCTTTTGCCATAAGGCATCAGTATTCAGACTTCATCAATCACTGGAAAACCTCTTATGAGTTTCCTAAAATTGCAGAGAGGAGAAATTTGCAAGCCAACCTCTAGCTTACAAACCATGAAAAAAATGGAAGTCAGTTTAATTGAACAGAGCCTATATTAGGACAAGCTCCCTGGCATTAGGAGTATTTATTCTGTGGACTTGCATGTTTTTCTAAATTTTGATTTTGAAACTTCTCTAACAACAAAAATACCTGTATTTTTAAATGTAGGCCAACTGTAATGTTTGTGTTATTTTAAGCATTCATGTTACAATCCTGAGAATGAAGCCTAATATATACCAGCTTTTCAAGAAAACCAGTGCCTGACGACAGCTGCATTTAGATCCTGGGACATGTGAAAGTGTATGTAAAGTTGACAAAGTTTCTTTGATAGCTCAGGAGTTGTGTGAAAAGACTGGTAATGCAAAATATATTTATACCTTTTTTTCTCCTTTTTTGCTAAATTAAGACAACTTTGAACTAGGAAAAACATCTGCGAGGGCAGAGCATCCAATACATGCTCCAATGTCATCCACTGGAGACAGTGTAGAAGCTTTTGAATGTGGTAAAATCCTGTCACCAGTAAATTACTTCAGACTGTTAGAATATTATATAATCTGAATTATTCTGCACCTGTGGACTTTTGTGGTTAGTTGTCAGTGAGATTATTCATGAAGATGCAAGTGTTACGTGGACTGCCATTTTAATGAATGTGCCACCTGTGACCATGTGTATTGTGTGTTTTTAGCATTCATAGGGTTTGAACCATGTGCAGAATGGTGACCAAAATGATGACACACTAACCTAAACAGGACTGTTGAAGTCAAGAGTTTTTTTAAAAGTTACTTTATTTGTAGCCCTTTCCCCTTAAAAGGGAATAACCTGATCTGTCTTAAATATAAGCTAAATTTAAAATGGAACACTTACTGGCATGAAATGTACATACATTAGAAGCATGTAAATACCTACTCATTTCTAATGTGGTGTAGTAGAAGTGAACACCAATGAGGACTCACGACATTTTTTCCAGCATATTGCAACTGAGATAAACTAATGGATGTTGTAACAACTTCCAGTTATGTTTAACAAGCCTCCCTTGGAAAGAACAATAACTGCTGACTGATACAGTAGCAATAGAATGACCGTGTACACACTCAGAATTTAATGGCTTTTAGAATTTAAGGGTGTCTAAAGTGTTATATATGTTATTGTATGTACAAGAGGTAGAGTGTTCTAGCCTTCAAAAATACACTTTTACTCAAAATTACAAGCCATAGAGCCTGTTGGAGAAGTTACAAAAGGGTCCATTTTCACTTGCTTGTAAAACAGATTCCCAACTAGAAAGGAAGCATCTTTGCCAGAAACCATGATGGGCCCCAAAACAGCATGGCATGAATGAAAGGCAATATTTATGAATAATTCTTATACCCAGTCATTTGTCACTGACAGAAGATGAATCTGGGGAGAAATTAAACCCTTCAATCCTACTCAATTCTCGAACTCAAACCCTACTCGAAACCTTGGCATTTGGAAATATGTCAAAAGTAACTTGAATTCCCTCACGCTACTATCATTTGAATGTAAAAAGCATTATATAGAAGAAAGATGAACATAGCAAATAATAGTTTTACACAATAGTCAGGTAAACATCTTTTCAGTATAGCACAATTGTGAAATTGCTGCACAATATAAAAAAATTCAGAATGATGGCAGTGTAAGAATATTATTAAAATATCTTAAACCAATTTTAAATGAGTTTTTAAGTATTAAAGAGTTTGTAGCTGCTGATTTGAGGTTTTTATGCTGTCATTTGGTACCGTTTGCTGTCATCTGGTACTTTTAATGTGAATTGAAAGCTGCTATTGAAATACAACATACTGCATATCAGTACTGATTAATACAGCATTTTCACAAAAATATCACAAACCATACAAGTTTTCATCCATCAAAGAGAATAACTGCAATAGTTGTGTAAAAATAAACATTATCTCAGAATTACTATTTTCAGAATTGTGAAGATATAAAATATATGTAGGCAATATTATTAATTTATTAATGTGCAATTTTGATGTAATTCAGTGCCAAAATGCATGTTTTTCCAAATAGCACTAAAACGAGGCAAAGAAAGTAGTTTTCAAATTGCGACTTACTTGTCACATTATAATGTAAACCAATTTCAACATTTTGGTTTGCTTTGTGTGAAAACTGTTGCACTATTTTTGGCTGTATTTTCCAGCAGTCCACTGCATGCCATTTGTGTAAGGATTCTTTCTATAATTCTTGTGAACTGTCTCACCCATCATAACCCTGGCGTTGGAATCTAGGTTTTTGGCAAAGTATTTTGTTACCTCAGTCTTGTATCAAGTTTGCTGTATTTTTCAGTTTGTTACATTGATAATGATTGTTTCACTAATTAAATACTTTAATGTAAAAAAAGTTTGTTTACTTCAACAGCAATTGCATTTGGCTGTAAGTTTAAAAATGTGCAGAGTATGTATGCTGTTAACAATAAAATATTCTGAAAAAGCATAGTAGAGGTATAGAAGGAACATTTTAGCTCAAAGGCAGCAAGCATGTTTTATTTGTGAATGAATGGTAGTACAGTTGAACAGACTTTATAGTGCACAGTGTGTAGCCATTTAATAGTATAAATACAACAGAATCCAAATTTCTAACAGAAAATTGAAAAACCCTCCAAATTTGCAGTTCTTTCCAGTGGGATTTGGAAAGTCCAAAGAAGTAGACATGAACCTGTCTTACTGTTTTCCTAAGAAATGCATTTTATCATTGCCAAACTTGCATGTTGACTTGGATAGCAAGGTAAATTTCTCTGCACTTTCACTTTATTTACACACTTGGATTCTCAACTCCACATGCTGAAATAAACAGGAAAAAATATTTCATCCACTAATAAAATTATCTGCCCTGCATTACACAGTATATCAGTGTAGACGTGTAATAGTATCTTCTGGTACTAAAATCTGAAATTTCCTTTCTGATGTCAGTGATGAAGTCAAGGTTCAGTCAGAACCTTGAAACGCTGAGCACAGCTGACGGGGATAGCCTAGCAATCAGATGCTCAGTAGAACTTTCTCTTGGAAAAGATCAACATGGAAATGTTGACCAGTGTCCATCTTCTTTGATAATTTCTCTTCTTACATGTATCATTTTTCTCTCGATCCCCATGTGTAAGAAATCAGGAAAGGAAGGCAAGATACCGGCATGGATGAGTCAAGACCTGCTGGTCAAACTAAAGGGCAAGAAGGAAATGCACAGGCAGTGGAAGCAGGGACAAATATCCTGGGAAGAGTGTAGGGACATTGCCTGGTTCTGTAGGGTTGGGGTCAGGAAGGGATGCAAAGTATAATAAGAAGGGCTTCAATAGGTATGTCAGCCAGAAAAGTAAGGTCAAAGAAAGCATACTCCCTCCATTGAACACGAGTGGCAAACTGGTAACAACGGACAAGGAGAAGGCTGAGGTACTTAACTTTTTTGCCTCAGTCTTCACTAGCAGTCCCTCTTCCCACACCTCTCAAGTGGAGGGACAGGGGGAGTAAAGTCCCTCCTGCTGTAAGAGATCAGGTTTGAGACCACCTGAGGAACCTGAACATACATAAGTCTATGGGACGTGACGAGATGCAGCCTAGAGTTCTGAGGGAATTAGCTGATGTAGTTGCCATGCTACTCTCCATGATATTTGAGAAATCATGGTAGTCAAGTAAAGTCCGCAGAGACTGGAAAAAGGGACCCATTTTTAAAAAGGGTAGAAAGGAGGACCCTGGGAACTACTGACCTGTCAGCCTCACCTCTGTGCCTGGGAAGATCATGGAACAGATCCTCCTAGAAGCTATGCTAAGGCACATGGACAGGGAGGCGATTTGAGACAGCCAGCATGGCTTCACCGAGGGCAAATCTTGCCTGACAAACCTAATGGCCTTCTATGATGGAGTGACTGCATCAGTGGACACAGGAAGGGCTACATCTGTCATCTGTCTGGACCTCTGTAAGGCCTTTGACACAGTCCCTCACAACATCCTTCTCTCTAAACTGGAGAGATACAGATTTGATGCATGGACTGTTCGGTGGATAAGGAATTGGCTGAATGGTCGCATCCAGAGAGTAGTGGTCAACAGCTTGATATCCAGATGGAGATCAGTGATGAGTGGTGTCCCTCAGGGGTCTGTACTGGGGCCAGTACTGTTTAATATCTTCATCAATGACATAGTGGGATCAAGTGCACCCTCAGCAAGTTTGCAGATGACACCAAGCTGAGTGGTACAGTTGACACACCTGAGGGGATGGGATGCCATTCAGAGGGACCTGGAAAAGCTTGAGAAGTGGGCCCATGTGAACCTCATGAGATTCAACAAGGCCAAGTGCAAGGTCCTGCACCTGGGTCGGGGCAACCCCTGGTATCAATGCAGGCTGGGGGATGAAGGGATTGAGAGCAGCCCTGCCGAGGAGGACTTGGGGGTACTGGTGGATGAAAAGCTGGACATGAGCCAGCAATGTGCACTCGCAGCCCAGAAGGCCAATTGTATCCTGGGCTGCATCAAAAGAAGTGTGGCCAGGGGGTTGAGGGAGGTGATTCTGCCCCTCTACTCTGCTCTGGTGAGACCCCACCTGGAGTACTGTGTCCAGCTCTGGAGCCCTCAGCACAAGAAAGACACGGACCTGTTGGAGCAGGTCCAGAAGAGGGCCACAAAAATGATCAGGGGGATGGAACACCTCTCCTACGAAGAAAGGCTGAGAGAGTTGGGGTTGTCCAGCCTAGAGAAGAGAAGGCTCCAGGGAGACCTTACTGCAGCCTGTCAGTACTTAAAGGGGGCTTATAAATAAGATGGTGGCAGACTTTTTAGCAGGGCCTGTAGCAACAGGACAAGGGGCAACGGTTTTAAACCGAGAGAGGGTAGGTTTAGATTGGACATAAGGAAGAAATGTTTTATGCTGAGGGTGGTGAGACACTGGCACAGGTTGCCCAGGGAGGTGGTGGATGCCCGATCCCTGGAAACATTCGAGGTCAGTTTGGACGGGGCTCTGAGCAACCTGATCTAGTTGAAGATGTCCCTGCCCACGGCAGGGGGGTTGGACTAAATGACCTTTAAAGGTCCCTTCTAACCCAAGCCATTCTGTGATTTCCCCATTCAAGCTAAATAAGCTCCACATTATGACTGGCAAAGAAGGTGCTTTAATTTCTGCAGAAACATAATTTCATGAGCAGTTGCCTGAGAGAGAAATTAAATGTTACCTAATGTGAAGGTGAGAGCAAAACAAGCTCATATAAAATGGCTACTTTTAGAGCTGAAAAAGAAAGCACATATCCCTTTCCTGAAATGGACTCCTTTTCCTGTTATTCCCCAGAAACAGGAAGACTGTTTCAAGATTTTTTTTATTACTTTGTGGTCTTGGAAATCACTTGGATCTATACAATTTTCCTCCAGGGTCAAGACCAGCATTTCATTGTAAATATTTTATAAAGGAAGCATCAATAAGTGTCTCTTACATCTACCAAATGGTTCTTTTCACTGATAGCATCAGTTTAAATGGGAAAATTGATTGGAATTCCTCTCCTCCCTATAGGCAACAGGATAGAAAATAAACAAAGTGAGCACATTAGGAAGGAAAAGCAACAATCACTGTATTCCAGATTGCCATTATTATTGTTATAGAGGCAAATTGCAGGGGAGAAAGAGGACTACTTTCTGCATTGCAGTATTTCACTATAAGGTAACAGGCTTTTGTGATACAGCACCCAAAGATGAGTACTGAAGAGCTCATTAAATGCTCATTATGTCCAAGCCTCTTGTGTTGTAACCTGGGAGAGAAAAAACAAAATGAAATCTTTAATGTTTGTTCCTACTTTAGATGTCAGGCTGTGCTAGGTATGTAAGTGGTGGCACTGGTAAATTGCATTAATTTTTCTTCTGAAATCAGTAATGGTTGTTGTGGTATTTCCATAGCTGTGATCTATTACTATGAACTTTTGTTTATCAAATTCTGAAAATATACCAGACCTTTCCTTAGGGGGAGTGTAAAGAAAAAAGAAGTCAAAGTTTACATGTCTCAGTAGACCTCAGAGGTGAGAGCAAGTCAGATAAGCATATTAGGAAGGATGAAAACACCCATTTTGCGTCAACTAAAACACAGTTGTGCATAAGAAAGCGCAGATAGCAATGAATTGGAGGAAGTATCCTTTATATTTCTCGACTTTGTCCGCAGCCATGCTCTTACTGCCAGAAATCAGCTTTTCAGCTTTAAGGAAGAGTAGACTGTGTTCCAAGTGATTACTTGCTTCAGATGATCCATGCTTTGGGTTTGCAGCATGATGTAACAATATAAAGCAAACAAGCAAGGTCAGAAAACAAATAGATTTGTTCTAGTGTATGTATAGAGAAAAGTCTATCCAATTCTGCAGAATAAAAAAGTAAACAACCAGCTAGATAAATTGTTTTACATATGATTTGTTAATTGATACCACTGTCTTAATAAAATGATAAATGTAATTTTTGAACACATAGGAACACCCTAGAACCCTGGAAACACTGGAAGTTAGTTGTAGCAAAATGGTTACCATTTCTTGTAATAATGCAAAACTATTGATGTGAACCTGTTTGACACGAACACAATGAATGTATACCTTGTCTTTTAGAGGGTAATATACTCTTTCATGGGACAAAGAGACAAAAAAAAAAGGAAAGCAAGGGAAGGGGCAACTAGCTGGTGCAGAAATTAGTAGGTGAAGATTCAAAAAAAAAACCCACGCTTCCTTTTAGATTACAAGATGTTCTTTGCTGCTTTCAAGTACAGCATACTTGGAAGTCCAACTAGTCCTGTCTGCATTGTTTAGTAGTGCAATTGTTTTAATTCTTTCAACAACTGGGAGAGAGGGAGGGAATAGTTTTTATTTCACCTACCAGCCTCAAAGAGGGTACATTTGTAACTGCTGAGGAGCTAGTTACTGATTAACAAGTAACTGACTTGACCTTCAGATCCTGAGGGTGAGTGCAGATGGCAGAGTAAAAGCATATTTTAGCACAGCTATTGAGTTATTAGTCAGTCATTAAAAACACCATTTTTTGAGCCATTTTTTGGATCACTGTGTGAAGCTGAGCACCTTATATGTTGTATCTGAGAGTTAATTTAGTATACTGTTTTGCATACATCATTTGTTTTCTACAGAAACATCACATGTACTGAATCCCTCCACAACCAGAGAGAGGGTCCTAGAGCAACACAAACAAGGATATTTGCATTACAGTTAAGATTTGTAATTAATTTTTAAAGAACTAACATGAGATGACAAAGACAGTAAGGTAACATGCAATTAAAATCCTCTTTCAGTAATTAAGTTTCTGGAGGAGTCTCCAGCTAGAAGAGGATAGTGGTTATTCACCTCTAAAAAAGTAGGTTGAGCAGATTCATACAGTTGTTGTGAATTTTTTTATCATGGGAACAATGCAGTTGTCTTCCCCCAAGGTTAGAGGCAGGAGCTTGCTAGTGTTAATAAAAGCCCTACATGTAGCGGAGAGACTGTTCTCAGCCTGACCTGAGGCTGCCCTTGGCACTGCTCTTGTCTTAATACCTAGCCTGATTCCATGCTCATGTAATCTTCTATGGTCATGCTCCATCTCCAGAGGTGCAAAAGACTGTGAATCCAATGGGGTAATTACATTCAATTAGCAGTAAAATGGGAAATGTTAAGAGGAGGTTTAGCAATTCCCAAACAGTAAATGTGCTGATTAACCATTAAGGGAAGCACCTGTGGAGTACATGTGGCTATCCAGTTCCTTAGACATCTTTTGAGATCAAGCTGCCTCTGTCTTGCTGCCCTATGTGCTCTGAGGCGGCGAAGAAAGGGGGAGATCTTTTAACGTCAGAGCTACCAAGTTCTGTACCAACCCCTGATTCATGGCTACTGTATGGCAGGAGCACATTTGTTTCAGTCAAATGTTTCACTTTGGAGTGAGGACAACATAGCATGCTGTGACATCATAAAAGGTAGGAAACAAAAAAAGATTGATGCTATGGTACAGTATGTATGACCCAGAGTGAACTCAGATGATGGCGGATTAAGCCAAGGCTGTCAGTTAATACTTAAGATCACTCTATAAAACTGGGATCATCCTAATGGTGGTTGAAACCAGCATGCTGATATCTTGCAATTTCCCCTGCAGCTATGTAAGCTTGCTGAGTTTCGGTCTCAATGATGAATTGTTTCAGGACAGATATACCTTCACTGTAGCCCCTTAGCACTATGATATACAGGCAGTCTAGATGACGGTGTTTGCAAACTGATTTTTTTTTTTTTCTCTAATTCTTCTGTGTCTGAAATGTTGTTTCAGTAGTTAGAGAAGACCGAGTTTGGGCTTGTGTGAATTTTGTTCTATTAAATGTTTGTGATTTTATTCATGTCTCTTGAGATTTATTTAATTTTTGCTGTTACTTAGATTTCTGATGGTGGATGGTTCCCTAGATGATTTTGCTTCTGTTTAATCTTTACAACATAGAGAGGCTGGTATTTGTACTTCTTTTTTTTTTTTATTTTTCTTTTCCGGACTGATTTTGTTTTCTTACAGAGCTGAAGGTCAAAAAAATAATTTGCTTTTCTCTGTTTCTTTTCCTTACCATTCAATGAGTGTTATGCTGCATAGATTGAGCTTTATTATTGGACGAGGATTTTTTTTTTTACCCCAAATTCTGGTGCAAAAGTATGGCAAAGTGGTAGCACAGTCCTTGACTTACTTACTAAATCTTGGGAACCTGAGAAGTTTTCAGCTGGTGATAACCGCATGTGGAAGATCATGGAAATCCTGTTCCGGTTCTTCAAAAAAAAAAGTTCAGCAAGTCCTGTACCCATTGTTAGAATGTGGACAATAACAGTGTCTGGGTGAAAAGCAAGCCTGGTGTTGTCTCATAGCGCATCTTCACTAGTGACTGGGCTCAGCTGCCTTCTAAGAAGCAGCAAGAAATCCTGTACCTGCCATTAGGCACTATTCAAACTGCAGGATAATTCTCTCCTGTCCTGTTATCTGGTGCCTATCTGAAGCTTTGCAGGAGACTGAAGAATTTTTTTCATAATTTATCTTTGTTACATAAATTATTAATGAAAGTGTATCTTAATCTCAAAGGTATATGGTGGTCAAGCGTTCTGTAAAGTTTTGTAATGGTAGCAGGAGTTTTAGATAATGTATAGCAGCATTCCAAGGTGGTTCAGGTGTTATATCAAAAAAACTATTGGACAAAAACAAACCAGAAACAGCAAGGCAAAACAAGAAAGGAGGCAAGAATGTACTGTACAAGCAAAGAATTTGTGGGTGTGTGCATGGCTTTTGGTCAGATTTCTTTGCTTGACCTTTCTACTCTTTAGCATCCATATATCCACTCATATTTAAAAGTGTAAGGAAAATATGTATACTGCAAGACAAGAATGTGGTCTGTAGCAAGCTTACGCTGTGCAGATTACAATTCCAATATCCATATATATTCTCTGGTTACACACATCCACACTGAGTCTTAACACACTGTAGGTTAAGGTTACTTTGCAGTGACTTGTATATTTTGCAGTTTATAACAGGACTTTAAACTGCTGGTTGCAATTATTTTAAGTCTCTAGCATGGTGGCCTGCTAAAGCAATATGTTTAAGGGTTTTTTCCTGTATATATTTATGGAAAGGGAGAGGTGATGTGGGGCACACACACGGACAGTGAACACAATTCACACTCGGGCTTATGCCCAACTGCCAAGCTTGGCATGCACTATGAGGGGCATAGGGCTCCAGCAGCCCTAAAGAGATCACCAAGTGATGATTATGTCTGAGTTTAAAACTTTTTAAATTTGCTGAATTTTTGAACTGAGAAAAGGGGGAATGAGAGAAGAAAGGGCCTTAAGGGGGGTTTTGTTGTTGGGGTTTTTTTATTTTTTTCTTCCAGTTATTATTTTGTAAATCTTTCTCATGAGCTAATTTCTTTGCCTATGCTTTAAGGTAAATGGTCCAAGTGATTCCTTTGTGTCTTTAAGTGAGCCCTTTAGTCTCCCTTCTTACCTGTCTTTGAACTTCATTGCTTCTCTCTTACCTTTTACTAGGCAGAATAATCAGAAATGCTCAGTGAACTTTCCGTTTCCACAGAAACACTAGAAACTTGTCAGTGTATTTCAGGATGTTTTTTTAACCTGTTCAAACATTCCTCTCTCTCTAGTTAATTAACAATTAATGTAGCCACCAAGGAAAGCTGTGCCAGGAAAGAGGGACGTATTGGTACAAAGTCCAATTGACAATGGCCTGGTTCCTTCTGCCAGTTATTTACAAAGTCACAAAGGATCAGACTGAGAGACACGCCGCTTGCTGACTCCTACTCTTCCTTCAGCTTAGTAATCTCCTAACATCACGATAGGGGCCAGGAGAAGAGACCTCCTAGAATGAAGATTTCACTGAAGAAACTGGAAGTCAAAGGTAAGTATAGAAGTTTGGAGTCACCTCCATCTATGAGGTGACACAGTGCCTTTAGAAAATGAGAAGAGAACTCCAGGCATGAGCACAAGCCCTTTGGAAAATCCATAGTTCCCAGGGCAAATTGATGCTGCTCTGGTGTTGTGGTACAGTTCTCTGAAAGTAAATGTGAAGTCTTAAAGGTGAAAGACTTTTTCTCTAATAATTTTTTGGTTTGGTGTTGGTGGTTTGGTATTTTTTGTTGTTTTGTTTGGTTTTTTTTTTTTTAAGTAACTGGCCTATATGATGAGCATATATGTTGAGTTCTTGTACCTCAGTTAAAAAGGAAGTACCTTTTTAAAGCATTCTGTCAGGGCCTTGTGGGTTCAAATTGCCCAAATGGCCCTGACTAGCCCCACCTGGGACCCTCACGCCCCTGCCCATGGGCCCAGGAGCCCATTTAAGCTCAACTCTAGGCCCTCAGCCCCTGCCTGAGCTATGCCAAAGGAGGCTCAGGCCCATACCCCATAGACCCTGCGGATCCAGCCCCTGACCAGCAGACTGGTTTCCTGGCTTGACTTTGGTCCTGCCTTGTCCCTGTGGACCTGCCCAGCAGCCACCGGACCAGACCTGATCTGACCTGTGGGTTGGCTTCCCAGCTTGGCCTCAGACCTGTCTCATCCCATGGACTTGCTGGGTGGTCTGGATGGGGGTTGACCCTGGTGTGGTCCTGAGTGTGGCCAGCCCTGCTTGCCTCACTCAGGTACTGAGGGACTGGGCCCTGGCTGCTGAGGCCCCTACCCCACCAGCTGTCCTCTCCCCCTCAGGTGCCAGCTGCTTGTCGCTTGCAGAGCCACCAGCCCTCGCTGCTCTCTGACAGGTTCTGTGTGATTGTCTCTACACTGAGAAATGGAGGCATCCACAGCTGCTCTGAATTCTAGGCCCAGTTTATGCCTTTTCTGAAGGAAAAAGAAAAAAACTGAGGAGGAGGGAATCAGAAACGTGTGTTTCCCACTAGCAAAAATACTAAACATTTCTAAAACTGCACAGTGGCATAGGATTTTGCAAGAACAGATGTGTGGGGAGATAGGATGAGGAAAGAGTGGGTTGTTGTTATGTACAGGAAGAGAAAACAATGACAGAATGGCAATAAGAGGTTGCTTAACCCTCTGAAACAGGTTGTTTAGCAAGAAAAATCACACTTTTTTGTTTAAATAAAAGGCAAAAAGAATACCAGAGAAAAAGATGAGAATTAAGCTGCTGCCCAGCTGTGTTACTTCATTCATCTTGATAATTTTGTACGACACAAGTATAAACTAATTTCACTTTTGTTTCTGCCAAGGTTTCCTCTCTAGTTCATATGTACTGGTTGCAGTCACCAAAGAATAATGTGCCACTAGTGTTATAAATTCCATTGTCATTATTACCTAAAGAACTTTTAGTACAATTAAATAAAACACACAGGAAGTGCAAGATAGTATAAGACACAACAGAGTGGATAAGATAGTGCCAAGTATTTAATTTCCTTTTGAATTACGTAAATGCAAATTATTAGTGTAGGGAAATTACTAACATTTGATTATTAGGAAAACACAGTTGGCAGACAAATTTAACTGACAAAATTCTGTTTAATATGAATCTTTCTTGTGCACAGAAAAGCCACAGACAGCTAGTTAAAATTGTCTTAGTGCAGACTTTTCTAGTTCTCACACTAAAACCAAGAGACTTGTTTTAAGATTTCCAGTCAGGTGGCTACAGTGTTCGCCTGAAAGTTCTCTAGAAGTGACTGTGTGTACACTGCAGCTCTTGCTGCTCAAGTGCTTAACCACCTGAATCTTCTCAGGAGGGAAAAACCAAGACGACTGTAGTGCCTTTAGGGAGGGGTCCCTCTTGACGTTAGTCTACTGAAGATTATAATTAATATTAGATAGCTGTAGTATTATTCACTCTAAACCTTTTTTAAAAAACAAACAAAAAAATTTAAAACCTTACCTAAAGCTCTTATAACATATACATTTAGTGATAACCGGGAAAAAAAGTTATTTATTGGTGTGGTTTTGAAAACTTCATTTTCTGTAAATGAGAAATTCAGAGATTGTGATAGTTTCTTAGTGACATTTATTGCTTATGCTGCTGAGCAGTAAAAACAAGCTGAATACAGGGAAGATTTTACTGCATTGCTAACTAAACACTTTAAGTCCACACTTTTTCCAGAAATTAGCAATTTGGTTCCATCGACTCACATGCACCGGATTACACAGGCTAACCACTTAAAACTGTGCTATTCCAGTCTGTGTATCTAGCACCTGAACAATCTCTGGGACCAGAATGACAGCCTCAGCCCTACTGAGTATTGAGTAGTGTTGTGGTTTAACCCCAGCCGGCAACTAAGTCCTACACAGCCGCTCGCTCACTCCCCCCCCGGTGGGATGGGGGAGAGCATCGGAAGGGTAAAAGTGAGAAAACTCGTGGGTTGAGATAAAGACAGTTTAATAGGTAAAGCAAAAGCTGCACATGCAAGCAAAACAAAAGACAGGAAAAGTGGTGGTGATTAATGTGAATGTATTGGAAAGTGTGGGGACCTGGGCATGATGTAGATGGTATAGAATAAGGGGTGGATACTCTCTTGGTTTTGGCAGGGATAGAGTTAATTTTCTTCCTAGCAGCAGGTATAGTGCTGTATTTTGGACTTAGTATGAGAATAATGTGATAACACACTGATGTTTTCATTGTTGCTAAGTAGTGCTTACACTCGTCAAGGACTTTTCAGCTTCTCATGCCCTGCCAGGTGCACAAGAAGCTGGGAGGGGCACAGCCAGGACAGCTGACCCAAACTGGCCAACGGAATATTCCATACCATGGGACATCATGCTCAGTACATAAACTGGGGGAAAGCTGGCCGGGGGGGCCGCTGCTCGGGGACTGGCTGGGCATTGGTCGGCAGGTGGTGAGCAATTGCATTGTGCATCACTTGCTTTGTATATTCTATTATTATTCTTACTATTACTATTTTACTTTATTTTATTTCAATTATTAAACTGTTCTTATCTCAACCCATGAGTTTTCTCACTTTTACTCTTCCGATTCTCTCCCCCATCCCACTGGGGCAGGGGGAGTGAGCGAGTGGCTGTGTGTGGCTCAGTTGTTGGCTGAGGTTAAACCATGACGTGATTAAATACTAAGTTTTATTTCCTGGTCTCACAACTGTGCACACAATTGCTGTGTTGATTTCATGTCTATAAAGTGGAAGAGATAATCTTAACAGAGGACTAACCTTACCCAAAAGCTCCTCTGAAAAACACAGTGGGCTATTTAAGATTAGACTGTTGAAACACATTAGGATACAGCTGATCTAATGGAAAGTATTTAAAACCTGATCTAGATAAATCTCCAAGAACATACACACAGACACCATAAATAGAAGAAAATGGTCATCTATCATTCTCCCAGTTAACAAATATGACTGTTGAGAGGCTGAGATGGTATAAACATCAATTGAAGAATGTATCATTCAATTAACTCAAAGTTGTTTATGTGAGAAAATGACAGAAAGCAAACTGATTTGCCGTACAGGAAGCTAACGAAGTCACGGGATTTCCCACAGACGGTCCAAAGAACTAGTATAATTGTAGAGGAAGCAGATGTTGGGGAACAAGCAAGGTTGCAAGGTCTCTCATTTCAGTGGGAGCGTAAGGCAGAATTGGAGCACTGGAAAGCATGAAGTGCTAGACAAAGAGGCTTGAAACTGTGAGTAAATAAACTATCGTTTGATTCCTCTTACGTTCAGGAGGGCATGATTTTGCACGTTCTGGTGAAATATCAAGACTGCACATAACAAACAAGGACTCCATTATTTTCTTTTTACGTAACAACTGAAAAATGCTGAGGTGTTGTCTATTCCAGGCAAAATGGGTGACAGTGTTTTATAAGCTTCACTAAAACAGTTACTAAAAGCAAGGGTCTTATTGGTTGTATGACTAAGTTTCTTGAACTTTGTTGGTATAACATACCTTGCAGTAAAACGTTCTCTACCGGTTTCATCTCTGTACTGCAGAGTGGTATAAACCTAAACAGGCAGAGAGGGTCCAGAGTTGCTAATATATTTTAAAACTCCTTTTTTAAAGAGGAGGGATATTTTTCAGTTTCAGAGCACACAAAATATTTTCTTCAGTAACAGAGACCATAGTGGTATCAGACATGGTGAAATACCAGTCATTTGCTCAACATTGGAATGTCATCTTCCATGAAGTGAGGCTTTGCCGACATGTTCATTTGAACAAAGGACGGTACTACTCATTGTTGTTAGTCTAAAAATAAGCTGTTAGGATGAATTTGCATTGCCCAAATTGGGTAACATATGCATACAAAATTTGTGAAGAGAAATGATATCAAAAGTTTGTTTGCACGTAGTTAAAAATGGACAACAGAATGTTTCACCTAGGAGACATGATGCAAAGGAACATTTGAGTGAACTTCCTGCTTTGTGTAACTTGCACATAAAACTAAGATGGAGACTTCTGTGCAGACGGACAGGAATTGCTCTCTTTTTACATTGGCTAGAAAGTAGTGGTGTTCCAAAAGGAAGAGGGGATAAATGAGAGTACTTGCCATGAGTGGATTTTAACATTAGGTCTTTATTGCAGGAAGAGACTACTAGTTTTCTAATATTTCTTAAATCTTAAAAATGAAATTTTCATGTAAATTTCCCAAGCCTAATTTAATAGGAAATTTTTAAGGCATATTGCTGCCTGGTGTAAGACTGACAGTTGAAAACATATTTCACCAGAACAGTGTAATGATTTTTGCACTTAGCATCTGTATAAAAAAAAAAAAAAAAGGACCCTGTATTTCTGTAAATAAACGTGACAGACATTAATGATGAGGAATTTTATCAGTGCTTTGTTTCATCTCACCCTTTAGTAAATTTGTCCCATCTCTTATGCTGTAAATCATCCTCCCCTGAAAAGTTTATATCAGGATTCTTTGATTTTCTCTACTTTCCTCAGTCACTTTGTTGTTCTCTTAGATGGTAAGATTGGACCCATAAACTACTCTACTTTCACAACTTCATTGAAGCTCCTGTCCTCTGTCCTTGTTACATGCCTCTCAATCTTCAGACCTATTCCCATCTCTGTGAAGAATTCTGTTGATTTCTTCCAAGAGAACACTGACAGCTAAATCCCACCTCCAAAGTGGGGGGAGAGAGAGAAAAAAAAAGGGGGGGGGGGGAGAATAAAAACAATTGTGGATAAAAAACAAGAACTAGAACTTGAACTGACTATTTTTCCATGTTGTTGTTGGCTTCTTTTTCTTTTGTGGTTTTTTTCTTTCCCTGAAGTTTGCTGTAAGCATTTTTCAACCCCACTTCCCTGTTAATACTCTTATGAAAAAGAACACCTCACTCTAAAATATTCTTTCTCTTAGTTTTCTAATAGACAGCATGTTAGTAATTGTAAGTGATTTCCAATCCAAAAATAGGAATAACAATAAGTATTTGAAGAACTTTGGTGCAAGCTGATAACTGATGATGCAGCCCTACTTTTATATATATTGTCATCTTTTCTATGCAAATATCACTTGCAAGGTCCTGCTTAGCTACTAGTGAGCTAATGACAAAATGCATATTTGGATTTTATTGGTTAATTGAGGAGGCAATACTAGAAGTATTTAAAGCAGATGAGGAGACATCTTCTGCAGAACTGAGTAACTTTAAACTTTGTGAGCATATTAGGAAAACTATTCTGCACATGCGGTGTAATCTTAAAATTGGTGAATACCAACACTTGCATGAAAGTGGAAGATGTACAACTTACATGACAATTTGCAGAGAGCAACACAAGATTTTAACTTTAGAGAATGGGTCATTACACATCATTCAAAATAACTTCTTATGTTTTTTGAGGTCAAAAAATGAAAAAGAACAGTTGAGGTACATCTTGGATTTGCAAATTACACCAGGCAGCAGTGCTTTCATCATGTTCTTCAAACCTAGTACTCTGAAGTCAGAATAGAGCTGCAACTAAAGTGGCACTTTTGTGCATAATTAGAAAGCGGCTGTTATTCAGCTGAGATTGAGTGCATACAAAAGAGGACAGAACACCTATGAATGGTACAGACAATGGTTAATTTTTCTGATGCATTGTTGTGATGTGTCATATTATATCACGTCCTCATGGCTTCTCATAGAATAAAGCAAGGTTTGGTTTAGTTTGGTTTTGTCTTAACTTGCCTTCCATCTGCTTGATGGTTTAAGCATGTGTAAATATTGAGCTGTGATTGTGTACTGAAAATCTTCACTTTGTAGTCTGATTTGGTAACATCTTGGATAACTTGAAGTTTCCATGGCAAGGTTAAAAAGTTCAGTAGTGCATGTGGTCCCAATGAAGGGTCACAATATTCACACAAAGTCCTACTGAAATCAACTGCTGATTTAGAACTGTGGTCTGAGACTTGGCACCTTTAGTGGCAAAAGCAATTTACATTTAAGGTAATCTCAGCCACCTGAACAACTGTAAAGGTCATTCTTTTCAAACCTCTTTTCCTACATAGTGTTGAATACCATAGGATCCTACTAGGCTCTGAAAATACACTAGGCTCTGGAAACATTTTCTTTGTGACTTGGGAATCAGGACACTGAGAGACTGTGACAGGACTACTCCTACCCAACACAAAGGAATGCCGTTTGAATTTGTGTTCACAGCACCTTTTTTTAGGAAGAAGAGGGGAAAGGATAACTCTAGTTTTACAAGCTTCTCAGAATAGCAAAAGATAAAGAATGTGGGTTTTCACTAACATAAAATTTCTTCCAGGCCTCAAAGTGATTCAAATTACACTATATCACCATTACTGTATACCAAAATAGCTGAAACTGTTGCACTGGGCCCAATTGTAGAGTAAAATATAATAAAGTTCGGAATGAGGAGGTGTAAGAGATCTCTACATTTTTTCCAAACCTGTACAAAAAGTCAGGTCTTCATACTAAAGTTTGAAGTATCAAAACAGTAACTAGTGTGTTTAAGAGAATACAGTTCAATACAAAACATATTACTTCTTTTTGGCAAATCACTGAAAGAGTGCTTTTTTGTGTGTTTGTTTTATTTTAGAGAAAGTGAATAGAAGACTGAGTGTAAAGGTCTGTTACGTTCCAAATTGTGAAATTCAGCAATGTTACACTGTGGAAAAAAACATATTTGTGGTGGTGTTGCATGTATTTTTTTTGGAAGCATTTTAATCTGCTCCTGGAAAGATCTTCAGCTACAGAATAACATAACTAGAAAATTCTTCCCCCAGGCAACAACTGCCAGTCCAGCAGGTCAGCTTTGTAGGGGAAAACCTGCTCAAAATGCAATAACAGCATTAAAAGATAACAGAACTTTTATTATATCCCCATACTTTGATGACAGAGAAAGCAAAGTCACTCGTGTGATTGGGATTGTTCATCATGAAGATGTAAAACAACTATACTGCTGGTTCTGCTGTCCACCCGATGGAAAGATATATGTATCAAAAGCAAAAATTGATGTTCACTCAGATAGATTTGGATTTCCTTATGGTGCAGCAGATATAGTTTGTTTGGAACCCGAAAACTGTGATCCAACACATGTATCAATTCATCAGTCTCCACATGGAAATATTGACCAGCTGCCAAGGTTTGAAATTAAAAACCGCAAGGCTGAGACCTTTTCTGTTGACTTCACTGTATGCATCTCTGCCATGTTTGGAAATTACAACAACGTTTTGCAGTTTATACAGAGTATGGAAATGTACAAGATTCTTGGGGTACAGAAAGTGGTGATCTATAAGAACAACTGCAGCCATCTGATGGAGAAAGTCTTGAAGTTTTATGTGGAAGAAGGATCTGTAGAGATAATTCCCTGGCCAATAAACTCACACCTCAAGGTTTCTTCTAAATGGCACTTTTCTATGGATGCAAAAGACATTGGCTACTATGGACAAATCACAGCTCTAAATGACTGTATATACCGTAACATGCAGAGAAGCAAGTTTGTGGTTCTTAATGATGCTGATGAAATAATTCTTCCCCTTAAGCACCCAGACTGGAAATCAATGATGAGCAGTCTTCAGGAGCAAAACCCAGGGACTGGCATTTTCCTCTTTGAGAACCATATCTTCCCAGAAACCATATCTAGTCACATGTTCAACATTTCATCCTGGAATACTGTGCCAGGTGTTAACATATTACAGCATGTTCACAGAGAGCCTGACAGGAAAGATGTTTTTAATCCCAAGAAAATGATAGTTGATCCACGAAAGGTGATTCAGACTTCAGTCCACTCTGTCCTACGTGCTTATGGGAACAGTGTGAATGTTCCCATGGATGTTGCCCTCATTTATCACTGTCGGGTGCCCCTTCAAGGAAACCTTCCCAGAGAATCCCTCATCAGGGATACAACACTGTGGAGATATAACTCATCATTAGTCATGAATGTTAACAAGGTGCTATATCAAACCGTACTGTAAGCTCAAAAGTGAAACCTCGGTTATAAGGAGAGACAGTGGAGAGCTACCCATATCATGGAGAGGCAGAGGATATCATTTAAAGGTCACGTTAAAATCACTTCCATGGGAAGTTTACATCTTACAGAGATTTAGGAGAACAGCCCTTTTATGTACTGTGCAAAGGTAAATGCATTTCATTTGTGAACTGAATCAAAATATCCAGGGAAGAGATTTTCAAAACCAAAAAAAATTATTTGATCCAAGAAGGATGGTTGAGGCCTCAGTCCACTGTTTTCTAGAGATGTTTGCATATGGTTGGGAAGAGCCTGATGACATTGTTGTTACATGTCTTTGCAGGAAATTGGTGTGACATACCTCTCACCAGGGATACATCCCTTTGGAGATACATTATACATCTTTGGCTCTGAAAGTTAACTCTGTTGGGTATTCTACAATTTTAAGTGCAGCAATGAAATGTAAAGATGTTGCAATAGGCATTTAATGCTATGTTTTCCCCAACAATAAATGCACTGTATATTTAAGATCATCTATTACTCACGGGAATGAAGGTCTGTAATTTATGGCCTTCACCACGAGAAAAAATCCCACCATAGAACTCTTCCAAATGCCAACACTATTTTGTTGTAGGAATGATTCAACTAGCAATGGCTGTCTCTAAAAAGTAAAAGTACAGGTGTAAACGACTGGATTTTATCATTATGTAATTATCAAATTTCCCTTTACTTGTTTTTAAATTGATTTGCATTTTGAAAACATAACGGCTTGCTTGCGTTTCTCCATTTTAGACAAGTTAATTAGACGAACTGACAGTTAAACGTTGGGGTCGAATCCAGGGACCTCCCCCAGCAAGGTACGGCCCTACTGCGCTGTCTGCGCTATTCCTTCCCGGGATGCCGTGTGCGGGGGGCTCTCCCCGGGACACGGCACGTTGGCCAGGGTGAACGGCGCTCCCGGAGTCGTCGGGGCGCGGCTCAGGCGCGGGGTGGGCACGCCCTGCTCCCCGAGCGGCTCCGCTGGCCCACCGGAGCAGATCGGCGGCTCCGCGCCCCGCCCCGCCCCGCCGCTGGCTTGCGACACGGCCCCGCCCGCGTCAGCGTCCCGGGACCGGCCGCCGCGCCGCCCCACCTCGCGGTCTTGCGCGGGGCCTCCCCGGCAAATGCCCTGGGGAACCTGCGACGGTGGCGGGAGCGACCGGCATTCGCCTGGCGCGGCCTGAGCGGCGGGGAGGGCCGCGGCCGCGCACTCTGGGAGAGCGGCCGGTCCCGGGGAGCGTGGCTCGCCGCGGGCTTCCCGCCGGCCCCGGCCGACTCCCCGCTGTTCGCCGGACGGCTTACTGGGGCCGCGCTCTGGCGGAGCCACTGCCCGGTGGCGCTCGCGGACCGCCGGTACCGGCGCCGTGCGCAGCGAGCCGCATGGGGCGGCACCCGAACGGCCCGGTGCGCCGAGACCCCAGCTGCGGGCGAGCAGTGCGTGGGTGTGTGCGAACAGCTCCACCCGGATCGGCGGGGGGCAGGGGCCCTTCCAGACGCACGGCCCGGGCGGGGGCCCGCAGGGTCTCCCCACGCCGCTCGCTCTCCCGCGGACAGCCGCCGCCGCCTTTCCGGGCGGCAGGTGACAGGATCGAGCGTCCCCGCCTTTCCCCGGGCCGCCGCAGCAGAGAGCCTGGCGTAGCCGGCAGGGGGGTAGTCTGGCGGCTGCCGGTTTCGGTGATGTAGAGGGAGGCGGGGAGGGAGCACGAGGGCTCCGGTAGCGCCGGCCCAGCCTCGCGCCGCGCCGCTTTCGCAGTTGTGCTTGCACGGGGCTCCGGCGACGGACGCATCGCTGCCCCGCTGCCCTCCCCCCGCGCCGGGAAAGGCGAACCCGCGGGACGGAGGACCGGGGGGAGCGGGGAGAGGCGCGCTGCTGTTGGCGTATTCGTCTGGTCAAACTGCTGGGACCAAGGAGGGTCTCGGGCTGCGGCTCCTGCTCAGGATCCCGTAACTGGCATCACTTGCAGAAGAGGCTCGGCAGGCTCGGGATTTTATTTCCACTCAAGAAATAGCAAATAAGACGGTGGTCAGCTGTAGCATTATTTTTCGGTACTGGTGCTAACTGCTTAACGGTAAGTTAAAGGTATATATTAATTGTACAACCCAATTTTTTGAAGTCTCCGTCTGAATGCACTCCAAGCCTGGAATTTAATTTTAGATTTAAAGAATGCATAACTCCTCGAAAGAGTGGTTTCAGCGTGTCTTGTGGGTTAACCCTGGTAGGTGGCTAAGCCCCACACAGGCGCTCGCTCGCTCCCCCCCCCCGGTGGGATGGGGGAGAGAATCGGAAGGGTAAAAGTGAGAAAACTCATGGGTTGAGATAAAGACAGTTTAATAGGTGCGCAAGCAAAGCTAAATAAGGAATTCATTCACTCCTTCCCATCGGCAGGCAGGTGTCCAGCCATCTCCAGGAAAGCAGAGCTCCATCACGCGTAACAGTGACTTGGGAAGACAAATGCCATAATGACGCGTGTTTCTTTGTTCCCGCAGCTTTTATTGCTGAGCATGACGTCATATGGTGTGGAATATCCCTTTGGTCAGTTGGGGTCAGCTGTCCTGGCTGTGCCCCCTCCCAGCTTCTTGTGCCCCCCTGCTCCTGGGACGGGGAGGGGAGGAGCAGCATGAGAAACAGAGACGGCCTTGGCGCTGTGTAAGCACTGTTCCACAACAGTTAAAACATGTGTGTTTTAAACACTGCTTTGGTCACAAATCTGAAACGCAGCACCTGACGAGCTACTATGAAGAAAATTAACTCTGTCGCAGCTAAAAAAAGTACAGTGTGAAAGACAAAAAGTTGAAATAACAATCTTTTAAATGTTATGCAATTTTTATTTCTCCTGATCTATTTCTTTTCAAAGGACACAAAGTCTAATTGTTTACAATAGGAGAAATTTGGCTTAGGGATGCACAGCAGATTATAACGGAGAAGTTTGAGTGTACAGGGAAATGTGTGGTTTGCCCGTTCTAATGGCACAAATTAAGTATATGGCAACACTGTATATTGGTCTGGCTTACCTTCTTTGTATTTAGAATAGAAATGGCCAGCTTAATTTCTTTAGAGCAATATTTTATGAATAGTGGAATAATACTGCCCTCAGTTTAATCCTTCAAACAATATGCTTCTGACTTTGGATCATATAAGAGAGGAAGGACATTGGTGTTTCAAAGAGTCTTTCTGAAAAATACAAGCTATCAAAAGATTAGCAACAGACAATCTAGATAAAGATAGTAAATGATTGTTAGTCTTTGGCATTTTTATTTCTATTTAAGCACCAGTGGTTTGTGTTGTCACTTTTGGCAAAAAACATAAAGCAGAGAATAGAGAATAACTTTTTCCAAAAATAATAAATTAATAAGGCTATTTGTTAGTGGTCCCTTTTTAGTTAGACCCTGGATAACCCAAGGATTAGGCTGTTTATTGTTCCTATACTACTGAATCTAATACTGTATATTATCAACTGAAACTTTGCAGTCACCTCTTGTCAATTGCCCCTTATCCTCACCCTAGATCGGGAGATAAAGTAATAAGCTGAGAGTTATCAAAAATTAAATTCAATGTAGACATTGCGAAGATACTGAAATGAGCAGCATAAAAGGTCTTCAGCTGTCTCAATGCAAAGAAAACAAATTACAAAGGAAAGCCACAATGCAGAGAACATGGGGGAGATTAATAATGATCTAGGAATGGCTCTGAACTAAATTAGCACTTTGTTCCACCTTTTAGTAAGGACAATGCTAATTGTGGAGGTCTAAGGAAAGATGATGGAAAAGAAGGTCTGAAAATAGAAGTGGTACAGCAAAGGTAAAAACAACATTCCAGTTGGAAGGTGATACTGAATAATTTCCATTCCAAAATTCTAAGAAAATAGACAAGCTATTGAAGAACCTATAATGGGTGTTTAATTAATGTGTTGTGAGCATAGTGTTACAATGTGGCAAAAGAAAGCATGAGTGGTTCCTTGGTTGAGGAAGGGGGGGGGAAAAAGATGATTTAAGTACACACAAGTTTGTAAGTGCAATCTTGGTCACATACAAGGTTTTAGAGTAGATTTTAGAAGGACTATGACAAAAGAAATAAGGAGAAATGTGATTAATTTGAGCAACCTGATCTAGTGAAAGATGTCCCTGCCCTCCCCCCCCCCCCCCCTCCCCGGGGGGGGTGGAACTAGATGATCTTTAAAGGTCCTGTCCAACCCAAACCATTCAATGATTCTATGATTCTAACTGGGACAAGAGTTCTTTATTATGACCTTGCTGTAGAAGAAAACATATTGTGTAACTGCACTTGGCTGAAAGACTGAGTAGATGTGTTAATCTTCGGCTGATGACAAGCTCAGATGTATCTGTGCAATGTGATGCATCTGCAAAAAATATGATCCTAGCGTACATTAAGAAAGAAAATTTCCAGCAATGATGAGGGCTTATCACTGTCATGTGCGAATGGACGAGGAACAGAGATTTCTGGTCTCCTGTGCTAGAGATTAATTGAAACTGGGCCAACTGCACAGAAGCAACTGGTCAAGGAAGAGTGTTTTTTATGAGATGGTATTAGAACAGCCTGTCTTGTTTGATGAAAAAGTAGCAAATATGAAGACTAGGAGGTGATATGACTGCATATGCAATAGGGAGAAATAAAGGCACTTTACTATTAAGGGGAATACAGAAAAAGAACAAAGTGGTACAAAGTAGCCATTGATACCATTAGCTAGATTTAGTATTAAAACAAGTCTGCATAATTTGTATCATGTTATACCTCAATAGTAATTGGAATTAAAAGACACAAAACCAGAATGAATTATTGTTGTTATTATTGTTATTATAAAATAAACTCTTTTAAATATGCTGGAAACATTTTTGAAGTTAAAATTTGCCAAGTACTCTCTATAGTGAGGAAATATAAATGTAATGTTCCTAATTAATCTGACTATATATTTTCTGACTACCTATCTGTGCTGTTAATTTCAGGGGATCAAAATTCATGAGTCACGTGTTGGGAAAACTATGAATTTCACTCCTCAAATAATTACGTATTTCTTTTCTTTAAGATTCTGTGTTCTGGTGTGTCTTGAGTTCTATGTTTTGCTCTTTTTCTCTGCTTCTAGAACTTGCTGTTGTTTCAGATCTCTCTCACAGTTCCTCATCAGAATCTAAAATTTACCTATTTTAATTAGGCCTATAGTATGTTACTAAAAAATTATTGCCCAAGAAATACAGATATATAGTATATTTTTCTAGTTCTCTTTAAGTATGTGTGTGAACTGCGGATATATCAACATGCAGGATTAATTTCCAGAAGGAAACTTCAGTAGCCTTAAAAAAATCACCCGAGCGCCTAGGTTTGATTTGCTTCAACAACTCCACACTCACATTTGTAATTTAGATTAAGTTCTTGGGAGGCAACTGTATGCTTTGCTCAAGAGAAGGAAAACTTGTTCTTCTGGTAGGTGTGGCTGCTGTTCCTGACATTAAAGAACATCAACCATCTGAAATAAAATGTGTCAACAAGTGTCTTAGGTATTGTACCAGCATTTTTTTTTCTCAGTATTGTTCAGTATTGAACAATTCTTGCAATTTATCTTAAAAATATTTAAATTTGTATCTGGTCAGAATAAACAATTTGTAGATTATACCTTAGCAAAAAATAAATGGAGGACTGAACAGAACTTCACACAGCCATCTGCTTTAAAAGGTACTTTTTCCTTTCTGATATTCATTGTTCAAAACACAGTTGAAAAGATATATTTTTTTTTATTGTTCATTATTTATAGCCAGCAAAAGCAGAAGACATAACAGGTAATAAATTAGTTGTATTATTTAATGTTGACATGTTTTGATATTTCTTTAGTAAAACTATTTATTCTATAAGACTGAACAATATTTTAAGTCATAAATAGATGAGACTGAGGAAAAAATGTTAAATGTGACCTACTTTATGTTGTAACAATGCTAAAATATATAACAACCTGGGAATAAGAATGCTCGGGGGAAACTTTTTGTCTCACTTTAGAATGTTTAATAAAAAGACTTACAAAATTTGAGTTGTTCTCAGTCACAAATCTCCAGCAGAAAGTTGTATGACTGTAGCAGGCTCTTACCATGTATTTGCAGTTCTGCTCTAAATTGTAAGGACTTCTGGGGGGAACTCTCCATTTCAGAGACAGAAGAGTCAGTGCTGTCTGCTGTTCTGCTTTGTGTGCCTAGTGCCTAGTGTGATGTGAGATTTCTGGTGCCCTATGACTGTTCTGGTCTGTAAAGCAATTCCTTGGCAACTAGGAAAGGCTGCTATAAATCATATCAGCCTTGGCAAATGGGGCATTTTAAGGGGAATGTTGCGACCATAGTTTTCCTTACTCTGCTTTTTCAGGAAAGAGCAGTTGTGAAAATATTGCACATTATTCTGAAGGCGTGGGCAATTTATTTTTTGCCTAAACTCAGTTGAGATTCAGAAGCTAGATTGCTGTATTCAGAAGCTAGATTTTACTGGCTGGAAAATACTGTGTTTAAGCAGAAAGCCAGACCCTAGGGGAATTTTTCAAGCCAAGCAGTGAAGTTACCAGTGAATTTAGGCACTTCCAAAGTTATGAAACTGCTGAGTGTGATATCTGGATCAAAACTATGGATTTAGGTTCTTTCTAGTTTTGTATCTTTCTTACTTTTATTTGAAAATGCAAGTTTTCTGTTCCATCACAGAACAGTATCAAGATAGAGGCTCTCAAAATAGCTCTACACAATGTGTGACATGCAGAAAACAAGTATGAAATATTAGGTTTAATTATCATTTTAGAATAGACTGAGTAATATGCTTTGGAAAAAATATTGTTAGATATTTAGCATGTGCATACTCTCTGAAGATACTTAGATTACTAAGTACTTAAGCAAGTGATTTTATTAAGTGTCTTGAGAAGTAAATGAAAGGACAAGAAATATGAGAATATTCCAATATCTGCTACACCTATGACATTGCTACCTGTTTTAGCTATAAAATATATACTTAGAAATCTGAGTCTTTTAACGGTATGATGGTTTTTCTCAGCAGCTGGCTTTATGCAGCAATGACATGCCTACTAGAAACATTTTCTTCATCTTGTGCAATAGAATCAGTTTATTCCATCTTGGCATTTTACCCCACACTTCTTGCTGGCAGTCAGGGATACTCTCTTCTACCAGTCCAGTTTTCTGATCTAACATGAATTTGATTAATCTGGGGCACTCTTCTTCCAAGAATCCCTGTGATACAAGCAGGCCTTTGAAGAGACTTGCTGTCACCTTACTGTATATGGATCATATCTGGATGCCTAAAGATGAATTTGTAGAGGAAACTTTAATCTGAGCTCCACTTGCAGAAATTACTGCTTGAGAGTATCATGAGCTCCCTGTCAGGCATTAATACTTACTAGCATGAGTGCCGCTGAAGACTTTGGCCATACAGGTAGTCAGGGATGCCTATCTATTCCTGCAGCAGCAGCAAGAGTTTAAGACCTGACGCCCAAACCATGCCAGGAGCTGAGCCAGCATTAATGCAGTGTGAGGAAGCCCAGATATCTAGCAAGCATAATATGAGGCAACCTTCCCTGCAAGCTCTGCCTTGCACAGTGCTAAGTAGGGTAAAGCTGATAACTGAGAATAAGTTTTATACCCCCATAGATTTCGCCTGTCTTCTGCTGAATTGTATGAATTGACCTTCCTCTGTATGTATTGTCTCATTGGTGGTGAACTGCAAGTTAGGGAATTTATACATTAGAGATTGTATCTGGACCATCATGTGCAATCCCCAGTTGCCATGTTTTTTATGAACTTGATTAATTCTGTATACATTTAATTTCTATGTCTGCCCCTAACTTGTCTGTGAGAAGTCCAGTTGAGGGTTTTTTTGGTGTAAAATTTATATATACATGTAGGGGGGAAAAAAAAGCTTTTGTTTTGCTTTAAAAATTACTGCCTAATTATTTAATTGGATGTTCTAAAATTTGGATTAAAGAAAATAATGAATAAAGGCTCCTTGTTCTCCTGTATGTAGACCTCTATCATATCATCTCACAGAACCCTCAATGTACAGAAAATGTTCCACACACCTGACACAGAGGCATTCAGAGTATCATCCATCCCATTAAAGGTGTGTTCTGTGATTGATTTTTCATAAAAGCACAGTAGCTGGGTCTCTGATTAAGTCAGTGCACAGTGATAGAGATTTGCCCCCCATCTTGTTTGTGAAATTCTTGAGCAATGATCATGAGTCAATATAATCTCATACTACATATTTTCCTTTCTGCAGATGCGGCAGCATAAACTGCAAGGACAAAGAAATTTGCATCCACGTTTAGATACATTCAAAATGTTGTGTGGTGGGAAAAAATCTTACTTTGCTGCTGCTGTGTGCATTATTACTCTAACTTCAATGGTCACACTTTCTTATCTTAGGTTACAGAGACTTTCTCACCTGCCAAAAATAATTCAAGAAGGTAGCAGATGTAGAGGGAAAACTACCAGTAGCACAATAACAGCATTAAAAGATAACAGAACTTTTATTATATCCCCATACTTTGATGACAGAGAAAGCAAAGTCACTCGTGTGATTGGGATTGTTCATCATGAAGATGTAAAACAACTATACTGCTGGTTCTGCTGTCCACCCGATGGAAAGATATATGTATCAAAAGCAAAAATTGATGTTCACTCAGATAGATTTGGATTTCCTTATGGTGCAGCAGATATAGTTTGTTTGGAACCCGAAAACTGTGATCCAACACATGTATCAATTCATCAGTCTCCACATGGAAATATTGACCAGCTGCCAAGGTTTGAAATTAAAAACCGCAAGGCTGAGACCTTTTCTGTTGACTTCACTGTATGCATCTCTGCCATGTTTGGAAATTACAACAACGTTTTGCAGTTTATACAGAGTATGGAAATGTACAAGATTCTTGGGGTACAGAAAGTGGTGATCTATAAGAACAACTGCAGCCATCTGATGGAGAAAGTCTTGAAGTTTTATGTGGAAGAAGGATCTGTAGAGATAATTCCCTGGCCAATAAACTCACACCTCAAGGTTTCTTCTAAATGGCACTTCATGCAAGATGGAACACACATTGGCTACTATGGACAAATCGCAGCTCTAAATGACTGTATATACCGTAACATGCAGAGAAGCAAGTTTGTGGTTCTTAATGATGCTGATGAAATAATTCTTCCCCTTAAGCACCCAGACTGGAAATCAATGATGAGCAGTCTTCAGGAGCAAAACCCAGGGACTGGCATTTTCCTCTTTGAGAACCATATCTTCCCAGAAACCATATCTAGTCACATGTTCAACATTTCATCCTGGAATACTGTGCCAGGTGTTAACATATTACAGCATGTTCACAGAGAGCCTGACAGGAAAGATGTAATCAATCCCAAGAAAATGATAGTTGATCCACGAAAGGTGATTCAGACTTCAGTCCACTCTGTCCTACGTGCTTATGGGAACAGTGTGAATGTTCCCATGGATGTTGCCCTCATTTATCACTGTCGGGTGCCCCTTCAAGGAAACCTTCCCAGAGAATCCCTCATCAGGGATACAACACTGTGGAGATATAACTCATCATTAGTCATGAATGTTAACAAGGTGCTATATCAAACCGTACTGTAAGCTCAAAAGTGAAACCTCGGTTATAAGGAGAGACAGTGGAGAGCTACCCATATCATGGAGAGGCAGAGGATATCATTTAAAGGTCACGTTAAAATCACTTCCATGGGAAGTTTACATCTTACAGAGATTTAGGAGAACAGCCCTTTTATGTACTGTGCAAAGGTAAATGCATTTCATTTGTGAACTGAGACATGGTACCTTTGAAGAGTCCACGGTGATCAAGTGCTGGTTAAGAATTGGGTTCCTCAGGTAAAGTCTCTACTGCAACTTTGTAAGATGTGAGAGCTGAGGCACAGTGAGAAGATAGCTCTTTTACATGCCTATAACTATGAAATGGCATTATTCAAGGCCTAGGAAGTGACCATGAAGAAATCAGAAAGCTAATATACCAATTTCCAGCTTTCTCTCTTTTTCTTTTCCCATCTTCATATATGTTTTAGCTAGTACAATGAACCTGTAAACTACCTGAAGAAGGAATGAATTGATTTTTGGTTATTTGTATCTCTGAAGTACTTGGTGGATAAAAAAATACAGCTGTGCTTAGTGGTGCCTATTAAAAGATGGCTTGGGACAGCATCTCCCAGGTGGAGAGCTGCATTGGCATTAACACTGTAACTCATTATAATCACAGAGGCAGGATAAGAAAACACACCAGCTGTAGCACTGGAACTGTGACTTGTTAGAAGTATTTCTTCTTAAAAGACACAGGAATTTGTAGCAGAGCCATGAGTCATTTAATGATACCAAAGATCAATGCAGATGGTATTACTTCTTCTGGAAAATGTAAAATTAGTTTGTTTTCAATTAAAAAAAAAAAAATCAGTATTTCTCAACTGATTCAAATAATGCAAAAGGCTATAGACAGTTTTCAACCTATGTACAAAAAAATATAACTACAGTCATTAGTATTAAAGGTAACGTTCCTTAATTCTTGCAGTTTGTATGTCACTGTTTGGGTACAAGATTTGTATGTACCAAGTTGAGTAAAAGGTAAACAAATACATTGTGAAAATAACTGAGCAAAATCTACCAGTTTCAATTGTAAAAAAAGGAACCCCCTTATATTCTTGGAAATAGTGTTTGTTAAAGTGGTGATGTATTGTAACACTAAACATAGCTGTTGGAGTTTTGCTGCTCCAAATGATTGTTCAACTGGGTTTTTGAGACATGTAAGTTTAAGAAGAAGGATGATCCCTCTTTTGTTACCCACAGCTGTCCTGAATTACTTAAGCAGTAAGTGCTGAGTCATGTTGGAAAGCTTTAAAACAGAGGCAAGGGTTACAGATTGATGTTGAAGAAAAAGAGACTATTGTGAACTGAAAAGGCAGCTATTTCCAGGTGGAACGATGGATGGATGAACAACTACTTATGATACATAATAATTTTTTGTTTCTGGGACCTTGAAGCCTCATAACAAACTGTTTCTTCATTCATGAAAATTAGACATCAGGTGGATTTTAGTCCTTTATGTGATGGGTAAGTTGAATTATGTTGCTTCCTTGTGTAGGTGTAAGGGTACAGAAGCTGCATCTTTTCCAACCTTTATCTAAAAATAATGCCAAGTAGTTATTAATGTCTGCTGAAGGGTCAGATGGAAAGCAAAGCAAACAAAAAAACACTTGCTCACTGTAGTTTCACAATTTCAGTCATATTTTTTCTGTTTGCTGAGCCCCCAAAGCTATGTGCATTGTACTGATGTGGCAATGTATTAGAACCGTCCTATGAAGGGACATCTGGGGGCAGTGATAGTCTGATGCTTCAGTGTGTGACAGAGAAGTGTGTATGTGAGAGCAGGTATGCTTTTTTTAATTCTACACCAGTGTCATGTTTTCATTCCTTCATCTGTTTTGCGGTGGCACGTACCTATGCCCTTAAGGAGCTCTGTCATTAGGGGATTAGTATCATTAGCTAGCAAATGTCCAGGTGGAACTTTTACTTCGAAGTCTTCAAGAGACAGTCTATAAATAACTGTTTGCTAATTGTGTTTATAATAATCATCAGCTGCTATGTAACAGGCTAAAACTAAAAAGGTAGAAGAGCAGTGTAGTGTGTATTGGATGCTTCTCATGCTTTTCTGCTTGCATACTCTGGGACAATGCAGAAAAGGAGAATTTAGAGTTCTTAATTTGTTTAAAATTTTCTGCAATTTGTGAAATACTTGTGGCAGAATCTCTTTCCAACTACCACTTCACAGCTTTTAACAAACCGTCATATTTGCTTCACAGTGGCAGCAACATCTCCCAAAGTCTGTATCAACAAATTCTGGCAACTGTATTAACATCAAAGGTGCCTGCTGCAGTGGTACTATCTTGCTTGGCAAGAGATTCATTTAGAATTTTAGGCTCATGTAGTTTAGAAGGGGTGCATCTGGAAGTCCGACTCCCTGCCCAAAGCAGGGTAAGGTAGCATGGTTTGCTCAGGACTTTGTATAGGTAAACTGGATGCACAATCCCTCTCTGGGCAACCTGTTCCAGTCTTAAACTACCCTCACAGTGGAGAAGAGCTAGTTGGAATTACTCATTGCAATTTGTGACCATTGGCCCTTGTCCTGCTGCATGATGCTGAGATGAGTCTGACTTTGTCTTCTCTATACCTTCTTATTAGGTAGCTGGAGATAGTAGCAGTGCCTCCCCACCCCATGCCCACCGCCACCTTCCTTTCCCCCACCATTCTCTCTGGAAGACTGAACTTGGCTCTCGCAGTTTCTCAGACATGTGCTCCACCTCCCAGTCCATCTCTGTAGCCTCTCACGGGACTTGCTCCAGTGTGTCAGTCTGTTTTGTACTGGGGAACTCAACACTGGACTCAGATGTGGCCTTGAGCACAGAACAGAGGTGAAGAATCCCTTCCCTTGAACTCCTAGCTATGAACTTGTTAGTACAGCTCAGTATACTGTTGGCCACCTTTGTCACAAGGCTATATTGCTGAATCCTGTTCAATTTGCTGTGCAACAGTATCCCCATGTCCTTTCCTGTAAAGCTGCTTTCCACCTAGTTGGCTCCAACCCTGTTACGTGGGGTGATTGTGTCTCAGGTGCAGGATGGTGCATTTGCTTTGGTTAAACTTCATGAGATTTCTGTCAGCCCACTTGTCCAGTTTGTTGAGGACCCTCAGGATAGCATTCCCTGTTCTCTTGCATATTGACTGCTTCCCCTTCCCATGGTTTCCCCTTCTCCTCCAAATTAGTATTGTTGAAAACTTGCTGAGAGTGGATTCTGCATCATAAAGGTCACTAATAAAGTAATTAACCAATTCTAGCCCCTGAAGAACACTTCTATTAACTGGTTACCAGTTAGATTTTTGTATCACTGATGACCACTCTTTGAGCTTGGCAGGCCAGCCCATTTTCTACTCATCTTGCAGTCCAAATATTCACTCCATATTTTGCTGATTTGGGTACAAGGACATTTTTGGCGTGCTCCTGTCTAAACTCCTGCTGTGAAGAAATCTTTCAAAGCTAATGCAATGTTTTATAGGTGGCCCATCATCACATGGCTCTTTCAGAGTAAGCTGAGTTACCGCACGCATCATACGCAGTATAGTTACTACCACATTAAGAATGATGAGAACTGGGTTTCAAGACAAGTTTTTGAAAGCTTTCTGCTTCATGTAAGTTTTCTTCACTTCTGAGTGAGACAACAAAAGCTCTAAGACATCATCATTTGTGCCCCCGTCAGTGTGGTTTGAATCGAGAACTGTGAATTTGGCTTCCAATTGATAAAATCCTTGACTACAAACACATTTTCAAAGTAAGTTTGTGTGAATAAAGGTGGAAAAACCAAGTACTTAAGACTCTAGCCTTGTATTCAAGAGACACTGCTCCACTGTGACTTCATGCAATCCGTACCACATCACTCAAATACTGATTCTTGCATATGAAAACTCCCATTATTGTAATTCATACTGCATACATTTGGGAACCTTGTCCTTTGTTCAGTACTAAGTATGAAATTAGGTCTCCTGGGATAGTGGGAAGAAAAAAAAAATCATACTAACAATAGTAATGCTAGGCAGTTTTATCTTTTCAAGGACATGAGCTAATCTTCATGAAAACTCATGTTTTCAAGTTGTGTAAAAAAAAAAAAAAGAATAAATAGACATTAAGGGGAAATTTTATTGTAAGGGAGGAGGGGAAACCAACCTAAAGCATTTCTAAAGCATGTGATGTCATAGATACAGCTTTTAAGTACATGTCAAATACCACAAAAGTATGTGGATAGGTATTTGCTACTCAATAGTTAACTTGTGTACATCAGGTCTCCTACGATGATAAAAGCAAAAGACCTTTTTCTACTCCTATGCTTTTCTTCAGACTTCTGATTTCTCCCCCCCGAGGTGTGGCCTTCTCACTGTTACTTGCCCCTGCTTTCCAAATCTAGATGTAGCAAGTACTTTAAGTGCATGATTATATTAACTGCAACTTTTGGAAAAAGTGAATGGCTGCTAGACATCATTTAATTGAAGAGAGTGACTCTTGCTGTAGAGATTGAACATCATCTTCCCATTCATTATATTTCTACCTACCTGTGAACTAAGTTATGTTCTCACACAAACTATAGGAAATATGGACTACAAAATACTGATCAAGCCATTCTGAGTTACCATCAGCAAATATGATGAATACTGTCAGAGGTTCTCTAATGTTAATTGCGATGGCAAGCTCTATCAAATAGATGAAAAGTTGGCTCATTCTCGCTGAGGAGAGTTCATATTGACATGTTCCTGAACTTAAACAAATTATTATTGTTAGCATCTGATTCTAGTTAAAGGACTCATTTGATTCTTCTACTTCAAAGGCTAAGTATTTAAAGCTATCATAAGAAAAAACATTTTGAAGAGAATGATACTGGAGAGAGAAAGGGTTTGCTGTCTTCTCATTTGAGTTAAGCAGCCATGCACTGTAACCAGTATTTGCTGTTACATGTACAAAAGCCTACGGTTCTAAAATAGTAGCTCCACCTTCTGTTTCAACAACAAAAAATAGGTCAGAAGTCAGGTCAAGCACTACTTCATTTCAGACGATGGTGGATTTGAATGGTTTAAAAGTTACAAGCTATGCTTCAGAGCCCAAACAGGTATGCTTAAACATGAGTACAGACAAAATTTTGTGGTGAATACTGTTAGCATGCTGTATTGCATTATGTCCAAAACAACCCATTCCCAAATGCCCAAATAAAAGTAAATGATTGTGCATTGCATGATGATACCGTTAGGTGTGCAACTTTGGTTCATGCAAAGTCTCATTTTATGGACACACTGCTGATAGTCCATATATTCCTGAAGATTCTGCATATGTGAGCTTGTCAGCCATGTTCCTTCCATAACACCAAATGGATACTATGGTCTGGCATACTGGTGGCAAAAACCAAGCCCATATCATTTTGGCCATTTAGTCCGTTTAACCAAGACATTTCACCAGCCAAAAAGCTTGAACCTCTCTTTGACTTTCTATACTCTGGTAGAGGCCAGCGGCTTATCAGTTTTTCTGTCCTCAAGTCCATTATATACAGGTATCTGCTATCAAACAGTAGAGCAAATATCTCTCCAAAGCCCAGCAAGGACACATTTGAGAAGTCAGGAGGTTTGATAACCCTAGAAGACAAGACAACGTTGTTAAAAACTCTGTCACGATGTAATCATGAACCTGCATTACTAAAACAAATCCTTATGTGTCTATAGAAAAGAAGTGTCTAAACTCATCATTCTGAAAGGATTTAGAAAGAACTGGATGCAAATTTTGCAAATTAAGCAACTGAACACTTCGCTGCAGTCAGGCCTGTGGTTTCAGTTCTGGCTTTGTGCATTCAGGACAGACCCTTCTGAACGTAAGTAAAGGTTAGGGTTTGAAAGGGATTCTGCACAGCACAAGGAAAAAAAAGTCTTGTTTCCAGATACACACAAAAGAGCAAATGTACTTGTGTTTTACAGTAAATTTCCATAGGGATTTCATGCCTCAATATCTTTAAATTAAGAGGTAGAACCTCTTATTATTCTTTTGACCACTCTTCTAGAAGCTGGAAATAAAACACAGAAATGCCTTCCTGTGATAAGAAGATAAGATAAATCATTCAAGACTGGTCCTTAACAGAA
The DNA here is from genome assembly GCF_965638725.1 of Aptenodytes patagonicus. Taxonomy (NCBI): domain Eukaryota; kingdom Metazoa; phylum Chordata; class Aves; order Sphenisciformes; family Spheniscidae; genus Aptenodytes; species Aptenodytes patagonicus. Next base: position 13,516,934 of record NC_134966.1, read on the forward strand.
TGTTGTTTTACTGATGCTTAGTTTAAGTTAAGCATTTTCATCTTAGGGAGAAATAAAAGTATTTGTTAGGTCCCCTACACCTTTAGGATATTTCTGCCATAATAAATAAAACTTGGAACAGAAATTGAAGACAGTAAGTTTTCCACAACTGACTGAGCATTTGATCATAGCATTACATAAAGCACAGAACTGAGGCACAAAAATGTATGGAGATGAAAAGCTGTTCTCAGCAGTAAGAGAACATCTTTTCTCTTTTGAAAGATGGGAGGGTAAACTGAGAGATGAAATTACTCAGTTATTCTTACTGATAAGAAGCACTTCTTTTGGACTAGATCTTCCTATGGTCGATACTCTACAAATATTTGGGCCATTTCAATTAAGAGTCTGCTAACAGTTCTAAAATGCAATTTTTTCTTTAATAAGTTACAATCTTTGATGCCACCATTTCTAACAGATACAGCATCGTTCTTTTTATGGAAACGGAATGCAATCCTGTTTGATCCCTTACTGCAGACTGATAGATTTCACTATCATTCCAGTGTTATCGAGAATGACAGATCAGTAGCGCTACAAGGAAAAGGAGCCTTTTTAATTTGTCTCATCAAAGGACCCCCAGAAATGGCCACCTGGTTCTCTGTAGAGCGGTCTCCATGGCAACATTAACTTCCAGTCACTACAGTTTCACATTCACAACTACAGCACTGCAGTCTGATTTAAGCCTATATTGAAACTCTTCAGCTTATGGAATGAAAATATGAAAGAGGACTAGCCTGTGGCCAGAAACCAAAACAGCAATCAAATGATTCATATTAACAGATGCTAAATTAGAATTAAACCTGGCAGTATGTGTAAAGTAAGATGTTTACAGAATTTTTATCAAGATTCTTTTGGCCTACATCTAAAGTAAGTTATTAAAACTAATATGTTCTACTTATTTATTTAAAGACTAAGTTTTAAACTGAAAGATTTACCTGAGAATATCATAGCTGGCAAAGTCCCACTGGTATAATCCTAGTGCTGAACTGCACACTATGTATTTACCATCAAAGTGCAGTCTGGGCTGTAGGGAGATGCTGCGATCTTCAGAAACAGACAGTGTTTTTAAGCACTTGCAGTTTATTTCCCTTCCAATAGGCCAAATCTACAATTAAAATACAGTTTAAGACCATAAAACATTCACATTATAAACCATTACACAAAGAGAGCAAGCCTTACAGTCTCTCTTTAAGTATCAGGTAAATGTGTGTATGTTTTTTTCAGAAATATTTCTCTCCTTTAGGTAGGTACATCAATTCTGTAAGTGACTTGTCTTACAGTATTGTTGCAGTATGTGTTGTTTCTAGGCCAAAAAATCCCCGGGAAAATGGGTGCTTTAAAGAACGGCCAAAAAACCAACCATCCAAGAGGACAGAAATGTAACAATGTTTCAGTTACGAAGCACTTCCATAGCCACAAACTATTTACAGCACTCTCCAACCCGGAAGTCCCCGACAGTAACGGTACTTGCAGTTAAGTGCTTCACTGTCAAGTTAGCACGTTAGGCATGTACTGAAAGCACTTATTTTTTGCATTACCATTCGTGTAGAGCTATCATTTAAATCGAAACATGAAGGAAAGCACTGAAAAGTTAGCTTCCAAAGAGTTGCATGTCTTGTATGCAACTTTACAAGCAGGGAATATGGGAGAAAATCTTACATGATTTGTAAACTTCAGCGAAGCACTCAAGCATTTTATTTCCCTGGGTACCGAAATGATATATGTATATGGTACATACCTTGATTTCGTACTTATCTGCACTTAGAAGAATATAATCCCCAGGACTATGCATAAGAGATTTGACTTTGCACTTCTGCAAAACTACCTGTAGTTGAAGGATGTAATGATTTATGTTGATGCTGTTAAATAACCAAACTTTCATTTGCATTTTTCACTTCATTGACAACCTGCATACTGTACTCTTGTATAAAGGCAATACAAATACTTTTTGCAGCTGAAGGGAAACTACAGTTTACACTTTTCTTGTTCCTACTAGTGACAACTTACTGTATTAATAAGCGAAGATATGTACTTCACCTCTAGAATCACCCCCCCACCTTCCAAGTTCTGAAATATTCAGAAGAAAAATACTGTTTCTTGACTTCAGAACACTTTTTATGCTCAGATTTTGGTTATCAAGATCATTAGTTTTTCTACATAATTTTTAAAGTAGCTTTCTTTCAGAACCATTGTTTTTATTCAGTCTTTGAATCAAACACTGATTCCTAATATTATTCCAGCTGCTTTGGAATAGAAATATCTTCAATGGTCTGAAAGGTTTAATTATAGCTTCTTTACGTTTTTTTTTTTTGCTGAAATGTTATTTTGCAGTATTTCCTGATGTTCCTCAGATTCTACACCTAGGTGCAGGGTTAGGATTAGGAAATAGAAATTTAGAACACGTTACAAACTTATTGCAAGAAAGTGTTTTGCAAGATTAATTAAAAATCAATATTCCCACCTTAGTGACCCATTCTGTGTGTCCAGTAAGGGTATTCAGGCACGTTCCTGTTGATAAGGCCCATACTTTCACAGTGAAGTCTGCAGAGCCACTGACCAGAATATCAAGTTCATCATTGTAATCCACACTAAAAACTACAAGCAAAGAGGGTACTAAATAAGGAATACTAGTCTCTATGTACGCGTTTTTCTGTAAGTGAGACACTAACTAGGTCATGTAGCCTCTAAACATTTAACTGTTGTTCTTGAACTGTATACGTGAATTGTTGCTCTGGATTCCTAAGCTTACATTGCAAAATTACTGATTTTTGTCCAAATTAAGAGCATGTACATCAGTGGTTCCTTTATGGTTTGATTATGGCAAAGTATAACTTAAGCTAGTTCCTATTTTAAGAGTTCTAGTAAGTCAATTCCAGGAGGATTATTACATTTGATACATCTCATTACTTAGAGGGGAACAGAACTACAGCTGAGTTGAGGATATTTTGCGGTAGAGGACAGAGAAGTTAATTATGAGGGAAATGCAAATACAGATTCCCAGGTCCTATTGTGCTCTTTGCTGTAAGCCCATCTCCAGTCTGGGGATATAAAGAACTGCTATTGCCATGTGCTCCCTGCTACCTAGGGTTTGCATCTTTTTGGTAGACTCGAAAGTACTGAATAACCATGGCATTTAGTATTATTTCCATGCAACTGCAAAACATTACATGGCTAAGCTTTGGCATTATTCAAGGGCAGACAGATCTAGATCTGTTCTGGCTGCTTGCCCCCCCACCCCAAAAGGTGACATGGGACAGAGCCTAAAAAAAAAAGCTATCGTGCAAAGAGCTAACTTAAATTATAATTTGTTTGATGATGATGTATGTTACTTGACTGGTGAAATTACAAATTGAAAAGTTCAACATACCTGCACCAGTATGTCCTCTAAAATGCTGTGTCTTTGCCCCAGAGCTCCATTCCCAACAGGCTACTGTGTTATCAAAAGATCCTGTTACAAGCTTTTGTTCATCAAACTTCACTGCAGCACAAGTGTGTGTCTGGATACCATATATGCACTGACCTGTGCTTACATCCCACAGTTTCGCAGACAAGTCATCTGATCCTAGAATATAAAAGAACAGGGTAATTGGAAGCGAAGAGTAAATAGTATTTCCAATCCTATACTCGTCTTCCATGTTTGTTTTAAATATAGTATTTTCATTGAATCACAGAATGGTTATGGTTGGAAGGGACCTCTGGAGGTCAACTCTTACAACACCCCTACTCAAGCAGGGCCACCTAGAGCCGGTTGCCCAGGACCATGACCAGATGGCTTTTGAATATGTCCAAGGATGGACGCTCCACAATATCCCTGGGCAACCTGTGCTCAATCACTCTCTCAGTAAAAAAGTGTTTTAGAGGGAACCTCCTGTGTTTCAGCTTGTGTCCACTGTCTCTTGTCCTGTCACTGGGCACCACTGAAAAGAGCCTGGCTCCATCTTCCTTGCACCCTCACTTCAGGTATTTACATACATTGGTAAGATCCTCCCTGAGCCCTCTCTTCTTTAGGATAAAAAGTCCCAGCTCTCTCAGCTTTCCTTCATATGAGAGATGCTCTAGTCCCTTCATCACCTTCGTGGCCCTTCATTGGACTCCCCAGTGTGTCCACTTCTCCCTTGTACTGAGGAGCCCAGAACTGGATACAGTACTCCAGGTGTGGCCTCACCAGTGCTGAGTGGAGGAGAAGGAGCACCTCCCTTGACCTGCTGGCAACACTCCTCCTGAAGCAGCCCGGGATACCGTTAGCCTTCTTTGCAGCAAGGGCACATCGGTGGCTCGTGTTCAACTTGGTGTCCACCAGGACCCCTGGGTCCTCTTCTGCCAAGCTGCTTTCCAGCTGGGTGGCCCCCAGCATATACTGGTGCCATGGAGTTGTTCCTCCTCAGGTGCAGGGCTTTGCATTTCCCCTTGTTGAACTTTTTTTCATTAAATAGGACTTTCAAGCTGCTTGAATGGGGAATAAGCCCTAGTTTTAAGTCTCAGCACTACAGCAAAGCCTCTTGTTTTCATGTTAGTTAAGCTACTAGATGTCTGGCCTTCCAGTTTCCTCATACCCTTTTAGCACCTTCCATAGATTCCAGCACTGCCTCTGATTGACAGTGTCTACTGAAACAGACGCATGGAAGTTTTACATGATACATCACTTAGTTTTGCAGAGCCACTGACTATACTGCAAGCTTTAATTTGTTTCAGGTAGGAAAGGAGTCCACCAAATCTCAAAAGACAGCAGATGAATACCAGGCTCCATCACCTGCCAGTTTCCTTTCTCTCCCCAAAGTTTCTTTTTCTTTTTTTTTAAACTCATCACAGTAAGTCCAGACTGCTGGCTTTGGAGAGCAGAATAAAACCCCAGACCCTTACACCTGTTGTTTCTCCTGGTGGTTTCAGCACAAAAGTGTGCCACTTTTCAGAAAGTTTTGAAAATGTTCCTTACTGTATGTTTACATTCCTTGCTGACTAGGGAAGTGAAAGACTGGCTAGAGTCTAGTTGTTGGTTTCTAGTAACCATCTTAATGTACCAACAAATGTGGGAGTACTTAGCCAGCATTTCCAACTTATTCTCTAGCATTGTCATCTCAAGTGATTGGGAAATCCTTGGAATACGCTCTGACAGCAGTTCATTGTAACTTTGTTACTATTCTTTCATACTTAAGGTTTCATATTTGTTCTGGCTGTATTTTTAAATTCAAATTGAAATCTTGAAGTCTGCAGTCTTCAGGAAGGAAGCTGAAATTATCATTACAATGTGCAAGTCAGACTAGTAGCAAGGTTAAATCTAGTTTACAGGTCTTCATACAAGCACTTATGTTAAGAACTGAAGGTGCTTACAGACCGTATCAGAGAAATTGTCTTGTTTCAAGGAAGAAGACAGACTTTTCCTTCCACACCCTGGGGGACTGCAGTGATCACATAGCCCAAACAAGATCCCTTTAACTGGAAGTTATCCTCTAAGAGGATAACTAACATATCCATACTTCTCAAATGGGCTTACTAATCTGAAGCATGATACCTGCTGTTACTGGGGTTTTTTACCAACAAAGAAATTTGTCTCCTTGTTTTCCTATTAAAGGGACTAATGAGTTTATTAGTGTGCCAGGTGTTTCAGAAATTGAAGGGGGGGGGGAAGTAATCTTGAATCATATTAAACTGTGTTAGCACTATGAAAATAATCTGTCTGGTAAAGGAAAAGCAAATGGTCATTAATCATATGGGTGAGGGGAGAAAACAAAGAATTGTAAGACTCCAAGTTTTCTGTCCTTCCTACCTGTACACAGAAGTCCATCCTTATAGTAAAGTGCATATACTCTGGCACTGTGTCCAATTAAAGAAGATGTCTCAAAGGCTTCGTGGTCCTTCAGTTGCTTCATCCTTAAAATAGCCTTTAGGTAAACCTTCTTCCAATGTAGAGGATCCTGAACAGAGTCATCTATTTGCCAACCCAAATTCTTACATGCAGTCTGCCACACCTCTGTACAGGCACTTATAACCTTATTCCACTGCTTAGAGACGAGGCAACATGTGAGTAAGGTCTGTGGATCAAGCCATTTTAATAGATAAAAACTAAGTTCCAATGGAAGAAGTTTGAGGAAGTCCCTCTTGAGGAGAATCTCTAGATTATTGGAGAGGTGCCTGAGCTGGACTGCTCCACTCAAGCTAATCAGGTGATCCAGAGTTTCATTTTTCTGCAAGTCCGTCAGAGAAAGAAATGTAATAGAAATGTTATCAAGCCATGCTTCAAAGTCCTTTTTCTCCATAAGGTTATGGAAAAATTTACCTGTGATACATCAAAATACTGTATTAGTTCTGTTCAGAAAACAAGGTAAGCATCACATCTTTATTACTGGTACATCAGTATTCCAAATGGCATGTTAACACATAGACTGAAGTGACCAAACATATTTTAAAATATTCATTAGGTTAGGACTAAGCATTTGCATGCACGTTAAACTATCATTTGTCCCACATCAGGCTTAGAAGTGAATTGTATGGAGCTAGTGAATGTTAGCATTCATTATGAATATTAACATCTTTCTTGTTCCAGGTTAACGCTTTCAAATTCTAAATCCAATAAGGTAAGGGTTAGTTCAAATTTTAAACCTATTATAGCAAATAAACAGTCTTACAGTTTACTCATGAATTATACTGATAAAGGGAAAAAACAAAAGCATATAAGCAGAGTGATAAGCTAGTTACTGACAGAACTTATTCATACCTTTGTCCTGAACTATTTTAAACACAAAGCAGGTAACTATAGAGTTTTTTTAAAAAGATGCAGAGAGATGTCTGAAAAATTGTGTTGAAGGATATGTTAGCCATCTTTCTATTTGGCTCATGTAAAGACTGTAGATTGTGCTGGTCTAGTATCGGTTTTGACATGTTTGCACCACTTTGACCTAAACACTTTTTTTTTTTTTTAATTCCTGGGTTTTTTCCTATTTTCTCAGTTTATTTCCAATGAAAAGAATTAACTGTGAAACTGAAGGTTTGAAATACTACCTCCTGAACTATGTGATCTGTATGCATTTATACTATCTTGTGGCATCTCAAGTTCCTACAATAAGCTTGGACAAGTGATTAACAAGATAAATATCAGGCAAATAGTTAAAAAGCCATAATTATTTATCTCCTCTGGAAGATCTAATTCCATTCATTAGACAACTGGCTGAATTTAATTCACAGAAGCTCCCAAACCCTTCTTTGGGTTTGGGAGCTTCTGTGAATTAGGAATCTGAGTGGGAGTCAGTAACATGTTTATTTCTATACAGACATTTTACCTCATAGAATAAGATCTTAGAGTACACCTCTTAACATGGCATAGCAGTACAGAAAAGTACAGTCTTCACTATGAAAGGCTGCACATGGCATGCAATTGCTGATAAAAACACAAAAAGGTGTACTGGGTGTCAAATGCACAGAAACAGCTGCTCCTACCAAGTCACAAGTTCATACAGTAACTTTTACTGCTGATGGCACTTACCAGCTTTCCTCAGCACATATGGCAGAGAATATATTTGCTGTTCTAACAGGCATGAGTTCTTTTAAAAGAAACAAAACTTTCTAAGAGGCTCCCTATGAATAAAGAATAGGTGAGCTCCAAGGCGTTTGTTGTATTCAATACATGAAGCTAATACCGAAATCAAGGGCTGCTGTGAGTCCCCGAAACTGGTGCTCAGAGCGGCGTGCACGAGGCTCTTTCCCAGGTGTTACCCAGCCAGCCCGATCCGCGCCCCCCCGCCCACTCCCATATACCTCCGCACGCAAAAAGCGCGGCGGGGACTGGGGACTTCCAGCGCCGCTGCTGCCGACAGCTGCCGGCGCCGCCCGCCCGAGTCCCGTGGGCCGCGGCGCTCACCTCAGGTAGCGGCCGGGCGCGGAGCGTCCTTCGGCAGGCAGCCGCCACGGCTCGCGCGGCCCCCCAGAGCCCAGCACGGGCTGGGGCTTCCCTGCGGCCATCGCTCCCGCAGCAGGACGGGCTCCCAGCGCTTCCGCGGCCCGCACCGCAACCCGCGGGCACCCGCGGCGAGAGGTCGCCCTCGGGCGGGACTGTGCGCCTCAGCCGCGCCCGGCGCGGGAGGGGAGGGGCGGGGCGAGCCCCGCGCCGCGGCCCCTGCGCCGGGCGAACCGGCCGGCACCCGGAGGGCAGGCGCTCCCCAGAACCCGATGCTCTCCGTAGTCAGACAGCTTCCGGCGCAAGCCCTAGACGTCATCACTCCCCGCTGCCACGCTCCTGCTGTTTCCGTCCCGGCTGGACTCTTAGAGCGCCGCGGCAGGCACCACGGTTGAAGCCCTGCCTGGCTGCTGCTGCCCGCACTGCCCGGACGGGAGCTGCGGCCGGGCGCGCGGCTCGTTAGCGGCTGCCCGTGGAGAAGTAGCCGGGGCTGGCCGCGCTGAGGCGCTCCCCGCAGGCGGGGCATGGCTGCAGAGGAGTCTCGCTGCCTGCTGGGTTACCCCGCTTCGGACTCTTGCCCGAGGTGAGCGCGGGCGCCGCGACCGGCCGCTCTGGCGGGCTCGGGGACAGCGCCGACTGCTCCGGAGCTCGGCCGCGGCCGATACCGGGGGGCGGCCGAGATGAGCTCTGGGTCGAGCCCTCTGCCAGGCCCGCCCGAGCATTACCGGGCCTAGTAAGGGGCCGGAAGCGGGAGGTGGGGGCGGCATGATCCTTGTTGGCCTCTTCTGCTTCAGAGTGCAGAACAAGAAGCTGTACCTGGCCACGTTCGCTGCTGTCCTGGGACCGCTCAGCTTTGGCTTCGTGCTAGGCTATAGCTCACCTGTTATTCCAGAGTTGAGGAAAATCAACGATCCTAAATTAAGATTGGACAGCAATCAAGCCTCGTGGTTTGGGGTGAGTCTCCGTATGATGCATTACCATTATGTGATTTCACTTGAAAGCATAGGTCAAGAGGATGTTGCTTGTACGATGGGGTCTTACTCCTCTTAAGAATGAGGGTAAATGCAGATCTTAATAATGAAATCAATTTTTTTCCTAAACTCAGTGATTGATTCAAATTTTTCCTGAGTAATGGTGCTGTTATGCTCTGATAACTCCGTTAGTATATATTAATAAATGCCCCTATTATTTGAACTTATTTTTGGTGCTAAAATGTCTTCTAACCATTCACGTTTCTCAATTGACCCTGTTAAGGGACTACAGAAAATAAACTTCTTAATAAATTAGTGCAACCCATCAACATGGGGAATATTTGCTTTTTGGATGCAGGCTGGACTTCAGGTTAGTCAAGATAACAACAAATTCTTCAGGGCTTTAAAGCAGTTTGAAAGGCCTGTTTATGAACGGACAGCTCTGTAGACAGATTAAGAAACAGTTACTGCTGCTTTTTTTTTTTCCTTCATTGAGGGAAATATGAAAATTACTTGCTGTTCAGTTGTGGTGAGTAGTGCTTCTTGACTATGTTTTGATTAAGAAGTTAATGTTTATCTTGATTTTCAAAACACCTGTGTAGTCTTGCACATTTTTTTAGAAGCTGCCATTTACTTTTTTCAGGATTTTAAAAGAAATTGCTGTCTGTTATTTATTTTTATATTTATTTATATATATAAAATAATTTTTTTTTACTTGTTTTTTGAAGTCAGTAGTAACATTAGGAGCTGCTGCCGGAGGAATACTAGGAGGCTATCTTGTGGATAAAGTTGGGAGAAAGCTGAGTCTAATGCTGTGCTCGATACCATATGTTTTTGGATATATAGTTATTATATCTGCTCAGAATGTTTGGATGCTTTATTTTGGACGAATGCTGACAGGCTTGGCCAGTGGAATTACTTCACTTGTTGTTCCGGTAAGTAAGACATTTTTCTGGACATGTGTGCATGTGTGGTTGCTTTTTTGTTTGTTCGTGGGTTTTTTGTTTCTTTTTCCATAGCAGTATTATAGGTGGCTTGGATGAAGTAACTGAATAACTGTAGCCAAGGCAGTTTGTGGATTTAGAAGAAACTGATTTTTACAGAATCGTGTTTTGCTTGTTTTTAATCATGAAGAAAATATAAATAAAATACATTTTGTTTTTTGTAGTAGCACTTCTGTACTATGCATTCCTGATACAGTGATGTGATCTTTCAGATTATTAGTCCTTTATTTGATTGCTTCTGTTTATGTTCTGCTACATTACAGTAATATTTACCTCTTCAAATTCCTCATATATAACATTAGGGGGAGGTTTGGTTTTTGTGGGTGGTTTTTTTCCCTACTACCAGCTGCTTCTAATAGTTTTCTATTTCACCAAACTTCTTGGTTTTGCAAATAAACTGGCTGCTCACTCATCCTGGAGTAATGCCAAATAGTGTCTTCTGATTCCATTTAACTGTTACCTTCTGAATATTAACTTTTCCCATGCATTCAGGAATATACGTGCAGTAGGGAAATGGAGATAATTCATTCTCTTGTTGTCTGTCTTCTCTGGTATTATTTGACCTTTTGGATCTGGCTGACTAGGTAGTAGTGTGAAATAAACCATCTAGAATTCCATTTAACTGTTACCTTCTGAATATTAACTTTTCCCATGCATTCAGGAATATACGTGCAGTAGGGAAATGGAGATAATTCATTCTCTTGTTGTCTGTCTTCTCTGGTATTATTTGACCTTTTGGATCTGGCTGACTAGGTAGTAGTGTGAAATAAACCATCTAGAATTCAAGTTTTTCTTTTCTGGTAGTTCCAGCATTTCTAGCTTTTGAAGTGAGATGCAAACTAAAAATGAAAGGATAAGAAGTACTCGTAATGAAGTATGGAATATATGCTCGTTCTTTATCAATCTGGATGGTCATAAAAATAAAATCTAAAAAAGATTCAGGGTGGTATGGTCTAAATGATAATATTGTGCAATTTTCTCTGTTCTTGGAAGCTTGGTTGTGTTAATGTCTTTGGAGGAATTCTGTCTGCTTTACAAATGACTGCTTTCTCTTTGTTTCACGGAGCTGAGCTCTAAGTTCCCGTATGTGAAGGCTTTAACCCACAGCCAACAGTAAAAGATCTGTGTGACTGCAGTGATGAGGGAGGAGAGCGTCATATGTAATACCAAGTTTTTGTAGCTCTAAATTATTCTTGAAATAAGGATTACTTATTTTCCTTCCAGAAAAAGTAAGAATTGTGACTTTAGAAAGAATTGTATATATAAATATGAGGGATTTCTTTTTTTTGTGTACAGCTAAACTGTAGCTGTTGACTTGGGATCAATATATTAAAAAATAGCTGAAAAGTTTAAGTTGATCCCAAATATTGGATGAGGTGTGATGCTGTTCATATAGTCTGTGTTAAGATGAGCTGTCAATTTTGAACTTCATGGAGAATGAAATAATTTGCACTCTTTGTGTTGAATTAAAAATTTAAAACTTTGATTGCGAACAGTTTTATATGTGGCTTGGGCTACATGTTTATGCAAAGACTGTTCCAAGCTCTAGACTGCTTTGTGATGATGTGTTTCTTGTTGAATATGGCTAACAAAAGCAGCTCTTACTAATGCAAGTTTATTCACCTTTGGGATACTGATACTACATCAACATTCTTCTGGCTCAGGTCCTCCCTTTTTTCCAGCGTTTTTCATAATGCCAATATACATTTCTGAGATGGTACTCTTCTACTCACTCCATTTTATTAAGGCTTTTTTTAAGGAGAGGAGTTACTAGGAAATACATCTGTGTTTTTTCAGAAATTACTTACTTATGAAGTCCTTGATCCAAAATTGGATAGAATTAATTATTAGATGTTTTCTCCCCGTGTTTTAGATGTACATATCTGAAGTATCTCATCCTAAAGTCCGTGGTATGCTTGGCTCTTGTGTTCAGTTGATGGTGGTGACTGGCATACTGGGAGCCTACGTTGCAGGTATTGGGGTTAGGGCTCTAGGTTACAAAAAAGAATTAGTACGTGTAATGAAAGAACTACACTGAAGAATTGAAAGTAAATGTTAATTTGTTTGTACAACTAATTGATGTTCATAGTCCTCTTTCTTTCCTTTCTGTTACCCAGGAATAACACTAAAATGGCACTGGCTGGCAGTGTTGTGCGCTTTTCCATCCTGCATAATGCTATTGTTCATGTCCTTCATGCCTGAAACACCGAGATTTCTGCTGAATCGGAACAAACGCTCAGAAGCCATAGCTTCTTTGCGCTTTCTGCGGGGACCACATGCGGACCATGAATGGGAATGTAGGCAGATGGAAGCTAGTGTTCAGGAAGAGGTGATGAGAATCTGATTTACTCTTAAAAAAACTTTTTGTATGGAGATAACATCTGAAAGCATACAGTGTAATTAAAAGGGTTTTACCAAAGCTTAGTTAATAGCCTGTTCTACAAACGGTGGTCCAAACCTGTTCCCTCATACAAATGATACTCAAGAAGCAAGTGAGATTCTTTGAATCTTTTTCCTCTACCTTTCAGCTGCAACTGCTATCACTGTTGGCTGCCATCAGTGTACATGAGTAGCAGTTGCGCTCGTGATCTTGTTAATTATGACAGCTGTCTGGCTTTTTGCTTTATTTAGCAATCTTGAAGGATTGTTCAACACCTCTAACACTAATTTCCTATTGTTTGTGTTGTATGAATGCATTTTCTCTTGCGTCTCTAATAGCATCATTTAGCCTCTTGTGAGATGTGTGCTTAAATAAGCAGGTCTAATCATTGAAGTTCCATTTCTGCAAACTGGGCATTCATTCATGTTAACTTTCTCTACAAAGTACTGTTAATTTCTGTCTCTAGAACATGAGAAAAGGGGAAAAATGCTTTTCTGGAGTTCTCAGATACTTCAAATGTAAACATTTTTACTGCTAAGGCACTTTGCTAAAAGAGGGGTGGGAAACTTCCCGAGTTTGATCAGATTGAGATTTTCTGAGGAGGGAGGTTTTTTGTTGTTGTTTTTGTTCTTGGATTTAGAACATGAAATTTTTCACCAAATCATTGCTTAATCTTTTTAACAGGGACTGAATCTCTCTGAATTTAAGAACCCCTCAATCTACAGGCCACTTCTTATTGGTGTGGCTCTAATGTTCTTCCAGCAAGTAACAGGCATTAATGCAGTTATGTTTTATGCAGAAACTATCTTTGAAAATGCAGACTTCAAGGTAATCCGGGTGTGTTTCCAAACTGACCGATGTCTATAATAGTTTCAGCTTAGTCAGTGCTACAAGAAGTCTAAAACACGTAACAAACTGACTTGATAATGATCCTGCCTGTGTCATAAATAACAGGGCTTGGGTTTTAGTGGGCTTTTTTGGTTTGGATTCTAGATACCCTCTTGACTGTGTTACTCTGGCATACCTGCATGTTCTGGTTGGGGGGGGGGGGGGGGAGTATGTTGTGGTTTGCTGGTCTGAAACTTTGATACTGATAGAAATTCCTATTATAGTCATCTTCCTATATAATTTTTTGTTAGTAGAGTTGCAAATGCAATGTTTCAGAGCAAGTGAAACTCTAGGAAGAAGTTGTGGCTTATTTTAAAGTTTATTAAGAGACCAGTATGTTGTGTTAATTGGTGATCTTTTTTTTTCTTTTTTTTTCCCCTCCTCTGTTGTCTCCCCCCCACCATCAATTTCTGTGGCATAGTTTGTCTTCTTTCAGATTCAAGAAACAAATGCATTTTTAATGCTTGATAAGTGATCCTCTTATCAGCCTGAAAGAGCCAATTCTCCATACCTCTAACTTTATTTCAGGACAGCAGAATGGCTTCTGTTGTTGTGGGTTCCATACAAGTATGTTTCACTGCTGTGGCTGCACTTATCATAGATAAAACTGGACGAAAAGTGCTGCTTTACATATCTGGTAAAACACGTTACTGAATTTTGTTCAGTAAGGAAAATTACTATATATGGTACCAAAAAGTGTCTTAACTGTTGGGGGAATTACATATTGCAATTTATGCATTTTAAGTGGTTTGCTTTATATTTATAATTTGGTATAACTATAGACTTAAACTCATAAGAAGAAACTGTCATGTTACATACACATTGTAGGTGGAACCCCTTGAAACTACATATGGCTATCTTTTTGTCTTCTTACCAGGTCAAGTTTTATTCTGAAATAGCTATGTCACTGAGACAGTTCTTAGTACTGTGATAATTTTTCTGCTTAATAAGATTCAATGTCATGATACATTGTCATACCCAAGTTGTCAACAAATGGCTATTTCAAAGTAATTTCTCTGTGGCTGCTGCTACTTTCATGGTGCATTGTGGTGTTTAGTTATACAAGACAATAGTTAAAATTTTTAACTTTACAAGTAAAGGTGCTGAAGAAAACTAATTCTGTTTGATATAGTTGTTGTGCTGCATACCCAATAGTAATGACTGCTGTCGAGACTACATTGTTTGGCTAGTTTAGAATGCTTGTCTAGCATCTTTCACGGCCAGTGTTTATTTCCAAGAACAGTATATTTTAAGAAAAAGGCCAGCATATCTTCTATTTGGCTGACCAACTATGTTCTGTCTCTCAGAATACCCAAGTGGCAACCAGTGACAACTTGGTTATTGCTTACTTTTCAGGGATAATCATGGCTCTCAGTACTGCATTGTTTGGGCTTTATTTTAAAATGGTCCTTCCCAGTCGAAACAACTCATCAAATCCTGATGTATGGTTCACTCTAAATTCAGCATCCCCAGGAACAGAAAGCAGCATATCCTGGCTTGCAGTAGTGAGCCTAGGGCTCTTTGTTGCTGGTAAGTGGAACAGGCTTCTAAGTAGCCATTACACAAAACTCAAACTTTCTGATAAATGTGACAATTTTGTTCCATTTTGTCACATTATTGATGAATGGAAATGAGTTATGTCTTTGACAGACCTTTTCAGTGTATAATGCAAAGTTGGGCTGAGTGTTCACAACCCTGGTGATAGAGCTAGCAGCTTAGTTAAGCCAATGCCCTGGAAAATGAATTTATACCTCCTTGTGCTAATAGTAAGTAGCAATTGCTCAGGTTAAACTGCTTTACAATTGCTAATGGCAAAAATGGTCTTTGTTAGTGTCTGAGCCACACTGAATTCTGTGATAGTACAAGGCAGCAGCAGTTAGAAACAAGGTCAGTTTTTAAGCTTACCACTTCAGAGACTTTGTGGCAAGATGTTCTGCTTGTTAAGAATATTCTTGTAATTAATTTGATGTAAAACGTGCTAGCATTTATCATGCTGCTCTGAAATAACTTATTCTCTTTCCTTCTGGTAGAGGTACTGTTTTACTGGAATCATCCAAGAATCTAGAGTGAAAAATGCATCCCCTTACTTGACTAACTTGGGCATCATTCAGTCTTCCCTTTAATATGTACTTAACTTGCATTTATTCTCTTCTGTTTGTAATTGCAGGTTTTGCCCTTGGCTGGGGTCCTGTTCCGTGGCTGGTGATATCTGAAATCTTCCCACTTAAAGCTAGAGGCATATCGAGTGGTGTTTGTGTGTTAACAAACTGGGTTATGGCCTTCTTGGTAACCAAAGAATTTAACGATTTTATAGTAAGCATTGTAAATTACAATCTGAAGTTTCTTTTCATAGGGAAATTTATTAAAGATGCTCCTGAGAAAGCTTTGAACCACAGTCTTCTCTGGCAATACAGAACTGTAGGTGTACAGTAGTGAGCTGTAATAATGTGATTTTTTTTTTTTTTTTTTGTTTGTTTCCCCTCTCAGGGTTTCTTAACATCCTATGGCACGTTCTGGCTCTTCTCTGCCTTCTGCTGCCTCAATGTAACTTTCACAGCGTTTTACATTCCTGAAACAAAAGGACAGACCCTGGAACAAATTGAGGCCTACTACAGAAGATCTTAAGTCTAAGGCTTTTTATGTTGATATGAAACCTTCATATCATAAATTATGGTGCTATGGTTGAAACTAACTGCGTCATGTGGTAGACATTCTGTTACTAAACTTGCTATCAAATTGTTTTAATGAATTTTGTAAAATCTGAATTCTGTTTTTTAAAAAAATATCTATGGGGATCTGTATACACTTCTGCATATTCCCTGTAGTAAATCTCCCTTTTCTTATATTCTTTCAACATATTATTTTTTGTTGATTCCTGTGTTCTTTTCACCTGGTGCAGAATGACTATAATGGCCAAGTAAGAATGTTAAATGTATTGGCCAGTACCTTTTTTCTAAGATGTAAATTAAGCTCTAATTTTGTAAATAAATTAAATTTCCTTGCTCCACTTTACCTTTCCCTTATGGCATGTATTACAGTGAAGAAATGAATGATGTAGCCTGGCTAACATTAATTTCAGACTGCAGTACTTTACCTTTGTGTTGCTGCTACTATTTCTGGGATGCCTGACCACAGAATAAGTCTTCGTCCCAACTGGAGATGAATGCTGGGCTTTTATGGGTGTTAATGTTAAGTTGGCATTATTTTTCCTATTGCTGTTAAGTTTGCAAGGAATGCATTTAAATCAAAAGAAGGGTTGTAGCTCTTAGGAAAATGCATTTTAGAATTCAGGAAAGAGCATTGCTTTTGAAAAGGCATTACAAGGTCTTGGGAGGCAAGTGAGAATATACTCTTAGCCAGAAAAGGAAAAAACTATCTTTGGTAGTGTTAATTTAAGGGGTAAAGATGTCCAACTAGAGCAGGTCTCTGAAAGTCTAAAAGATGCCTGGAAACATAAACCAATGCTGGATTGTAGTTTTTGTCAAAGATGGGTAATGCTTAAGACACAAACACCAATCTTGCAGATATGATAGAGTGCTTAAATGAATGACATCTCTGAAACAAAATTCCTAGCGAATGCAAATGGAAACAGTAATCCAGAGCTGTCTGCAATAGTGTTCTACCTCCTGTCTTTTTAATTTCTTGTCTGATGAACCAAATTTGGAAAAGCCATTAGTTCTGCATGTGTGAAAGAAAGAAGTGAGGTCAAATTTATGGTTTATTACATATGAAGGAATAAATCATCTGTTACTCCTTCACAAAGGTGATAAATGGCACTTAAACCAGTTCCAGCTGCAATAGGACTGTTTCTATTTGGATGTCACATCTAAAACACAAACCTTATACACTATCACATGACATTAAAACCAATGGTAATACATCGGCATTTAAGACAAGTGGTAGATAAAGAGTTTTTGATCACAAACATAGCAACAGTCTTAAAAGTATGCAGTTATTAAATTACAAAGCAGCCTGCTAACATTCAAAGATTTAGTTAAAACTGACATTCCATAAACCTTTAGAGACATAACATTTTCCATTCAAGATAAATACTAACAGAGCTATAAATAAAGATGCAGAAAATAATCTCTTAAATTTTCTCTTCAAATCATGTGCTAATATGATTTCCAGTAGCAAACAGGAGTCAGTCAGTTGCAGGTCAGCAACAAAGTGAAGCAGCTAGCTGGTATACACGCTGGTGAAGTTGCTGTACTCAACTAGTAAGTATAAAAATACTTTCTAACCTGCATGCAAGTACAGATGTTTGCTGCATACTGTCATATGAGCTTTCCCATATTGTTAATATTAGGTTCTCAGGGTGCAATTTATTCCACAAAATCAGGCTAAGCCTATCTGAGAAAATGTTACCTTAACAGAATTAGCAAGCACTGTGCATATGAACCATGACATCAGATTGTTAATAATGACAATAGTATGGTACTCATTTTCATACACAGAAGGCAACAAAAATGATTCTGAAATACCTTATCACTTGCAGAAGGGATTTCCTCTCCGCCCTTGTAAGATCACATTACTTTAGATTCTTATATATGCTTAGGACTTTTAATCCCTTAAGACTTGTAGAAATTACAAATATATATACATATGTATATACATAACACACGTGTGTGTGTGTGTGTGTGTGTGTATATCTCTCTCTCTCTCTAAAAATCAAATCCAAACCCAAAGGATCCTAGATCTCAAATGCAGACTAAGCCAACAGCTCTGGGAAAGCTGCATCTGCAAGCACAAGTTATAGATCCACACCTTTAGGAAAACATGCATGAGCTTTAATTCGTGGCTTGGTCAAATATCCGTAGAACAGCAGAAAGTAAATGTCAGGAGCAGCAACCTTGACCATATGTAACTGGTTATGTAATAGTGTTACACTTCATGTGGGTGGTACCTGTCCCCTACCCTATGAAGAACTGTTTAAATATTCATTTAGTTGATTAGCCTAGTACTAAAAAAAAAAAACCAACAAAAAAAAAAACATATTTTAAATTTGAATCTACCAATGAATTACAAATGCTTGCACATGTATAGAAACAGTCACATGAAGGCAGGCAGCAAACCTGCTATTCATTCTGGGTGCTGCTTGCATCCTGTATGTTACGCATCGCAAAAACAAACAACAAAAAAACCCACCAAACAAAACCACCCCCCAACCCCCCTCCCCCCCAAAACTCCAAGAAACCAAACCAAGCAAAATAAACAAACAAACAGAAACCCACCCCAGCCCCAAACCAGGAAAGGACAGTAATCAGAACAGGCCCTACTTGTTCTTTGCAAACCAGGAAACTGAAGGTCTCCATACATCCATTCAACCCCAGTCCAGATCTCTTGCTACTATGAATAGCACCTAGCCCTTTCAAGTTGCATGTGGGTCTTTATCTCTCCTTAGAAGGAAGTGTTTTGTTACTTTCAAACATTTATAAAATTTATGTGTTCTGCATTGCCACTAGAAGAGCCGGACAAAAAATGATTGTTAGTCTGCAACAGTTCCTGAAGCCCAAACTGTATAGACCTTGGGAAGGGCTCATCAAAGCCTCAGCCTTAAGAGCTGCATATTATGTGAGTGTGAAAGAATTAACTTAGCTCATGTGTCTCGGGGGCTCTTGAGTCCTAGCCACACTTCAAAGCTGTGGTGTTGGTTTATATGCATGCTGTAATGCAAATGCAGAACAAAGATGATGAGTAGCTCAAAATGTTGCATCCCCATTTTGAACAGACTCAAAATGCAACAACATGGCACTGAACAACCCGACACTGATGCTGTTTTGACTGGAGGTGCGTGGGTGTGGGTACTGGACTAGATGATCTGCAGTGGTCCCTTCCAACCTCAACTATTCTGTGATTCCATGCGTCATTACCCATGCTGGTGAGGAGGTACAAGTACATTACAAATTAACTGCCTGTACAGTCTAATGCTTGCACCAAAGTAAATGACATTCCTATAATTTAGTCAGACTAAGGCACAGTGCTTAAGTGATGACAATACCATTAGCCAGAAGGGGTTAAGAGCCCCGCCTCCTCCAACAAATCCAGCATGTTGGGATAGAAAACATTTCTTGCAGAAACTTGTCTGTTACAAGAGTCCAGAATGGGCCTTCAGTTGAGCTTAGCTTGATAGCAAGTGTTCAACTTGGTAACAATTCTTCCTTCACAGAAAAAATATCTTCCATCTATAGCAAGATTTTTCAGTATTCCTCTCTATTAGAACACTACCAATCTTACATAGCTGTAGATTCAAAGATTATCTTTTCTCTCATCCATGAGATGGTCAGCCAACACCAAGAATGCAGGCTTAAAGGCAGCTTTAACATAAGATGCGAAAGTAGGAAGGGTCATGCTTAGGGTGGACATGGCTACAATTTGTGCCCAAGACTACTTTCTAAGGTTTAATGAGTAGATGCATGCACATGCTGGAAAAGCAGAAGGGAAACAACATGGCTCTAAGGCCGGAGTGAATGACAGTATAGCTGTCCATGCCAGTAGCCTTCCAACAAGCCTTGTCATCTGACACTAGTCTGAAGTAGGAGAGGTTGCACAGATGTATAAAAACCTTGCCCTTTATAAATGATGCACAAAAGCTTGCATGTCAATACCACCAGCTGGCTTTTGTTTTGATTTTAACTAAACTAGCAGTCTGAATGGTATGGATCTCAGACAATATTGAGAGAAAAAATGGCTAGAAGCTAGTTCAGAGGATGCCAACTCATCACACTAAGAAGCATGTAACTCACAGCAGTCTGATGAGACTGTTAAGAGCCTATAGAAACCACATCCTTGTACAGTGGATATTTGTCCAGTTGCACCAGCAATTTCACATTATTGTATGATATTTTGTCTTTTGATACAATAAATGTGATAAAGACCTTCACAGAATTTGGTTCTTGTGGCTTGTGTCAAACAAAATTGGAACATTATTATCATGTTCTCTGCCTTCTACCTATACTCTGGGCTGCTCTCCCACACTAAGTATGAGTACACTACATATAAATGACCCTAAACCCTCAGCTACCACCTCTAGGTGTCATATAAACCAAACTAATGTTGCATGATCCCTCCCAACTTCTTTTGCTAGGTCTAATATTATCCCTACATCCCTGCAGACATGGTGTTTAATTACAGAAGCAAAAACTCAAGAAGTAGCAGCCTTGTTAAGGCACTTACTGCATACATTAGGAATGAAGACAGGTAATTTTTCTCCAGGGTTCAGATCCTTCCTGTCCTATATGAGCAATAGTCTGTTAGGTCTGGTAGTTCCCATTGTGACCTGCGTAACAGCTTGCGCCTGACCCATTAAGTCAAGCTATAGCATAAAATTCAGGTGGGAGGTGGGGGGAGAGGCAGTTGCTGGGCTTCCCTCTTCAAATGATACCAACATCCTGTTCCAGAAAGTACCATGAAGCTAGTCTGATCTGGTTTTGTCTAGCTTAAGCAATCACTTCATAGCCACTACTGTGGTTCTGGCTAAAGAAAGTAACTCTTGCTATATGGCCCCTCTTTCTATAACCATGTCTTGGTTATGGTGCAAATGCCACATCTATATGCATCCTGACTACCATCATAGCCAGTGGGCAAGCTTTCTGTCACGCTTTCCTCATTCTTCTTGATTGCCCTAGTGCTCCATCTCTAAGGCTTGTCTTTCAGGATACCTAAATATGGTGTTTGTTCAGGTTCTTCAAAACAACTTTTAAAATCTCCATATATTGCTTCAACTGCTATTGAACTATGGTTTAGTCATGTTACATCATCCTAGAATAGCACAGGTGAACATCTGCAATATATTTAAAATCTGATATCCTAACAGTGCAAAGCGAAGTTTCCAGTTAAAATTGTATTTTAACTAAAGCCCCAGTTTTGCAACACACTGGTACCGTCTTCAAAAACACCCACATAACAGAAATTAAATACTACATCTGGAAATCTGTTTATGGAAAAAGGTGGTGCTTTTGCTTTCTAAGAATATCTAAGTGCAAGCAGTGCTCCCTAAAGTGGATTCAGTAAGTCCGCGAAAGTGTTTACAACTTCCAGGAGAATAAGCACAATCAATTCAGATTGATTTTTTTAAACCTTAGCTGCCCAGATAAATAGGACAGGGTAAATTAACACAATCTCTGGAAATAACATCCTCAAAAAGAATTACGAGCTCTTGCAAAGACTTTGAGCTGGCACTTCCTTTTAGATGCTTATTAAAGTTCACCACGCACATCTATGGATGCAAAAATACTAAAATAATAGTAGCCACTGGTTTATACTGCTTCTGCTCCTAGGTTAATTGCTGTTGAAAATACTGCTTCTTTCCTTGATCAGCCACTCCAGTTGAGAGTAAGAAATGATCCTTTCAGATAAGGCCTTGCATATTTTCTTAGGTGGAGCAATTAAGCCATTATATACAATAAACTGGGCAAAAAATACTTCGCAAAAACAGTTTTACATTCAGACAGACCAAAGCAAAAGGCACACATCTCCAGATGGTCATGCTCGGACAGAAAGTGAAATCATGACACATGACTGGTATTACAAAATAAAATCAAGGATACAGAAGTATTTCTACATATAGAACAAGAAATACTTGCTAATAAAGCTAAAATCTTCATATATAAAAAGCCTGGAGGCAGCACACTTTCATGAAAAGGAAAAAAAAAACAAAACAAAAACCCCAAACAAAACAAAACCCTTTCAAAATACTGTTTAAAATTTATTTTTGGCATAGAGGAAAGGGTTAAAAAATAATAAAGCTTTAAACATGAAACCCTGACCTTTAACATAACAAGAGATCTAAGGTGATTATTTCATCATAGAAAACTAGCTTCTTAGCAGTGAAGTTTCAGTCTGGATCCGGTTAGAAAAATATGATTATCTGGAATAATGACTTATGCTGTTGGCGCAAGAGCAGACAACAGCCAATGCTGATGCCTGCATAGGAATCTTTGTGTAGTCAGAAAGAAAATCAGGGGTTGGCTCTTCTGCCTGTAATGGAAAAATCTGTAGGCGCACTACAGCAATAGTTTTCCAGTAGATGGAGAAATACAGTTGTTTTTTTTGTTTGGGTTTGGTTTTTTTTTTTTTAAACTTCCAATTCTTAAGGAATATTTTGAAAGTTTGTGTTTTCTATAAAAAGTCTCTCTGCTCAAGGACTCTTAATGCCAAAACAGTTTTCCAGTTTCTCTAACAAATGTGCATGGACAGGCCAGAGCAAAGAAAGCAGCGTCTTCATATCTTACCTGATCTTTATAGAACATCCTTGATTCTTCACTGAGCATACCACAGCTGCATCATTTCAAGGACAGACTGCACTGTTTGGAAAGACCTTGCCTGCAAGCCTTTTTTTCTGTTGTTTTGTTTTGTTTGTTTTTTTAAAGACTGAAAAACCAAAAGAAGTGATTTATGATATAAAATTCCTTTTCCCACATGACATACACTGTTGTAAAACAACTCATGATAGTAGTAACAGCGATTACCTTAGCTGAGTGTCATTCAGGTACTTCAAATTATTAGAAGCTCAGAACAAGTAATACGTTTTATTTACTTCAGTTTCAGCCTAAATCTCTCATTGATTACCTACTGTTAGAATGCCACAAAAAGTAATGGCTCATTAACTGAGAAAAGAAAACATACCTATGTCAAAGATATAAGCATCACCAAATCAGGCTGAACTAGCCAGAACAACATGGGTTCTATAAAGATTAATCACCAATACTTCCAGCCACATTTTACCACTAGAAGCAGTGTTTGTGACATTCCCATAGAGCTCACAGAGTTGTAAGAAAATGTGAAGTAAGGAAGAAAGGTTTTAAGACTGTCTTCACTTCAAGTCAATGATGTCTTCATCATATAAAGAAATCAGCTGAAATGGATAGCTAGATGGTGAGCTCTCCTCCCTGTTTGCTAAAGTATCGGGATCTGAACTAGTGGAAAGATGACATCCTTCAGAATAGCTTTCAAAAGAGCTTGAGATTATCCTGCAAAGAGGAAGACAAAAGTTACGAAAAAAAATACACAGATCAGGGCAAGAAGGATCAATGGCTATTTCTAGATTCAATCAAGTTAATACTAAAGACAGAGACAGACCATTAAAACTGAATTTCTGCTTTACTCTACTGAAAAATCATCAAAAGGCAATATTAATGAAGCCCCCCGCCCAAATAATTTCCAAATAGTGAAATAAATCAAATATGGTTTTACATTGCAGCAGATTTTTTGTTTGCTTTGTTAATCTCAGTCTACTGTATCTTGGCTGAATTCTGATACTACTTTACACAAACACAGGTTATGAAAACAGTGAAAACAAGAGAATGGCAGTGGGGTCAGGTAAGCCGAGCCAAACAGACAAACGCTATGGTGTTTCTTCGCAAAATTTATTCTGGAAATACCAACACAAGAGCATATGAAGAAAACAGCAAGTGAGCCTGCACAGTGCAGATCTAGTCGTCCAAATCCTAACGACAGGCTCAACTGCAGCAGGTCCCCACAAAATCCCATTTAGTCTTGTTTTGCTCATTAACATGTCTTTAGCAAAAAGTATAATTGTTTCAGTACTTACAGTATTCAGATACTCTAACAAACACATTAGCATGAAATTCACATTGGTATACAAAGGTCTCAGTCAGCCCCATGCCAACTGAGGTAAGCATGAACAGGTTGAAAAACAATCAATTCTGAAAACATTTACAGTCTAACTTAGGTTCTTTTCTAAAGCGAGTATATTTACCTGTCACTACTAGTTGATCTTACTGCTCCCTGCTTGGGGTCTGACTGTCTTCGAGGAACCTTTTTTTGCTTCTGTGCACTTTCTGTCTTGGGTATAGGCTCATCCAAGAGGCCTCAATAAAGGAATAAAAGACTTAATACTTTCAACAAAAAATAAAGCATTCATGAAAACGTTAAGGTATCTGTTGCTGGTTTCCATTATTAACTATATAGGTTCTACCTAGCTTAGAATATGGTCACCTTACATGTGATCAGACACTGGCTCGACTATTTGCAAATAATGTTTTCTCACAGTTTCATTTGTTTGTTTATGCTACTTATTTATGAATACTGGTTTCATGTTACAAATCTGAGTGTGATGGCCCAAAGATTAGAAATTATACACTTGGCAATTGATATGTACACTGAAGAATGAGGAGAGTTTACCCAACAATTCTTTACGTGTTCTGCTTGCAATTTCTTTAATTTCCATACGAGATAAGGATAGCGAGTGAGTAACTGGAAGAGAGGCAATGCCACTGGATGTTGTAGTAGTGATGACCTTGGGAGCCAAAGGTGACTTCAGAGGTCGTTCAATGCTTCGCCCAACCAGATTACTGAGAGGAATTTTGTACAGGTTTTTGCACAGAACTTCACCTGAAACACAGAAGGAAAAAAGAATGTTACACTTTCACAATAGAATCAGTTCTTAATACTTCCAAACGAAAAGTTACACAGAAAAGTTATACTCGTTGTGCTGGGTGCTTTTTAACCCAAATAACAAAGATCTTTCTTGCCCCCAAGATCTTTCAATATAAATAGGCTAGGAGGAGGAATAAATACAACCACGTTGTGCAGACGTGCAATTTGACTTAGAGAGAAAAAGAAGATTGACTATTGGCAATGTGATGAATCAGCAGTGGAACCAGGAAGTAAATTTAAATGTCCTGAGGCCGGTATTCTGACTATTACACCATGACTCTGCACTCTGTGCAATATTCCCCATGTATTTTAATATTTTGCAAGTATATTGGAGCCTGGATCCCAAGTGGTTTAAATCATGGCTCCTCTTCTTAGGTGACATAAAATACCACACATTTTCCTAATTCCTAGGAAAAAAAGAAGCCAACTTACCATCAAATAACACTGCCTTTTAAAAACTGAAATTGTGATTCCTTTCTCCTTTCCCCTTCTGCCAACAGTGCAGCAGCAGATTTAAGTAAGGATATACATCTTGCATTACCTAGTTGGCATTCCCTTGTTTCTCCATTATTGTTCCCCTATAGACTGATTTTTTCACAGGTCATGTTACACTAAATTGACTGTGCAACTCTTTCGAGGCCAGAACTTCTTACTTTTGTTTCGCGAAACAGCTTTAACCACCCAGTGGTAGTTTAGCTTTTCTTAAATGAAAGGAATGGCATATGTGAAATCTCAAGTTTTCCCAACATTTTATAACTCCTTTTGCATTATTAGTCTTGGCCATATTGCCAAACATTCATCAAGCTACTGAAGCTTAATTCCTCCCCTCCTACAGAAATGATTTCTTCAAAACAGTGCTACCATGCATTCAGAAGAGATACTATGGGACAAAAACTCAGCCAGGTGCTTCATATCTGTGGATGAACAGAAAATCTCTATCTTCCAGACTCCCAGCTAGGAACTCAAAATCTTTTACCTGATCAATTTCATCTTACTAAAGATCAGCTGCACTGAGATGTGATAGCTGTTGGAATGATCAGAGATCGTTATTCAAGCTGCCTGGAAACCATGTTACCTTCTAGAGAAGAAAGAGGACGTTCTGGCATTTCATAAGCTGTCGGTGTTTGAGGGGAACTTGAACTCATTTCCTTAGAGCTGCTGTCAGATGATCCACTTACTGCAGTAGTAGCTTTAAAATAAATATCTGACTGAAATGACAAATAACTCATCATTAATACAACGAGGCTTTCTTAACCGTCTTCTGAGTAAGAGCTCAAATGTTTGTCCACTACATTCTATTGCCACTATTGCTGTATTGCCGCTAAGGCAACTAGAGTTGGTCATGGAAAGGTTATCCCACTATAAGTGGAGGGAACTTCTGTGATGTTGAGGATAGCATTTGCCCCATAAAGTCAAATATCTCAGATCTGCATTACAGTGAGATCAATTCTGATTCTCTTTGTACCTGATATAAACTAAGAGCACACAGATGAACAGTTACCACAGATCAAGTAGCACATGTTTCAATTTTTGTTTGGTTTTTGGCTGCAGCAACTTTTTATGTGAATTAGATCCCAACATATCACAGAAATAGTCAAACATGATTTTCCCGTGTCTTACCCTTGATGCTACAAGTTGAAGCTCAGGCACAACTGCTGTGTGGACTAAGTTCCCATTCACCACTAATCGGATCTCAATGGAATCAGTAGTGAAGGCAAGGATATAAGGGAAAGCACAGACTGCAATGAAACAAAAAATATTTGGCAAGGAAAAATGGTTAATGTAAATGTTTCTTGGATGCTCCATGAAAACTGTTCTTGAGTATCTGACCTCTTCTGGCATCTCCCTTTCCTATGAAAAGGGTTGTCTAACATACTGATGGACATTGAGCTACATCAAGTCTGAAGAAAACTTCACTCTCCATGCCTGGCAGAACGCAGACTGAATGCAAAATGAAAAACAGAAAAAAAGAGAAAGGAAAAAAAGTTCAGCAAAGGAAGAACTTGCCACCAAGGCTCCACTTTTTAAAATTATCATATGCAGAAACCTAGCTGAAGTGGCATCATGAATGTAACATGCTTATTCCTAGCACACATACTGCAATTCCACTAACAGCCAAGTGCAAGCCTAAACGGTAATGAAAAAAACAGTCATTTAGTAAAGAGAGATATTTTCTTACCAACAGCATAAGGAACTTGATTCCAGCTGAAGTGGAAGTCATAAGCTGATGGCTGGATCAGCGGAGAACTTCCATTGAAAGGATATACCTTTCTGTATTGGCAAACATCTATAACAAAAAAGAAGCATCCATCACCTTACACTGCAAGTGACAAACACCAACTTTATAGGCAGATTTTGCAGAAGTGTGGGCATTATATACATAATCAAACATTTATGTAGAAGTCCCTCTACATCTAAACAGATAAGGGAAATGTGCTGCTTCTGTGAACACAGCATTTGAAAGATCAAAATAGAAGACCTACATTTTAGTAAGTTGTCATATTTCACAAAGTAAGTATTACTCTGTTTCAACAGTTGTCAGTTCCTTACCTTGTCTATGGATAGAGGAATAGGCAAGAAAAATTCAGAAAGCAGTGTCAGCAGAACTGTACCTCTCTGCCCTTCAAGCAGCCATATGCTAGCACAGTTTGTGTTCTTTGAAGACTGTTACACACAGGGGATACTACAGACAACAAGATTTCATTAATCATGTAACTTGTGAACCTACTTCTTAGCTGCTCTACGTCCACTGATTCTGAAATTAACAGTCTTTTCTACGAGTCAGACACGAATGCTGGCTTATACAGCTTCTTACTGGCAATGCAGTTCTGAATTTTTAATTTGATAGACCTAGGTAACGGGGAACTTAACCTTCTACTACCAACAGATTTTTCTTTAAACACATGCACTAGTGCTGATCAAACATCTATTGAAGTTCAGGATTTGAGAAGTCGTATCAGCAAACAATAAGAAAGCTTAAAGACGAGATGCAATTGCAATTTTTTCTTCACAAGCTCATATGAGTGCACTGGGGGCTCCAGGTAAACATCTATGACCCTCTCAAATACGTGCTGCTTCCAGCTCTTTTCCTATTTTTTTAGGCAAAATTCTATTTTTTTCCTGTAATTCATGTCCTTAGACTGAATCAAAGTTTATATCCAGAAATGTATTGCAAGTCGTCTTCTAAATACAAACTTAGGACACTGCCAAATCCTGTGTTTTCACGTTTGTTCTATGACGATACTTTCAGAATTATAAAACTCTCTAAAGAACAAATGCAGGTTTCCCTGTGACACTGTCCTAGAAATAGGAATTCAAGTTGCTGCAAGCCTGTGCAGCACCTTTATTGTAACTTTCAAGATTAGCTAAGTTTGTTAGCTTTGGCTCAGCGATGGGTCTACTAGAGGGGAACTGATTCCTTGCAGAAATATAGGTGGGAATTCACTATGCTCTGTCAGACAGCTTTTTAGTTCTGAAGCAGTGTTAAGTGAACCAGAACCAGGTAGGATCTGGCAAGCTACCAGAACCAGTAAGGCCTCACAGAGCGTAGAAAGATATAGTTTAGAGACACTTAAAACTTGCTCCGTGGTACCAATCTGATAGACAGTGCTGGAACACAGGTGTATTTATCCTGTCTCCATCAATGATCACTTTGGAGAGGCAAATAGGACACGCCTTCTGCAACAGAGAAAGCCTTGCCTTGTCCTTCAGCACAGCCTCATAAAGGCTGCTTCAGGCTAAGAGCTTCTGTTTTCATGAGGATCGGAAGAAAAAGTACCTGTGTACCGCAGAGAAGAACATATGTGTGTTATATCCAAGGCCATTTTATAAAAGGAGATTGAGAGAATTACAATGAAATAATGAAACAGTGCCAAGAAGTAGGCGGAAGAAAAAGCACAAAGACAGAATGGGACAGCACACAGAGGAAAAAGGGGTGGAATGCTAAATTGTACATGTCTTGAAAACTCCTAGTAAGTGTGTAACTACCTAAAGAATGAGCTAGATCTGAAGAAATAGGACTTTTGTGAGTAAGGTGGTAACATCTATAAATATATAGATACACATCCATATACCTGAAATTAAAACCTAACAGCTAGTACGACTAAATTCAACATGCCCTGCAATAAAATACTACTTCAATTTCTAGTCTCTCTAATACGCATTTAAATTCAAAAGAACGTATATTGACAAACTTTCCATGAAACACTGAAATTTATTTTAAAATACAGATCTAGACTCCAATGAAAAAAGAATTACATATGCAGATTGAGGTATTACCGTTTTCGGTCTTCCCTAAACACTTACAGTTATAACACAACAGTAGACCAGCTTCACCATCTTCATATACATCAATAGCTGCAACAAAATTAACCTGCAATGATAATGGGAAATGGTAATGAACAGGCAGAGGATACTGAGGTTATTACAACCAGGTTTTGACTAACAAGCCATACAATCAGTTGGGGGAGTGCACAACTACAGATAAAAGCAAAAAAGAAAAAAAAAAGTAGTAATTTTTCAAAGGCAGCCTCTTTTGTGAATCATTTTCAGGATGCTCTCAGGATGGAAATCAATTTCTTTGTTCTGTACAGTACTGAATATTCAATACCACGCCCACAGTATAAAGCAATAAAAACTTACATAACTCATTTGGCAATACAAATTTTGGGAAATGGGGTGATTTCAGGACAGCTGTGAATCAACATGATATGCTAAAAATAACAATTCTTTTCAAAAAGTGAAATCCAAAAAGCTCCATTGCACATCATAACTAGCAAAAAGATCAGATGCACCAATTACTGGTTCAAAACCACTAACACTTACAGAGGTCGACTGGGATGTACTTAAGGATTACTGAATAGGCTGAATTTAGAAACTGAGAACCAGTGCTGGATAAACCACAGTATTTTTTACATAGCATAGGCTACATAAATTCTCATATTTCAACTCTGTATTTGTCTTTTACAGTTAGATTAAAAAACCCAAACTAACCATAAAAAGTAGGTTATCTGTTCAGGAAATGAAACCTTATTAGTGAAATATGTAAGATAACATTAGACAAATGCTTCCCAGACCACAACGTTTACTACT
This sequence comes from Aptenodytes patagonicus, assembly GCF_965638725.1. Classification (NCBI taxonomy): domain Eukaryota; kingdom Metazoa; phylum Chordata; class Aves; order Sphenisciformes; family Spheniscidae; genus Aptenodytes; species Aptenodytes patagonicus. The sequence continues at coordinate 13,546,592 of NC_134966.1, forward strand.
TGGGCAGGGAGAGGGGTTGGAGACACATTCCATGAAAAGCAGTTCTTTGACTTTCCTTTGTACAATAAGCTAGATGTTCACCTCTTGATTTAAGATTACTGTATAGGTCAAGAACTGTTAAACAGACCTGGAAGTTTATATATCTATACCAAACACATTTGGACCCATCCTTTGTAGTGACTGAAAGCCATTTCTGCTCTGTTACCCGTGGAAATAATTTGGTGTCCCATTTCAACATCACAAAAGTCACTGGCTCAGCTCATATTGTCTGCTTTATTTGTGTTCTCAAAGGAAATAAGGATTCCTGGGGAGAAAAGGAACGGGGGTGGGGTGGGATGGTGGTGTACTTCTCCATCCCCATTCTTTACTTGTAGTTCCTTCTCATCCAGATTAAGACAGATTTCCAGTGCTGTGAAGAAGCTTACACTGTATCACCCAGGCTAGGAGTACCAAACCTCAGATTCATCAGATCTGAATAAAAATACAGATGATTTAAAAAGAAAATAACCTATCAACAAGAACCATCAAATGAAAAGAGCAGTCCCTTATCTCACTATGAGGAAGGGAGTCAGTTAACAACAACAAGAACAAAAGATTAACTGTGCAAAATCTTCCATTTTTTTATCTAAAGCTCTATGTCCACATCCATATTTAGAAACAATTATCTGATTTTCAGAGATGCTGAAGATCATTATCTTCCCAGCAGCAGGAAATACTGGAAATACTCTTTTCTGAAAATCAGGACATTTGCTTAAATTCCAACCCTATGTCCTAGTTAGAAAGATTCAGTTAATTTACTAGTTGACTGGGCAACAGTTTCTTAAATAGAACTATAAGCTATGTGCAAATATTTTAGCCTTAGTACATGCAAGTAGGCAAATCTGAATGAGATACTGGTGGCCAACAACGGAAGTTATTTTGCTGCAATTTCTTAAACAATAAAACACTGAGACCACAACGAAAAAGCAAAAAACAAACTATTGACTAAGAAAGGAGAAAAATGAATTTATGCTGACAGCGATATTCCAGATCCTGAAACACAGGCTCTTTCCTAACGTGTCATACCTTATAACTGCCTCTCTTGGGAGTGATTATTATCACATATCCCAAAGGGAACAAATATCTCAGAGTGTCCTAAAGCAGAGGTTATAGAAATGAAGAGACATGAGGATCTCCATAAATTACACTCCCAGGAGGTCAGCACAGGATGCACTGAGTCTGCAAGAAATTACATTCATTGTGGTTCTGCTAGAAAATAGTTTCAATGATGAAAACTTACCTTGTTTGTTTCAACATGATGCAATCTATAGGACTCCCCAGTACTCTCATTAACTAAATCAAACTGATGCCGATACGCTACACAGATCATATTGTCACTGTCTCCAGTAGGTCCATCCACCAGCGTCATAATCACTGGAGGGTCAGAGAGGCATATTTCCTATAATGTAAATAAAAGAATTATTCTCTTTTTCAAGCTCCTACTGTGGGTGCTGCAGGTACTCCATGAATTTAAAGGGATATGCTCTAAGCACAGAAACATGATAAAGAACAAGCAGAAACTTAATTAAAAAAATCTGAAAGATTTCTTTGGCATATATATGATGGAACACCATCATATGGCTTCTCACTTTTATTTGTCTGGAGGTTCAGGAAGATAAAAACGCATGCTCTTTGCCTTCCCCCCCCCACTAGCTGAGTGCTGCCCAGTCTGTTAAGGTAATTAGCGATTAGATTACACATACCCGGATATACTGGAACTCCTCTACTGGAGATTCAGATGACGATAGCAGAGAGCTGCTGGTTAAACTGTTGCGTGGATTATATTTCTTTGTGACGAGAAGTAGTTTGTTCCGAATAGCCACAACAATCCTCAGTTCACTGCCATGGTGAGTATTAATGGCATACAAATGGCAGCCTGAGGAAATAATGCTCTATATTGTAAGTGTTTGGGGTAGGGTCTGCTTTTTTTGTTCTGATTAGTACAACGGGGCTCTGATGCATGACTTGGCAACACAGAATTACAAACCTCCCAATAGGATAACATTAACTTCTAGAAAAAGACAAAAGGCTATGACTCTTTCGAAATCTATTTTCCCCTTACTCCTTTTGCAAGTGAAGACTAAACACATGGATTTTCACTATTCTGCTGCTTTCCAAAGCAGCTTGCTTCTGAAGACCAGAAAATGTTTATGTCTACTAAAATAATTGGCAACGCCCAAACTAATCTAAGCACTACTATTTAATGGAGATTTGCCAGTGTTCCGTCACCTTAAAATGTCCTTTATTTCAGTCTCACATCCCTGCATAATTCTTCTTATACCCCTCAATCCTGAAAGCAACATATCTATTTTTCTCTAGAGCTTTTCATCAGCAGTGATTGCCAAGTAACAAAGTTCTAAAATGTCATGCTGGACTATACCAGACTTATTTTCACATATAAGCGTAACAAAGGTTGAATTGACTGTCCAGAGAAAAAAATAAAGGTGAACACCTACAACTGCCTCGAGGAAGCTAACAAGTCCCTGGTAACTACAGGCATCATACCACAGTGGATGTTTTTAACACAGGATAATAAAATCACCTTTTGTTCTCTCCAGTTTATTTTCTCTGCAGTCGTATTTGCTTCTTATCATTTGCTTTGTTTCTATATCTTTTTGGACAGCACTGAGTCTGAAGACAAGGAGACGAGAGTCTTTCCCTGAAGGATGAAGACAGCCAGGAAACAACAAGTTAAAAAAAGATGGTGGTAGTCTGAAATTAATACTTCCAAAGAGAAGCAGCACCTAACAAACAGAGCAAAGATAAACAAAGCATACTGCTTCTCTGGGGATGAGCTGCAACGTCATACAAGACTGCTTATGAACTCTCTAGGCTTTACAATTCTAGTAACCAACCCCTTCAGTTCAGTAGCTGAGTTTCCCATCAGGTCATACTGCAGCAAAGAATGATATAAGAGCTTCAAAATAGTTAAATGTATGCTATTTTGCAAATATACAAAATTTCTCAAGATAGCGAAAATATAATAGATATAAACTACAGGGCAAGAGTGAAAGGGTTAACTCTAAAAGCTGGAATCATCCAGCTGAGCAGCTAACAACTGGATCCTTAACAGAGTTTGAAACCCTTCAGGATGCAGACTAGTTTTGCTTATCAGTTCTTCAAAGGCAGGCAAGTTACGTTCAAGGCATATTCCAACTGCAAAAATAATACAGTATCTACTTCCATGGCTAAATCTGTTTCCCACAGAGGTAGATATGAGTGGAATATACAACCCCTAAATTTAAAACAAATAAATAAATCATGCACTACTACTTGCATTTGGAAAATAAGCGACTTAAGAGTAGTTTCTTATCTAAGAAACCAAGTTTCTTAAAATGCAAGCAAGGCAAGATTTTCTGACAAAGGTGGACTTTTTTACTGGACTAGCTGGTAAGGCTGGAAAAAATTAAGCATGCTTTCTTAATATATAGTTGGTGTGGATCTCACTGTAAAGGCAAAAGCAAAATCATGGGTGCTGTCTTCAATTCTGAGAAAACAGCAACATGAATCAGGACATCTGGCCCCTGCATGACCTTCTTTTTCCACAGCAAGTGTAAAAGAAGATGCAATGCCTCCAAGTCTGCCACAATTTGAAACATTGAGTAACCTGACTCAGAGAGCAAATTCTTACTGTCAACACTGACAAAAGGAAAATAAAATATATGCAATCCTTCTCTTTTCAAGAATGCGTGCACAGAAGAACAAGTTCATGGAAGAAGAATGGCAAGCAACATTCACACCCTTTTGGAGGGAACACAAAAAAACATGAGCTAAGTCAAATGTTAAGGACAGTGTTACCGCTTGCATCAATTCAGGCTCTCTTTGGTCTTACTCCTGCCTTTGGTGTTCAGTTAAGTTATTCCAAACATAACAACCTGAAGAATCTGGCATCAGAATTCGGCAAATTCCTCAAATAAGCAAAGATTGTAAATACAGTTTTCTGTGGTGGGGCCAAATCTTATTAGTGTCAGACAAACAGCAAGGCATAGAAAACGCACATCTTATGTTTGTAATGTCAAACAAGTTGCCAAAAGATAAACTACGTTGTAGATTTACAGTGAGTCAATGAGTCCATGCTTTAAGTCCTGGTAATACTAGGCTGCTCTTTTCTAAAGCCTTTCTCCTTTTGATGAGGAAGGCTGCCTATAAGGCGTTTCCCACTCTATCCGAGAATCTCCTCGACTTTTCTGAAACCATCCTTGCCCATGGCACTTGCCCAGCTAACATCTTCCATGCTAGATGCAATAATTTTGGGCCTGGCTAGTGATGATCATCTGATAGTGACATGGCAAAATCTCAGCTAGATAGCTGCAGAGGCAACTGAACGGGCCTCTGTAGCAATCTGTAACCCAAAATTTTCTCAGTAAACAAGAGTGACTTTTGATAGAATCCCATAGGATTAGGGAAATCAACACAAAAACATACAGGAGGCTCTGATTTCACTTCAGAAAAGGCATAAGGCAGAGTCAGTATTAGAAATCCAAGACTTGATGAATATCGTATCATGAGAGTTTTCTGTTAACTGAGTACTAGCCCTGTCAACAACCTTTGCAATAACTGCTTATAATTGCTTATGATTATGCAGTATCTGCTCAGAAGTCTCACAGCTTGTTGCCAACTCTTGGAAAGTGCAAATTATAATCCATGCCCAAAACTGGACGGCTGTGGTTGCTGCCTAGCAACTAATTGATCGTTTTTGTCAATCTGTAGTCCCTAACAAGTTTGTGGCATCTTTATTTAGGAAAGGAATCAAGAGCGGCTCTCAAATTCATGGAACATTTTAATGCTATGAAATGAGAAATGTCATCAAGGACTTGCATGTTCACGCACTGTTTTATGCTACTGCACAATTCTTGCTGCTGCATGTGAGTGATCACATACATAAAAACCTACACATGACCAAATACCTTAAAATGCTCTTCCATTTCTACCAACTTTGATTTTAAGCTAAAGCAGCTATTGACACAACCTGAAGGAAGGCCATCTTTCCTGATCTAGCATCAGCTGTAATTCTTATAACTACCATCACTTGCACTGACATCGGAGATGGTTTTTAGTGCAGCCATTCAAGACTGAAAGAAGTTTATTTTAAATTTATTACCATTTTCTCCTAGATTCTGCTTCTGATTAAGTAGTTGCTCCTCCAGTGATAACTAGTGTTCAGTCTTCGTACCTGAGCTACTATTTCAGCTAGATATTTTACAGACATTCTTGGTGATGGAGTAAATTCCGAAACGCCACAACTGTGTACCCATAGCAAAACTCAAGAACTTTTTCTGGCCAAACTGAATGTCTGCATTCTTCAAATCAATAAATGGTTGTAAACATAGGGGGAGCAAGTATTACCACCTAAATTAAGCGCTATTATTTTTGGAGGTTATGCCAAACTTCAGAAGACCTTTTATGCTTCCGTCAAACATGCCATATTTACCTCTGTGAAGGTGCTATGTGTGTGCAGCAAAGAATAACACATATGATAACTTCTTTCCCGGGCAGGCATTTCACTATGAAGGCAGAACAATGACCACTGCCTTCACTGAAATTGGTTTGATATCCTTTTAAAAAGTAACTAGGGTTTAAATCCCCATAGGCCATGAGATGTGCACCCCACAGGTTGACAGTAAGCCTGCTTTTCAGCAGACATAAATCTTCACCTTTCCTTGTTGTTTAAAATAGCTCTGGCTCTTTGACCGGTGTGTCCTCTAGGATGCATCATCCCTCTTTCACGATATTAGTTCTTTTGTAGATGTTCCAAACCACCCCACTGTAGTGTTAGATTTATCTGCGGCTGCCTATAAAAGTGACTATCATCCGAGCTTGTCCTGGTTTCGGCTGGGATAGAGTTAATTTTCTTCCTAGTAGCTGGTATACTGCTGTGTTTTGGATTTAGTATGAGAATAATGTTGATAACACACCGATGTTTTAGTTGTTGCTGAGCAGTGCTTACACTAGTCAAGGACTTTTCAGCTTCCCATGCTCTACTGACTGAGAAGGCTGGAGGTGCACAAGAAGCTGGGAGGGGGCACAGCCAGGACAGCTGACCCAAACTGGCCAAAGGAATATTCCATACCATGTGACGTCATGCTCAGTACAGAAACTGGGGGAAAGCTGGCCGGGGGGGGGCAGCTGCTCGGGGACTGGCTGGGCATCGGTCGGCAGGTGATGAGCAATTGCGTTGTGCATCACTTGCTTTATATAGTCTTCTTATTACTACTAGTAGTAGTATTTTATTTTATTTCAATTATTAAACTGTTTTTATCTCAACCTAAGAGTTTTCTCACTTTCACTCTTCCGATTCTCTCCCCCGTCCCACCGGGGCGGGGGGGGGAGTGAGCCAGCAGCTGTGTGGTGCTCAGTTGCCAACTGAGGTTAAACCACGACAGAGCTTTTTTAGTTTTTCTTAACCTCCTACAGACTTGATTCATCCAAGCAAAGCAGCTCTTTCTCATCCTCCCTCAACTCACGTGCCTAGGCATTTCACAAAATGAAGCTGGAACAAAAAAAAAAAAAAAAAAAAAAAAAAAGTATGTGTTTGGAGGACAAAACAGATCCACTTCTGTGCCCTGCCTCTCCTTACTAGGAGAAATTTAACCAGCAGATGTCCCAAACCACCCCACTGTAGCGTTAGATTTAACTGTGTCTGCATTAGAACAGAGGCCACTGCTACCAAAGCAATTTGTGCTGCTGTCATTGATACCTGCTATATTGGTGCCTTCTTCATAGAATCATAGAATAGTTTGGGTTGGAAGGGACCTCTAAGGGTCATCTAGTCCAACCCCCCTGCCGTGGGCAGGGACATCTTCAACTAGATCAGGTTGCTCAGAGCCCCGTCCAAACTGACCTCGAATGTTTCCAGGGATCGGGCATCCACCACCTCTCTGGGCAACCTGTGCCAGTGTTTCACCACCCTCAGCATAAAAAATTTCTTCCTTATACCTAGTCTAAATCTATCCCCCTTTAGTTTAAAGCCATTCCCCCTTGTCCTGTTGCTACAGGCCCTGCTAAAAAGTCTGCCACCATCTTTTTTATAAGCCCCCTTTAAGTATTGAAAGGCTGGGATAAGGTCTCCCCGAAGCCTTCTCTTCTCTAGGCTGGACAACCCCAACTCTCTCAGCCTTTCTTCATAGGAGAGGTGTTCCATCCCCCTGATCATTTTCGTGGCCCTCTTCTGGACACGCTCCAACAGGTTCGTGTCTTTCTTATGCTGAGGGCTCCAGAGCTGGACACAGTACTCCAGGTGGGGTCTCACCAGAGCAGAGTAGAGGGGCAGAATCACCTCCCTCAACCCCCTGGCCACACTTCTTTTGATGCAGCCCAGGATACAATTGGCCTTCTGGGCTGCGAGTGCACATTGCTGGCTCATGTCCAGATCTTCATCCACCAGTACCCCCAAGTCCTTCTCGGCAGGGCTGCTCTCAATCCCTTCGTCCCCCAGCCTGTATTGATACCAGGGGTTGCCCCGACCCAGGTGCAGGACCTTGCACTTGGCCTTGTTGCACCTCATGAGGTTCACACAGGCCCACTTCTCGAGCTTGTCCAGGTCCCTCTGGATGGCATCCTGTCCCTCTGGCATGTCGACCACACCACTCAGCTTGGTGTCATCTGCAAACTTGCTGAGGGTGCACTCGATCCCACTGTCTAGGTCACTGATGAAGATATTAAACAGTACTGGTCCCAATACGGACCCCTGCAGGACGCCACTTGTCACCCATCTCCATCTGGACATCGAGCCATTGACCACTACCCTCTGGATGCGATCATCTAACCAATTCCTCACCCACCAGACAGTCCACCCATCAAATCCATACCTCTCCAGTTTAGAGAGAAGGATGTTGTGAGGGACTGTGTCAAAGGCCTTACAGAGGTCCAGACAGACGACAGATGTAGCCCTTCTTATGTCCACTGATGCAGTCACTCCATCATAGAAGGCCACTAGGTTAGTCAGGCAGGACTTGCCCTCGGTGAAGCCATGCTGGCTGTCTCAAATCACCTCCCTGTCCTCCATGTGCCTTAGCATAGCTTCCAGGAGGATCTGTTCCACGATATTCCCAGGCACAGAGGTGAGACTGACTTGGCCTGTAGTTCCCTGGGTCTTCCTTTTTTCCCTTTTTAAAAATGGCGGTTATGTTTTCCCTTTTCCAGTCAGTGGGAACTTCTCCAGACTGCCACGACTTCTCAAATATGATGGATAGTGGCTTAGCAACTTCATCCGCCGGTTCCTTCAGGACCCGCAGATGGATCTCATCAGGTCCCATGGACTTGTGCACCTTCAGGTGCCTTAGATGGTCTCGAACCTGATGTTCTCCCACAGTGCGTGGCTTTTCATTCTCCCAGTCCCCGCCTTTGCCTTCTGCAGCTTGGGCAGTGAGGCTCAAGCACTTGCCAGTGAAGACCGAGGAGAAAAAAAAAAAAAAACAACACCCCCCCCCCCCAAACAAACAAACAAAAAAACCCCAAACAAACAAACAAAAAAAACCCACAAAAAACAAACAACAACCACACACGCCTTCTCTTGGAGTGTTGACCTGAATAAGCTCTTGCTGATAGTTAAGCTTAAAAAATTAACCTTGTAGTATATAACATTTTATCCTAAAAACCCACAAAGTCTTTGAACCCAGTTTATGAGCCCAGTATGAGCATGCTTTTGCTCATCTAACTCATTATTCTTCCCATTTTTGCTGCTGAGGTGTAATCTGAAAATGAAAGGCAAGTATGATTTTTCTTCCATCCCAGATATTAATTTCAATGTGGCACACAAATACAAAACAGGAGGCCACAGTTCTTGCAAGTATGAAAGAACTTTCTCCTAAATGCTTCACAAAGCATTCCTATCAAGAGCTAAAAATCTCTGCAATTTTTTTACATGAGTAAGACTTTATCAGACTACGTTTGAAGTGTAATGAATTGATGCCAGTAATACCTTGTTCTGTTACCTCAAAATGCCTGCTTACATCTCTCTCTTCAGGTTTAATCAAACAGTACAATGTTTTGACAATTAAATGTAATCATCTTTTCTAGAAGCTTCACAAATTAAGCTTCAGATACAACCTCCCTTTTCAGATCTTCAGAAACGTCACCCACCCTCCAGGTGTCTTGAGAGAGAACTGCAAATGGCTATCAGGTAGTTTGATCCAGTTCTGTAAGGTCTCAGGGTGAATTTCATCAGGTGCAGCCAAATTGGACAACGCCCAATGATACAAAAGGAACCATGTTTTACCCTAAATTTGGGTAAATGTAACTTCAGCCAATACTGAGCAAACAGACATAATCATAGAATCATAGAATCACTGAGGTTGGAAAAGACCTCCAAGATCATCGAGTCCAACCGTCGACCCAACACCACCACCCACTAAACCATGTCCCTAAGTGCCTCATCTAATGTGGTAAAAAACAATAAAACGATCATATTTGTAGTTCTTTTCTCTGTTACACACAAAGATCCTGTTCTTGCTTTGTGTACGTTCACTCTGTGAAATTCAATCACAGACTACTGGGTAAAAAGTACCTCTGAAAAAGTGCATATTTTATGCACATTTAATGCTTCCAAATGAGGCTAAAAAGGAAACATTGTCAGTCCAAACAACATTTAAGTTCTTTTATACCAGAAACGTCAAGAAAATACATTCTATAGCACCAGGATGCGGTGACAGTTAACACATTTGGTAAAACAGTGACAGCATAATTTCCCCCACATTTTTGCACAACTGAATAAACATGTAATTCAGTCAAGGAGATTTCCAAAGAGTGTCGAGTTCCAACAGTGGCTGAAGAAAGACCATATGACCAGTTTCAGGCTTGCCTTGAAGGAAGCATGAATGAGCATTCAGGGATTTCCCCCCCGCTCAGCCTTTTAGAAAATAACAGCAGTTGCTGTATGTGCTCCCTTATTCTAAATGAGGCATCTAATATACTTGCCACTGATAGACACGATTGCCTCATGAGACGTACCCAGCACCAGCCACACTCATATGAGAATCAAAGAACAGGGACCTCTCCTACCTTTGTCTGTTCGGGCAATCAAAAGATCCAGAGCTTCCAACACATGCATCTGCTTTATTTGGAGAGTTTTATCAAATACTTGCACTGACGGTTGACCATCTAAAAAAGAAACACACATATTTATTAAAAATCCTGTTAAAATTTGCTAATCACTGGGTTTGACCTGTTTCTTTCTTGTAAAAAAAGCCTCATTTTTTTCTTACAAAGATGAGAAAACTTGCACAAAGCTGCTACGTATACCACAGCATCATAGCCAACACTTCCTCACGGGACAGCTTTATCATTGCCCTGCATCAGATTATGCAACTGAAGCCTAAAAGGGACCTTCCTTTGGAAAGTTTGAGAATTATCACCAAGAACTGACTTCATTCCCTCAGTCCCGCTGGCCTTATGTGGTACACAGAAGATAAGAGGTCAAACTAGCAATATCATTGCTATGGAAGAAGCAGGCTTTCATTGTCACATAAGCCTTTAGCTTCGTGCTCACTATCATCAAGGGCTAAGAAATCCAGACAAGCCATTTAAACACTCCTTGAGCTTGGATGTGACTTCATAAGTCTTTTCAGATGATCAAGAAAACAACATCTGAAATAACAAAACGTTCAGAAATCTGCATTAACATTGGCTCCCCAATACGGCTTGATTCTGGTGCAGAGAGAATTTTTGCAACTAGGTTACATAAATGTAATAAATTCACTTGGATTGGTAACTATCCCTGTAGGTGAAGACCTACCAACACCTGAACAGAGCTTATGAACACACGTTTTCAAGAAAATGGTCAGATACATAAAAATTGACACAAACACACTGGATCATTTACTAACCGTCTACTAACAAGATGCCAGCATCTGTAGAAACCAGCAAGGACTGGCCCCAAGAATCTGCACAGACAACCTCATGAGGAAAATTACTGCAGAAAGATTGAGATTCCCAAGGCTATGAAATAACACAGGGGATACATATTAAGTACACTAAGAAATACAGATCATACAGACACAGAATGTGATGTACAATGGCAAGCAATAACACGTAAATGCTTTTGGCAGGATACATTTCCAAACAGTATATTTTTTGAATTTGAAATAATCAAAATTTAGTTAATTTTCTTGCAGAGGAAATACTCTCCGTATTAATTGGGTTTGGAGACTAATAAGTGTAAGACACATTCCTGAAACACTGGAATTAAAACACATGCAGCTGATACTCAGTGTAGCCCTGGAAATACTCAATATGTATTTTATTTTAAAAAAACCCTATAGACTTAAAATATATGTACCACCATGCATATGCAATTTGCTTACATTTTATGGCTCAGTTTGTGATGTTTAGTCACTAGCACATGGTACAGTTAAAACTGCCTTTCTGCCAAATTGTTCTTTCGTCACGTGTTCTCTGTACTTACCTCCCAGAGTCTGCCCCTCCTCCCCCAATTTAAATATTAGCTGAAGTCTGAAATTCTAGAAGCGCTTCTGAAGCTTCTGTATATAAAATGCATGCAGAAGAGTGTGGTTTGCATCTTTCACTCCCTAATGCCCTTGAACAAAACCTGGTACTACAGGAAATAAAGACACAACTGAATTTTGTTTTAAACTTGTTGCAGAAGTTAAAATAAAAGATGACTGCCTATGGAAAATGGGATTTTCATCAAATATTCTCAGGTATAAAAATATCCACACTTGCTTTAACTTGAGAAGTGCTTCAACTTGAAAAGTGCTTCTCAAAGGGCTCACCCTTTATTAATTTGATATTGGCTACAGAATCACTTTGACACTATACATTTCATCTTTGCTGCTACAGCATCTAATTACAAAAGTAAATAAACAGTATGGAGAACTGACATGCAATGCCATACTCAACAGCGTTTAATTTTTTCATAACTCTCCTCAGACAGATGAGTTCACTCACCTCCTTTTTACAAAAGCTTGTGGTTGCCAAGTTAGCTGTGGCATCCCCTTTCACAGTGGTTTTCAATTTCAATGCCTAATACAAACAGATGTTTTATTTAAGTTGAGTTTTTGTCAGCAATACCCAAGCTAAAGACTATAAAGAAAGGACAATTTAGGACTACAAAGTAACTCCAGTTTGGAATTCCTATCACATTTTGAGTAATTAGGAAAGAAGTGGAATTCTGTATATCCTGAAGAAAGTCTGCAGGAATCACCAGAGGGCTGCTAGGAATCTTCTCAACCAAAATATATGTTGGTTGGGTTTTTTTTGGTTTTGTTTGTTTTTTTAAATGGAAACTCAAAATCAGAAAATAATAACAGAGAAAAGCCTCCACCTCAAATCATAAAAGCTAGTCGTCTACACAATTCATTCTATAAGCTAGCTGGATAGAGGATCCTTTTATCAATTATACAAGCTGGCTTTTCACTTGCAAAACTTCATAACAAACCACTAAGTCAAACTATATATATATACACATTGCCAGGGGTGCCAAGGACACGCAGTCACAGTATCACAAATTCTTCAACTAGAAGTAACTAGAAATGAGCTGATTCTGAAAGGGCTAAGAACTCTAGAGAAATACTGTATAAACATAGTTTCAGTGAGATACACAATAAGTCTGTTTAAGGTATCCTATATACCTTCATTGCTAACCTTTACAGCAGCATTCCTATAAAGTGATGACACATGGAATCGTCACAGCATTCTTTAAAGCAAAGTTTAGAAATTACCTAAACCAATTTTACTGCCCTAAAGTTTGCCTACCATCATGCACGGTCTCTGTGAAGTGGCAGTAATCAGCTGCATGCACCATTTGCACATTTGCATTAAGTACGGCTGTCAGCTTAGAAAAGACGCACAAAATACTTCATTGCATTAAGATTTTAATTTCATCCCACCAGTCAGCAGAGATCACATCGACAATAAATAAATTATTTAAATATACTGCTGAGCCAGTCATCAGTGAGTTTTGTTTACCATCTAAAAACTCAACTGACTGTAGCTAAGGGACAGACACATTCATAGAGTTTGGCAAGAACAATTAAGAGCTACTTGGAAGGCATGTTGAAATGTGTTCAAGCTTACAGTTTTGTAACTTAGAGGAAAGTTCTTTTAGGGAAGGGAAAGATTTAAAAGTGAAAAGAACCTCCAAGAAAAACACAAACTAACGTATCTATGAATTTTTAACCCACATATTAGGTTTCCCTTTGATGAAGACCATGCCAGGGATGGAAGTCTTGTTTAAGAAATGGGTCCTAACTAGTTTTGTTATGTGAGTATCTTATCAGCGTTTAACCTGGGGGAGGTGGAGGGGATTAAGCTTATACCTTCAATAACCATGTTTGTCTTTAACTTCTGTAAAGTAATTAGTAAACTTGGGGAATAAATCATTGGTTACTTCTGTCTGAATATTACAAACACATTCACTTTTTTTTTTTTTTTTTATTTTCCTTTATTTTTTTTTCCACAGCTGCCTAGAGTGACTAGCTATTTCAAGGTGGTTGGGGAAAGGGTGAGCAAAGCACAGAGGAGTAGACTTTGCAGCCCTGCCAATGCAAGCTTTAACAGCCCTAAGATTCTTTTGCACCAGCTCTCAACCACCTGGCTCCATTCTCTACCTTTAACCAGACCTGGAACTTCTCAGACTCTTCCACTCTTTAGCTTGCTAACTCAGATGAAAAAATGGGAGGGAAGGGAGGAGGCTTGGGTTTTTTTGGTGGTGTGGTTTTTTTTGTTTGCTTTCTTTTTTTTTTTTTTTCCTGTTTTGGTATTCTTAAGATAAGAATACAAAGGTATTCTTAAGATAAGCAGCAGAACCATGTCACCAGTCCAGGATCAAGACAAGACAAGCAGGAAGGGACAGGGGAACTGATGAGCATAGACACTGTCTTTTTTTCTGCTGCAATGAACTGTCAGATCAAACCAGACTATCTAAATCATCAGGAAGTTTTACTCCTTACTGAATCAAAATGTCAATAAGCCCATAGAAGATTGGAGTCAGCATCTGGTATGTTCAAAGAGGTGTGGCAACCTCTGATTTAGCAGAAAGACTGTTGAAACTTCTTCCTGGCTAAAGTAGGGTAAATAATTTCTAAGAAATTCAATCTTAATAAAACATATAGAGGAAACCCATGAAAGACTATGTTTCTTCCAAGCACAGAAAAAGACAGAGCACTCTTCTGCTTGGAGGCAGAAAGCATCTGCTGCATGAAGTAGGGAAAGACCTTTTAGGTTTGATCCTAAGGTGTTATTTTTCCAACCTTCCTTTAGCTTATGTATTTTATACGTATTTGTAATTGTGTTGTGTACCTCAGGTGTTACAGATAAATACTTCTATTCATATTTTACCTTAACGTAGCTTAAACTAATGCAATACTACAAAACTATTTCTGACCACAGAGAACTGCATTAAGTCCTGACATAACTCTGCAAGCTAATCAAATCCTAACAAAAGGGGTGACGCAGTCTTTGTAAACATAGGTGCATACCTCCTAAATTGACCCTACCTGACCAAGCCGGACAAACTCTGCTTGCCGAGCTTCCTCTTTTTTCCGTGTTGATTTTGGGGACTCTGGTAACACATCACTGAAGGACCTTCTATTGAGCATGTTCTAAAACAGAAAACGTTTCTTTTTTAAACTGAACCAAAAGTTTTCATAATCTTTTAATCTGAGTTAACTTAACATGGTATCATTTAAATTTTCTGTCTTTTTTTTGATATTTTCCTGTAGTGATGAATCTAACTGTATAGGTTCTCAGAGAACAGAAACTGCAACTCTCCCAATCCTTGAGTGCTTTACTTTCCAATTTGTCATAGTTTATCACTGTCATATTCTATACAATCATAACAAAGACCACAGACATGAATATATGGACAAAAAAGTTTAAGCAGATATATTTGGCTAAGAGAAATAAACAGTAGGAAAAAAATAGCACCTCACTAATTTTAGAAGTATTGAACTTCTTTTTAGTTACTTAAGAATCACCTTAAGAATAAGTCTTCATCATCTAAAATGAAGTTATCTCATTGTTACCCAAGGGTAAAAATGATCCAAATTTACACATAATGGAATGAGTAAGTGCAGTTTTTATGGTGACAAGACTAACACCTGTATTTGCAGAGCCTAAATTTCCTATTCCCTTGCTGCAGGTAAGCTTATACAAAGTATGACATTGTTATGCTTCTCCTCACACCTGGTTTAAACAAATGCATGAAAAGTCCTATCCTGAAAGGACTGTCTGTCAACTTTCATATAACTGTAAAACAAGTTATATGACAATTGGTATTTAGCCTAGTGTATGCAATTCAGTGCTCATTAGGATTACAGACTTTTAAAGCAATGCAACATTCAACCTGCTAGTGAGAACAGGAAAGCACATGTGAGGGATGCAGGGACTTCTGACTTACATTTACCTTGTGTAGATCAGGCACCAGGTCTTGGTATAAAGAGCGGATCAGCATGTCCAGAGTGCGTTGACGTTTCTGAGAAAATGTTGGGGTTTCCAAGGTGGCTTTTTCCCCATTTATTACTAAAATATTATGGAAAAGAAGATACATTACCTAAATGAACTTTGACAATTTCCACTGACTCTAGTTTGCCTCTGTACAAAAATACCTGTTTTCCCCTTAGTAATTTAGAGTTGCCTCCTTTTTGCACGTTTTTTAGTGACTAATGATCCCTTAAGCTTAAAAGAGAAAAATTAGTAATAGAATTCTACAAGGCATCCCAATAGCCTCCTAACCAATTAAAAAAAATTAAGACAAACTGCTAATCAATTTAAGTACTAAACCAACTTAAATATGCAAAATAAGTTATTAGTCAAGTTCCTGTCAGGTAAGCATCTAATTGTAATCATCACAATCAGTTCTCAAAGATTTTCTCGCTAATTTAGAAGGGCAAGTAAGGGTCAATGAAAACTGGAACAGAATCGTTACAGAATTAAAAAGTTCTTGAAGGTGCTGAAAGGCACCTATGCGGCATGCATTCAGAAAAGCTTATATTTTCAGGTTTTCAGAGCTGCTAACCTAACACCTTCTACTACTAAATATCGAGCAGCATTATAAATCATTCCAGATCTCCAAGTCCTTTAAGAAAATGCAAAGCTAAATATGGCTGCACATTGTGCAAATGTAAAAGTCAGTTTGTATCTAGTAGCCTGAGAAGCATAATTGCATAGAAATTCAGTTTTTTGTTAATCTGACTGGAACAGTTTGATGGAACTGACATCCCACCTACGCTACAGATTTGGAAAAAAATTCTATACAGAACAGCAGCATACACAAGAAAATGCATTTACATTTTAAACATCACAGATTTCAATTTATTAAATCACTTATTAAAAAAGTGTTTCTAGCAAAAGAAAATCTGACTTACATTTCACTAACACAAAATCCCTGAATTCCTCGTGATTTGTAAACACAGGTGGGGATGGAAGGGGAGGCCCAAAGAGAGGAACACTTTCTTCTGAAAATATTTTCAGCCTATTGAAAGAACAATCTTTATCTATATTGAAAATCACATTCAAAACCCACCATTTTTATAGACACTATTCAAAACTGAAGAAAGAACTGGAAACTGTTATCTGGGTATGTCTTAGGTAAGAACTCCCATGGGTCTAACAAAAAACAATCACTTGTAATTATTCACTAGAGCAAAACCCTGCTTCCTTTACACAAACTAACACTAGGACACTAACAATTACAACAGAACTTTGCAGTTCTACTCATAGAGCAATGCTTTTAGTGGCACTAGCAAAATCTAGTCCTTTTCAAAAAAGCATAAAAGAACAGTTCTTCGCCTACAAAATATGTTCTCCTTATAGATTTCCACCTTACCTATGCATTCACCACACACATGGAATATTTGATTCTTTCTGAATAACAATGGCTTACTACAGCTGAATCTGTAGCTCGGGAACAGCAAATTCATTTTCACTGAGGAAGAAAGAGTCAGAATGACCTCCATGACAGCTGGACCTGCTGAGTTCTTTTGATCCATAAGGAATCCGGCATAGCAAGAATGAATGGCAGGTACAAAACCCGTGCATACAACATGCTCAGCAAGCCATAGCTTCTTTAAGGTAAGTAATCATTCCTTGGTATTTCAGGTGACAGTCTGCACAATTTTCTTCACTGTAAGATAGCAGTCGGACAAAGATCTTCCAAGCAGCATGTGCAGCTGACACAGGTCACAGCAAGTTAAGTGGTAGAATTATAGATTCAACCTATCTCTACTGTTACACAAAGCAGTCAGAATTTGCTTGCTCAAAAAACCAGCAGTGATTGACTGGTATTGAGTCAAATGGATTCTAATGGATTCATCTGGTCTTTTTTCATGAAAGCTTAGAAACTGCACATACATCTGAAATGCAGTATTACAGTTGCATGAATATTGATCATTCTAATACCAGTTTCACAGATTCAAGACACAATTTCAGAGATGCCCTATGTCTATCTCCAGGTAAAAAATAATCATTTATCACTACGTAGGGTGTGAAATGTTCCTTGGCTGGAGCAGAATGAGTTAAGATGGGGAAAACCATAACAAAACAATAGACTTCTTGAGCGACATAAAATATAAAGTCATTCTAAGCAGAAGTTCAGTGTCAGACCTCACAGTGGCACTGCATATGAAACAAGGAAAATTTCTCTCAAAAGTCTAGAGTATCCCCTGTTTCTTTTGACTGAAATTTTGGCCACTTGGAAGATTGTCTTCACAAAAAAATAACAGAAGGAACAAGAGTCCCATGCGGGCCTAAGGTGAAGGGACAAAACGAAATGTAATTAGGCCAAGGTGAAATATACAATAATGTATTAAGCCTGTCATATAGTGTAAAAACACCCTGTGGTATGCAGTACGGGAATATGTGTTAAGACTGGCAGAATGAAGCAGCTAAGGAATAAGATGGACTGATCTAGTAAAAGCAGTCAGTTATTCAGAGCGAGAGAGACAAATTTATCTTATTTACTGCTACTCATTTTTTTCCCAAGTAAACAGCAATGTAAAAAGCATTTACCATGGCTAGCCCATCTACTGACTATTAGCTTACAATTAGGAAAACATTCACTTCTTAAAGGCTAATGAGGGATGTATGCCCAGGTTTCTGTCCCAAAACAAGAAGAAAAGAAGAAGTAACTGAGCTTTCACTGCTCATTGGAATCATTAACATGTTCTGTGCCTCTCACAAACTTGGAAATGCTGAAAAGCAGAATCTATGAGGACAATCAATTGGAAAAAAAACCAAACAAACAAGAAGGTGCTCACAAAATCTTAGAGCAAAATAAAACTACTCCTTTTTTAATTGCATTACAGACATTTTCCAAAACAAACCTTAGCTATAAATGTGGGGGGGAACCCACGTATGCAAACTGAAGTATCATGCTGTTGGATTCTTCTCTGGAGCTAGACTGAATGGCATGCTGGAGAAACATAGTAATGTAGATTTCTCTCATCTTATTGAATCAAGATTTAAGTTTCTTAGCTATATTGAAAAATAAAGTTATTTCTAGTGAAAAATTCTTTTGAGATATACTTGTCCATATATATCCCCCCTGTGGATATACATGCACCTCAAGCACCCAAGTTTGTAGACTTTCAAATCCTGCACCTATTTGGCGTACACATGCTTTGTCTCATCTCGTACTTCACATCAAGAGCAACAAGGATGGTATGAACCTTCTCCTCCAGCATGGCCCAAAATAAAGACTCCCAAGTATTAAGGGACTTGAAGAAAGAGCTAAGATAGGAGAAAGCACACATTTATCAGCAAGCTCTCTTGAAGAAATCTAGTTAATATTAATCCATTTTCTTCTCACTTTCATTCTTGTGCATTTCCACATTTGCAATGCAGATGATTTCAACTAACATTCATAAATGAGTAGGTGGAGTTGCAGTTGCACAAAAAGCACCAAACTCTTACTGCTAACAATCAAGTTTTGGAGCTAGGCAAGACGGCTTAGTCAGTCCTGTATCTTTGAGATACAAAAAGTTCCAGTAACCTATATTGCAGCAAGAAGAACAGATTCTTAGATGACCGTGAAGATTGCTCAGCCTATGAAGTATAAAAAGCTTCCAAAGCAAGCCAGAATTTACATACGTTGGAACCATGTGGTTGGATCTGAGCAGCGGCTTCTGAAACCATGGACCATGGCTGGTATCAGTGGTCTGTACTGTGCATTGAGGGAGAGACTAAAAAAGTGCCTGCTACACTTGTACTATATTTTTTAGCTGTCAAAGTGATATGGGTCATTCAAAAAAAAAAAAAAAGCACTAGTGCCAGGTGATCAGTTCCAGGGATATTGCTGGTCTCCTTCACAATCTGCCCGAGTCCTCAGAGTTATGGAATTGTCAAGGAAGGAGGAAGCAAAACTGATCTACCTAAGGACCTTGTATTCCTGGAAGCCGTTTCCAAGTTCAGTTTCTTTCTTTCCACTACAAGCTAACTAGTAGTTCACCTCAAAGGAGCAGACCCAATGCCATCAACTTCAGCTTCGTCCTGCAAATGTGGGGTAGAGTAATTTACAAACAATTTTGCTAAATAATAACTAATGTCATGCAGGCTCACACAGCCATTAGAAATTTGCATTCAAAGCCTAACACATTGACTTCACCCTTCCATCTTGCAAAGTTTTTAGCTTTGAGTGTTGTAGACACACACACACATTCCAGTTTGAGGAATAATTTTAGTTTCACGCCCTGAAATTTCCTTTCTATTGCTGGATAAACCAAACATTTTGGGTTCCTAATATAAATTCTTCAGCCATGAGAGACTTCAGCATCTGAGCTGGCAGTGATTTCAAACCTAACCAATTCTCTCCTCAGGCACATATGCAAAAGAGAATCCAATTCTCCCATTTCTTTTTGACCTAGTCTAAGTAGTAAATGACTTAGCACACTTCCAATAGAAGAGGGATCGCTACAGACATTGCTAGTACTTTGTAAAGGAGAAATTACAGTGGCAAGTCTACATCCTATACTGAGAACTCCAGCACACACACTGTTAGCTAAAGGGTGGCTCTTTTATTTCTCTTTACTGCTTATTTGGTTCAAGCCCAAGGTGAATCCCTTCCATGGGCTCGGACAATGACATCCCACTGCCACTCTGCTTTTTCAAGACTGACAGATATCTCTGGCATCTCACCATTAATCTCAAGACAATAGTTGGGATTAACTATTTGGTTAAAGCCGCTTTGTTCATTAAAGCCTAGGCACGAGGCTGCAGAAATACTTGCTTTTCAGATTCTGGTGAGACCTAACAGACTCAGACTTGGAGAGCATATGCCTCCAAGTGTGAGGGTCCGAAGGCTAACTGAAAAACAAATGAAGAACACATTATTTACCAGCAAAATTCCACTAGGTTTTAAGTACATGATGTCCAGCTGTACAAGTACTCTATTAAGAGCCCTAAAAATGAACTGGTTTGCTTAGCTACAACCGAACCCAGACCTGTGAGGATCTGCAGTCCATGGCTATCACAACATCACATCTGATTAACTTTCATCATACATATAGTTCACTATGTCATTGATCTCACCAGGTCAGAATGTTCCAGGCATATCTTCCATCCTTTTGTTACATTTCATCTAAAAAGTAGTTTTGTTTTGCCCCCTCAGCTTATGCCTGTTCCAGAATTTCATTTTTCTGATGGTTAGAAAAATGCAACTTATTTATAGCCGGTTTACAGCCATCTGCATCCAGGTCCATATTGCTCTTCAATTTTGTAAGTTCATTTGGCTTCCTGGCATACAGACAGGTGTGGCATACAAACAAAATGTTTTCCCGTTATCTCTAAACCATCAGAAATTCAGTGTGAAGTTATTTGTTACAATCAGCACCTACCTGTAACTATCATTCTGCTTATTATATCTCACTAGGGCAAAAATATCTGCCATGAAGTTAAGGAAGTTAATCCAGTACTAATAAAGCTCGCATGTATTTTAACATACTTTTTTTTCCTGCAGCAGATCGCAGATTTAATAAAGGTAAAATATATTAATCAATGTAAATATGTAAAATATTCTAGACTATACACATTTTACTATTTATAAAGGCGGTCCCATACAAAATTTTACTGTGTTTGATCAACAGTTTTAAAAATTGAGCTAGTACCACAAATACAGACTTCTTGCCGTTATATGACGCATAAAACGTGCCATATAGTTCTGTGTGTGTTTGATAGACTTGTGATTAAAAATTCTTTAATTCTTTTAGTAGATAAAAAAAGTACAGATTCTTAACTTCACTTCCACCAAAACTTCCATTGAAGAAAGGATTCCAATAAAATAATTTAGCTAACAGAATTATAAGAAAATAGAGAGGAGGATTTAAAGCGCAAGTACACAAAAATGTATTACCAGTCTTGATTCATAACTTTGGGCAAATCGGGGCGGGGGGGGGGGGGGGTGGGTGTGTCAGAGAAATCCTTATGGTTGCCTTGCAAAATATTTTTATGGAATCAATTAGAGGCTTCTTGCTTTGACAGATTTCCTTAACACCATCTCTAAGTTTTCAGTCCTTATAAACAGTGTCAAAGAAAGTGTAAGTCTGAATAACTTCATTGGCGGTATGGGTTTGTTCCAGATAGAATGAAGAGACCTTTCCCAGTAGCTGTGATCAGCACTATTGAAGACTGCACAATAAAAGAAGACTTACAATGGGATTCAATTATTTCAACATAAGCATCCAGTGCTATTTAAGATGCTTGAGAGTATGTTACCTAGTCTCCAGCTGCTATTCCAAAAGGAGCACAGATCTCCTGTAGGCCCTGAGTCCCATCTGCCAGACCTGTACAGACATTTCAGATATGTTGGGACATCTAAATTGGTGCTGCATGCCTTTATTTGGGTAACTCAATCCTACCCCACAGATGACACATGGCAAACCCTTACAGCAGCTATCATTGCTGTATAGGACAGCACAGTGGGATATATGTATGCTAATTTTTCCCATTGTAGAAGTAACAAAAAAGGGGTGCTATAGTATGTAAGAAAGTGAGTACGAAGTGCTAGTACAGATTCAATGAGCTTTGAGATTTACCACATCTGACACAGATCAGTGTCAATCCCCAGTTTTCTTTCGGACACCTTTATCCCTGGCTACTGTCAAGTGAAAACATCAGGAAGGTGATATGACTCCATCAACCAGCTGTAGATTACTTAAAATGACCTAAATGATAACACGTCCTTATGGATTTAGGGCACATCTGCCCCTGCAACTCATTATGACACCAAGGACAGCTGAACCTCAAAATGTTTGTCAAAAATCAAAAAGAGTGGGGTGTATCAATTACATCACAAGTCCTCCTAACAGTAATAAGGGAAGAATTATTCATTTTTTACTAACACTGACACTCTGAAGAGCTACACTGACTTATTAACATTAGTTAATAAGTTAACTTATTAATTATTTCTTATTAACAATATTTAGGTTCCTCTGATATCTAAAGATTTTTTTTTTTTTAAGTTGTGGAATTCTTTTTATTCTAGTCAATTCTTCCATTTTGAGTAAAAGAGGTTAATATATTAGAGCTTAAATCTAAAAAGTAAGACCAGCCATGGACGAAACTAGAAAGAAAGTTCTAACAACAGTTAGTCAGCCTGAGAAATAGGTTTAGAAGTCATAAGCTTTGCGATCATTTTTAAAAACTCAGCAACAAAGCATGGATAGAAATAAGAGTTTTCTTCTTTCCATCCATTTTTCTTCATTCCATTCCATCTAGCCTAAGAGATGCCAGCTTAGGATCTATGGACCACTAGTGTGACCCCATGATAATCCCAAGCGATTGGCAGCTGGTTTTTGGAATCATATTGTCTTCACAATGTTTTCAACCAAAAGTTTGAAAAACACAGGCTGCCAAAAATCTGGAGAATATGTGGTTTATGGTCTGAAAGATTTGAGAAACACTGATCTAAAATACATAAATACCTAAAATAAACAGCATCTAAACATTAAAAGGCAATATTCAGTAGTTAATGCCAAATTAATTCATATCACTAACAGAAATATTTTTATGAATTTGTTTTATGAAAATGTATGAAATTTAATATGTGAAGTGACCCAAATAAATGTCTTCAATAAAAATACAATTTAAAAAGCACATTCTTCTTTGACCTTATCTTCTAAGTGGTTCAACATAAAAATTGTTTTATGAGGCAGACTTAGAGACTCCTAGTCAAGCAGTTGAAGGTAAAGAATGCAAGAATGCAACTGTCTTTCTAAAATAGTTTTCACTTCCATAAACAGCATGCAGGAAGGACTTAGGGTAGAAGTAAAAGTAACATTGATCTTTTTAAAAAAAAACAAAAACCACTAGAAAATGTAAGGAAAAAGATACGTGTAAAATGAGAGCGAATCATGGATGGCTTGAATGCTGGAGAAGATTCTTCGCCTTCCTGAAATACGATAGTGACAATGTCATTTCCAATATGTCGCTTCCTTTCTACCTGGAAAAAAAAAAAAGAAAAGAAAAAAAGGGAAAGGAAGGAGGGGGGGGAGGGGGAAGAGACAGACACAATGACTTAAAAGACATAAATAAATACCTTACCAATTCTGTGAGAGAATGGCAAAACAATATTCCTAAACTGCAAACAGAAAAATTATGGTCAATATGATTGAAGCCAATATAAAATTATTATTTAACTATAAGCAAGTAAACCTAGCAATACCACGGTGCACACACAAGGCAGCTGCTAAAACAGCAGCTATTGCATATTTTTAAGTTACCAAAGCACTCAATTTCCATAATTTCCATAATTAATATTCATAAATTGGGCAAGGAACACCTAGCATTCCAAAAACCCAAATCCACCACTTGAAATAAAAGGAAAAAAGCTCTGATGCTGAGTTATTCTTTAAAAACAATAAATGTCCTGATTGGCCTCTGGTTTCTGCTGTGATCTTGTCATCAATCCAAGGCAAAAGCATGAGAAAACTGACACAGAAATAAAAAAAGGACAATAAAATTATATCATCTAATTATATTATTATAATAATACATAATATATAATTATTGCTTAAATAAGAAAATAGTAAAACAAGTAATTTGTGAGTAATTTTAGGTAAATCATTATGGATGTGTGATGTATAGGTAAATGTATGTGCTTATAAAGTATTTTTTCCATCATATAATACATAGAAAGGTTCAAGCAATGGATGACAGCACATTTGAACAAGTACCCAAGAACTCACTTAGTCCATCTATGAGAGGGCAACAGTAGTGCTTTAGAGCAAATGCACAAAGCTTGCCATTAACATGCTCACAAGGGGAATTTCTTTCAAGCTACACAAATTGGTACCCGAGTATGAGTTGTGTGTTACATATGTGAGTATTCTGACAATTCACACACAAGTCTAATTTCCAGCCTTCCTAAATTCTTTGAGGTAATGATAATTGCAGCAGTGAAGCTCTACAAGTCATCTGAATTACAGAATACTCAATCGCTTCTCAGTCAATCAATTTTGTCCTTCGCAAGTGTCTTTTGTAGCTTAATAGAGATGATATGAGGTATTATCTTCCAACAAACATCATGAAATTTTCAGCATTAGGTATAATATTGAGGAAAAAAATACAGCAAAAGTCTTAAGACTTACATTTCTAAAATATTAACAGGCAAGAAATCCCTTAATTTCTTTTAAAGTTTTGGAGTTTGTGGTTTAATAAATAAGATTTAAATTTAAAAAAAAAAAAAAGAAAGAAAGAAAGAGAGAACCATGTACCTGCTGCTTGTTCTCTCTAGAATATGGTAGCATGGTTGAAACATGGAACATAATTTCATGCCCTTGAAAAACTGTATAGATGGAACAGGTTCCTGTTGTATCATCTGCAAGGGAAGACAACATTCTCAGCAGGAATATGTCCTTTAAGTTTTCTAAGGATCAAAAGATATTTCAGGTCCTTCTACCAAACCTCCTTTAGTCATCCTTTTTTCTGATCCTTTTTAGAAAATGTCCACGCCACATGTTTTACGTGGGTCCAAACCCAAGTTTGCAACCTAATCTGCATCTTCACACACTTAAAACCTATGACGTCCTTCACTTAGCCTCCTGAAATCACGCATGGTTCTTCAAGTCATGATGCCCTACTACCGTGAAGCAAGTAAAATGTCAGGTTATTCTTCGCCCCATTCCAACATAAAATGAAACCTTGAAAATAGAGGTCATATAAATACTTCTCTTCAACTGCATTCCATACCAGTGATTTAAGCTAACCTGACTTTTTCCTGGTGAAGCAGAGCATTTAGCATGCACATGAGGAAGTCTGTTTTGGGATTGTATTATTTCCACAATATATACAATATGCGTATACAATAAGCAAAAACATTTATATTGCAGCCCGCCCACTTTTTTGCTTCAGATGAGTTCTTACTTTTAGTGTCCAGTCCTCCTCTGTAGCCTGTCCAGCCTTTCAAAGTAATTGTGTCACCCAAGAGATGCAAAAATCTTTGAAAGCTTTCACTTCCAGTTTCTACACATAGAAGGGAGAAACGTTACAACAGAAAAGCACATGTAGTAACAGAACACCTATAAAAAATAATCAAAATACAGGAACTGGTCCCGCTCCCAGGACACGAGGACCAAAAGTTTCAGCTGAATTAGTTTCTCCTCACGTCCTCCAAGCCTTCTACCTCTACAGAAACAGCATCCCAGCCTTGCAGAATAGGCATCATCATGTAACATTAAACAGTGACTTCTTTTACTAACTCCAAGACACTGTTGAAGTGCATAGAAGAACGTGATCATGCTACAAAAACCCAAGAGTGAAAGAACTAGAAACAGTGACTTTTTGCAGGTAACATGAATCGCCTCCTTCAGCTGCTTCCTTTTTCTACATCTTATGTTGTATAATCTATTTCTAGAAAAGAAATTTCAGTATCTTCCAAGTTATAATACTAGGTTTCCTACAGCAACCTTTTATAGAAATAGAAGATTCTAGGCTACAATTTTTCACCCAACACAAACATGAAAACCTAACAAAACTACTGTTCACATAACGATTACCTCCCTTCCGGCTTCCACGTGTAGGCACCATCCTGCATTTTTTTATTCGGATGAATAAAACAATTAAGAAAAAGGTGAAAAACTCACCATTGCTGAACATTTCATCATCTGTAAGCTGCCCATCCTTAGCATAAAGGACTCCAAATTTAAAATTCACAGATCCCTGAGAAATAAAACCAGATATTATATGATAAACAGGCAATCAAAGAAAAGACTTAAAATAATATTTTCTCTAAGGACTTTTATATATGTACTTTTGTATACATCCTACACATGGGAATATACATTTCATACCAACTCCATTACATGCTCAAGTAGTGGATACCTAATAATTTACCTTTGATCATAGATTATGAATTTTGTGATATACTGTTGGTGATCTATTAATATGATATATTAAGTTGGTGCTTAAAATTATTCTTGATCTCATATGTTGCCAAGAAATACATTTTTAACTGCAATAAGCAATTCATTTCTAAGTTGTCACAAGCATGTCAGTGCAAATATTCCAAATACAAAGCCGTATTTGTTGAGCAGGTCTGTGAGCTAGGAGTGATAAGTTTACACTTACCTCTTGCTCTTCAAGAACCAATAAATCCTGTAAACAAAACAGTATCTTTAGCACACTGGTATTAAAGACAACACAAATAAAACTGTAACATCCTTGTATATTTAAGTTTTGTTTTGAAGTGGCCAGCTCAACTGATAAAGACAGTTTACTTTGTAGTATCATGTAACCCTACTCATCATTATTATCCTGCTACTGAAAGAAACAAACTAGTAGCGTTTATACTTAATGACTTATTTTTCTAGAAAATAATAAAGAAAAACAACCAAGTAAACAAAGAAGTCACCTCCTACCTTTTGTATCTCAGGATGAAAAATTTCCCTTGGGCTCTTCTCAAATTTGTCAAGACTCATAGCACTGAAATGCAAATTAAATACTCGTTCATAGAAGGGCAACTATACATTTCAACATTAAACCACTAACTGGTTGCAGTTAGAACTGGTTATAAAAGGA
The DNA here is from genome assembly GCF_965638725.1 of Aptenodytes patagonicus. Taxonomy (NCBI): domain Eukaryota; kingdom Metazoa; phylum Chordata; class Aves; order Sphenisciformes; family Spheniscidae; genus Aptenodytes; species Aptenodytes patagonicus. The sequence continues at coordinate 13,573,595 of NC_134966.1, forward strand.
ATTGTTCAAAGAGACTCTCTTACATGGAAAGTTTTGTGGAATAGCCATTTCTTTCCCACAATACTAACCTCCGACACTTCTTAAACTTCTTTTGGATTTTAAAAACAGAGATTAGTAAGACACTGCACAGAGATCAGGTTTAAATTTACTGTATTTACTTATAAAGCACAGAACTTTATTCCATCACCCTTCATTTTGGCTTTATACATAATCATTGTGAGCATTTTAAGAGGACCCAATAACCTATCCTATTTTGTAAGCTTTTCTGCTCTCTCTTCTAAAATAATTCAAGGCAAGTCAACTGAAAAATGAACAGTTCAGCATCAAATTCACATGCCAAAGATCCACAAACAGAACAGAAAAAAGTATTTAAATAAGAAGCAAGATCAACCGCCTCAATAAACAGAAATATCTAATTTATAGCATTTTTTCTTAACTCGTGTTTCTGCATTTACTATTATTTTTGCCCATTTTTTCCCCCAGTGTTAATTTATAGAACTGCGCAGCATGTCACAGAGTGCCAAATGCAGTCTGTCTGGGGCACAGTGAACTATCAGAGAGGTCAAATCTGATGCACCTTTCCATCATTGCTTATGCTTGATGACAATGCAGACACGATTTGCTTTAGTTCCTTTTGAAAGGGATTCTAATGTTCCAATTAATTTAGAAAAAACAGATTTATTACTGTAACCAAAATTCTTTGAGACAGTCTGCACCTGGATTCACACTGGCTGTGAGCAGGGTGAAATGTCAAAGGAATATCAATCAGGCCTGAGGGAAGGCTCAAGGACCATAAAAGCAAAAGAATAGTCAGGGAAGAGATTTTAGTCCAAGCCTAAGTCGGCAAAAGGAGATGACATTTATCCAGCTGATCGCAGGTGGCACAGATCCTGGGAGAAGTGGGGAACAAGGTCTGAAACAAGCCTGCATTTTCCTCTGTAAAATACTGGAGCATCACAAGATGGGACTCATGAGCGTGTTTCAGCAAAAGAGTTATGACCCAAGCTAACAGGAGACAAAGTTTCTCCACTCTGGGATGCCTGAGCAAAAATGTATATGTGGGTGAGAGTGGAAGGAGATGCTGGGTTAGAAAGGGATGTTAGGAAGAGATATTTCAGCAATTGGTGGGCAGACATGGACGATCAGGTGCTTATGCAGGTACAGCATGCAGTACTGACAACTAGGAACACTATTCAAGCCAGTGCTGTAGGAGTTAGAAGAGGGGACTTAGCTCATCTCGATGAAGAAGATGAAAGAGATCTGAAGTGTTTTCAACTCACCATCTTGACACTCCAAACCAGAACCACAGCCCAGGAAATCAGAATTAAGAAGTGAGGCTCAATGGTCTGCTTGCCTCTCTAGCAAATTCAGAGGTCTGGGACCCCTCAGAAATCTTTTGCAGTTGTAGGAAAATCCAGATCTGGTGGTACTGACTTCGCATCACAACACATGCCCTGTTCCCAGAATTCTCCTCTCACATCAGCACTGGCAGTGTTATCCAGTGGACTGGCTTCAACCAAGCAAGAGACATTTGCTAGTACTCTATATGGATCAAAGGTTTTGAAGACCTGCAGACTGCCCATTTATCTGGTGCACACTACCTGTTCAGTAAATGAAGGCACTTTTTATGGGTTTCTAGAGGAGGTAAAATCCTTACAGTAGATGCATTTGAAGATGTTGTCAGTGAGGGATTTGAGAAAACACACCACATGATTAGGTCGTAAAAACTGCAGATTAAATTTGGATAAACACTTTGCAAACACGTGCTCTGACGTTTCAGTTGATTATAATCTTGAATGAAATAGAAATGGTGTTGGGCTTGCCCACTTTATATTCTCTTCTGCCACAAAAGAGGCAGGACAGAGTATGAGCATGCCCATACAGACTCTGGCTGGGGGAAAAAATTTTCTTGGCTTCACCGACAGCGTGTATAACTCACCCATAGTGAGACTTACATGGAGACAAGCAACTGAAGAAATAATTCTTGGTTTCTTCCCTGTTTGCTTACTGCTGCTAGAGCCACATAATAACCACCTCTCTAGTCAAAATCTGCTGTTTCTTAGGTCTGTTTATTGTCTATCTAATTTAAAAAGATATTTCTTCTCAACCACTGCAGTTCCACTTAGCACCTGTTTTCCAATTAACTTGAAAATAGTCCCTCTGCTAGGAGTTTTTCTCCATTTTAAGTTGTCACTTTGTCTATTCCACAACAGGCTTTAAAACCACTTTTTGCTGCCTTCAATGATTAAGATTTTTAAACCTGTTTTTACTGTTTTTATAAATCTATCATGAAAACCATGCAACACAAGCTCTGAATTACAGGAAAAGGCCTACAGACAAATATCTTAACTGGTAACTTATTTGTAAATACATACCTTAATATAGATTTCACTGATAATGTTTTTGTGGGACTATAAGGGAGACATATTTTCTGAGTACCCTATAAAAAAAAAAACTAGGAAATATTACAGGACATACTGACTTTTTCTGTATATTCAAATAGGAATATTAATAAAAACAATAAGTAAAAAAAGAAAGAACAAAACCGTGCTAGTTTTACTTAGCCACATTTACTACTGGGGGGGGGGGGGGGTGCGGGCGATGAAGAAAAACTGAATGTGAAACCTCATGGATGGTGCAAAATTTTTACTTAGTTTTAACTACCTTGGCATGCGGTATGAGGGCTGCTGTAACGAGCAGACATTACAAACTATTTCTTTTAAAAAAAAACAAAAACAAAAACATGCATGCATACAGGAAAGCTTTAAATCAATTGCTTGGATAAAAGGCTCTTATGGAACATTAAGTGAAAAAAAAATTCATTAAACAATATTAATGAAACCAGTATCACACCTGCCTATTTTCTTAACATTGTATAAGAAAATCCTAAAAGCAGCATAAAGTCGTTGCCTAAATTCATCACAGGACATAATCAAGAACAATTCAGGCAACATTTCTAAAAATAACAGTTGCAGGCAAGAAAAATTAAAAAATATCTGGTATCACAGATTTCTGTCAGAAAGTTTAGTATAATGTTATCTACAAAGCTCGTTTAGTTTTATCTACTATGGTAGAATTACATGTTCTTATTGTATTAAATGAAAAATATGAAATATTTTTGAAAATTTCAGTATTTATGAAAAATAAATACTGAAATTCTGAAGAAAGCAAAAAAGTGTATGATAAACATATCCAAAACAAACAAGCAAACAAAAAAAGTCAGAGCAGCAATTAAATATTTGTTTCTTACTGTTTTTCTCCAAAGTATTGAATGGTATTGAGGAACGCGCTGATTATTTTGGTCAGACAGTACAACAGACAGAAAGAAAGGGTTCTTCTCTGCATCTGTACCTATATAATTTTGATGAACTGTTAGGGAAAAACAAGAAGCATTATCAACCATAAGGAAGACACACCCACCCACTCATGCATACATGCAGACACACACGCGGGCACAGAGACGTATAAATATGTAAATATATGCATTCATATGTCAAATATATACTTATCTACATACAGATGTGTAAAAAAAACAAGAGATAGGTACAGCCTTCAAGGCCAAGAAGGGTTTCAAAACATCCCTTTTTGGTAGCAGGGGTTCTACTGCTTATAGAAACCCATCCTCTGTCTTCAGATTAAAAAAAATACATGAAACAATAACTTGTTTTCTGTATAGGACAGAAAATGTATTAATACTAAACTAATACCATATGTTTTTCCATGTTTAAATAATAGCAATTCAAAGCTACATTGCATTTTCATTGATCAAAACTTCAATCCATTCACAAAGAGATAATTACCTTTCCCTAAAAAATATTTGAAATACCATCTTGTATGGCACTCTGGGTTTTCCAAATGCACATCCGTTCTGTGCCATGTACCCGGAGCGTAGTCTGTATTCTGAAATAGAATAGGGAGACTGTCAGATCAAATGCCGAGTGAAAGAAAAGGAGACCATAACACAGGCAAAAGCCAATCAAGAGTGGCTGATTCACCAGAAGAGTTTTAGTTGTACACTGTTTTTTAAAAAGCAAAGAATTATTCTGAAGTCAGTTGTTGCGCAGCTGAAATTAAAATTTCTCCCTCTCCTTTTTTTCCTCTTTTCTTTCTAAGTAACTACAGTCTTTTCCTGTGGTACCACTGTTACTGGTAACAGCTTAGTATTCCAGTGAAAAGAATGTATTTCAATGTGGAATTTGAAGCCCAGTGGTTTTAAAACTTAAAAGTAAATAAATTAATAAACAGAATTCTGCCTCCGGGTTATCATTTGCTCAGTTCTTCCCAAAACAATCCTCAAGGACTCCTTGCTAGACCACAGCATGCACTGGAAGTTCTTCAGTGTTGTTTCTGGCTTGGCCGGTTAAGTTAAATTCCCAAGCACCCCTCAAGTCCTTTTCCACTAAGAATTAACATATGCAGAGAAAAAGCCATTCTCCATATCCATTCACCATGTGGCAATTCATCACCCACTCAGAAAAATCTTTCTGTGATACAAGCTAATCAGCTTGTGAACTGCATGAAACTGAACTAAAAAGACAGTGTACAGAACATGACCCCACAGAGAATCAATGCAGAATAGTTAGATTGCTTTAAACTCTGCACCCAGTGCTGATGCAAACAGATTATCAGTCATAGTTTACCGTTAATATTCGTTCATTACAAGCTTACCAAGACCTTACATATATTTCAAGAATATAAGGTCTTCTTTCTTTCAATATTAAGATGATATTTACAGCTGAAAAAGTTTTGCAAAGAAAGATAAAAAAATGAAGATAAGCAGAAACCTAAGTGTCACTGGATTGGTTGCAGGGACACACCACGAGTTTAGCAGCACAGGAATCTGGAGGGAATGACTCTCTCAGGCTCCACTCAGCTTCTTTATCTCTTATTTAAAGATAAGCATAGCTGCCAAAAGACAACTAAGGGGGAAAAAAATGAAGCTATAACCTCATCACAAGCACAAAGATCATCAGGACACCAATATAAAGTGATGAACTAGAGACTGTGAAATGTTATTCAGAGGATAAGATAGGTATTTTTCTTCTAACATGATCAGGTGAGCAAAATGTTACCAAAACTAAATGAAATACCAGCTTTTCCCTTAAAAACTTAAATTGTCAAGATTACATACTCTTGAAAGAAGAGCTAGGCTAGACTGGGGGGGGGGGGAACCCACCATCTCCCTCCTCTTAGATTCTTACATTCTCATATTATTTAGCATTTTTCAAGTCCCCTTCCTTAGCAATTGATTGCAAATACATCTTTCAGTGGTGAAGAATAACTGAAGCTGAACTATTTCTTCAGCTTTCTATGAGTATCTTTAGCCACTTACCTCACCAGAGGAGCCGTTTTCCACGCGGAACCGTCCAGCTCTTTGAATGGCTCCATCAGCATCACTAGATATAAGCTATAAGAGAGTTTAAGACAGGTTCTAGTTCCAAAAATAGCCGTATGATCAGCAATCAAAGCTTACTACGGTTTCTTCTTCTCCCAGGCACCATATGACTACCCACAGAGAAGGGATCAGCATAGCTATTTACTAATTCGACTATGGATTTGGAATGACCCAATTATAACTCTAAGGAGGCACGAGCAGGAGAGCTGTTCACTCTTTTGGTAGATCCCAGTACTAATCAGAAATTCTCCTGTCTCAGATTTTGGCTGCATCAACACACAGAATGCCTACAGAGGGACTTGTCTGCTTTCCAGAAACTGATCTTGAAGCTTGCTCCTTTCAAAACAATGGATCTTACAGACATGATGATTCTTGTCCTCTCAGCCTTGCTAAGCGTAAAACTCTACTTTTTGGCAGTATTACCGGGACTAGCAGTCTTTTACTGCATTTTATTTATTGATGTTTTCCAGAGACGGAGAGCAGCAAGAATCTCCAAACATAATACTCAGTGATTATACTGAAGAACATAAGGTACAGGAGATGTCCTGGTCTGCTTCCAGCATTAACATCAGAAAATACAACTTATTTCCAGCTGAAGACTTCAACAGTTTCATAAATGCCTGGTCTTTTTATAAGGGAATCTAGGGATTCCTAGAACACTGAAACTCTCTTTGTTGTTAGAAAAGCTCTTGAGAAGTCAGTAAAAACATAGGATAACACAACAATACTGATGTGTTCAGCAACACTGCTTAGGAACCCTACAAGAGAAGGGGAGGAGAATGCTGGCAATGATACTGCATGTTACTCCTGTCAAAACTATAAAAAACGAGATTGTCACGTATCATACCAGACTTATGAAATGGGATCTGAACAACAATACTGCAATGGTGTATCATTCCTTGCTTCCCTCTAGCAATCCATGTTATTCTAGGATAATACTTTCTCCCTTTACTTGGTGGAAGAGTTATCACAACATTTTTAAGTTCTCTTTGCTCCTTGCTTTGAAGTGATCTGAGGCTATGTCAGGAATAAACTAACATGGCAAAAACTCCAACACATCCTGGTGCCTTGTATAAACTGTAAGAGAAATTATACGGACAACTGGTTGTATTACACCAGTGGGAAAGACACAGGAAAAAATGTTTAGGGCAGAGACAAAATAATTGTGTTTTAATAAATAAAAGGTGGAAATAATTGAGCAATTGAGATGCTGCTGTGGAAAATATTAAGCAAGAAATGTTCAATATTAAACATTTAGAAATTTGAGAAGGCAACAAGCACCTTTATACGTTTGTATTCCAAAAGATAAAAAGACACTTTCATAAAATACTAGCAGAATTTTAAGAAAACCAATCAAAAGACCATTTGTGTGAGCTTACTGTGAATTTGTAATTACCAATAAATTCTTCTTTTCCAGCAAAAGAATCTAAGTACTAGTAATGAAAGAGCCTCTTAGCAGAAAGCAGTTCACTGGCTTTTTTGATTAAAACACCACATCTAATAAGTGGAACGTATGGAAAGAAAAGAAAGATACCTGGTGTTCTTGCAATGCAACTTCCAGCAACTAAGCCACCAATTTACACACATATTAATAAATATACTATCCCAGAACTTTAAATTACAACTATACCTAGTAGAAAATTAGTGATTTCTTCCCACAGTAAGAGAGCTGGAGTTCAGTTTCTTTACCCCTCCCCACTTCTGTTTTCCTATAGTAAATTTATGTAATTTCATTATGGCCTTGTATACAGAGTGATGTTATTTTACCTACTGACATATTGCTATTTTCACAGCAGAGACGAGATTTATATATATGAGAAAAATGAAGTGCCAACTTAATCTTTGAATTTGAAGAAAATGCAGAATAACTGACAGATTTTAGGAAACAGTTTTCAATATCCTTATCTGACTAGTTCTTTCAACTTTAAACCCTCTCCCACTACTTTGAGGCCTGTACACATAAAATCACATACACACATATATATGTACACCCACAAGCACGCATACAGTTTTTAATTCACATAATTGCAAGTACTTCATCAAATACTACCCTAATATTTTGCAATCTTCAGCTTATAAGAGGAAAAAAGGCTCAATTGCCATCTGGGGGTAAACACGATACTTATATAACACTTCCTGTCCTGTTATGATGAAATATTCACAAATAAGGTAGTAAAAAGATTTCCTAGCACAGGTCTAATATATCTATTCCGAAGCCTCTTTTTATTACCCTATAACTTTCAAGTCCCGCTTAGAAAGCACATTTTCCAAACTAGATCCAATTTTTTACCTGGAATTGAAAAGGATTTGAGCTCTGCATTATAAGCTGCTAAAATCAGAGGACAGGCTATGTAAACTTACTAGCTCCACAGATCCGTAATGCTTTCTGCTAAACTCTCCACGTCTGCAACCCAGATCTTCAGAGACAGAGCTGGAATAGAAACACTTCATCAGTGTACACAAGTCAACTAGCCTTAGATCTCCTGCAACGCTATATCCTGCCATTAACAAATATCATTCCTGCTGAACAAGGTTCACAATGCATAAACTCATTACTGCAGGAAACACTCCTTACAATGCGCACAATCTCTAGCAGCCATTGCAGTCTGGCTTTTATATTACCCCCAAAGGAAAAGAAATGTCTGTGTACTGACTGGAAGCAAAAGCTATGATTAAATTAAATATTTAGTCATGATGTGATCAGAGTTCCAAAGCGGGTGGTGGCTTATAACCACGTTTGAAATCTGCATTTAATCTAAGGGAAGAAAAACTACAGTAAACTTAATGCATCAAATAGGACAACTGCACTATGCTCAATAAGCTCACACTTAGTATGTTGCTACTGTTTTTTTCAGAGTCTTTTTTTAGCCTACACACAAAGAGAAACTAAACAATTACTTTAATTCAAAAGCGTAAGGAAAGAACAGCATTTCATAGGTTTCCCCCCTACCAACCTTAACAAAGATAAAATTTTCAAGCAAGCGAAAGTAATCCTAGAATGCAAAGTTCAAAATCTACATGCATTATCACATATAATCTCATACCATCATGTCACATTAAGCACATCACTACATGCTTCATGAGGTCAAAACTGATAGCAAACATATCCTCTAACCATAAACACTAAGCCTCCTGCCTTTGCAATGAGGATATAAGTGTTACAAATACAACCTAAATAAAGATTTAGATGCAAATTTAACATAAACCTTGATTACCCAGTCTGTACCAGGGCTAGCAGCTCAATCCCTCCATCATACTCCAAACTTACAGTTCATCCTTCAGTCAGCAGTAATGAAAATAAAGTCATTTAATTTTAATGGAGAAAACCCAAACGAAACAACAAGAAACCCTCCATCCAGCAATAAGAGATTGAATTTTCTGAGAATTATCAGTACTGTAAATTGCCATGTTACATTGACAAACAGATGAAATATCTAAATTTTAATGCAACATCCTCATACGTGCTTCTTGACTGTAGGAGATACTGCAACACTGGACTCCAAAACATTTTAATTTTTAGACAGCTTTTCTATTTGGATTTGTATTTGTACTTAAAATTTATTAAACATGATTCATATTTCTGAGTTCTGTCCACTTGGATTCCATGTCTTTACCCAAGGAGAAGCAATACAAACAAGACATATCTAATAAAACGTTAAAACTCACCAAAATAGTTCTAGTATTGGCTTCCAGTATGTAAATTACGCAGGAAGGGTAAGAACATGACAATAATAGTCATTTTAAATGACCCACACGCCGAAGCAGGAATGTTAGCTGCCACAACAACAGAGCTGCCTTTCTAACTTCATGAGAATAAAACCTTTGGATGACACTATTGCTTTTGGTAACGTATACCCTGTACTTTCTCGGTCAGTTGCCTTTCAGCCAGACCCCTTGTCACACAAACACATCTATACTGCTTCCTAAGCAAAAATGACAGTATACAGCCAGTTTGACCCCTGAAGGCAGTGAAGCCATAGACTATGTTCTGACACCTATGGGGGCACATGCATACATGCCACAGCAGCAGTAACATGAATGACTTGAGGAAAGCTGCCTTCAAGAACCAAGGTTAATCCACATTAAATGCAATTTTTACAAGCTCCAAAACAATCAGTCAGTTGGAAGTATTATGACCTAAACACAAATACAATGATTCAAGCTTTCAGCTTGTGGCTGCCTGCACAATAAACTTATGTTTGACTGGGGACAGTTACTAATCTTAACTTTCCTGAGAATCGGCGCAAAATACCTTCCAGGAAAACAGTAAGTTCCCATATCAGGAATCTGCACAGCAGAGATGGAAAAAGTCTGTCACACAAGAAGAAACTGGGCTTGGGTCCTGATCTAAGAAGCCCTTGTCATCAAAGCAGCTACAATTTGATCTTACTTATGATATGCTGTTTGTAGACATAAGTATTTCAGAGTCTTACCATACTTGAGATCAAAAAAAATAAATGTTAAAGCCTGCAGTTCAAGCCGTTTGTACTCTAATTGAAAGTAACAACAATAACTCCTCCTTTTTCCCCACAGCAGGACAGAAAGTAGATGGAGACAAAATGAGAAGAGAAACAGTATTAAAAACTTAAGAGATACATAAATTACAAATGAGCCACAACAAGAGTCAGTTCAGCGAGTAAGGCTACTTCAGGTTGCTACCTGAAAAAAGCATGCCCTGAAGATGGAATTTTCAAAGTTTGTGGCAGTACATCTCTATCTTTTCACATTTGTGACACTGAGAATTTTCAGAGCCTTATCAACTGGACAAAGATGAAACAATCTTAATGGAGACCAACAGAAGAAACTGTTCTTAAGTCAGGAAGTCTGAGCACCCAGAAGTAGGTTCAAATCTTAAGCGATCACTCACCACAAGGACTTCACGTCCAATACTTTTATACACCTACTACTACTGCTGTTGAACCTTTGAATGAACCTTGCCATGCAATACTGCCGCGTTGTTGCACAGAAGTTGTAGCGCCACACATTTACAGCTCCTTCTGAGCCTGCAACACAGAGAAGATGGCCCACAGTAGTGAAAAGACTGAATGTTCCTGTGAGCTGCACATCTCAAATAACTTCTGTTACAGTTACCTGCTACTTTATGTGGGTTGACATGCTCATTCTAAGTGTATTTGGACAGTCTCTTTTCACGCTGCTCCTACATGACATTTACAAGGAAATCATGCATGGTTTACATTTTATTGCAAATGCATCATCTTCTCCCATCTTTCCATCATCTGAAGGGAAGTATAAAAAACCCAAACTTTACTTCAGTATGGTTTGAGGTAAAGAAAAATTTTGAAGCTATTACTCATGAGTTCTCATCTTTTCTTTCAGAAGGAAACACACATAAATCTGGCTAACAAATTTTCTCTGCAGTTATTAAGACTGGGTAGCATAAAAGAAAAGTATTTCAAGATTAGCATCTATACAGACAAAAATAAAGACATCAGATTTTCTTTTCCCTTCCAGATAGAACGAAGAGTTCCCAAGTTTAGTTTTGTAAAAGTGATCTTTCGCCTCTTCACACATCTCGGAGAGAATTTGGAAAGTTCAGATAAAACCTAAAAAGTAATAATGCATCGAATGCAATTTTTAGAGTTCCTGCATTTTGAGATACACATGAAATTTGGCAGATGCTTCACAGAACAAATGGAATGCCTCATCTGTAATATATTTTAAGACACTGTGGGGTTTCTATTATATTTTTTACTTTTACAGAAAAATCAGGTAATCATGGTAGTGCTAGCATTTTCTTTGTGTGCTACTTTTGTTCTACAAAATTCATTTTTGTGGCTAGGTGTGCTAGTTGCCTTAGAAACCACTGTAAAAGCAATTCCGATCAATGAACACTTGTCATCGTCAGTACTGGTGGCAGAATGTTATGGAAACAGCAGTCAAGAGAGATTTTGCTGTCACTGAACTCTGAAATTCAGTCTTTGATCAAATGAAGAAATGTATGTAAGATGACAATTCAAGGAGTGGGTAAAAAAAATAAAATAAAAAAATCCAACAATAGTCACTAGCACAATAAATCTTTCCAAGTCTAGGGAAAGCCAGGTCACTGTTTTGTGTGTCTGACACCTGGACAACCCCAAACACAAATATAATACAAATTAGAAAGTCACCACAAAGAGCATCTGGCCTACTGCGCTTTGAACGGAACCATCTCCACCTGGATAATTTTTTAGCAACTTTCATCAGTCATGCGATAGCTCCACAAAGCAGAAGAAAAAGCAAGCTGAGGTTTATAAAACTGAACTACTTTCTGCTTTGTGGCAAAGCTAACCTCAAAATGCATGATACCAGAGGAAAATGCCATCTCGTGAATTACCTGCATGATAAGCCCAGGGAGTTATGAACGCATTTTAGAACTATCTGCATACATACAAACTAAGTCCTATACCTTAATTTGGTGATATTTCAGCTGAGTGAAAGTCAAACTCTATCAGGAAAAGCATGTTGAGATCTCAGCATATTAATGCTGCAGAGATAACAAAGTCAGTAGCTAACAAAAAGCTTTAAAAAATAAAATATGAAAAGAGTATTCAAAACCAAACACTGTGTAACTAAGAAATGGATATAGGTATACAACACATGAATGCACTAATGTAACAAAATACAGGTTATCGAGTTAAAGGAGGACACGACATGAAAGCCATTCATTTAGAAACAGAGAATCAAAATGTATATTAAGGTATATGCCTGGCAGCCCAGGTAAAGAGCCTGGAAAGTAACGTCCAAAACATGGTGGCAGAATTAAGAGCAAACCAGATCCACCGGTCTGATCTTAATTAAGATCATTAAGATACATCCCTACAACGACTACTGCAGTAACATTTCCCAACCAGAGAGTCACAACAAAACAAAGGACAAAGTGAGGTGCAGAGTTAGCTTTGGGTTCTACCATACCAATCTTTTTTTTCCTCGACATGGAAAAGATGATTGTCCTCCACACTCTGTCAGGTGTACTCAACATTGCTTCTAGCAACGTTCTGGAGGCTGATTAGCCCAAAGAAAGGTTCACCATAAAGACTCCCTGATGTCCATGAGAGAGAGGATGTTGAAGGAGACCATCTGATCTACAAACTTATGGTTTACCTGCACTTGCAAATACAAAGCTCTTCACAACCAGTGTGATGTCTACAAAACTATATTCTCTATCACATAAATATATCCTCTATTCCAGATTCTCCAGAAAAACTTTTGATCTAAACAATCCCAGTATGGTTATTAGATTTTTTTTTTTTTTTTTTTTTAGCATTTCTATAATAACAAGCCATAGAATAGCTGCCTTTAGGAGGCACTCCAACATACTCCAACATTTCACATTTCATCAGCTTTGCTGGCCACAGAATGACAGGGAGCACGGCTGTTTCAGAGTTCTGTCATTGCATGATAGACACAATGATAAGCATGCAGACAGTAAGCCAACAGCAGTATACGTAAAATAACAAGGAGACAGCACTGTCACATTCTGCAAGGAAACTGGCAGAGGCTTTGCACCACTGTTCATCAGGTCTTGAGAAGAAGAGTTACTGCAATACCACAGCCAGCTTCCAGTGCAATCCCATAGTCACAGACACCTATGGCGACACAGGTGAAAAAGAAAGACGTGATATCCATGCGTGCCTTGTAAGGTGAACCCACAGGACTCCATTCCAGCCCAAATACCTAAGATCTATCTCTACTAAGGGTACAGAGATTCACAGATGCAGCGAGACAGGGTATATTCATCAAATGATGCAGAGAACACCAAGAGCAAGCAAGTTTAATGGGAGAAATAATCTGTTTTCTTAGACCACACGATATAGATGGAAAACACAGACAAGCTCAGAAAAAGCATAAAGAACAATTTGTGCGCCTGAAGGATTTATGCTCCTATCCTCTCCACAAGCTACATTCCAATAATTTAAGGAAGTACATTGTCTCACCACAAACCACACCCTTTGGTATCAAAAGCATTTTTCTGACACCGCTCTCGTTGTTTAAAAAACAGGAGTACATCTGAGAAAAATGTTGATTAAAACAAGTGTTTTAATATTGTTATCCATTTGTGTCCCAATTCAAAGTACCTAAAACATACCTAACTTTCAAACACACTAGCAGTCCTTTTAAAAAACAGAATTATACCCAAGAGCTAATCTCTGCTTCTTCTGAACCTAACTACTTCATATCGCACTTCTACTTCACATCATACTTGTCATCTGCTTCGTATCAAGCACTTAAAGCAGAATCTCACACCAACATAAATGCTACACAGACAACCTCGTGAAAGTTAAGCATCTTATCCTCAATTTATGCATAGGTAAGATTTACATTGTCATGATATTTGCATAAGCGCACATATTCCCCAATGAATTCTAGCCTGAATACCTCTTTGACTATCCATTCTTGGTTACCACCAATATCACATTATTTAATTTAAAAAAATATGTTGTGATTAGTATTAGCTTTTCTTATTAATTTTCTTCATTGGATTACATCCTTCCTCAGTCCTGACCTGATCTACATCAGAAAAACACCGTTGCTCCAGTTATGCCAGTTTTAAAGTAGTTTTCACCCTATTAAGATGAACTGCCAGCACTGAAATACCTAGGTTAGTTTACCAGTGGCTCAGACCAGTTTGGCTTAATAATTTAAAACGTACTTATATTGCAAAGTGTTTTAATACAGATGAGCTTTTATTCACATGAAAAAAAAAACCAGCTTATTAACATTTGTACAGCACCCAGGGTACACTCCACCTCCCTCTTCCGTTTGTTTGGGAACACAGGTGCTGTTGTATAAATGTACAGTAATGAGGAAGAGGAGAGAGGACCAGCTTCCTCCCATTTCAACAGAAGCTCCTACAAACTTTAACAGTCCTGAAAGTCGAACAACAAACCCAGTTTAAATATATTTGCTAATCTAAACTTAGGCACGTATTTTTAGGATCCTAGTGTCAAATCAGTTTTGTCTTTTAGGAGTTTGACACTGGAAAGCACTTCACTTGGGGGGCTGAGGGGTAGTGACAGAAGGGGGCGAGTCTGCAGATTGCACCTGTGTGATCGCAAGGACACAGCCTGCATGCCTTTTGGGCTCTCCATTCTCCTTACTACCTGGACCTTTACTTGCCAGCATCGGTTAACTTATTTTCATTGAAGAGGCAGGCACAGGTACAAGCGCGCTCAGCAGTCAGGTAATCGCAGTTACTATCCCAGCGGTATCCACTTGCACGAGCGCAACGCTGAACAAGCTGAGAAATCGACTCTGAAGACGCTCCTCCGGCTCCGCCCCCGCCACCTACAGCAGCCCCCGAGAGAGGCGACTGCAGCTCCGGGACTCCCGCTGCTCCGCTGCCCGAGGGCCAGCCGCCCCTCCGCGCGGGAGCCTCCGGCGCCGCCGCTCCAGAGGCCCTTCCAGCCCCCCGGCCGGTGGAAGCACAGCACCGCCTTTCCGCCATCGACAGCGCGGGCCCGCACCGCATCGCGCCGCGCCCCGCCCGAGCTCGGCCCCCGCCTCCCCGGCTCCGGTACCGCTGAGTGAGGCCGAGGAACCGGGTGGAGGCCGCCTCTGCGCTGCTCAGCTCCATGCGGGCGTCCTGCCGGAGGCCTCACCCCTCCAGCGTCGCTCTCGCGGCTCCGTCCCGCGCGGGAGAGGCGACGAGAGCTCCGCGCACACATCCCGCTACCCCGGCGCACGGCCGCCGCGCGCGCCCACCCCGGTCCGCGAGCCACTCAGACGCCGCGCCGGCCGCCGCGCCGCCGCCGGGGCCCGCCGGGAGCTGTAGTCCCGGGCCGCGACCGAGCGGCCCGTCCTTCGCAGCCGGAAGCAGAGCTCCGCGAGGGGAGCGAACGAGTCCTGCGCCCCAGCGCAGCGAGGGGCCTTGGCCGGCACCGCTCTGAAGGGTCGGGCCCGGGGTAGCGCCCCTCGCGAACGCCGGCTTGGTAATACGCGGGGAGGTGGGGAAGCTGGCTCCCGTGGAGTCGTTATCTCGGAGCTGGTTGCTATTTAATAGGAGCAAAACCCTTCGCCGGCTCTCCATCCACCTGTGGTCTCTGCTGCATTTTAGAAGTCAGGCCTAATGCTACTACCGTGGCATCGGTAAAGGCACATAAAACGTTTTCTCAACCTACAGCTCAGAATCTTTAGAAGTGCAGTCGTCTCACAGACTGATATTCTCTATCATGTTCAATCGCAACTGGCCAGCAGGGTGAAACATCACTGGGGGTGGAATGACAGATCAATTCAGTATTATTTCTTTAACAAAATCGAAAAGTCAGACAGCACGTGGGCAGTCTTTGGCTTGCTAGCCGGCACCAGCCCACTTCACCGCCATTGAGTCTTAAACGATCTCCACCTGTGTGACTTTGAAAGTCTTAACACATAACAAAACAGCAGCGCTTTCAAGGGTGTGAAGCTCTTCCCTCTGATTTTTCTTTTTACACAGACACAGCCTATTGTTCCCTACCTTTTCAGGAGGTAAACATAGTTATTTTCGTCATGTGATGTAAACCCTGGAGCGAGGTTTGAACCCTTCCATTGGGGATCAAAGCATGGCAAGGTGACCTAAGTATTTTTTGACTTATTTTAAAACTTTTCAGTAGGAGCTGAAACCATTATTACAATCAACTACTATGACTAAAGATGAACCAATGTTTTGCTAGAGTAACAACTTGTATCTTGGGTAATCATAACTTGGATGACTGTATTCCATTTAGACAAATTTCTTCAGTAATTTCAATTGCTTGTATGTTTTGTAATGAACTGTACTGCATTACTGTATAATTAAATACTGCGGCCATCCATGTAGTAAACTGTAATGAGTTCTACATGATGTGATTGTGTATATATTCTTATCTTTCTTTACAACAATTATTACAAAATAGTAACGTCAGGTAATACACGAAAACTCTCCTTTGAGGTTTGAATTTAATGAAAAGCTTCCTTAGTGTTAAAAGACAGTTCAATTTCCAGAATTCACTTAATTCTGGGTGCCTCTGCTTATTCTGTCAGCCACTAGAAAATGAAGCATGACACAAGAGCGCAAAGGACACCCATTATGCAGTAGAAGCCACCAAAGAGCAACTTTTAATTAATGCTGATCTGGGCTGGACTCAAGCTGCTGATGTACTGCCGAGGAATTCTGTCAAGCTTTGGTCTTGCCTTAAAGAATCCAGACACCACAGAATGCTAAAGCCTGTTAGTTAAGACACATTTGGATCTTCTATAAGCGAAGTTTCCAACATATTGACACCTGATGATAGCTTCACAATGGAGCCTCTGGCAGCAATTCTGCCTAAGTGAGTCTGCACCCTCCACCAGTTACTTACTCCTCTTCCTATGTCACAGCATCACCCTTTGCTGTCAATTCTGCCATTGTGTTTGAGGAGTCACACTATCAGCTGCTCAATAAAGTAACTTGGGGTTAAAAAAAAGAAAAAAAAGTCTTTCAAAAATGGTAGGGAGAGGCTCTTTTTGGTTAACCCAGGAATTAACAGGATACAGTTGAATTGTGAGTTTAATGATAGATTGATTTGAGCAAAGTGCAAGTATGAATAAAGTGATAAAATGCGTTTGGAACCCAGCATACTATTATTCTGAACCTCACATCATCACATAGGACCACCTACAAGTTATATGTCCCACAGCTGCTCAAGTATGGCAGATGGCGCCTCAGGTCCAAATCAAAAAATCATACCCATACACCCAGCCTCTCACCAAAAACTGGCAGTTATTCCTAGAGAAGTGTATCCCTGTCCACAGGCAGTTGATGGCCGCATCTAAGTTTGTAATATAATGCTCAATGAGCAAAATTTAAATATGCCTTTCCCCCCCCCCCAGTTTTTACCCCCAGTGCTAAAACACAGCAAGAATTCCATGCATGGGGCACTCTTGGAGTAACATCTCTTCATGTTTTCTCCTGCGCACTGCCTTTTTCCTCATACAGACAGCTGCAGCATTTCATAGTTCTTCCAGCTAGGAATAATGCCATCAAATTTAAATCAGAAACATTTAACAATTTTTGGAATAATCTTCCTTCATTAACGATATTATTGTGCTTTTACTCAATGTTAAATGTATGGACGCGTGTCAATCCTCTACAGTCTGTCCCCTGACAAATCCTCAAAGCTGACAGGAGATAGGAATCTGCACCTTAGCAACTACACCTTTGTTTTTAAAAATTAAATCTAAAAAACGCTAAGTCTACAGGCAAAAAACTCCAAGAAGATAACTGGTTAATTACTGCAAACAATCCTTTGTACTAGTTAACTGTATCACTAAATATTGTTTGTGGTTTTGAAGAATTATCTCCCATGCATGGAAAAGATCTTCCAGTTTTGGAAATCAATGGAAATAATTGATTTTAGCCCAGTAAAATAATACACTGTAAAGAATATCTTATTTGTTTGTAGACTACCTGTATAGAGCTCATTACATCATAACTGAAATGTCCGAACACAAATCCAACCATGTGCCACTTGAAAGTAAATTTCAACTAACAACAATGTAAACTCAAAGTTGACTGCTTATATATCAAGAAACACCCTAACAAACATAAGTATGCATACCCAGTACAATAACTTAAAAGGAACTTCTACATTAAAGAAACAAAAATCTTTATTGAAAGAAATACCAACAATAAACTCTACTCGGCCACAACTTTCCTTCTCTCCAAATATTTGGATTGCTTTACAAGATTGCCAAAAATGAGGCTTCATTTCTCTTGTTCCTTCAGAAGAACCTACTTCCACGGAAATAATGAAACAGAAAGAACCTTCCACTTAAAGTACTTAATTTCCACTTTAACGCAGTTGTCATTTACCCCATTCCTCTTCCCTTCTGTGCACTAAGTATAAAACACAGTTAATATGAATACATGCACTCACTCAAACCTAAGTATTTGCTCTGTGGAGCCCCTCTGTCATCCTGAAGAATACCAACTTTTAAAACACAACCGCTCTTTCAATCAGCAAAGAAACATACCCTGCTTCTGCATAGATCTTAGCATTGCAACAACAGCTTTTTCTCAGTCAATTTCTTTCTAAGTATGCCTCCTGAAATGGAAACCCTGAAAAAGTTCTGGGCCTGTCTTACGCCGTACTGAAGTCTAACAGCATGCTAAAATTCCAGCCAGGGTGGAATGCAAGCACAGAGCCTCTGCATGAAAAAGAGCCACAAAAATTGAAGTTTGAAGTTTGTTTGGTTTTTCTAAATGTTTGGGAAAAAAAAAAAAAAGCATTTTTGTAGTATGCTGTAATTTCCATGCTGCAATAAATCTTGAACATGATAAAAACCACAATATTCTTTACACAAAGGGCTGCCTCCCTTACAACATGCTGTCAGCAATTCTTTCCCATTTTCTCAAACACAAGCACACAAAGATGGAAATGAGAAAGGTAGTAGCAAATTAAGAAAACAGAGTGTCTGAAGAGGTATGCTGCAAATGCATTGGCGTGGATGCTGTCTAGCTAAAATTTGGGATTCCTGTTGACAGCTTTTAGCAATGATAGATGTTTTTAGTATTCTGTTGCAGGATGCAGCGTGTCTCTGCAGTAAGAGGCTGGCAGAGACACAAATAGCAGAATTGCCTTAGCTTTATTTGTAATTACTGCTGATTCTATGTCAAGTTCCATACTTCCCCCAAAAGAAAAAAAAAAACGAACATAATACATAAAAATGGATTTTATAAGCATATGTGCTGAGAAACAGAGAGAGAATATTTGAAGAAAGGGACAGACAAAAAAGCCCACAGCCTATGAATTATAAAGAAGAAAGTGCGAGAAATAGAATTATGGGAATCATAAGAAAAAGACGTTATTCACTGGAAAAGATACAGGATGGTAATAAACCTGAAGGTTCATCAAAATGAACCTCCACTTTCTTTGTTTAATTTCCAGAATTACACCTCCCTTAATCTGCTTCCACCTTTATAATAGCATGGGTCATTCAAGTCCATTTTGTAAGGATTATATAAAGACCGACGAAGAGCTCAATTCACCAGACTTGTGATATCTGTACTGTCAGCAATTTCAAATAGGGCTATTCTTCTCTAAAAACAAGGACTCTTCATCATTACTTTTGTTAAGGCATTGTAAAACAAGTTTACTTTCTAACTTCAGGACAGATGAGATCCTCAGCACCTTGCAGACAAGGAATATACTTTGAAAATGACTGCAGACTCTTAGACAGGAATACAGCTGGTCTATTTCAGCCTGACAAGTAATACTACAATTAAGATTTCAAAATAACTCTATCAATCCATTTTATCTCCTTGACTTTCCCAAAAGACCACAAACTCGCTTTTAGTGACTCTTTAAGATGAACTTTCCCTTTATAGCAAAACCATTCTGTAACTCTCCACTGGTGATGTGTCTCTCATGTTCTTCTGAAGCACGCAGTAAAAAGTACTTGCATAACATACAATGATCCAAAAAGAGAAGATATGTTCAATTTCCTTTTATTGAACGAAATCAGAACCACTCATCTTTTTCACAACTGGATAGCTACAAAAAACCAGAGAAGTCTAGAAGCAAAGTTCTCAAAAGCAGACTAAGCCACAAAAATTGAAGTCTGAAGTTGTTTTTTTTTAAATGTTTGCAAAAGAAGTAATGAGGTCATGAAAACCCTGGGCACATACAGGACTAGAGTAAGATGGCTCAAATTCTACTTAAGTCCACATAGCCAGCATTTTCTATTATCTCATTGGTTTTGGACCTTCAGATGTATTCAGCCAGTTAGGGACTTAGGTATAATTCAGACCACTTGAATCTTGACCAGAAGGTCTGCATTACCTTCCATCCAGACATAAACATTTCTAGTGCACAGACAAACTTTACTCACCATTACTACTTCCAAGCTTTCCCCTTCACACTGTGCACTCAATGGACCTGTGCAGACCTGAAGTGGCATGGGTTGGCCACTGCCTGGGCAAGGTTGAGATTCTACACCCAGTGTAGCATACTTGCCAGCTCTGAAGGCTTTCACAAGGCCAAAGTCCAGCCTGCTTGCAAAACAACCATACAGAATGAGAGACAAAGTACTTCATTTAAGCTCTTAAACTAGAGATATATATATATGGATATATATTTGCTTGGTGACAAAATGGACGAAGACCTTAAAAATTACAATGATCGGCACAGAGGAAGTAGGAAAATAGTTCATGCTTAGTGAAAGAGATTTCCAGAAAAAACTACAGTATTAGCAAGGCAAGGGACAAGAAGGAGCAGACCCTCAGCTGCTTCTTACTACCCTGCTGTGCACTGATCATTTAATGGATTGTAAAGGTGTAACATAATTTCAGCCATCTGCAGAGAGTTTTCTGTGGAAAGTACACCTATTCAGTATGCCTGCAAGTAGCAGAAACTAGTCAGTTCCAAGACAGCCAAGCAGGTAGGTCAGATTTGCTGTGGAATGCTGCTCTCAAGTCAAGATGCCACGCCAGAATGACTTCCATTCACACTATGGCAACTAAAATAGTGGGCTCGCATGGTGACTTGCCTGCCAGATGAAAACCAATGGAATTCAAGATGCATCTAGACAGCATTGTACTGAATACTGAGGAAAAGCCAGTCATCACAGTTTGTGCACAGATGAAACACTAAAATAAAAATTTTACTTAGAAGTAAGAAACTAGAAGCGCCACAACAGCATTCTCTGAAGTGTAGTCAGCATCACGTTTCACACCAAACAGACAGGCAGAATCTGTGTGCAGTGGAGAATTTGGTATATGAATGCCAGTTCTGGATTACTAGAAACGAGGGAAAAGTTCTTGCAATGACACAGCTGATGCAAAAAGGGGTGAAAATCCAAACAAAATCCAGTAAAGCCAATAAATCCCAAACCAGAATGCTAGCTGTTAGGAAAAAAACACCAACAATCAAGGGCAACTCCAACATGGGGATAAAACTTCAGCGAATATTTTTAAGAAGGCTAATGCACAAAATGTGTAACTTACGGAGAAAAAAAAAACAGGACCATTAAACTGTATTTCTTCTACAGAAAAAAAAAGGTATATTACATAGCTAGAACTAAAGTAATTATCTTCTAAAACACACTGGAAACTTCACAAGATTGACTGAATTCTAGCTATTTTTGCAGGTAACTGGTTGAGCCACCCATTTCCATAAAAACAATTATTCTCAGTAATTAAAATATTTTAAATACCTCAGCAAAGCAGTGGTTCAAGAAAAAAAATACCAGTTTTTAAGAAAACATAGAACACCTTGCTTTTCTAACAATTCTAAATTTCCCAAATGGAACAATTAATCTGTACAGTTCTTAGTACAGTTTTGAGTGATTTTTAAGGCAAAGTTAAAGGACAAGAATTTCTTTTCCCATAGGCAAGACTTTCTTACGTCTCTGAGAATACGTGCGCGTGCCTATCTGTACATATACACAAAGACGTAAGTACAGTCGAATATATATAGAACACAGATGTCAACAAAAGAAAATGTAGCCTTATCAAGGGTTGGAGATTCACCCAGACCTCATTCGGAAGAGTTCTTCAGAGACTTTCTGTTTGTTGGTTTATTTAAGACAAATCTCTGAAGGCGTTTTCTCTGTTTCCGCATGTTTCAGGGTCACCATCAGGTCGGGCAGGCCGCTGCCAAAGGCCGAGGACAGCGTGCACCTCGTCTGCCCCTCCCAGGCTGGCGGCTTCGGCACCAGCCGGCCTTGCTGCCCCTCAGGAAGCCCAGCTGAGTGGCCGCCCGGTACCGCCACGCCGCGGCCCGCCCGCCGCCCGCGCTGCCGCAGCGGCGGTGGTTCCGAGCGCCACCCCGCCGGCCGAGCGCCCGCTTCTCTCGGATGCTCCCGAGCCAGGTAGTTACCAGAGGACTCTCAGAGGCGCCGGGCACCAGCAGCAGCTGGCGGTGAAGCTGCCCGGCGCACCTGAGAAGGGCATCGGGACGCCCTCCCGCCGCGGCGCCCCCACGCTCCCGTAGATTTCGGCGCTCCCCTGCTGACGCGGACCAGGCGAGCGCACGGTGGCTGGGGGTACGCTGCGGCTCTCCCGCCCTCTCGCCCCCTCCGCTGCAGCGCAGCGCCTCGGCAGCCCGGGGCCCCTCGGCAGCGGACCAGGGCGCAGGCCGCGGAGCCCCGGCCCACGCCGGTCGCCGGGTCCTAGAGCCCGCGGGTCCACGGCGCCGGCGGCGGAGAGGGCGCAGCATTGTCTTTTAGGCAGCTCGAGAGAGGGAAGCAAAGCCCTGCTTCTGTCATTGTCCTCGCCAGGGTCAGTTTCCCATTAGCTTGGTCCCTCCAGTATCTGGAGTTTTTAGAGGCCATGTCTTTTATCCTCTCTTGGCTGGACATAGCTTTCTGAGTGGTCTGAAGGTCTGACTGCAAATACTGGGTGCTGCGGCAGTTACGTGTCAGCGTTCGCTACGGAGGAAGGATTAGGGCTCCACTTAGTGCAGAAGCATAAATGGAGTAGGGGTGACAGAGGGCTGGGGAAGTGGCACTGGGTGGGCAGTCTTCCTAGCTCTCGTATGAGAGGCACGCTTCTGGTGATGGTCGGGCACAGTGACAGATGGTCCCCTGGCTTTCCTTCTCCTCCTTGTGGCAAGTGAGAGGGTGGGCAGGTGAGAGATGACTGTTCCTCCTTTCTGTGTTGGGTGCATGTATTTTTGTGCCAAGTAAGAGAAACACTTCTAGCATTGCAGTCTCAGTCTGCCGCAGTTTCTCTGAGTACCACCATCTACTGAAGGCTGGAGTTAGCTGAGTACCTAAGCGAGCCTGACGGTCCTTGACGGCTATGTGACATCCTGGTAATGAAATGGAGCTGGAGGAGGTGACCAAAGCAGCATAGAGTCAATCTTAATTGTGAGAACAATTACAGGACTCGGAGTAGGGGATAGTTCTGGGGGGGTTGTGCAGTTGCCTGGCTGCTCAGTAACTGTTCTTGCCTTTTGCAAGTGCTGACGTATAGCCTTGGCAGTTGAAGGAGCATCACAGCTGGGAGCTCTGTAGAGATCTGTGCCCAGCCATGGAGGACAAGCTCAGACTTGCACCCTGGGCACAGCTAAGTCCTGCAGCTGCGTTGCACACGAGGGAGGCTGTATGGGTGGAAGGTGGTTGTGTCCTAGTTGGGGATGGGAAAGACTGTGTGACAGTCTGTGTGCTGCTGGGTGGAAAGAGCTGGAGGGGGGGGTAGGTTGGGACTAAAGCTGAGTGCGGGTACTGAGCAGGATACACGTTTGCCGAGCAGTGGCAATTTGAGTGATGTGCCAAGTAGTTAAGCAGCTTGAACTACAAATGGTAGTGTTCAGAAGTGGGTTACAGGCTAAAAAAAATTACTGTTTTACATCATAAGAAATATTTCCCCAGCTGCAATATTTTACCTTTGTTCTGTGAGGCATTTTCTGGTTAGTCTTTAGGGTGGGATTTACTGGCCAGGGGCAAAGGTTTTAGAAGTGCTGTTAGTGACTGCAGGAGGAATATTACCAGTTGTCACAAATGCTTGTCTCTTAGCAGGTTCTGCTTTCTTTAAGGAAAGGCTGGTTGCTGGTAATAAATGTCACTGGCTCTGGATGTTTGCCTGTGGAGCTGAGAGGACCCCAAAAAATTGTTAATTGTCCCTAATGCGAATGAATTAGTGCTTATGGTGTTGCAGGTAGGTTCAGTGGAAGTACATTCTCATGTGGGTCTTCCCGTTCCGCTGCAGGGAAACTTTTAAAGCTGTGGGCAAAAATTCCTCAGGTTCTCTTTACTGTTTTCCTGCTCATACGTTGGTGTTTATTACTTAAAAACTGGGGTTCAGAGTCTTTCACTTATGGTTTATTTTTTAGAGTTTGTAGCTGAGGGTTGCTTACTCAGGGGTTGTAGTTTGTTTTGTGAGGCTCAGTATTTGTCAGGGTTTATAGTTTACTCATTTACTGATCAGGCATCAGGGTTTAAAATCTGTCATCATCCATAAACTTTAAATCCCCAACAACCATTTTGGTTCCAAGATTTGAAGTTTATAACTTAGATTCAGGATTGATGACTTACAGAAATGGAAATGTCTAAATCTTAAGATAATAAACTGTAAGCCCTGAACCTTAAACACTAGGCTGTGAACGCTTCTGTGAGGTTTGTAATCTTCTCCTGTGCCAACCAGGATTCAGCTCTGTGCTCTCATCTAGGGTCTGGATTTGATATGGTGCAGTCACCTCACACAAAATTGGACTGCTAAGGTAACGTGTGAGCTGAGAGCTGCAAAAATTTCTTGTGGGGCTTTATTGTAGAAGTAGGGCAGAGTACAGACAGGTGAAATCAGGGTTTTTCCTCTCAAATACTGGAGCTGAATCCTGTCCCTGAAGGAAAAAGGGGGTGGGTTTGACAGCTACTTAAGTTTCTTGCCTCGCCAAGGGCAGGAGCAGGAGGCAATCCTTCCCTACTGGACTGATGAACAGTGGTCCAGCAATGGCCCCTCAGGTGTCACAGGGGAAGGGGGAGCATGCTGGCACAGAGCCATGTGATACATTCACTCCCAGGTGTCATTTATGTGCATTTATTAATAACCGATTGCTTTATTCTTTCAACTCTTGTCCATATGATGAAGCTGCCACAAAGGTGACCCGGTACTGACAAAGAAAAATATCTCCCCAAGATGTCCCTGATAAGCTCAGCCAAAAAACCCTTGATGGGGAGTAGTCGGCAGGACAAAAGAAGCTTTGATGGGTGCAGGACAAAGAAACTGTGATAACGATCCGACTTTCTAGGAAAACAGGAGTCAGCAACAACAATTCTAGGAACTGATGTCCTATACCCACTTATGTATCCACACCAAAAAGGTATAAAAAGTAACTCGCTACCTACCCAAAATGAGCTGCTCTGCCAGAGCTTCCTTGCACAAGATCTTCTGGACAGACCGGACCCTCACCAGGGACACATGGCTGGCTCCAGACTCTGCGATGCAGATCACCTTTCAAGTGAGACTTTTCCGTCATCAATTAGCCTCACTCCTGGGAGCCGTTTGGCAAGTGTCATACCGGTAACACCTCACATAAAATATTTATAGGCATGCACA
The DNA here is from genome assembly GCF_965638725.1 of Aptenodytes patagonicus. Classification (NCBI taxonomy): domain Eukaryota; kingdom Metazoa; phylum Chordata; class Aves; order Sphenisciformes; family Spheniscidae; genus Aptenodytes; species Aptenodytes patagonicus. The sequence continues at coordinate 13,598,983 of NC_134966.1, forward strand.
CAGGTAAAGGTTTATAAATATATACTTGCTTCACTAGTTGGAATTTTGCAATATCTTATAGTATACATATATTTGCTTTACTCTTGTAATATATATACTTGCTTTCCTAGTGGTAATTTTGTAGTGACTTGTAGTGTGTGTATATATATACACACTATATCTATACTACTTTTCTATATATGTATATATATTTGTTTTTAATAATAGTAGTTTTGTAGTAGTTTGTAATAAGAAATTCTCAGAAACCCAGACCTCCATGTCCTTGTGTATTGCAGAATCCTGAGAACCCCACGGTCATGATCTGTACACACCTGTGGGTCAGGTAACCTTCATAGGTCATGACCATGACCACTGTACCATGTCCCTTTGTGTTCAGTAAAAAGCGCCTCAACACAGTGCTCCAGGGAGAAGGTTACACATTGTGTCTGAGAGGCTAGGGACCAGTCCCAAGGGCTCTTGGACCACTTTAAGGTTCCTCAACCTTCCAGGACAACCCCAGTGCTGTTCACAGGGCTGCAGGGGATTTTTCTCACAGTGCCATCCAACGTTCAGCTGTTAGAAATGGCTTGCATCATCCTGGAGGCAACCAGGGTTCCTCAGTGCTGTGTGAGGTCCTGAGGCTGCCCCTGGATTTGCTATTAGCATCCTGAGATGGTCCTGGTGTGTCTCGTGGCAAGGGGTGCAGCCTTTGCTGGCAGGGGTGGGAAATGGAGTTTCCATGATGATAGCTGACTTCCCATTGGCTCCGCTGAGCCCCACTGCATACATTAGGAACCTTTTGGTGCATACCAAGGCCCTCCATTTGCCCTTCTGCACTCCCAGAGTCATCCATTTGACCCATCGCTGCATGGTGTGTGTGTGTTTGGTTTTTTTTTTCCTCCCTTTTGTTGCACTGCTAGGCTCCCCATTTGTTCTCTTGCCCACTTAAGACTACTTCTCCTTCCCATTTGCACACTCCCGGGTGCTCTCTTTAGCTTCCAGCAAGCTGTTCTCAGGAGCTGGCACACACCTCTGCTGCCCTGTCAGGCCCAGCTTTCCCTGATGGAGATAATGGTGACGGGCTCCGTGTTCCTGATAGGCTGCAGCTGTGAACCAAGGTGCTGGTGGGCCAGGCTGCAACTGGGGGTAAATGAACGTGTGCTCTGTTGCTCCTGGGGGGCAGTTGCATGCAGGGGAGTCAAACATCACCAGTTGGCACCAGAACTACAGCTGCAACCAGAGAGTAAGGTGAGTGTGAGTGGGCTGCCAGTCCTGTGGTATACACAGTGGGGAGCCCAGCAGGCAAGGGGCAAAGGGAGAACTGGGCTGGGGCAGTGTGGGAGGCTGTGGTACCAGGTCCACAGGTGGCAGGGAGCGTGCATAGTGGCAATGAGGGGCTGCAGTCATGGTGAGGCCACACTGGAGTTGTGCAAAGCTGCTGGAGCCCTGGGACTGTGCCAGAGGCAGCCAGCGAGAAGCTTACTCGGGAGTTGGAGTAGCCCCGGCTGAGTTAGACACAGACCAGGTCGGGGCTGTGTCAAAGCTGAGGGTCCCGGGGGCGAGGGTTGGAGCAGTTCAGGGCCGTTCTGGAAGCCCAGCACAGTGCCAGATAGCGGTGGGTGGTGGCAGCAAAGCTCGAGCACTGTTAGACCACAGGCCGGTAGCAGCACTGCCATGGAGCCCCGGGCCAGTGTTGGGGATCACAGAGTGGCGCTCTGCCTCCCGTAGTGGCTCCGGCTCTGGGCAGAAGAAACCACCTCTATGTAGGGTTACACCTCACACAGCAGTACGCACCGCGGCATGCCGGGAGTTGTAGTCCTCCGGTACCACGATTCCAGCCTGCCATGTTGTTCTGTACTGCGCAGAGCTTCCGGTCGGCCATGTTGTTCTGTGCAGCATGCTGGGAGATTGCCCCCCAGCCTTCTGCTGCCTGCATAGTCCTCTTACGACCCCTCCTGCATTTGTTATTCTGTCTCAGAGATTTCTGTTTACTCACTTATTCCCTTTGGGCCACATTAGTCCCCTGTGGGGGTGAGAATCTCACTAACAGACATTCCTGAGTTTGATTTTAATGAGCAAGCACTGTACCACCTGGCATAAGAAGGCACATAAGCAGAAGATAACAGAGAAAGGAGCGTGCAGCTGGAAGGAGAAAAACAAGATAAAGGCTATGAGGGCATTTCGCATGATCAGGAAGAACAGGCCAATCTGCTAGAGCATAGATGTGTGTGAACACAAGGCTATAACCTATCTGCAAGCTGCAGGTAGCACGTGTATACTTCTGCTTGCTATAAAAGATGCTAACAAAGAGCAATAAAGGTCTTTGGTTGATGCTTGCCAGAGTCCGTGCCATTTAATCCCCACAGTCCCCCCCCCCTTGGGACCCCTCCCGAGGCCACCTTTGTGCCCCAGAGCACTTTTATTGTCCTCTACACCATCTAGAATGTCTCTGTTGAGTCCCTTCTCCCCCAATGATATCTGTACTCATCTCATATCCCCTCCAGAGGTTCTCTTTGTGCGTCTCAGCCTTCTTTTACCTCTGTAGCCCCTGTTAGTCTTTGTAGCTCCTTCAGGATCCCTCTTGAGACTGCCTGTGTACCCTAGAGCATTCTGTTCTTCACCTGTGCCATCTAGGATGCCCATATTAAGTCCCTGGCCCTCTGAAAACATCTGTGCTCTGCTCTAACCCCCTCCCAAGTTCCTAAGTCTCTTCCCTGAGCCTTTGTTTGGCATTGTAGCACCCTCTAGACCCTTTGAGTTCCCTCACAACTCATTATCAGGCTTCCCTTGTGCCCCAGAGCACTCTGTTAGCCTTCTACCCCACCTGAGATCCCTGGTTTGGCCTCTAGGATCTCTTGTGCTGCACAGAGAGAAGCTGTCTGGAGGCCCCCTTGTGCCCCAGAGTGTTCTGTTGCCTGTCTAGTCCTTTGAGGACTCTTCTAGTTCTCTGCAGTGACTAGGTCAGAAAGACATCCTAGGAGTCTTGGTGACATGGAATTGTAGGTGCTATACAGAAAACAATTCCCCCAGGAAGTGAAGGCTTCTTCCAAGACACACTTCTGTTGTCTTATTCAACACTATACAGAATGCATTCCTGGTGTAGCTTTAGTACCATTTGTGGCCTAACAGAAATGAAGGGCAGCCTCATGCTTCTGTTGCTAGTACTGTTACAAATTTAGATCAACTGTTTTTCAGCATAGCCTCCAAGAACCCCAAATGCTTTTAACAGCTTAAAAGAAAGGTTTGTGTTTGTCAGAGTAAAAGCAAATTTAAATTACCTACCTGTTTATATTGTTGCTGCAATATACACAGTCATAGTAAAAGAGCAGATATAGTCTTTCATAGCAGCAGTCTGTTTCTTTCCTGGGCTTGGCATACTGTAAACCTAAGGCAGAGTAAAAGACTTACTTCTGCCTAGCTAGCTGTCTTCATGCATTTTGCTGGTTTTCCCCTCCCCTTTCTTAAGGGATTTTAGGTGGAGTGGTAGGTGGGGCTTAGTGGTATATCAACCTCAGGTCTCAGCCCAGGGATCTCATTCAGCTTGTGGCTTTCAAAGGGGTTAGTGGTCTGGGTTTGTCTTTTGTCAATAGCAGTCTTTGAAGCTAATCAAGATATTTGGAAAGATATGTTTTCAAGCTCAGGGAAGCAGAGGCTCCTCTTTGAAGTAAGGCTAACGGGATGAGTTAAGGCTGAGTAGCGGGTGTAGCACAAAGCATGCTTATAGGGTACAGTTGTTTTTGCAAGTCAATAAATGACTAAAGGATGTTTGAGATGGAGGATGCTACAGCTACATTTTTTTTTTTTTTACAAATACAGATTATATTTTCTTGAACTTCAAAGATTACTGTAGAATGAATGTTGTTTTCTTACTGGATCTGTTGGAGGTGATGAAAGCAGGGATCATCAACATCTTCTGTAGGACTCAAGAGAACATAGTGGTAGTAAGGGCAAGCATGTTCTCTACACTTGCATCCACAGTTCCTTTGTATCCTAAGGAAGTAGGGGATGTACAAGGCATGTGCTTTTTCCTCTATTTTTTGTAGGTGCTACATGGTCCTGGAGGGGCAAAGCTGCATGCTGATGAGCAGTCCTAGGAGGTAAGGATGTTGGCCAGATTGGGGTCAAATTGCAAATTAGCATGAGGCAACTTAGTGATGTTTGTCCCTTTGGTTTTGTAGGCGCAGTGGAGCGCTGTCCTCAGAAGTGGCTGAGGATTTCATAGAATCATTGAGGTTGGAAAAGACCTCTAAGATCATCGAGTCCAACAGTCAACCCAACACCACCATGCCCACTAAACCATGTCCCTAAGTGCCGCATCTACCTCCTTTCAGGTAGTTGTAGAGCGCGATGAGGTCTCCCCTCAGCCTCCTTTTCTCCAGGCTAAACAACCCCAGTTCCCTCAGCCGCTCCTCTTAAGACTTGTGCTCCAGACCCTTCACCAGCCTCGTTGCCCTTCTCTGGACACGCTCCAGCACCTCAATGTCCTTCTTGTAGTGAGGGGCCCAAAACTGAACACAGTATTCGAGGTGCGGCCTCACGAGTGCTGAGTACAGGGGCACGATCACTTCCCTACTCCTGCTGGCCACACTATTTCTGATACAGGCCAGGATGCCATTGGCCTTCCTGGCTGCCTGGGAACACTGCTGGCTCATGTTCAGCTGGCTGTTGACCAACACCCCCAGGTCCTTTTCTGACAGGCAGCTTTCCAGCCACTCTTCCCCCAAGCCTGTAGCGCTGCATGGGGTTGTTGTGGCCGAAATGCAGGACCCGGCACTTGGCCTTGTTGAACCTCGTACAATTGGCCTGGGCCCATCGATCCAGCCTGTCCAGGTCCCTCTGCAGAGCCTTCCTACCCTCGAGCAGATCAACACTCCTGCCCAACTTGGTGTCGTCTGCAAACTTACTGAGGGTGCACTCAATCCCCTCATCCAGATCATCGATAAAGATATTGAATAAGACCGGCCCCAAAACTGAGCCCTGGGGAACACCGCTCGTGACCGGCCGCCCACTGGATTTAACTCCATTCACCACAACTCTCTGGGCCTGACCGTCCAGCCATTTTTTTACCCAGCGAAGAGTAGGTGAGGCTGGGTATGAGAGAGTAGTGGCATGGCTGGTGATTGCTTTTGAACACAATGGTCACTCTAGTTTTCTAGGCACTACAGGAAATATACCGACAGCACCATCTCACCACGGAATCAGAGCAGAGGAGGTGAGTGGAGTGACATGGTGCTTCTGAGGAGTGTGTTCCTGAGGAAGAGGTCTGTGGTTACTGATGTGACAGTGACTGATGGTGCTCTATTACTGCAGATGATGAAGAGGAACCTGGTGGTTGCAGGAACATCTTGGTTAGACGATGTAGTCCTTGTCAAGGATGGGTTCTGACCCCCCTGGCACTCTGAAAGCTAAGTTGAGGGGCAAATGCTATGTCTGTGCTGCGGAGAGGGCTGCTCAGGGGGCTGGCTGGGCATTGGTTGGTTGGTGCTGAGCAATTGTTTTCATTTGCATTCCTTGTCTTTCGCAGGTTTTATTTTTCTGTTATTTTTTTCCTCTTTTCCTTACAAGTTGCTGCTGTTTCTTTTTAATTATTAAACTGTTTTTATCTCAGCCCACAAGTTTTCACACTTTTACCCTTCTGATTCTCTCCCCATCCCACCTGGGCAGAGAGGGAGTGAGTGAGTGGTTGTGTGGTGCTTGGTTGCTGGCTGGGATTAAACCATGACACAAGGTTAGTTTCAAGCCCTGCCTGGCTAATGCTTTAGGCTCTCCATGTTATTCCTACCATCTTGATAGGCCATCCTTGTTCTTCATTGCTGCTGTATAGTGCCTTTTGCTCCATAAACAGCAGTACTCATGCTGTGCAAATGTACCTGTCTCCCAACCTCTGGGAAGTAACTCTGCCAAAGACAAAGAGCAAAACAGCCACGGCACGATCTACAGCAATTCTGCCTCTCAAGAGACCCAGCAGGCCCCTTTCCCTTGCCTCTTACTCTGTCCAGCTAGGCTGGAAAGTGCAGTTGTTGCGGAAACTGCTACACTGTGTCTGCTTCTCAGATTGTTACCTTTGCCCTGTGTACAAGCTGCCGAGGTCATCGACTCTGCATGGGACACAAGCAGCCTGGAGAGCTTTACACCAAGTCATTCCTGTCTCCTACAGGCAGACACTTTCTCAAGAGCAAGCATCTGGGATAACAACAGGCTGCTGCACACTCCAGTCAGTCTAAGATGCTGTTCTCTGGAGACCCGGTGCAGGGAAAGCTGAGGTACATTTTGCACTGCCAATGGCCCTTCACAAGGGAACTGTGCTCTGGTTTTAGCAGAAAAAGGTGCCAGTCACGGGCAGTCATATATCACTGTGCACAGCTATTTGGCAGGTGTCTTGCTTGTTCAAGTAGAGTCATATTTCTTGCCTTGCAGCCTTGATGCCAAAACAATAAGGGGTTCAAGTTACAAAAGCCTTTTGACATCAAAGCAAGATGACAGCTAGATTTCTACCAGCACTGTATTTCAGCTGTGTTGCTAGCTGAGAATGGCTTCCAGGCCAGGAGATGTTTAGAGGGGTCTGAAATAAAGAAACCGAGTGTCGAAGTGGTTGTTTTAAGGAGGTGAATTAAGCAGCCAAAGGAACTGAGCTACTCACCCGACACATTGGCATAACAGCCCATCCAGCCTACTAAGTGTTGCATGTTGCAGGCACCAAAGTGCAACTGTGATGCTTTCTGGCAGGAGCGGCAAGGAGTGCAGAGCTACGCACCTGTACAGAGCAAAGGTGGAACCTCCAGGGCTCTGCGGTCATCTGCTGAGGACTTCTAATATACCAACATGCCTCTTTGCTTTCCCTGCTTCATGGCTAATTACTTTGCATGCTCGAGGGCAGGGTGGTGAGTAACATCCTGCAGTGTCTCTTATCTGAGTGACAAGCCCTGCACAGGAAGCCTTGTGTGTATGCAGGGTTAGGAGAGCAGAGTACTCATAGCACAGAAATGAGGAAAGGTGTAAACAACACAACAAAGCCCAAGGATCACCAGTGTATCGCTCATTTGCAGATCAGTCACTTGCATCTGGTCTGTTCAGATGTGCTGTTTCCAAATAAACATAGCTGCCCCTCTCCTGCCTTCAGGATGTCATCCGTGTTGCTTTTTTTTTTTTAAATCTCTACCCAGCATCTGTTGACTTGCTGATGCTGCATGTGGACCCATACAGCAATCCCTGGGGCTTACTCTGGGGGATGAAAAAAACCCTGTTCCACGGGTTCCCTGGGCTGCTTCTCCTCCCTAGGTAATGGGGCGGAGACCATGGACAGAAACAACTGCCAGACTTTTAAAGCAGCCAAATGCAAAGCGCTGACGTGCCTGAGCTGCTTGGATGCTTTTCGGTACAGAGGCAATGAATATTACTGCCTCGGCCGCGAGTGGGAGAAGGGCAGAGAAATTTAACCCCTGTACTCCCAGTAAGTCGTTACCGTCTTCGGGTGGTGTAAACTGAGCTGAGAAGTCAGTCATTTCTTATCCTACTAATACCCAGTTTAGGGCAGTTAAAGTGACACTGGCGACAAAAAGTCGGTACGGCAGCTCGGGAGCCGCGCATGCGCAGTGCCGCGAGTTGCCAAGCTCACTGCTGCCGCCCGGCGACCAAAAATCGGTACTGCAGCCAGGGAACGGCGCATGCGTGGTGGCGTCCCCGTGCTCAACGTGCCGTCCGACGGTAGCGGCGATGCGATGCTGCGGTGCCTGCGGGGTGATACCGCCGCGCTTGTTGCTGCCTCCCGGTAGGGAAATGCCGTTGCCGCCCCACGTGCGCGGTGTCGCCGGGCTCTCGGCAAAGCGCGGGACTGCGGAGCCGGTGCCGACCCCGGGCACGCGCCGCTCAGCGGGTGCTCGCTGCTGCTGCTGCCGCCTGGTGGCCGAAGTGCGGCACTGCAGCGCAGGCACGGCACGGGTGCGCAGCTGCCGCCTTGGCTGGTGCTGCAGCATGGCGGTGTGCCGGGCGCGGTTCCCGGCGGTGAGTGAGGGCCGGGACCACCGGTGAGGCGAGCGAGCCCCTTCGGTGGATGCGGGGGTGTCTCCTGCCCGCTGGCCGCCCGGGGGACGGGAAGCTTCAAACCGCCCTCTGCGGCAGGCTCCTGGTCTGCTGGAGGCAAGCCGGGTCAGGTCAGCCCCAGCGGCTTACCCAAGAGCTGATAGAAGGGAAGAGGGGAAGGAGGCGGGCACCCCCCCAGGCGCAGATGCTGGGCACCTCCTCAACTTGCCAGAGCTCCCCCGAGCCTTCCCCGGCTCTGCTTGCCCCATGGAGCTGCCCCCAGCTCCAGCACCTCCCCTGAAGCCTGTCCCGTAGCCCCAGGCTGCCCCCAATCCCTGTCGTGAAGGTGACAAGCTGGCCCTCAAATGCGCTTGATTCTTCCTTAACGCAGGTGCCATTAGTAGCAGTGCAGGGAAAGAGCGGCATCTCCAGAAGCCTCCAGAAGGAGGGGATTCGGCAAGCTACAGGTAATAACAGTCACTGCTTCCTCTTTCCCTCTCCCAGAGGCTGCGCTGAGAACGCGGTTGTCCGTTCCTCCCCTGGGGATGCCGTTGACTGCACCTGCCTCAGGGTGGGTTGCGTGGGTTGTCTCTGCCCGGTGTCACTCTCACAGCGTGGGGGCAAAAAGGGACAGGCAGAGCGCTTACTGGCTGTGGACAGGAGCTGCTGCTGCTGAAGCTGGAGAGGCCAGAGAAAGGTGAAGAAGAAGAAATCGAAGGCCATCCGGCCGGCAGCTGCCTCCTGCTGCAGGCAAGAGAGAGCCTGCCGCTCTGGGTGAGGAAGGATTCTTCTTCGTAGTCAGCAGCAGGCCAGGCTGCCAACGTGCACCTCAGGGTCTGTGTGTGTCACCAATAGTGCAGTACAGCTGCGTAGTGCACGAGCGAGTGAGGCTACATGTCCAGGAAGCCTCATCTCTTAAAAGCTGTGAGACATCCATGTATTTTCTTAGGTGGAGGACAGCCAAGCGACCGGAGTTACAGAAGAGGAAGGGAGGAGAGAAGGAGAAAGAAGCATCTGACCTGTCAAAGTCTCCTGGCAGTGCCAAGAGTGAGAGCTGCGGTGAGTCCCGGGCCCTTGGGGCCCTGTCTCCCCTCTTGTGCATCCTGGGCCCTCCCCGCCCCTCCCCTGGCCCCCTCTGTTTCCCATGCTGTTGCGATTTTTTTTTTTCTCCCCCCGTACCTCTCCTCTCTATTCTTCTGTCCTGCTCCCTCTCCCTCTTTTTTTTTCATCCTCTGTCTCTGTCCTGCAGTCCATTGCTGTTTTTTCCTTTTCCATCTCTTTGTCCTGATCTGCATCTGTCTCTTTTCCCCCACAATTTCTCTGGCCTGTTCCCTGGCGTTCTTTTCCTCTCTGTGCCTATACGTGCTGCTTGTGTCCCTGCCTTCCTCTCTCTCCCCTTCCTTCTCTTTCTCTCTCTATCCTTTTGTCTTGCTCACTGTCACTGTTTTTTTTTATTCTGTATCTCACTGTCCCTGTCCCTCTTCCAGTTAATCTCTTACTCTCTCTGACCCTTTGTGCTTCTCCCTGACCATTTTTTTTCGTCCTCCGTCTCTCTGCAGGCCTCCTAATACCTCTCTTTCTTTCTCCAACCCCCTGTGCTTCTTACCGTCTCTGTCTTTCTCTCTATCTCATCATCATTTTTCTCGCCTGTCTTGCTTCCTGTCCCATCATTTCTCGCTATATCCCTTTGTCCCGCTCCCTGCCCATATTCATATTCCTCTGTCCTGTTGACCATCCCAGGTTTTTTTCTCCATCTCCATCCTGCTGCTGCCCTGATTTTTGTTTCTCTGCCCTGCTCCCTGTCGTTCTTTCTGTCTCTTCTCCTCCGTCCCTGCTGCTTTTTTCTCCATCTCTGCCCAGATCCCTGTCCCTTTTTTTTCCTTGCTGTCCCTCTGCCCTGCTTCCTCTCACTATATTTTCTGTCTTTCTCTCTCTGTCCCATTTTCTCTCCCATCCTTTCTAACTGTATCCCCCTGTCCAGGTGGCTGTCCCTTCTTTTATTTCTCTCTTCCTCAGTATTTTTTTCTTTCTCCATATCTCTCTCCCACTGACCATCGCAGTTGTTTTTTTCCTCCAATGCTGTCCTGCTCTCTGTCCCTTTTTTTCTCTCTCTGTCATTCTGTCATGCTCCTTTGTGTGTATTTTTTAATTCCTCCATCTCTGTCCTGCAGCCCATCACTATTTTTTTCCTCTTCCATCCCTTTGTCCTGCTCCCTGTCCTTGTTTCTCCTTCCCTTTGTTCTGCCTGCTGTCCTTTTTTCCTTTCTTGTTCCATCTCTCTGTCCTGCTCCCTGTCCCCCTTCTCTCTCTCTGTTTCTCTGTCCTACTCCTTGTCTTTCCCCCCATTTCTCTGTCCTGTTCCCTCTTCGTTTTTTTTGTTCTCTGTCACTCTGTCCTGCTCCCTGTCACTGTTTTTTCTCATGCCATCTCTGTCCTGCAGCCTAGTGTTGTTTTTTCTTTCTCCATCTATCCCTTCTGCTGCCCATCCTAGGCTTTTTCCCCTCCATCTCTGTCCTGCTCCCTGTCTCTTATTTTTGCCTGTCTTTCACTTTGTCACTCCATCCCTCTGTCCTGCTCCCCATCCCTAATTTTCTTTTCCATTTCTCTGTCCTGCTTTTGGTCCCTGTTTTTCCTCTGGCTTCATCTCCCTGTCATTCTCCATGTTGCTCTCGCTTGCTCTCTATCCCAGTGTCCTGCTTCCCATCCATCTCTTTTTCTCTGTATCCCATTTTCTTGCTCCCTGTCCCTCACTTATTTTCTGTATCCCTCTCCCCTTCCTCCTGTCCTTCCTTCCCCCTGCCCCCCTGCCTCTGGCCTGCTGCTTGTCACTGTTTTTTCTTGCTCCTGCTCTCTGTCTGAGTTCTGTCACTCTGTTTCTCTCTCTCTCCCTCTGTTCTTCCTCCAACCTGTATTTTCCTCTCTCTAAACCTCTGCCCCTAATGCTTCTTTCTCCATCTCTCGGTCCTGCTCCCTGCCCCTTTTTTCCTCTCGCTGGCCATCTGTCCTCCTTCCTCTTCCTGGTTATTCTGCCTTTATCCCCCCATCCCACTGCCTGTCTCATTGTTTCTAGTTACATCCCCCTATCCAGCCAGTTGTCCCTTTTTTCCTTTCTCTCTTCCCTACTCTGGCCCCGCTTTTTCTTCCTCTGTCTCTGTCCAGCAGCCCATCACTGTTTTTTTCCGTCTCCATCTCTTTGTCTTAATCTGCATCTGGTTCCCCACCCCCGGTTCCTCTGTCCTGTTCCTTGCCCTGCTTTTTGTGTCTCTGTCCCGCGCTCTATCCCCATCTTTCTCTCTCTCTCCCTCCTTCCTTTTTCGTCCTTCTTTTCCTCTGCATCCCTTTGTCCTGTTGCTCATCAGTATTTTTACCTTCCGTTCCTCTGTCCTGCTCCCTGTCCCTTACTTCTCTGTCAATCCCTCTGTCCTGTTGCCTATCATTACTTTTGCTGTCTGCATCATCGCTTTTGGCTCTATCCTCCTGTCCTGCTCCCCAGCAGTACTTTTTCTTTCTCCACCTCTCTCACCTGCTCCCCGCCCCTCTCTTTTTCTCTCTGTCATTCCTTCCGCTTCCCTGTACCTCTCTCTCTGCAATCCTGCGTCCTGCTCCCTGTCCCTCCCTGTTTATATCCCACTGTCCTGGTCCCCGTCCCTCTCTTGGCCTCTCTATCTCTCTGTCCCTGTCCTTGTCCCTGTTTTTTCTTTCTCCATCTCTCTGTCCTGCTGCTCATCTCTGTCCAGTTCACTCTGTTTTTTTTCCCCTCTTGGTTGCTCTGCTTTTCATCCTGTCCCTATTTTTTTTCTCTCTTCATCCCTCTGTCCTGCTCTGTGTCCCCTCCCTCTCACTCCCTGTGTGTGTCCTGCTGTGTGTTACCCATCCTTCTCCCTGTTGATTTTTTTCTCTTGCTCTATCCCTCTGTCCTGCTCCCTGGAAATATTTTTTTAATTCTCTGTATTTCTGTTCTTCTGCCCGTCACATTTTTCGTTCTCTGTCTCTCTCTCTCTCCTGCTCCCCATCCTCCCCTTTCTCTCTGTCATTCTTTCCTCTTCCCTGTACCTCTGTTTTTCTGTATCCTTGCATCCCACTGCCTCCCTCCCTCCCTTCCTCCCTCTCTATCACACTGTCTTGCTCCCCATCCCTCTCTTTTTCTTTCTACCCTTCTGATGTGTGTGCCACCATGCTCCCTTTTTATGTGTCCTGGTCTTTCTCTCTACATCCTTCTGTCATTCTCCTTCTCTTGCTCTTCTTGCTCTTTCTCTCTCTCTTCCTCTGTCCTATTCGCTGCCCATCACTATTTTTTCCTCCTCCATCCCTTTGCCCTGCTTCCTGTCCTTGTCAATCTTTCCCTTTGCTCTGCCTCTAGTCTTTCTTCGTTTTCTCCATCTCTGTCCTTTTCCCTGTACCTTTTTCTCTCTGCTCCTCAGTCCTTTTCCCTTGTCCTCTTTTTCTCTTTCTGCCATCCCTCTCTTTTTCTCTGTGACCCTCTGTGCTGTTCCCTTTCCTTTCTTTCTTCAATTATCTGTTCTTACCTGTCCCTCTTTCTCGGTCTCGAATGTTTCTTTCTCCATCTCTGCCCCGCTCCCTGTCCCTTTTCTCTTATTCTCTCTTTCATCCTCCCCCTAAGTTTTTGTCTGTTTATCTCCATACCACTGCCTGTCTCGCTATATCCCCCTGTCCAGCTCGCTGCCCCATTATTCCCCTGTGTCCTGCTCCCTGGCCTTTTTTCCCATCCCAGCGCTGGTTTTTCTTTCTCCATCTCTTTTTCCTGATCTGTCTCCCTCTTTTTTCCCCTCAATCCCTCTAGCTTGTTCCCTGTCTTTTTCTCTCCCTCCCTCCTTCCTTATTCCTCTCATTCAGTTTCTCTCTCGATCCGTCTGTTCTGCTCCTCGCTCATTGTTTTCTCTCTCTTTCCTTCTGTCCCGCTCCCTGACCCTGTTTTTCTTCTGCCACGTCACTGCAGGGCTCCTCATCTCTTTTTTATTGATTTCTCCATCTCACTGTCCTTTTCCCTGTACCTTTCTTTCTCTGCTCCTCAGTCCTTCTCCCTCATTTTATTTTTCTCTTTCTGTTCCTCTGTCCTGCTCCCCATCGCTGTATTTTTGTTCTCTGTATCTGCTGCTCCAGTAATGACTGCCGAGTTGTTCCAGGGGAAGGGTGAGTGTACAGGCACCAAGCTCTGGAGCAGACTCACTCCCAGGACTTACACACGTTAATGAATAAAACACTTGCTGTCTCCTTTGCACTCTTGCCTGTGTTTGTAGTCCTTTGTACTTGGTGAGGGGCTGTCAGAGAGTCTAGGGGAGCAGGTTACATAGTGGGTGTAAGGGGCCATAGCTGCAGCTGTGGGCTGGGGCTGGAGGAGCCCCAGGTGGGGCCAGTGAGGCTGATGGCCCCTCTGTGTAAAAGGGCTGCAGCCCTAGGGGATGGTGCTGCTGGGGCATGCCTGTCTGAGAATGCTGATGAGCTGCAAGGATGTTTCCAACTGAGATGTTCACAGTCAGTTGGAGTCAGGCCCCATCAGGGCAGCTTCCATGGATTTTCTGAGAGCTAGTGGAGAGGAAGCAGGAAGAGTGGCAGGAGATGGCTGCCTCCCTGGGTACCTGGAGGCCTTCCCACCCCCTGGAAAAGGTGCTGGGTGCCTCCCCAACTCAACAAAGCTCCTCCAGCCCTGCTCACCCCGTGCAGCTGCCCCCAGCTCTAGCACCTCCCCTGAAGCCTGTCCTGTAGCCACAGACTGTCCCCCAACCCTGTTCTAATGGCAGCAAGCTGGCCCTTGAATATGCTTTATTCTCCATAAATGCAGGTGCCATTAGCGTCAGTTTAGGGAAAGAGCTCCTGCAGAAGGAGGTGTTCCTGCCTGAGGAGAGCTACAGTCGTCACTGTGGATAGCAGTTGCTTGTTCTTTCCCTCTCCCAGAGGCAGCACTGAAGACTCAGTTGTCGGTTCCTCTCTGGGGATGCTGTTGACTGCATCTGGCTCAGGTTTGTGTGGGCATTTGGCCTCATTCTCCTAGCAGCATGGGCGAAAAGGGACAGGCAGAGCACTTACTGGACAGGAGCTGCCGTGGCTGAAGCTGGAGAGGCCAGAAAAAGGTAAAGCAGCTGAAGAATAAAATAAAGAGGATCCAGCTGGCAGCTGCCTCCCACTGCAGACAGGAGACAGCCTGCCTCTCTGGGTGGGGAAGGATCCCTCTTAGTGTAGTCCTCAGCAGATCCGATCACCAATGTGCACAGCAGGGTCTGTATGTGTAACCAAAAGCACAGTATGGCCATGTATCATAGAATCATTAAGGTTGGAAAAGACCTCTAAGATCATCGAGTCCAACCGTCAACCCAACACCACCATGCCCACTAAACCATGCCCCTAAGCGCCACATCTACATGTCTCTTAAATACCTCCAGGGGTGGTGACTCAACCACTTCCCTGGGCAGCCTGTTCCAATGTTTAACCACTCTTTCAGTAAAGAAAATTTTCCTCATGTCCAATCTAAACCTCCCCTGGCGCAACTTGAGGCCATTTCCTCTCATCCTATCGCTAGTTACTTGGGAGAAGAGACCAACACCCACCTCCCTACAACCTCCTTTCAGGTAGTTGTAGAGCACAATAAGGTCTGCCCTGAGCCTCCTTTTCTGCAGGCTAAACAACCCCAGTTCCCTCAGCTGCTCCTCATCAGACTTGCTCTCCAGACCCTTCACCAGCTTCGTTGCCCTTCTCTGGACACGCTCCAGCATGTCGATGTCCTTGAAAAACTGAACACAGTATTTGAGGTTCGGCCTCACCAGTGCCGAGTACAGGGGCAATGTAGTGTGTGCACTATGTGCACATATGTAGTGTGTGCGCATGTGAGGCTACATACCTGGGAAGCCTCATATTGTAAGAGCTGTAAGACACCAATCTGTTCTCTTAGGTGGATGACGGTCAAGTGACCGGAGCTACAGAGGAGGAAGAGAGGGGGAGACAGAGAAAGACATGCTGGAACTGTCAAATTCTCCCCGCAGCTCCAAGAGCAGGAGCTGTGGAGATTTTTCAATCCCCCCTCTCTGCCCTGTAGCCGGTCGCTGTTGTATTGGGTTTACATGGCAAGGTTTTGTTAGCTGGGGTGCGGGGGCAGGGGCTGCAGGGGTGGGTTCTGTGAGAAGACACCAGGAGTTGCCCCCATGTCGGGACCAGCCAGTTCCAGCTCCAAGATGGATCTGCTGCTGGTCAAAGTTGAGCCCATCAGCAACTCTGGTAGCACCTCTGTGATGGACATTTAAGAAGGGCAAAAAAATGCTGTGCAGAAGCTGTGATAGAGAAAATGTGAGTATGAAACAGCCCTGCAGACACCAAGGTCAGTGAAGAAGGAGGGGGAGGAGGTGCTCCAGGCACTGGAGCAGAGATTCCCCTGCAGCCTGTGGTGAAGACCATGGTGACACAGTTTGTCCCCCCTGCAGCCCATGGAGGTCCACAGTGGAGCAGACATGCACCTTCAGCCCATGGAGGACCCCATGCTGGAGCAGGTGGATGTGCCTGAAGGAAGCTATGACCCCCATGGGGAGCCTGCACTGGAGCAGGCTCCTGTCAGCAGCTGTGGCCCCATGGAGAGGAGCCCACACTGGAGCAGAAAAAGAGCATGAGAAGGAAGGAGCGGCAGAGATGGTGTGTGATGAACCGACTGCAACCCGCGCTCCCTGTCCCCCTGCACTGCTCAGGGGTAGCACGTAGAGAAGTCAGGAGTGAAGATGAGCCCAGGATAAAAGAGTGGGGAGGGGGGAAGGTGTGTTTTAGATTTGTTCTTATTTCTCATTATCCTACTCTGATTTTTAATGACAATAAATTAATTTCCCCAAGTCAACTTTGTTTTGCCTGTGACAGGAATTGGTGAGTGATCTCTTTGTCCTTATCTCGACCCACGAGCTTTTTTGTTGTGTTTTCTCCCCCTGTCTTGTTGAGGAGGGGGAGTGACAGAGCGGCTCGGTGGGCACCTGGCAGCCAGCCAAGGTCAACCCACCACAGTTTCCTTCCATCAGGCTCCCTGTCCCTATTTTTTAATTCTTGCCTGTTTCTTGTACCCTGTTGCTTTTGAAACTTCCTTTCTACCTCTCTGTCCCTATCTTTTTAATTCTCGCATATGTTTCTTGGACCCAGATGCTTTTTAAATTTTCTTGCTACCTTTCCCTCTCTCTGTCTCCCTGACAAAATTTTAATTTCTTGCCAGTGTTTCTTGTACCCCGTTGCTTTTCAAATTTTCTTCTTATGTCTCCCTCTATGCAGCTCCGTGTACCTTTTAATTCTTGTGTAAGATTCTTGTATCCTGTCGCTTTCAAAATTTTCTTTCTACATCTCCCTCTATCCAGCTCCCTGTCTGTAATTAATTCTTCCCTCTCTGTCCTGTACCCTGTCAATTTTACACTTTCTTTCTACATCTACCTCTTTCTATCTTCCTCTCTCTGTTAGTTCTTGCCTATGTTTCTTGTACCCTGTTGCTTTTTAAAATTTTCTTTCTATGTCTACCGCTATCTGGCTCCCTGTTTCTATTTTTTATTTCTTGCCTATGTTTCTTTCCCCCTATCACTAGAATTTTTCCCCATCCCTTGTCTTGTCTCTATCTTCTTGTCCTGCTGGTCCCTTTCGCCTCTCTCTCCTGCTCCCTGTCTCTCTTATTTATTCCTCCATCTCTCTGTCCCTGTTTTCCCCCGCAATCTCTCTGCTCTCCTCTCTCTACCCTGTTGTCCTGCTCCCTGTCCCTCTCTTGTTCACAGCGTCCTGTTTTCTGGCTCCCTGTCCCACGCCTCTTCTCTGCATCCCTCTGTCCTTCCTCCCGCTTCTTCATAGAATAGTTTGGGTTGGAAGGGACCTTTTAAAGGTCATCTAGTCCAACCCCCCTGCCGTGGGCAGGGACATCTTCAACTAAATCAGGTTGCTCAGAGCCCCATCCAACCTGACCTTGAATGTTTCCAGGGATGGGGCATCCACCACCTCTCTGGGCAATCTGTTCCAGTGTTTCACCACCCTCAGCGTAAAAAATCTCTTCCTTATATCTAGTCTATATCAGGAAGAAATTTTTCTCTTCCCTTTTCTCCCTCTGTCCTGCTGCATTTGGGCACTGAGCCTTGTAGCCAACTCACTGCCAGGATTTCTGATGCGCATTAATGAATAAACTTTTTCTGCCTCCTCTGTGCCCCTGGATGTGTTTGCAGCCCCTGGGTGCAGAGCTCATGGTTGTGCACAGGTGCAGGGGGGAGGCTGATGTGCTTTGGGGCTTTGGCAATGGCCCCCTGTTCCCAATGGGCTCCAGCTGGGGTTGGAGCTGGGGCAGCCCCAGGTGTGGCCAGTGAGGCTGAGGATGGGGCTGGCCCTGCTGTGTGAAGGGCATCTAGCTGTAAAGAGGGCACGCCTCCTTGAGGGAACTGGCTGAGGAGTGAATCCAATGGGGTCCCACAGGCAGCTGCCTCCAGCAAGGAATGGCCAGTCCCTGTGGCAAGGAAGGATCCCTCCAAGCCATCCCCAACAGAGCAGACCACCAGCGTGTGGTGCTGGGAGCTCGGTGCCTCCATTGGCTACGTGTGTGAGCCGCCATGTATTGAGGAAGCCTTGCAGATGAGGAGCATTGAGGAGTCCACTGCGTGCTGCTGAGTGGGCGAGGGTCAGACAGGCGGCACTGCGGAGGAGGAAGGGGCAGAGACAGAAAAGGAAGCATCAGGGTGGTGAAGGTCTCCTGCTAGCGCCAGGAGCTGCAGTGAGTCGCGTGTCCCCTCCTCTGTGTCCTGGCCCATCTCTGCCACCCTTCTCCAGATGTCTGCCTGCCCCTCTTCTTCTGTCTCTCTGCCTGCCCACCTACCTGTATTGCTCCCCAAAACTTGTTACTCTTCTGCCAACTCTGCCCAGTACCTCGTTGCCTTTTAAATTTTTTCTATGTCTCTAACTGGCTCCCTCTCCCTTTTATTTAGTTTGTCCACACTGCCTTGTACCCCATTACTTTTAAAATTTCATTTCTCTATCTCCCCCTCTCTGGCTCCCTGACCCTATTTTTTAATACCTCCCTCTGCTCTGTACCCCATCACTTTTCAAACTTTCTTTCTATGCCTCCCTCCGTTTGGCTCCCTTTTCCGATTTTTTTATTCCTTCTTGCTCTTTCCTTTACCCCATTGGTTCTAAAATTTTCTTTATACATATGTCTCTCGCTCTGCAGCTCCCTGGCCTTATTTTTTAATTCTGGCCTGTGTGAACTGTACCCCATTACTTTTTGAATTTTCTTTCTATTTCTACCTATGTCTTCCTCCCTGTCCCTATTTTAAAAATCTTTCCTGTGTTTCCTGTACCCCGCCGCTTTCTAGTTTCTCTTTCTATGTGTCTATTGGGTTTTTAGCACCAGTCTCTGTAGTTGTAAGGTGTCCATTTCGGACCTTTGAGTCACCATGTCACACCCATTTTGATGCGTGCGACCCCCCCCCTTGGCCTGTTTGGTTGTTCTCGTGCCCCCTCCCCAGCCTCTTTGGGTGCATGCACACACACCCCCCCCCCATCTTTCTATAACTGCCTCTATCCGAATTATCTGGTTTTGGTTTATTTTTTTAAATTCTTTCTGCTTTGTTCTCTTTTTGTAGTTTTCTCTCTCCCCCCCTCTATCCAGTTCCCTATCGTTCTAAAATCCTCTCCCCCGACTCCTGTCTGTGTGTCTCATTCTCTCTGTCCCTCTGTTGTCCCACAAGCGGGGTCCGCTACCCGTTGTGCAATAAGCCAGTCTTACACACAGAGCAGAGGTATTTATTTATCTCATGTTTGCACAAAGATGGGTGCTAGGTGGCAATTCCACAAAGCTAGCACGCCACACAAAAGAACTACAACATATTTATATTGTTACATGATTAGTAAAAGCCCACCTAAGTTCATGCTCCTTGATTAGTTATGTTCAAATTAGCCTCGCTTGCCATACAAATTAGCATGCATGCTCCTTGCATGGGGGGGGGCAAGTCTTTCCAGTCTTGAATTGAGTTGGTGGTCACAATCTCTCCCTGCTGCCTTTACTTTTCCTCTAGTTACCACAGTTTTTTGCTGACTTGTTTTTTTGGCAATCATCTAGCCTCCGATGCCTTCTAGGGCAGGATGTTCCCCTTTTAGCAGTCTTTTAGTTCTTCAAGGGTATAGCCATCGTAAGGCATACATTGCCTTATACAAGGTAATCAGGCTAGTACAATGAAGACTACAGTCTAGGTATTAACCCAACCATATGGCTACACCTCCGTGCTGTTCTGTTGTCCTGCTCGGTCCCTTCCATCTCTCTCCTCTGCTCCCCCACCTCTTATTTATTGTTCCATCTCCCTGTGGTTCTCTACTCCATCTCGCTATCCTCCTCCTCTCTGCACTCCATTTGTGTCTCTCGGCACCCTTGTGTGGTTCCCCATCCCTCTCTTGTTCCCAGTATCCCGTTTTCTGGCTTCCTGTCCCATGCCTCTTCTCTACCTCCCTATGTCCTTCCTCCTACTTTCCTCTTCCCTCTTTTCCCTCTGTCCCACTGCCTTTGGGCACTGAGCCTCGTAGCCAACTCACTGCTAGAATTTCTGATGCGCGCGAAGGAACAAACCTTTGATGCCTCCTTTGTGCTCCTGGATGTGTTTCCAGCTGCTGGGCTTGGGGCCAGTGACTGCAGTTGGGTCCAGGGGAGGGGGTGATGTGCTGTGGGGCTGGGGTGATAGCCCCCTGTTCCCAATGGGCTCCAGCTGTGGGCTGGGGCAGCCCAGGTGGGACCCATGAGGTGAAGATGGGGCTGGGCCAAGGGTTTAAAAAGGCTGCAGGTGGGGATGGGCCAGGGCAGCCCCAGGTGCAGCTGGTGAGGCTGAGGATGGAGCTGGCCCTGCTGTGCCAAGGGGCTCTATCTGGGGAGGGGGCTGCCTAGGCACACCTGCATGCAGGAATTGGCTGAGGAGTGAAACCAAAGGGCTTCCAGAGGCAGCTGCCTCCAGCAAGGAAATGCCAGTCCCCATGGCGAGGAAGGATCCCTCCCAGTCATCCTCAACAGAGCGTGCCACCAGCACATGGCGCCGGGAGCTCGGTGCCTCCGTTGGCCACACATACGAGCCATCTTGCATCCAGGAAGCCTTCTGGAAGAGGAGCATCGAGGCACCTGCTGCCTCCTCCCAGGTGGGCGAGGGTCAGGCAGCCAGCACTGCGGAGGAAGAAGAGGCAGACAGAGAAGCCTCAGGGCCATGTAGGTCTCCTGCTGGCGCCAGGAGCTGTGGCGAGTCACGCGTCCCCGCAGCCCATCCCTGCCATGCTTTTCCAGATCTCTACCTGCCTCTGCCTCCATCTCCCTTTCGGGCTGTCCAGCTCCCCAAAGCTTTCTGCTCTTCCACTAGCACTGCCCTGTACACTGTCGCCTTCTACATTTCCTTTCTATGCCTCTCCCTTTCCGGCTGCCCACCCACTATTCTCTCATTCTCCCCACACTGCCTTCTTCCTCATTGCTTGTGAAAATTGCATTTCCAGGTCTCCCTCTACCCAAGCCACCTGTCTCTGCTTTCAGTGATTCCCTCTGCTCTGCACCCCGTCACTCTTCCCGTGTCCTTTCCCTGTGGCTGTCTGTCCGGTTCCCTCTCCCAATATTTCACTTCTTACCTGTATGGCCGGTACCCTGTTGCTTTCTAAATTTTCTCCCTATATCTCCCTTTATCCAGTTCCCTGTCTGTGTTTTTTATTTCTTACCGCCTGTCCTCTACTTCATCACTTCTTAAATTTTGTTCCAATGTCTTCATTTATTTAGTTTGCTGACCTTATATTTTATGTTTTTCCTCTCTGTTCTTAGTCCCTTCACTTTTTAAATTTTCTTTCTCCATCTCCATTTTGGTTTGCTGTTGCTACTGTTTAATTTTTTCTTATGTACTTAATCCCTGTGACTTTTAAAATTTTCTGTCTGCTTTTATTCTGTTCGCTGTCTTTATTTTGCTGTAGTTATGTTTTGTTTACTGCCTTTCCTTAGTGCAGTTGCTTTTAAAATTTTCTTTCTATGCCTCCATTTTAGTTTGCTGTCCCTATTTCGTATTTTTTCCTTTATTTCCCTAATGCCTATTGCTTTTTAAATGTTCTTTCTATGCCTACTTTTATTCCCTTTATGGTTTTCTTAAAATGATTTCTTGTCTTTCCTTAGTGCTGTAGCTTTTTAGATTTTCTTTCTACATCTGTTTTAGTTTGCAGTTACTATTTGTTAATTTCTTATTTCCTTACTCCCTAGTGCTTTTAAAATTGTCTACTTTTATCCAATTTGCTGTCTTTATTTTCCTCTATTTATGCTTTGTTTCTTGTCTTTCCTTAGTGCCCTTGCTTTTTCAACTTTCTTTCTCCATTCCCTTCAGTTTGCTGTCCCTATTTTTTTAAATTTCTAATCCCCCCACCCCCCCACGCCGCGCGCTCGCTACTGCCCCCAACGACCAGGAGCCGGTACTGCAGCCCAGGTGCCGCGCATACGCGGTGGCGCGCACCGGACCGCGCTCGCTGCTGCCTCCGGGCGGCCGGAACGTGGTACTGCAGGTGGAGCGGCGCGTATGCGCGGTGGGGGCGCCACGCCGCGCTCGCTACTGCCCCCAAACGACCAAGAGTCGGTACTGCAGCCCAGGTGCCGCGCATGCGCGGTGGCGCGCACCGGACCGCGCTCGCTACTGCCCCCAACGACCAGGAGCCGGTACTGCAGCCCAGGTGCCGCGCATGCGCGGTGGCGCGCACCGGACCGCGCTCGCTGCTGCCTCCGGGCGGCCGGAACGTGGTACTGCAGGTGGAGCGATGCGCATGCGCGGTGGGGGCGCCACGCCGCGCTCGCTACTGCCCCCAAACGACCAAGAGTCGGTACTGCAGCCCAGGTGCCGCGCATGCGCGGTGGCGCGCACCGGACCGCGCTCGCTACTGCCCCCAACGACCAGGAGCCGGTACTGCAGCCCAGGTGCCGCGCATGCGCGGTGGCGCGCACCGGACCGCGCTCGCTGCTGCCTCCGGGCGGCCGGAACGTGGTACTGCAGGTGGAGCGACGCGCATGCGCGGTGGGGGCGCCACGCCGCGCTCGCTACTGCCCCCAAACGACCAAGAGTCGGTACTGCAGCCCAGGTGCCGCGCATGCGCGGTGGCGCGCACCGGACCGCGCTCGCTACTGCCCCCAACGACCAGGAGCCGGTACTGCAGCCCAGGTGCCGCGCATGCGCGGTGGCGCGCACCGGACCGCGCTCGCTGCTGCCTCCGGGCGGCCGGAACGTGGTACTGCAGGTGGAGCGGCGCGTATGCGCGGTGGGGGCGCCACGCCGCGCTCGCTACTGCCCCCAAACGACCAAGAGTCGGTACTGCAGCCCAGGTGCCGCGCATGCGCGGTGGCGCGCACCGGACCGCGCTCGCTACTGCCCCCAACGACCAGGAGCCGGTACTGCAGCCCAGGTGCCGCGCATGCGCGGTGGCGCGCACCGGACCGCGCTCGCTACTGCCCCCAACGACCACGACTCGGTACTGCAGCCCAGGTGCCGCGCATGCGCGGTGGCGCGCACCGGACCGCGCTCGCTGCTGCCTCCGGGCGGCCGGAACGTGGTACTGCAGGTGGAGCGACGCGCATGCGCGGTGGGGGCGCCACGCCGCGCTCGCTACTGCCCCCAAACGACCAAGAGTCGGTACTGCAGCCCAGGTGCCGCGCATGCGCGGTGGCGCGCACCGGACCGCGCTCGCTACTGCCCCCAACGACCAGGAGCCGGTACTGCAGCCCAGGTGCCGCGCATGCGCGGTGGCGCGCACCGGACCGCGCTCGCTGCTGCCTCCGGGCGGCCGGAACGTGGTACTGCAGGTGGAGCGACGCGCATGCGCGGTGGGGGCGCCACGCCGCGCTCGCTACTGCCCCCAAACGACCAAGAGTCGGTACTGCAGCCCTGGTGCCGCGCATGCGCGGTGGCGCGCACCAGACCGCGCTCGCTACTGCCCCCAACGACCAGGAGCCGGTACTGCAGCCCAGGTGCCGCGCATGCGCGGTGGCGCGCACCGGACCGCGCTCGCTACTGCCCCCAACGACCACGACTCGGTACTGCAGCCCAGGTGCCGCGCATGCGCGGTGGCGCGCACCGGACCGCGCTCGCTACTGCCCCCAACGACCAGGAGCCGGTACTGCAGCCCAGGTGCCGCGCATGCGCGGTGGCGCGCACCGGACCGCGCTCGCTACTGCCCCCAAACGACCAAGAGTCGGTACTGCAGCCCAGGTGCCGCGCATGCGCGGTGGCGCGCACCGGACCGCGCTCGCTGCTGCCTCCGGGCGGCCGGAACGTGGTACTGCAGGTGGAGCGATGCGCATGCGCGGTGGGGGCGCCACGCCGCGCTCGCTACTGCCCCCAAACGACCAAGAGTCGGTACTGCAGCCCAGGTGCCGCGCATGCGCGGTGGCGCGCACCGGACCGCGCTCGCTACTGCCCCCAACGACCACGACTCGGTACTGCAGCCCAGGTGCCGCGCATGCGCGGTGGCGCGCACCGGACCGCGCTCGCTGCTGCCCCCAACGACCAGGAGCCGGTACTGCAGCCCAGGTGCCGCGCATGCGCGGTGGCGCGCACCGGACCGCGCTCGCTGCTGCCGCCCGGCGACCAAAGAGCGGTACTGCGGGTAGGCGCCGCGCATGCGCGGTGGCGCGCACCGGACCGCGCTCGCTACTGCCCCCAACGACCACGACTCGGTACTGCAGCCCAGGTGCCGCGCATGCGCAGTGGCGCGCACCGGACCGCGCTCGCTGCTGCCGCCCGGCGACCAAAGAGCGGTACTGCGGGTAGGCGCTGCGCGTGCGCGGAGGCGCCACCGCGCTCCACGTTGTCGTCTGCCGCTAACAGCAATGCGATGTTGCGGTGCCTGCGAGGTGATGCTGCCACGCTCCTTGCTGCCTTCCGTTAAGAAAACGTCGCTGCCGCCCCACGTGCGCAGTGATGGCCGGCGCTTTGTGCACAAATCGCGGAACTGCAGCGCTGGTGCCGCCCCCGAGCACGCGCTGCCCGGTGGGTTCTCCCTGCTGCTGCCGCCTCGTGGCCGAAGCCTGGTACTGCAGTGCCTCCACTGCCCAGGAGCGCCGCCGCCGCCTTCCCTGCTGCCCCCTCTTGCCCAAAATGCGGTACTGCAGCCCGGCGATCGCACGCCGGCTCTGACCCCTCCGGCACGCCGTCGGCGTCCCGCCCAGGCGCTCTGCCCGGGAGCAGCATGGCGGCGCGCTGGCTACCGGTGTGGTGAGCGAGCCCCTTCGGCAGATGCGGGTGTGTCTCCTGCGCGCTGGTTGCCCGAGGGTGGTGCGACGGGAAGCTTTAATCCGCCTGCTGTTGTCAGGCTCCCGATCCACTGCAGGCGAGCTGGGTCAGGTCAGCCCCAGGGACTTACCCGAGAATTGATAGAAGGGAAGAGGGGAAGGAGGTGGACACCCCCGCAGGTGCAGGCGCCGGGCGCCTCCCCAACTCACCAGACCTCCCTCTGAGCCTCCCCAGGCCCTGCTCGCCCTGTGCAGCTGCCCTCAGCTCCAGCACCTCCACTGAAGTCTGTCCCATATCCCCAGGCCACCCCCAAGCCCTGTAGTGAAGGCTGCAAGCTGGCCCTCGAATGTGCGTGATTCTCCCTTAATGTGGGTGCTGTTAGCAGCAGTGTGGGGAAAGAGCAGCGTCTCCAGAAGCCCCTGCAGAAGCAGGGGGTCTGGCCAGGGATGATGTACAGTAATAACAGGCACTGCTTCTTCTTTCCCTCTCCCAGAGGCTGTGCTGAGGACGCAGTTTTCCATTCCTCTCCTAGGGATGCCGTTTGACTGCACCTGCCTCAGGCTTGCGTGGGTTGTCTCTGCCCGGCCTCACTCCTCGCGGCATGGGGGCGGAAAGGGACAGGTGGAGCTCTTACTGGCTGTGGACAGGAGCTGCCGCAGCTGAAGCTGGAGAGGCCAGAGAAAGGTAAAGAAGAAGAAATCAAAGGCCATCAAGCGAGCAAGGCTACGTGTCCAGGAAGCCTCATCTCGTAAGAGCTGTCAGACACCCATGTATTCTCTTAGGTGGAGGACAGCCAAGCGACTGGAGTTACAGAGGAGGAAGGGAGGAGAGAAGGAGACAAGAAGCATCTGAACGGGCAAATTCTTCCGGCAGCGCTGAGAGCGAGAGCTGTGGTGAGTCCCAGGCCCTCCTTGCCCCTCCCCTGTCCCCCTGTCTTTCCCATACTGCTGTGATTTTTTTTTTTGCTTCCCTGTACCTCTCCTCTTCTTCCTATTCTTCTGTCCTGCTCCCTCTTCCTCTCTCCCTTTCTTTCTCCTGTTGTCCTGCTCCTTTTTCTTTTTCTCTCTGCGCTTTTGTCCTGCTCCACCTCCTTTTTTTCTATCCTCTGTCTCTGTCCTGTAGCCCATCACTGTTTTTTCCATCTGTCTTGCTCCCTGTCCTTGTCTCTTTCCCTTTGTTCTGCCTCCTGTCCTTTTTTCCTTTCTTGCTCCATCTCTCTGTCCTGCTCCCTACCCCTCCCCCCCCCCCCCCCCCCCCCCGTTTCTCTGTCCTTCTCCTTGCCTTTCCCCTTATTTCTCTGTCTTGTTCCCTCTTTGGTTTTTTGGTTCTCTGTCACTCTGTCCTGCTCCCTGTCACTGTTTTTTCTCACTCCATCTCTGTCCTGCAGCCCAGTGCTGGTTTTTTTCCCCCTCCATCTCTGTCCTGCTCCCTCTTATTTTTGCCTGTCTTTCACTTTGTCCTGCCTCTTTGTCCCTTTTTTCTTTCTCTGTGTCACCTTGTCTTGCTCCCTGTCCCTGTCTTTCTCTTACAATCTGCGTCCTGTTCCTTGTCCTTCTTCTTCCCCTATCATCCACCATCCTTCTTCCCCCGTCATCCCTCATCCTTCTTCCTGCCTTTCTTTTTTCTCTTTCTATCCTTCTGCCCCAATGCTTCTTTCTCCAACTCTGTCCTGCTCCCTGCCCCTTCTTTCCTCTGTCCTGCTTCCTGTCTTTGTTTTTTCTGTCTTTATTTCTCTGTCCTGCTGCCTGTCCAGTCATTTCTTGCTATACCTCCCTGTCCAGCTGGCTCTCCCTTTTTTACTTTCTCTCCTCCTCTCCCCTGCTTCCTGGCCCTTTTTTCTCTTCCTCTGTCTCTGTCCTCTAGCCCATTGCTGGTTTGTTTTTTTTTCTTTTCCTTCTTGGTCTCTTTGTACAAATCTGACACTTTCTTTATTTCTCAATCCCTTTGTCCTGTTCCCTGTCCTTTTTCCCTCTCTGTGTCCTGCACCCTGTCACCGTCTTTGACCCTTCTTTCTTCTTCCTCTCTCCGCCCCCACAATCTCTCTATCCCTTTGTCCTGCTCACCGACCCGACATTTTCTTGCTCACTCTCTCTGCAGGGCTCCTCGTCCCTATTTTTCTTGATTTCTCTACCTCTCTGACCTTTTCCTTCTGACCTTTCTTTCTCTCTCTGCTCCTCGGTCTTCTCCCTTGTCTTATTTTTCTCTTTCTAGTCCTCTGTTCTGCTCCCCATCACTGTATTTTCTTTCTTCATTTCTCTGCCGTGCTCCCCCTCCCTTTCTTTCTTTCTTTCTCCATACCTATGTGCAGCTCCCTGTCCCTCCCTCCCTGTCATTATCCTTGCATCCCTTGTTGTCTCTCCATCCCTCTGTCCTGCTCCCCATCCCTAATTTTCCTTTTCCATTTCTCTGTCCTGCTTTCGGTCCCTGTTTTTCCTCTGGCTTCATCTGCCTGTCATTCTCTGTGTTGCTCTCGCTTGCTCTCTCTCCCAGTGTCCTGCTCCCCATCCCTCTCTTTTTCTCTGTATCCCATTTTCTTGCTCGCTGTCCCGCACTTGTTTTCTGTATCCCTCTCTCCTTCCTCCTGTCCTTCCTTCCCCCTTCCCCCCTGCCTCTGGCCTGCTGCTTGTCACTGGTTTTTCTTTCTCCTGCTCTCTGAGTTCTGTCGCTCTCTTTCTCTCTCTGTCCCTCTGTCCTTCCTCCAACCTCTATTTCCCTCTCTCTATCCGTCTGCCCCTAATGCATCTTCTTCCACCTCTCAGTCAGGTTCCTGCTCCCTGCCCCTTTTTTCCTCTCGCTGGCCATCTGTCCTCCTTCCTCTTCCTGGTTATTCTGCCTTTATCCCTCTGTCCCACTGCCTGTCTCATTGTTTCTAGTTATATCACCCCATCCAGCCAGCTGTCCCTTTTTTCCTTTCTCTCTTCCCTACTCTGGCCCTGATTTTTCTTCCTCCGCCTCTGTCCAGCAGCCTGTCATCGGTTCTTTTTTTCCTTCTCCATCTCTTTGTCTTAATCTGCATCTGTCCCTCCCTCCCCCCCATCCCCAGTCCCTCCGTCCTGTTCCTTGCCCTGCTTGTGGTCTCTCCGTGTCCCACGCTCTATCCCCCTCTTTCTCTCTCCCCGCCTCCTTCCTTTTCCCTCTTTCTTTTCCTCTGCATCCATTTGTCCTGTTGCTCACTGGTATTTTTTCCTTCCGTTTCTCTGTCCTGCTCCCTGTCCCTTACTTATCTGTCAATCCCTCTGTCCTGTTGCCTATCATAATTTTTGCTGTCTGCATCATCGCTTTCAGCTCTATCCTCCTGTCCTGCTCCCCAGCAGTACTTTTTCTTTCTCCAGCTCTCTCACCTGCTCCCCACTCCTCTCTTTTTCTCTGTCATTCTTTCCATTTCCCTGTACCTCTCTCTCTGCAATCTTGTCTCCCGCTCCCTGTCCCTCCCTGTTTATATCCCACTGTCCTGGTCCCCATCCCTCTCTTTGCCTCTCTGTCTCTCTGTCCCTGACCTTGTCCCTGTTTTTTCTTTCTCCATCTCTCTGTCCTGCTGCTCATCTCTGTCCAGTTCCCTTTCTGGTTTTTTTTCCTCTCTTGGTTACTCTGCTTTTCATCCTGTCCCTATTTTTTTCCTCTCTTCATCCCTTTGTCCTGCTCTGTGTTCCCTCCCTCTCACTCCCTGTGTCTATCCTTCTGTGTGCTACCTGTCCTTCTCCCTGTTGATTTTTTCCTCTTGCTCTATCCCTCTGTCCTGCTCCCTAGAAGTATTTTTTTAATTCTCTGTATTTCTGTTCTTCTGCCCATTGCATTTTTCATTCTCTGTCTCTCTCTCCTGCTCCCTATGCTCCCCTTTCTTTCTGTCATTCTTTCCTCGTCCCTGTACCTCCGTTTTTCTGTGTCCTTGCATCCCACTGCCTCCCTCCCTCCCTCCCTATCACACTGTCTTGCTCCCCATCCCTCTCTTTTTTCTTTCTACCCTTCTGATGTGTGTCCCCCCACCCCCCACCCCCCCTTTTACGTGTCCTGGTCTTTCTGTCTACATCCTTCTGTCATTCTCCTTCTCTTGCTCTTCTTGCTCTTTTTCTTTCTCTTCCTCTGTCCTATTCACTGCCCATCACAATTTTTTTCCTCCTCCATCCCTTTGTCCTGCTCCCTGTCCTTGTCAATCTTTCCCTTTGCTCTGCCTCTAGTCTTTCTTTGTTTTCTCCAGCTCTGTCCTTTTCCCTGTACCTTTTTCTCTCTGCTCCTCCGTCCTTTTCCCTTGTCTTCTTTTTCTCTTTCTGCCATCCCTCTCTTTTCCTCTGTGACCCTCTGTGCTGTTTCCTTTCCTTTCTTTCTCCAATTATCTGTTGTCTTGCCTGTCCCTCTTTCTCTGTCTGGAATGTTTCTTTCTCCATCTCTGACCTGCTCCCTGTCCCTTTTCTCTTATTCTCTCTGTCCTCCATCCTCCCCCTAACTTTTTGTCCATACACCTCCATACCACTCCCATCATTTCTCGCTATATCCCCCTGTCCAGCTCGCTGCCCCGTTATTCCCCTGTGTCCTGCTCCCTGGCCTTTTTTCCCATCCTGCAGCCCAGCACTGTTTTTTCTTTCTCCATCTCTTTGTCCTGATCGGTCTCCCTCTTTTTTCCCCTCGATTCCTCTGGCATGTTCCCTGTCTTTTTCTCTCCCCCGCTCCTTCCTTATTCCTCTCATTCAATTTCTCCCTTGATCCGTCTGTTCTGCTCCTCACTCATCGTTTTCTCTCTCTTTCCTTCTGTCCTGCTCCCTGACCCTGTTTTTCTTCTGCCACGTCGCTGCAGGGCTCCTCATCTCTTTTTTATTGATTTCTCCATCTCACTGTCCTTTTCCCTGTACCTTTCTTTCTCTGCTCCTCAGTCCTCCTCCCTCATTTTATTTTTCTCTTTCTGTTCGTCTATCCTGCTCCCCATCGCTGTATTTTTGTTCTCTGTACCTGCTGCTCCAGTAATGACTGCCGAGTTGTCCCAGGGGAAGGGTGAGTGTACAGGCACCGAGCTCTGGAGCAGACTCACTCGTAGGACTTATACACATTAATGAATAAAACACTTGCTGTCTCCTTTGCACTCATGGCTGTGTTTGTAGTCCTTTGTACTTGGTGAGGGGCTGTCAGAGAGTCTAGGGGAGCAGGTTACATAGTGGGTGTAAGGGGCCATAGCTGCAGCTGTGGGCTGGGGCTGGAGGAGCCCCAGGTGGGGCCAGTGAGGCTGATGGTGATGGCCCCTCTGTGTAAAAGGGCTGCAGCCCCAGGGGATGGTGCTGCTGGGGCATGCCTGTCTGAGAATGCTGATGAGCTGCAAGGATGTTTCCAACTGACAGGTTCACAGTCAGTTGGAGTCAGGCCTCATCAGGGCAGCTCCCAGGGATTTTCTGAGAGCTAGTGGAGAGGAAGCAGGAAGAGTGGCAGGAGATGGCTGCCCCCCCTCCCCGGGTACCTGGAGGCCTTCCCACCCCCTGGAAAAGGCGCTGGGTGCCTCCCCAACTCAACAAAGCTCCTCCAGCCCTGCTCACCCCATGCAGCTGCCCCCAGCTCCAGCACCTCCCCTGAAGCCTGTCCCATAGCCACAGACTGCCCCCAAACCCTGTCCTCACAGCAGCACGCTGGCCCTTGAATATGCTTTATTCTCCATAAATGCAGGTGCCATTAGCATCAGTTCGGGGAAGGAGCAGCATCTCCAGCAGCTCCTGCAGAAGGAGGTGTTCCTGCCTGAGGAGAGCTACAGTCAGCACTGTGGATAGCAGTTGCTTGTTCTTTCCCTCTCCCAGAGGAAGCACTGAGGACTCAGTTGTCGGTTCCTCTCTGGGGATGCTGTTGACTGCATCTGGCTCAGGTTTGTGTGGGTTGCCTTTGGCCTCATTCTCCTAGCGGCATGGGCAAAAAGGAACAGGCGGAGCACTTACTGGCTGTGGACAGGAGCTGCCGTGGCTGAAGCTGGAGAGGCCAGAGAAAGGTAAAGCAGCTGAAGAATAAAATAAAGGGCATCCAGCCGGCAGCTGCCTCCCACTGCAGGCAGGAGGCAGCCTGCCTCTCTGGGTGAGGAAGGATCCCTCTTAGTGTAGTCCTCAGCAGATCCAATCACCAATGTGCACAGCAGGGTCTGTATGCATAACCAAAAGCACAGTACAGCCATGTAGTGTGTGCACATGTGAGACTATGTATCTGGGAAGCCTCATATTGTAAGAGGTGTAAGACACCAATCTGTTCTCTTAGGTGGATGACAGTCAAGTGACCGGAGCTACAGAGGAGGAAGAGAGGGGGAGACAGAGAAAGAGATGTCGGAACTGTCAAATTCTCCCCACAACTCCAGGAGCGGGAGCTGTGGAGAGTCCTGGACCCTTGGGGCCGTGTCGTCCCTCTTCTGCATCCCGGTCCCTCTTCTGCATCCCCTTCTCTTTCACCGCTGTCATTTTTTTGTTTCCCTGCACCTCTCCCTCTCTCGTTCTCCAAGCCCCCCTCTTCCTCTGTCGTTCTACTTCTCTGTTTCCTTTTTCTCTCTGCACTTGTCCTGTTCCCTGTCCCTCTTTTTTTTTTTTCATCCTCTGTCCTGCAATCCATCACTATTTTTGTCTTTCTCCATCTATCTGTCTGTCTTCCTATCCCAATTTTTTTTAATTCCTCCCCGCCTGCCCTTTAGCCCTTCACAATTTCCCCCCCGCCATCTGGCTCCATGTCCCTATTTTTAAATCCCTCTCTCTCTGCCCTGTATTCTAGAGATATGTCGTCTTTCTTAGACTCTCTTGTTCCAGGTCCTGGTCCCTATGTTTTAATTTCTTTGCTCTCTGTCCCATAGCCCATCTTTGTCTTTCTCTCCCTGTCCCTATTGTTTAATTCCTCTGTTTCTCCCATTCAGCTCATGGAGGTTTTTTGGTATTTCTCAGTTTATCTCTGTCCACCTCACTGTCCCCTTCTTTAATTCCTCCCTCTCTGCCCTGTGGCCCATCACTATTCTTTGTTTTGCTCCATCTCTCTCAGTCTGGTTCCCCGTCCCTTCCTCCTCTCTGGCCTGTAGCCCATCACTATTTTTTTCCCCTCTGCCTCTCTCTCTCCGTGGCTCCCTTTCCCTATTTTTCAATCCCCCCCTCTCTGCCCTGTAGCCAGTTGCTGTTGTATTGGGTTTACGTGGCAAGGTTTTGTTAGCTGGGGTGGGGGGGCAGGGGCTGCAGGGGTGGGTTCTGTGAGAAGACACCAGGAGTTACCCCCATGTCAGGCACAGCCAGTTCCAGCTCCAAGATGGATCTGCTGCTGGTCAAAGTTGAGCCCATCAGCAGCACTGGTAGTGCCTGTGATGGACATTTAAGAAGGGCTAAAAAATGCTGTGCAGAAGGTGTGATAGAGAAAATGTGAGTGTGAAACAGCCCTGCAGACACTGAGGTCAGTGAAGAAGGAGGGGGAGGAGGTGCTCCAGGCACCAGAGCAGAGATTCCCCTGCAGCCCGTGGTGAAGACCATGGTGATGCAGGTTGTCCCCCTGCAGCCCATGGAGGTCCACGGTGGAGCAGACATGCACCTGCAGCCCATGGAGGACCCCATGCCAGAGCAAGTGGATGTGCCTGAAGGAAGCTGTGGCCCCGTGGAGAACCTGTGCCGGAGCAGGCTCCTGTCAGCAGCTGTGGCCCCGAGGGAGGGCCACATTGGAGCAGAAAAGAGCTTGAGGAGGAAGGAGCAGCAGAGGCAACATGTGATGAACTGACTGCAACCCCTGCTCCCTGTCCCCCTGCGCTGCTCGGGGGTAGGATGTAGAGAAGTCAGGGGTGAAGATGAGCCCAAGATAAAAGAACGGGGAGGGGGGAAGCTGTTTTTTAGATTTGTTCTTATTTCTCATTATCTTACTCTGATGTTGAATGACAATAAATTAAATTAATTCCCCCAAGTCGAGTCTGTTTTGCCTGTGACAGGAACTGGTGAGTGATCTCTTTGTCCTTATCTTGACCCACAAGCTTTTTTGTTGTGTTTTCTCCCCCTGTCTTGTTGAGGAGGGGGAGTGATAGAGCGGCTCGGTGGGCACTTAGCGGCCAGCCAAGGTCAACCCACCACAGTTTCCTTCCATCAGGCTCCCTGTCCCTATTTTTTAATTCTTGCCTATGTTTCTTGTACCCCATCGCTTTTGAAACTTTCTACCTCTCCATCCCTATCTTTTTAATTCTTGCATATGTTTCTTGAACCCAGTTGCTTTTTAAATTTTCTTCCTACCTTTCTCTATCTCCCTGACCTGATTTTAATTTCTTGCCGGTGTTTCTTGTACCCTGTCGCTTTTCAAATTTTCTTCTTACATCTCCCTCTATGCAGCTCCATGTACCTATCTTTTAATTCTTGTATCCTGTCGCTTTCAAAATTTTCTTTCTATGTCTCCCTCTATCCATCTTCCTGTCTATAATTAATTCTTCCCTCTCTGTCCTGTACCCTGTCACTTTTTGCACTTTCTTTCTACATCTACCTCTATCCGGCTCCCTGTTTCTATTTTTTATTTCTTGCCTATGTTTCTTTTCCCCTATCACTTTAGAATTTTTCCCCGTCCCTTGTCTTGTCTCTATCTTCTTGTCCTGCTGGTCCCTTCCACCTCTCTCTTCTGCTCCCTCTCTTATTTATTCCTCCATCTCTTTGTCCCTGTTTTCCCCCCGCAATCTCTCTGCTCTCCTCTCTCTACACCATTGCCCTGCTCCCCGTCCCTCTCTTGTTCACAGCATCCCATTTTCTGGCTCCCTGTCCCACACCTCTTCTCTATGTCCCTCTGTCCTTCCTCCTGCTTTTCTCTTCCCTTTTCTCCCTCTGTCCTGCTGTATTTGGGCACGGAGCCTTGTAGCCAACTCACTGCCAGGATTTTTTAGGTGCATTAATGAATAAACTTTTCCTGCCTCCTCTGTGCCCCTGGATGTGATTGCAGCCTCTGCATGCAGAGCTTGTGCCTGTGGACAGGTGCAGGGGAGGGGGTGATGTGCTGCAGGGCTTTGGCAATGGCCCCCTGTTCCCAATGGGCTCCAGCTGGGGCTGGAGCTGGGGCAGCCCCAGGTGTGGCCAGTGAGGCTGAGGATGGGGCTGGCCCTGCTGTGTGAAGGGGCTCTAGCTGTAAAGGGGGCTGCCTGGGCACACCTGCTTGAGGGAGCTGATGGAGGGGAACTGGCTGAGGAGTGAATCCAATGGGGTCCCACAGGCAGCTGCCTCCAGCAAGGAATGGCCAGTTCCTGTGGCAAGGAAGGATCCCCTGAGCCATCCCCAACAGAGCAGACCACCAGCGTGCGGTGCTGGGAGCTTGGTGCCTCCATCGGCTGCGTGTGTGAGCCGCCATGTATCGAGGAAGCCTTGCAGATGAGGAGCATCAAGGAGTCCACTGCATGCTGCTGAGTCGGTGAGGGTCAGGCAGGCAGCACTGCGGAGGAGGAAGGGGCAGAGGCAGAAAGAGAAGCATCAGGGCAGTGAAGGTCTCCTGCCAGTGCCAGGAGCTGCTGCCAGCTGCTGCTTTTCTTTTAATTATTTCTCTTCTTTCCTTAGAGCCATTGCTTTTTAGATTTTCTTTCTACGTCTCCATTTTAGTTTGCTGTTGCCATTTTTAATTTTTTTTTCCTTATTTCCTTAATCTTTCTTTCTACCTTTATCCCATTCGCTGTGGTGAGTCGTGCATCCCCTTGCGTGTATCCTGGCCATGCTTCTCCAGATCTCTGCCTGCCTCCTTGCCTGTCCCTGCCTCCGTCTCCCTTTTGGGCTGTCCAGCTCCCCGAAGCTTTTTGCTCTTGTGGTAGCACTGCCCTGTACATTACATTTCCTTTCTATGCCTCTCTCTTTCCAGCTCCCCACCCGCTATTATCTCATTCTTCCCACACTGCCTTCTTCCCCCTTGCTTGCGAAAACTGCATTTCTAGGTCTCCCTCTACACAGCCACCTGTCTGTTTTCAGTGACTCCCTCTGCTCTGCACTTGGTCACTCTTCCCATGTCCTTTCCCTGTGGCTGTCTACCCAGCTCCCTTTCCCAATATTTAACTTCTTACCCCTATGGCCAGTACCCCATTGCTTTCCCAATTTTCTCCCTATGTCTCCATTTATCTGGTTCCCTCTCTGTGATTTTTATTTCTTCCTGCCTGTCCTCTACTTCATCACTTTTTAAATTTTGTTGTCACGTCTTCATTTATTTAGTTTGCTATCCCTATATTTTATGTTTTTCCTCTCTGTTCTTAATCCCTTCGCTTTTTAAATTTTCTGTCTACATCTCCGTTTTAGTTTGCCGTTGCTACTTTTTAATTTTTTCTTATTTCCTTAAACCCATTACTTTTAAAATTTTCTGTCTGCTTTTATTCCATTCACTGTCTTTTTTAATTATTTCTTGTCTTTCCTTACTGCAGTCCTTTTTAAATTTCCTTTTTATGTCTCCGTTTTAGTTTGCTGTCCCTATTTCATATTTTTTCCTTTATTTCTCTAATGACTATTGCTTTTTAAATGTTCTTTCTATGCCTACTTTTATTCCCTTTGCTGTTTTCTTAAAATTATTTCTTGTCTTTCCTTAGTGCTGTCACTTTTAAATTTTCTTTCTATGACTCCGTTTTAGTTTGCCATCACTACTTTTTAATTTTTTCCTTATTTCCTTAATCCTATTTGCTTCTAAAATTTTCTACTTTTATTCCATTCGCTGTCTTTATTTTTTAATTATTTCTTGTCTTTCCTTAGTGCCCTCGCTTTTTGAATTTTATTTCTACATCTGTTTTAGTTTGCTGTCCCTATTTTCAATTTTTTCCATTTATTTCCCTATTCCCCATTGCTTTTTTATATTTCCTGCCTTTACCCCGTTGGCTGTCTTTAATTCGCTCTCTTTTCTTTTCATTCTCTTCTTTCTTTAGAGCCACCACTTTTTAGATTTTCTTTCTACGTCTCCGTTTTAGTTCGCTGTTGCCATTTTAATTTTTTTTCCTTATTTCCTTAATCTTTCTTTCTTTCTACCTTTATCCTGTTCGCTGCTTTTATTTCTTCATCATTTCTTGTCTTGCCTTAGTGGCCTCACTTTTAAAATTTTCGTTCTGTGTCTGCGTTTTCATTTGCTACCAATACTGTTTAATTGTTTCCTATCTTAATCCCTTGGCTTTTAAAATGTTGCTTCTATGTCTACTTTTATCTAGTTTGCTGTCTCTATTTTTAGTTCTTTCCTGTTTGTCCTGTAGCTCATCGCTTTTTATATTTTCCTTCTACGCCTACTTTTGTCAAGCTCCCTATCCCTATTTTTCATTTGTTTCCTGCCTGTCATGTACCCTGTCGCTTTAAAAATTCACTTTGTATGTCTCCATTTATTTTGTTGTCCCTATTTAATTTTTTTCTTTACATCTGCTAATCCTTGTCACTTTTAAAGTGTTCTATGTCTACTTTTATCCCATTTATTGTCTTTAGTTTTGAATTATTTCTTGTCCTTCCTTAGTGCCACCCTTTTAAAAATTTTCTTTCCACATCTCCATTCTAGTTTGCTGTCCCTATTTTTTAAGCTTTTCACCTCTTAATCCCTTGGCTTTTAAAATTTTGTTTCTCTCTCTCTACTTTGGTGTCCCTATTTTAAATGTTTTCCTGTCTGTCCCGTACCTTATGGCTTTTAAAATTTTCTTTCCATGACCACTTTTATCAACAGGCCTATCCTTTTTTTTTTAATACTTTCCCGTCTGTCATTTAACATGTCGCTTTTAAATTTTCTTTCTACATCTGCTTTTATCCAGTTCACTGCCTTTATTTTTTATTATTTCTTGCATTTCCTTAGTGCCCTCACTTTTTAAATTATCTATGTCTTTGTTTATTTCGCTCGCCGTCCCTATTTTTTAATTCTTTCCTCTCTTAATCCCTTGGATTTTCAAATTTTGTTTCCATGTCTATTTTTATCAAGCTCCCTATCCCTATATTTTATTCCTTTCCTGTCTCTCATGTACCCCATCGCTTTTAAAATGTACTTGCTACATCTCCATTTATTTAGTTTGCTGTTCCTATTTTTTAATTTTTTCTTCTCTTAATCCCATGGCTTTTAAATCTTTTTTTACATCTTTTTATTTAGTTTTCTGTCTCTATTTTTAAACCTTTTTGTCTCTTAATCCCCATCACTTTAAAAATTTGCTTTCTATGTTTCTGTTTATTTAGTTCACTGTCCTTATTTTTTATTTTTTTTCTTTATTTCCCTAATCCGGGTTGCTTTTAATATTTTCTATTTCTCCTTTTATCCAGTTCACTGTATTTTAATTTTTTTCTCGTCTGTCCTTTACACCTTTGCTTTTTAAATTTTCTATGCCTGCGTTTTAGTTTGTTGTCCCTATTTTTCAGGTTTTTTCCTTTATTTTCTTAATCCTTTTTTGAAATGCCCTTTCTTTGTCTACTTTTATCCCATTCATTGTCTTTATTTTTTAATTGTTTCTTGTGTTTCCTTAGTGTCGTCACTTTTTAAATTTTCTTTCTATGTCTGCTTTTATCAAGGTCCCTATTTAATTCTTTCTTGTCTGTTGTGTACCCTGTTGGTTTTTAAATTTACTTTCTATGTCTCTGTTTTAGTTCGCTGTCCCTGTTTTTAAATTTTTTTCCTTTATTTCCTTAATCCTGTCACTTTTAAAATGTTCTTTCTATGTCTACTTTTATCCAGTTCCTGTTTCTATTTCTTCATTCTTTCCTGTCAGTCATGGACCGCATTGCTTTTTAAATTTTTTTTCTATGTCTACTTTTATCTGGTTAACTGTCCCTATTTTTCAACTTTTTACTCTCATAATTTTTAGTTTTGAAATTTTGTTTCTAGGTGTACTTTTATCTTGTTTTCTGTCTCTCCCAATTTTTTCCTGTCTCCTGTCACTTTTAAAATTTTCATTCTATGTCTACTTTTATCAAGATGTCTCTCTCTGTTTTTTAATTGTTTCCTGTCTGTCCTGTAGCCCGTTGCTTTTAAATTTTCTTTCCTCATCTATTTTTATCCAGTTTGCCATCTTTATTTTTTAATTCATTCTAGTCTGTCCTGTACCCAGTTGCTTTTAAAATTATCTTTGTATGTCTTTATTTAGGTTTTTTGCTATTTTTTAATTTTTTCCTCTCTTAATGTCTTCACTTTTGAATTTTTGTTTTTATGTTCACTGTTATGTATTTTTCTGTCTCTGTTATTTACTTTTTTTCTGTCATCTACATTGTCACTTTAAAAATTTTCTTTCTGTATACTTTTATCCAGATGTCTAACCCTATTTTTTATTATTTCCCATCTTTCCTACGTCGCGTTGCTTTTAAATTTTTTTCTATATCTACTTTTATCCAGTTCGCTGTCTTTATTTTTTAGTTCATTCTAGTCTGTGCTGTACCCTGTCGCTTTTTAAATTTTGTTTCTATGTCTTAGTTTATTTAGATTGCTGTTCCTGTGTTTTAATTTTTTCCTTTATTTCCTTAATCTTGTTGTGTTTTTCTTTTTTTTTCTACATCCACTTTCATCTAGTTCCCATCCCTATTTTTTAATTCTTTCTTGTCTATTGGGTACTCGCTCAATTTTTCAATTTTCTTTTAGTTTGCTGTCCCTATATTTTATTTTTTTCCTCCTTTAATGCCTTCGTTCTCCCAATTTTTTTATATATCTACTTTTATCTAGTTTTCTGGCCCTATTTTCCAATTTTTTTCTCCTCTGCCTTGTACCCTTTTGCTTTTTAGATTTTCTTTCTACATCTACTTTTATTAAGCTGTCTATCCCTATTTTTCAATTCTTTCTTGTTTGTCACATACTGTGTCGCTTTTTAAGTTTTCTTCGTGTCTTTTTTTTTTTCCTTCCTCTTTTCTCGGTTCATCCTGAGACTTTAGAGGGTCTCCTTGGCACACTTTTATCTCTGGAGCGTAATTTGTACCTCTGTTGGTTTGTCAGAACATCTCCTCAGGTCACGCCTCTTCCTCAGAACAGTCTTTTTGTCCTCTCCTCCATCTCCCTCGTGACATCTATACTCCGTTGAAATCCCCTCTCAAGTACCTTTGTGCCCTCAAGCCTTCTTCTGTCTCTCCGGCCACCTGAGCACCCCTCTATTTCTGTCACAATGCTTCCTGTGAGCATCCTCGTGTTCCGTGGCCATCCTTTAGTTCTGCAGCAGGATTTGTATCTTTCTTATTCAGAGACAACTCTTCCTCAGGCTTTCATTTTGCCCCAGAGCACTCTACCTTCCCTCCGCCATGTCAGATGCCTCTGTTTGGTCCCCGGTCCCCTGAGGACATCTGTACTCTGTTCAAATCCCCTCCCCAATACCTCATTGCAGCAGCAATCCTTTGTTTGTCTCTATGGCCACACTCCCCCCACACCCCAGAGCCCTCTCGTTCCTGTCACAACGCTTCCCGAGACTGTCCTCGTGCCCCACGGCACCCTTTGAGCTCTGCAGTCCTCTTTGCATCTCTTATTCAGACAGAACCCTTCCTCAGGCTTTCTCTGTGCCCAGAGCTCTCTCACCTTATTCACTGCCATCTAGGATGTCTCCATTCAGTTGCTCATCCCTTGAGGACGTCTGTACATTGTTGGGGGGACACCTTCTTGAGTTTTGCATTGTGTCCCAGAGCCACCTTCTGTCTCTCTTTCACTCTAAGCACCCTTCTCCTGTCATCATGCCTCCCGAGGCCGTCCTCCTGCCCCACAGCCCTCTTTCGTCTCTGTAGCGCACTTTGCACCCTTCTTGCTCCCCGAGAACCTTTCCACATGCCATCTTTCATCTCCAGAATGCACATGGTGTCCTCTATGCTAGCTAGGATACCTGTGTTCAGTCCCTGATCCCCTGAGGACATCCGTATTCTGTTCAGATCCCCTTTGGACTTTTTCATCGTGTCCTCGAGCCTTCTTTTCTCTGTCCCTCTCAGAACCCCTCTGCTACTGTCACGATGCCTCCTGAGGTCTTAGATGTTCCCCATGTGAGAGACTGAACTGTAAATCATTTGTCTCAAAGATTGTTTGTCTAAGCGAAGAATCCTCTGGCTGCTACAAGGCCACAGAGATAACGGCTACAAGTGGGAGACTGAACTGTAAAACATTTGAAGACATCCTGCCGAGTCAGGCGCCAGTCGCGTGAAGAGTGGGGCTGGGGTCCTGGGGTTGCGTGAAACATGTGCGCATATGCAGGAATGCGGAGATATGCAGGTACGTGTTGTTGTCATGGAAATTGCAGCCCTGGAATGAGGATAAAAGGGACTGCCAAGACAAGCCCGGCGCGATTGCCCACTGCCGAAACATCAAAAGACTTGGACCCTCGGGATGCCATGGATCCATGGTGGTGACTATCCTTGCAACTCTGTCCCTAATGCTTGCTTAACTTCTGTCTTTTTATTCCATTCTATCCTGTCGCTACTAACTTCTCTTTTCTACTTTTGATAATAAAAAGCTGTCTTGGGTACACGGCATTTGACCTCATTTTGTGTCTTAATCTCGCTCTCGGGATCATATCGAAACCTCTCCCGACATTGGATCGGGACACCCCGTGGCCCACTTTTAGCTCCGTAAGCTCCCTTTGGACTCATTTTGTTGCAATCACACCTCTCCTAAGATCTCCATTCCCCAAAAAGAGCATTCTTTTTCTTCTCTATGCCGTCTAGGATGCTTCCTAAGACCTTCCTTGTGCTCCACAGCATTTTGGTAGCACTTTACTTCCCTTTCTATCTCTCTTATCCTTCGAGCCTTTCGTGACCCCTCTGTTCCCAGTCACCGTGCCTCCTGAGACCTTCTTTGTGTCCCACAGCCCTGTTTTAGCTCTGTAGCGGACTTTGATCCTCTCTCGTTACCTCTGAACCCCGTCCTCGGGTTGGCTTGTGCCTCAGAGCGCTCTTATCATCCTGTCTGCCATCTAGGATGCCTCCATTCGGTCCCCGGCCTCCCAAGGACATCTGTACTCTGTTCAAATCCCCTCCAGACTTCCTCCTTGTGTCCCTGAGCCTTCTTTGGTCTCTCTGGCCCATTCAGGACCCCTCTAGTGGTGTCACGATGCCTATCGTTGCCTTCAAGGTTGCCCTTAGCACACTTTTAGCTTTGTAGCGGACCTCGCACCCCTCTCATTCCCTCAGAAGACTTCTTGAGTCTGTATCGGTGACTCGGTCCAGTTATTCGGTCCTCTCTTCCCTCTAGCCATGCCTCTATTCATTCCCTGGCCCTCTGATGACATGTTTTCTCAGTTCAGATCGCCTCTGGATTTAATCATCATGTCCCCAGTCCTTTTTCTGTCTCTCTGGCTCCCTCGAGACACTTTTTCTCCTAGTCATGGTGCCTCCCAAGACCTTCCTTGTGCTCCACATCCATTTTGTAGCACTTTAGGTGAGGCCATCTTTGAGCTGTAGAGCACTCATTTATTCCTCTACGCTATCTAGGATTCCTGTGTTTAGTCCCCGCCCACCCGAGACCATCTGTACTCTGCTCAAATGATCACCCAAGTTCCTCCTTGTGTCCCCGAGCCTTCTTTTGTCCACCAGACCCCCTCAACACCCCTCTCCTCACAGTCACGATGCCTCCTGAGACCCTCTTTGTTCTCCACAGCACCTTGTAGCACTTCATCTCCCTTTCCATCTTTCTTGTTCTGTCAGAGCCTGCCATGTTTCTTTGCTGCACAGCGCTCCTTTATCTTTCTCTCTGCCATCGATGGCATCTCCATTCAGTTCCTCTCTCACTCGGTCATCTGTAGTTTGCCTAGATGCCCTCCTGAGACTCCAAGGCCCCCACTGTGTCTCCAAGCCTTCTTTTCTTGCCCTGCCCCCTCCAAATTCCTCTACTCTCTCTAACGATGTCTTCCGAGTCCTTTCTTATACTCCACAGCACTCTTGTAGCTCCCTTTTGATTTTTTTTTGTGCACTACAGAGCACTCTTATCTTACTCTTTGCCATTTAGGATGCCTCCATTCAGCCCCCAGCCCCCTGACAACATCTGTACTTTGTTGAAATCCCTGCAGAATTCCTCATTGTTACCTGTGAGGCTTCTTTGGTCTCTCGGGCCCCCTCAGGACTCCTCTGCTTCCGTTGCCGAGCTCTCGTGAGACATCCCCTACATCCCAGAGCCCTGTTCTAGCTCGGGAGGGCACTTTGCACCCCTCTTTTCCCATCAGAACCCTTCCCGAGTCCACATCTGTCACCCCGGTTGGTCTTTCTGTCCTCTCAAGCATTCAGTGCGCCTCCATTCGGTCCCCTGAGAACATCTGTACTTTGTTCAACTTCCTTTTCCGCTCATTGCATCCCCAAGACTCCTTTGGTCTCTCCGGCCCCTTCGGGACCTCTCTAATCCCTGTGACGATGCCTCTTGTTCTGTCAGAACCTCTTCCGAAGCCACCTTTGTGCTCCACAGTAGTCTTTGTTTTCTGTCTTATAGTATGTTTCTATGTGGTATCTGGTACCCAAAGATGTCTACCGTCAGCTCAGCCCTTCTCTTGAGTTTTTCAGAGAAGGCGATAGCCTTCATCTATTTTTATCGACGCAGCTCCTGGGGTGTTTTTTGTCATGTTTTGCAATTCACTTTTGTTCTAGCTACTCAGGTGTTAATTAGGCTGCTTCATGCTGCTTCATACAGCTTCTGATAAGTTTCTTGTATTTCCATGGGGTTTTTGTGTTTTCTGTCCTTTGAGACTCATCTAGATCTGTTAAGGGAGTTAGTCGGAGAGGCCGTTGAGGTGACTCTAAATCATCGCTCATTTACAGTAAATAATTTACTTTGCAACCAGAGATATTTCTGAGAAGGGATTTTTACAGGATCTAATTCTGCTTTGTCATTCAGTCCTATCCAGAACGTAGTTCTGGGAGAAGTT
This sequence comes from Aptenodytes patagonicus, assembly GCF_965638725.1. Taxonomy (NCBI): domain Eukaryota; kingdom Metazoa; phylum Chordata; class Aves; order Sphenisciformes; family Spheniscidae; genus Aptenodytes; species Aptenodytes patagonicus. The sequence continues at coordinate 13,640,917 of NC_134966.1, forward strand.
AGGTAGCATGTGTGGTCTTGCTAGAAATGAAGTGTAGCCCCATAGACTTTTTGGGGTTTTTATAGGAAACTAAAGCACATAATTTTTGATAACAACACTATTTTTGCACTTAATGAGCTACTTTCCTACATAGCTTAGTATAACATCTATCTTATTCTATCTACCCCCAGAAAATTTAAGCTTAATTCCGTACCTGGTTGTGTTGCTGATGCAATAGATGCAGTTGTAGTAAGAGAGCAGGTATCATCATTTCCAGTAAGGGTCGCTTTCTCTGTTCAGGGCTTTGCATGCTGTAAACTTAAGGCAGATGAGAAACCGCCCCACCACCCTTCCGGCTGCCTTTATGCCTTTGGGTGGTTCACCCCTCCCCTTTCCCAGTGGATTGTGGGAAGGGTGGTGGGTGGATCCCAGGGTATATGAGCCACAGCCTCTGGTTAGGGAGCTCATCCTGCTCCTGGGCTTCTCTGGTGTCAGTGCTTTGCTGTTCCTTCAGTTAATTGCAGGATTTGAGCTGGTTAGGGCAGTTGGGCAGATGTATTTTGACATTTAGAGAAGCAGAGGCATCTGCATAAGAGCTCCGGGACAAGCCAAGGTTATGCAGCATATATAGTGGAAAGTATACTTGTGTCTAGCTTTCTTTTTTCAGGTCAATAATTTTGTATTGAGCATTCAGGGGTAGCAAGATGGCTTAATAGTATGCTTTTTTTTATTCTAGGTGCGTTGCATGTTTTTAGAATTCCTGACTTTATTGAAGATGGAACCTTGTCTTTTTACCAGTTTTGCTGTGTACTCTGTAAGCCGCTGGTATTATCTGTCTTAATAGAACTGATAGTGAGATTATCTAGCAGGGCTTAGGGTGAGCATCTTAAGTACATCTGCATATGGAGCTTTAGTGTTACTTGAGAAAGTGGCAGGGACTTAAGGCGTAGTGTCTTTCAGGGTATGGGATGGCTTATTGCCTTTTTCCAATTGCCCACAGAGTACCGTGTTGTCTCTAGAACCTTTGCAGCTTGCGGCAGGCCCCTTGTAGATCATAAGCATCAGGACTTCATTTATCTTGTGGGCCTGTAGCAGAGCCCAGAGTCTGTAGGAAGATGGAAGATAGGAGGTGCCTGCAGAATGTAGGGTACAGCTCAGAAGAGTAGCTCCTGAGGAGCGGCCGATGCAGGGGGTTCAGGTGATGCAAATACAGGGAAGGAGCTGTCAGGAAGGAGTGGGACTCTTTCCCTGATAGTTCAGGAGAAGAGAAGGGGTTTCAAAAGTTTTGGGACTGGGGGATGTTTGGGAAAGGGAGGAGGGTTTGTCAGCCTTTCTCAGACTGTTTTTGCAGTTGGTTTTGGGTGTCAATGAGGTCTGTTTTGTTTTAGTCTCTCTGCAGCTGAGGGGAGGTACGACAAAGTCACTAGAGACACAGTGTAAACCACCCAGGCCTCCGTATCACAGTATGCAGGGCTGAATGTCTGATTAGTCTCATCTTGGAAAGCATTAGGTACATTAAAATACACCCTCCTGAACTCTGAGGTCTCTGCTTCTCTGTGCCTTTTACTTATTTCATTCCCAACTTAGTTTTTGCATCCATCCCTTCACCATCTATGTGGATGTCAGTCATTGTTACTTAGTGGCATTGACTAGGCACTTATTTCCAGCGCACGTTTGTTACTGTCTTAGCTGGAATTTCTTGGAGAAGAGGATGCATATTATTTGTGCTTGTAACAATCTCCAGCTGGGGGTCTTTCTCTTATTGCAGTCCTGGGCATGCAAGCTTTTTTCTACTATTGCAGTTTTGCTTTTATCCTTAAGTGTCCAATGAGGTTTGCTCTAGTATGTCATTGGCAGTACAGGCATCTGAGGGCCAGCCTGCATTCAAGGAACAGCATAAGGTTATCGGTGTTGACTGTCGGTAGAGGAAGGAAACTTCTTTTGGAGGCCGAGGTGATGAAGCAGAGTCCTTATTTGTTTTGCTTGATTTCCATCACAGGGGCAGAGTGGGGCTGGAACATGCAAAACATGGTCCTGGACAGGGGAGCTGTCCGCTACATGGGAGGCTGTGAGAGATCACAGATATTGCTGGACAGGCATTAGAACCAGGTGCTTGGGTTGGACCAACCTGGCAGAGCCATCCTGCCACCTGAAGTAATGCATACTTCTGTACTGAGATTTGAATAGCTTGGTCTGCATTGCGTTTGGCTTTTCCTCATGGAGCTTGTAGTTTGGCAAGAAGCATCTCGTCAAGTATTTGGGTCTGAAGGGTCTCTGTTAGATTTTTGGCACCTGTCCCCATTAGATATTGTGACCATCAAGTCATATTCAGTATCTGTCTGCATTTGGGTCTCCTGTAACTGCTATGCAGTTTTGGATTAAGACATTATAGTGCAGCGTTAACTAATAGTAGTGTTCTGTATGCAAGCAGGTTCCGGCAGTCCAGTCTCCCGTGCTGTATATGTCAGTGCTCTCATTTGAGCATGCTGTCTACTGAGGGGTTCTCCATGCTGCAGTTCATGGAGTAATTTAGGAGTTATTTATCCATAAAGGAAGCAGATGGTGTTGTGGGCCATGACGGGGGATGAGGTTGACTGTTCAGGTTTTGTGCTTTGTCTGTGGTGCCCGAGTATGTAAGTCAGTCACAGGGATTTGTTAGTCTGTTTTGCATGGTGGGCTCTCTTGTTTGGAAAGCAGTATATAACATCTGTGTGCATCTCTGCATTTTCCTGAGGTGGGCTTGGCATCAAAGGTTACTGTTCCCAAGTCATCAGAGATGGACTGACTATACAAGCAGGTGCCTGATGCGGTCACTGACCCTGGAGGCATGGCACGGGAGGTGAGAGGACCCATGTTAGCCTGCTGGGGGAAAGGATGAGTTGGGGGTGTGGCTATTGGTAGAGGAAAGAAGAGGGAAGGGTGTATACTTCTTATGGGTACTACTGTTTGTCTTTTTTTAACTTGCTGATGTTGCTGACTCAGCGTGGCAGATCAGAGTGCAAAGCATGGATTAACAAGGTTAGTGGAGCGAAGAAGTCAGAATGGGGCTGGTTCACTGTTTGTTAGGGTATTTGTCAGCATCCAGTTGACTTTTGTTTTATTGTTGCTGCAGATGCACCAAAGGGAGGAGGTGAGTTGAACACCTTGAGAAGGTAGGTTGGCATGTGACGATGGAGGGAACACATCACTATGAGTGCCTATGAGACTAGTTAACGCCGTGTTTTGAAGGTGTGAAATGACTCTCAAAAATACATGCAAAGCTGGATGTCTGCCCCTGAGTTTGTGGTGCAAGGTGAGTGATGAATGCCAAACCATAGTAGCAGTTATTTTTGAGGTGTAGAATTGTTTGTGAGCAGGTGACTGCTTCCAGGCACAACGGTGACTTTGTATCTCTTGGTTTCTAGGTGCCATGGGTGATGCTGGCTGCAACATCCGGTATTAGACGGGGAGCAAGCGGAATGCCACAGCGCTTCTGAGGGCATTGTTATGGAAGAGGTCAGCATTGACTGGTGTGATGCTGATTGATGGCACTCCATGTTTGCAGATGATGAAGAGGATCCAGGTGATTGCAGCAACATCCTAGGTAGCCTATGTGGTCTTTGCACAGGTTGGTTTCTGACCCCATCCCTCTGAAAGGCAAGTTGAGGGGCCGATGCTATCTTTGTGTGGTTGGGTGGGTGGGGAAACTGCAGGTTGGGCAGGCAGGGGTTTTAAAATTGGTGTAGCCAAAAAGGCGGTTTGAGATTGGACACATTTGGGCAGAGAGAGGGTGTGGGGTTCTTTGCAGAAAACACAAGAGTCTACCGGGCAGGGCAGTTACAACCTGTGTCTATAGTATTGTGTAGTTTTTGTAGTCTGTGTTCTGTGTACCATACCATACTTTATTTGGGTCTTGATGTCTCTGTTGTCCTCTGTGCCCAGTGGGCACAGTAGCAATACCGAGGGTCTCACAAGCCTTGGCTCATCACTGTAATGCTCACTGAGCACTTCCTTTCTCACGTTATAAGTCCAACACACAGACCTGTCGTGCATGTCTCATGTATCAGAAGTTTATGGATGGTCATCTTTTTGCAGTGGTGATTAAGGCAGCATCAGCATTGCTGCTCAGGAGCAGTCTGTCTTCCTGGAGCCCTTTTCTGGGACTTCTTCCCTGTGTCTTAACACTCTTAAGTCTTTAAGCCTAGCTTCTCACACATCCATTGTCCCGGTTGTGGACATATCCCTTTATCACAGGTGACAGCATTTGAATTTTGGGGGGCTGATGTAGATTATTCCTCATGGCCCCTTCAATCTCACCTGACAGCATCTCTGGGCTGGGAGTCATTCTTCTTGCCGAGAGTTTTCTTGGGTCTCTGGGTTGTGTTGTTTGTAGTGTTTGTGTGCAGGGTCAGTCTGTGCTTGTGTGTCTCGGTTGGAGCTGCTCTGCCTGGGTGTGTAGCAATGGTAGAGTCAGGGGAAGAATAGCAATAAGAGCATATGGTTAATTTAATATGCCTAAACTGTTTTGGCAAAGGCCGTACAGCCCATCTCAGAGCAAGTAGGCATCGGCAGCAGGTGAGGACAGTAATTTCCATAGCATTTTTGCAGACACTAAGGGGATGACCAGCGCTGTCTGGAAGAGGCAGCTGGAGTGCTAGTTGAGCACATAGAATCTCCAGGGTGTTAAGGCTTGTATGTGTAGGGCTTAATGTTTGACCTATGTTTCTTTTAATGGCAGGCTGTAGTTGGACTCTAGAGGGTATTCCTAAATGGGAGCAAGACCTCTGGAATTGTTAAGCTATCCCTCTGTATCCAGGTGACTCATTGATTATTGTCTTGATGAGCCATGCACCAAAGGGCACTAGGAAGGGGACAAGGTTGGCAATTTGCAGGAGGGGGATTTAAAGTTACTACAGGGCAAAGGGCTGTCCGGGAACGGTCCTCTCTGGGCAGGTAAAGGGACTAAGTTACTGTTCAGTGTGGAGCTAGTGTGGGCAGGGCAGTTTCAGCCTGTGTCTGTTGTTGTGTAGTTTGTGTGGCCTGTCTTCTGTGCCTTAGACCTTCCTCGGGTCACAATGTGCTCTTGGTGCTCAAGGAGCACAGCAGGTGCGTCAGGCGCCATCCCTAGGGTCTCAAGTGCCTGTACTCATCGGCATAGTGCCAATCGGGTGCCGCTTTTCTTGCGTTACAAGCTTAAAGTGTGGATCGGTTTTGTGTCTTGGAAGTTTCTGAATGGTCTCTTTTATGGCATTGTTCCCGGCTGCGTGAGCAGCTCTGCTCCCTAGCCATCCATTTTCCGCTGACTGGGACTTCTTCCCTGCATCCTTATGTTCTTAGGTCTTGATGCCAGCCTTCTTGCGCATATGTCTCCTCAGTTCTGAGAGTAACTTCTTGTCACGGGCCATGACAAGTTCTCCTCTTTTTCTGGGGTTGCCACAGAGCCTCCCTCACATCACCATCACGGTCCTGTAGGTGGTCTTGCCGGAATGCATCTTCCATCCGGGTGTCATTCTTCTTGCTGAGTTTTCTCTCCTCTTTGAGGCATGTCGTTTGTATGTTCCGTGTACTGTCAGGCTGTGCATGTTTGGCTTGGAGCTGCCCTGCCCGGGGGTGTAGAGTCAGGGGTAGGTGGAAGAGCAATAAGAGTCTATGGCTAATATGTTGGTATGCCTAGACTGCTGAGGCAAAGGGTGTAGTGTCACCTTGGATAGAGTAGAGGTCCGCAGCAGGTGCGGAGAGTCACTTCTGTAGCATTTTGTAGGTGTCGAGGGGATGACCAGAGCCATCTGGGAGAGGCAGCCAGAGTGCTAGTTGAGCACATTGAATCTCCAAGGTGTTAAGGCTTGTATGTGTAGGGCTTAATGTTTGACTTTTAATGGCAGTCTGTAGTTGGACTCTAGAGGGTACTCCTGAATGGGAGCAAGGCCTTTGGCATTGTTAAGCATTCGCTCTGCATCTGGGTGACTCATTCAGTATTGTTTTTGCAGATGCAGAGGGATGAGCCGCGTGCCTGAGGGTGACATAGGAGAGCTGAGCAGAGTGCCGTAAGAAGGTGGGTCGGCCTGTGGTGTCAGAGGTGAGAGATGACTGGTGGCTATATCACTCTGTTATGGCTTTTTTTTAATTTGAAGGCGCAAAGCGAGGAGTAATGTGGGATATGGGCACCGGAGGTGACTCAGGCAAGGTGAGTGGTGATTGGTGGGCTGAAGTAGAGGTGGTTTTTCAGGTGTTGCAATTGCTGGTGAATTTATAAGCAACCCTTGTTGTTTGGGTCCTACAGGTGGTGCGCAAGCCTCAACGTGGCAACCCAAACTCATGGGGGCCGGGCGGCTGAGCTGTCAAGGGAAGCGAGTGTAAGACGGGGATTGGTGCGGGCAGGCTGTGGTTTTGGGCACTGTCTCACCTTGTGCCTTTTTGCTTGGGTTTCTGCAGGTGCCACATGCAGGCTCGGAGGAGCGATGCCACATGCCGACAAGCGGTCCGTGAAGGTGAGCAGGTTGTGGGCCGGGTTGATGTCTATTAGCAAATTATTATACGGCAACTCAGTGAAGTGTTTCTCTCTGGTGTCGCAGGTTCTGTGCGGGCTGCCTCTGGAATTGGCTGAGCGTTTGAGGTGAGCTGGGTAGGACAGATGAGGTGCACGGGGCTGGTGACTTCTTGCAAGTGCAACAGTAATTTTGTGTCTCTTGGTATCCTAGGTGCCACAAGTGACAACAGCCACAGAGTCCGACTCTGTAATCAGCATGGAGCAGGTGAGCAGAATGCCACGGTGCGTCCGAGGTGGGGGATTTTTGCGGGAAAGGCCTCTGACCGATGTGATGCTGACTGAGGGCGTTGGCAGGGGGGTGGCGTGTGTGTGTATTGGTTTGTATGTGGGTGTTTTGGGGTTTTTTTGGCTGTGTGGTGTTTTGTGTTTGTTTGTTTTTTTTTTTCCAGATGATGAAGAGGAACCCGGCGACTGCAGGATTAATCTAGTGGGCTGATTTGTGGTTATTCTTGTTGAGGATGGATTCAGGCTCCCGGCCCTCTGAAAGCTAAGTTGAGGCACTGATGCTGGAGAGGGGTCGGGGGAGGGAGGGGACCAGGCTGGCAATTGCATGAAGGGGTTTTAATGGTAGTGCAAAGGAGAGGGCTGTCTGGGAACAGTCCCCTTTGGGCCGGTAAAGGGAGCGGGTTACTCTTCAGTGTGATGCTAGCATGGGCAGGGCAGTTCCAGCCTGTGTCTGTTGTGTAGTTTGTGTGGTCTGTCTTCTGTGCCTTAGGCCTTCCTCGGGTCACAATGTGCTCTTGGCACTCAAGGAGCACGGCAGGTGCCTCGGGCGCCATCCCTAGGGTCTCAAGTGCCTGTACTCATCGGCATAGTGCCAATCGGGTGCTGCTTTTCTTGCGTTACAAGCTTAAAGTGCGGATCAGTCCCGCATCTCAGAACTTTCCAGATGGTCCTCCTCTGGGGCATTGTTCCCGGCTGCGTGAGCAGCTCTGCTCCCTAGCCATCCATTTTCCGCTGACTGGGACTTCTTCCCTGCATCGTCATGTTCTTAGGTCTTGATGCCAGCCTTCTTGCGCATATGTCTCCTCAGTTCTGAGAGTAACTTCTTGTCACGGGCCATGACAAGTTCTCCTCTTTTTCTGGGGTTGCCACAGAGCCTCCTCACGTCACCGTCACGGTCTCAGAGGTGGTCTTGCCAAACAGCACCTTCCGTCCGGCTGTCATTCTTCTTGCCGAGAGTTTTCTCTCCTCTTTGAGGCATGTTTGTAGTGTTCTGTATAGTGTTGGTCTGTGCCTGTGTGTGTTTGGCTTGGAGCTGCCCTGCCCGGGGGTGTAGAGTCAGGGGTAGGTGGAATAGTGATAAGAGTCTGTGGTTAATATGTTGATATGCCTAGACTGTTGAGGCAAAGGGCATACAGTCATCTCAGATCCAGTAGCCATCAGCAGGTTGTGTGGACGGCTCTTTCAGGAGTGTTGTATGGGGAAGAGCAGAGCCACATGGGAGGGGCTGTTCAGGGGTAGTGAAGCAGATTGCAGCTCCAAAGTGTTAAGGCTTCTTTGTGGGGGGTTTAAAGGTTGTGAGTTTGCTTTTAATGGCAGGCTGTAGTTGGACTCTAGAGGGTATTCCTACATGGGAGCAAGACCTTTGGAATTGTTAAGCTATAGCGCTACATACCGGTGACTCATTTGGTATTGTTTTTGCAGATCCAGTGGTATAAGCTGCACAACTAAGGGCAATGTAGGAGAGCCAAGCAGAGCACTGTAAGAAGGTGGGTCGGCCCATGGTGTTCAGAGGCAAGATTTGGCTGGTGGCTATATGAGAAGCTTATGTTTTGGGTTTTTTGTTTTATTTTGAAGGTGTGAAGCAGTGTGGGATATGGGCACCGGAGCTGACTCGGGCATGGTGAGCAACAACTGGGGGCTGAAGTAGCAGTTATTTTTTGGGTGTCATATTGTTGGTGAAGTTATAAGCATCCCTTGTTGTTTTGTGTTCTACAGGTGGTACCCGCACCTCAACATGGCAACCTGAAAACAGCAGAGGCAGTGCACGCAACTGCCCAAGGTAAAGGATTTGGAGATGGGAATCGGTGTGGGCAAGCTCTTGTCTTGGGCAGTATCTCAGCATGTGTTATTGGCATTGATTTTTGCAGGTGATGCACATGGTGTCAGCGGACTGGAGCAGCCCACTGACAAGCAGTCTGAGAAGGTGAGGCGGTTGTTAGCAGGGTCAGCATCTGAGAGCTAAGTATCTTATGGCAACTTGGTGAAGCTTTTCTCTTTTGGTTTTGCAGGTGCTGTGCAGGCTGCCTTTGAATTGGATGAGCATTTGAGATGAGCTGGGCAGTAGAGAGGAGGAGCACGGGACTGGTGATATCTCGCAAGCGCAATGGTAATTGTTGTGTCTCTTGGTACCTGAGGTGCCGCAAGTAATGGTGGCCGCAGCCTGCGACTCTGGAATCGGCATGGAGCAGGCGAGCGGAACACCATGGCACTTCTGAGGACGAGGGTGTTGTGGAAGAGGTTGGTGTCTAGTGTCATGACGCTTACTGCTGGTGTTGTGTGTTGGTTTTTTTTTCTTTGCAGATGGTGAAGAAGAACCTAGCAACTGCAGGAAAATATCAGATGGCTGATGTGTCTTCTGTCAAGGATGGATTCAGACCCCCGGCCCTCTGAAAGCTAAGTTGAGGGGACTGCCACTGGGGAGTAGGCCAAGGGGACAAGGTTGGCAATTTGCAGGAGGGGGATTTAAAGTTACTACAGGGCAAAGGACTGTCCGGGAACAGTCCTCTCTGGGCAGGTTAAAGGGAGCGAGTTACTCTTCAGCATGATGCTAGCGTGGGCAGGGCAGTTCCAGCCTGTGTCTGTTGTTGTTGTATAGTTTGTGTGGTCTGTCTTCTGTGCCTTAGGCCTTCCTCGGGTCACAATGTGCTCTTGGCACTCAAGGAGCACGGCAGATGCCTCGGGCACCATCCCTAGGGTCTCGAGTGCCTGTACTCATTGGCATAGTGCCAGTCGGGTGCCACTTTTCTTGCATTAAAGCGTGGATTGATCTCGCATCTCAGAATGTTCCAGATGGTCCTTCTTTGGGGCATTGTTCCCGGCTGCGTGAGCAGCTCTGCTCCCTAGCCATCCATTTTTCGCTGACTGGGACTTCTTCCCTGCATCCTTATGTTCTTAGGTCTTGACGCCAGCCTTCTTGCACATACGTCTCATCACTTTTGAGAGTACTTCTTGTCACGGGCCATGACAAGTTCTCCTCTTTTTCTGGGGTTGCCACAGAGCCTCCCTCATGTCACCATCATGGTCCTGCAGGTTGTCTTGCAGAATGGCGTCTTCCATCCAGGTGTCATTCTTCTTGCCGAGAGTTTTCTCTCCTCTTTGAGGCACGTTGTTTGTAGTGTTCTGTGTACTGTCGGTCTGTGCCTGTCTGTGTTTGGCTTGGAGCTGCCCTGCCCGGGGGTGTAGAGTCAGGGGTAGGTCGAATAGCGATAAGAGTCTATGGCTAATATGTTGGTATGCCTAGACTGCTGAGGCAAAGGGTGTAGTGTCACCTTGGATAGAGTAGAGGTCCGCAGCAGGTGCGGAGAGTCACTTCTGTAGCATTTTGTAGGTGTCGAGGGGATGACCAGAGCCATCTGGGAGAGGCAGCCAGAGTGCTAGTTGAGCACATTGAATCTCCAAGGTGTTAAGGCTTGTATGTGTAGGGCTTAATGTTTGACTTTTAATGGCAGTCTGTAGTTGGACTCTAGAGGGTACTCCTGAATGGGAGCAAGGCCTTTGGCATTGTTAAGCATTCGCTCTGCATCTGGGTGACTCATTCAGTATTGTTTTTGCAGATGCAGAGGGATGAGCCGCGTGCCTGAGGGTGACATAGGAGAGCTGAGCAGAGTGCCGTAAGAAGGTGGGTCGGCCTGTGGTGTCAGAGGTGAGAGATGACTGGTGGCTATATCACTCTGTTATGGCTTTTTTTTAATTTGAAGGCGCAAAGCGAGGAGTAATGTGGGATATGGGCACCGGAGGTGACTCAGGCAAGGTGAGTGGTGATTGGTGGGCTGAAGTAGAGGTGGTTTTTCAGGTGTTGCAATTGCTGGTGAATTTATAAGCAACCCTTGTTGTTTGGGTCCTACAGGTGGTGCGCAAGCCTCAACGTGGCAACCCAAACTCATGGGGGCCGGGCGGCTGAGCTGTCAAGGGAAGCGAGTGTAAGACGGGGATTGGTGCGGGCAGGCTGTGGTTTTGGGCACTGTCTCACCTTGTGCCTTTTTGCTTGGGTTTCTGCAGGTGCCACATGCAGGCTCGGAGGAGCGATGCCACATGCCGACAAGCGGTCCGTGAAGGTGAGCAGGTTGTGGGCCGGGTTGATGTCTATTAGCAAATTATTATACGGCAACTCAGTGAAGTGTTTCTCTCTGGTGTCGCAGGTTCTGTGCGGGCTGCCTCTGGAATTGGCTGAGCGTTTGAGGTGAGCTGGGTAGGACAGATGAGGTGCACGGGGCTGGTGACTTCTTGCAAGTGCAACAGTAATTTTGTGTCTCTTGGTATCCTAGGTGCCACAAGTGACAACAGCCACAGAGTCCGACTCTGTAATCAGCATGGAGCAGGTGAGCAGAATGCCACGGTGCGTCCGAGGTGGGGGATTTTTGCGGGAAAGGCCTCTGACCGATGTGATGCTGACTGAGGGCGTTGGCAGGGGGGTGGCGTGTGTGTGTATTGGTTTGTATGTGGGTGTTTTGGGGTTTTTTTGGCTGTGTGGTGTTTTGTGTTTGTTTGTTTTTTTTTTTCCAGATGATGAAGAGGAACCCGGCGACTGCAGGATTAATCTAGTGGGCTGATTTGTGGTTATTCTTGTTGAGGATGGATTCAGGCTCCCGGCCCTCTGAAAGCTAAGTTGAGGCACTGATGCTGGAGAGGGGTCGGGGGAGGGAGGGGACCAGGCTGGCAATTGCATGAAGGGGTTTTAATGGTAGTGCAAAGGAGAGGGCTGTCTGGGAACAGTCCCCTTTGGGCCGGTAAAGGGAGCGGGTTACTCTTCAGTGTGATGCTAGCATGGGCAGGGCAGTTCCAGCCTGTGTCTGTTGTGTAGTTTGTGTGGTCTGTCTTCTGTGCCTTAGGCCTTCCTCGGGTCACAATGTGCTCTTGGCACTCAAGGAGCACGGCAGGTGCCTCGGGCGCCATCCCTAGGGTCTCAAGTGCCTGTACTCATCGGCATAGTGCCAATCGGGTGCTGCTTTTCTTGCGTTACAAGCTTAAAGTGCGGATCAGTCCCGCATCTCAGAACTTTCCAGATGGTCCTCCTCTGGGGCATTGTTCCCGGCTGCGTGAGCAGCTCTGCTCCCTAGCCATCCATTTTCCGCTGACTGGGACTTCTTCCCTGCATCGTCATGTTCTTAGGTCTTGATGCCAGCCTTCTTGCGCATATGTCTCCTCAGTTCTGAGAGTAACTTCTTGTCACGGGCCATGACAAGTTCTCCTCTTTTTCTGGGGTTGCCACAGAGCCTCCTCACGTCACCGTCACGGTCTCAGAGGTGGTCTTGCCAAACAGCACCTTCCGTCCGGCTGTCATTCTTCTTGCCGAGAGTTTTCTCTCCTCTTTGAGGCATGTTTGTAGTGTTCTGTATAGTGTTGGTCTGTGCCTGTGTGTGTTTGGCTTGGAGCTGCCCTGCCCGGGGGTGTAGAGTCAGGGGTAGGTGGAATAGTGATAAGAGTCTGTGGTTAATATGTTGATATGCCTAGACTGTTGAGGCAAAGGGCATACAGTCATCTCAGATCCAGTAGCCATCAGCAGGTTGTGTGGACGGCTCTTTCAGGAGTGTTGTATGGGGAAGAGCAGAGCCACATGGGAGGGGCTGTTCAGGGGTAGTGAAGCAGATTGCAGCTCCAAAGTGTTAAGGCTTCTTTGTGGGGGGTTTAAAGGTTGTGAGTTTGCTTTTAATGGCAGGCTGTAGTTGGACTCTAGAGGGTATTCCTACATGGGAGCAAGACCTTTGGAATTGTTAAGCTATAGCGCTACATACCGGTGACTCATTTCGTATTTTTGCAGATCCAGTGGTATGTGCCATGCACAGAATAGTGACAGAGGTGGCAAGCAGAGCACTGTAAGAAGGTCATTGCAAGGCCACTCTCCATAATCTTTGAGAAGTTGTGGAGATTGGTGGTTATGCTAGAACACTGGAAGAAGGCTAATGTCACCCCCATCTACAGTAAGGGCTTAAAGGAGAATCCAGGAAATTATAGGGCCGTCAGTCATACTTAAGTCCTTGGGAAGGCTGTGGAATGAATCTTGCTGGGGTCTATCAGAAGTCAAATGAAGCATGTGACTAAGACAAGCCAGCACAGATTCACCAAGGCAAATTTTGCTTGACAAACCTGATTGTCATAGAAGGCAAAGTAACCTGTTCAGTTGATGTGGGGTGAGCAGTGGACTCTGTCTACCTGGATTTCTCCAAGGCTTTTGATATTATTTCTGACAACCTCCTCCTAGATGAAGTCATGTGTTACGGTCTAGACAAGCCTTCTGTGCGGTGGGTGGGGGACTGGCTGACAGGCACCACCCAGAGGGTGGTGGTTAATAGCTCCTTTTCAAACTGGCAACCTGTCACAAGCAGGGTCCCCCAGGGATCGATATTGGGCCTGACACTGTTTAACATTTTAATTAGTAATCTTGGTGATGGGATCAAGTGTACTCTGAAGTCGGACAATGATACCAAACTGAGTGGGGAAGCAGACACTTTAGAGGGGAGAGCCACCCTGTAGAAATACCTGGATAGGGTAGAAGTGTGGGCTAACAAGAACCTTATGAAGGTCAACAAAGACAAATTCAGGGTATTTCACCTGGGAAAACATAATCCCAGAGTGCAGCACAGGCTGGGATCTACCCATCTGGGGAGCTGCTGTGGAAAGGGACCTGGGGTCCTGGTGGAGAACAAGCTTAATATGAGCTAACAGCGTGCTTCTGTGGCAAAGAAAGTCAATAGGATGTGGGGCTGCATGAACAAGGGCATCACCAGCAGAGATAAAGTCTTTATATCACTGTACTCAGTGCTTGTCAGGCCACACCTGGAATACTGTGTTCAGCTTTGGTTCCTGCTATACAAAAGTCGTGGACAGGCTGGAGAGAGTGCAGAAAAGGGCCAGAACAATGATCAGAGGACTGGAAAGCTGGCCATATGAGGAAAGGCTGAGAGAGCTGAGTTTGTTCAGCCTCGTGAAAAGAAAACTTAGAGGAGACCTTATCACCATGTTCCAGTATTTAAAGGGTGGCTACAAAGATGATGGAGACTTCCTTTTTACAAGGAGTCACATGGAAAAGATGAGGGGTAATGGGTTCAAGTTTCTCCTGGGGAGAATCCGATTGGATACAAGAGGAAAATATTTTGCAATGAGAACAATCATCCATTGGAATAATCTCCCCAGGGAAGTGGTGGATTCCCCAACGTTGGATGCTTTTAAGATTCAGCTGAACAGGGTGCTGGGTCATATTGTTTAGACAGTGATTTTGCCAAGAAAGTTGGACTAGATGATCCTTGAGGTCCCTTCAACCTGGTAGTCTATGATTCTATGAATAAGGTGGGTCAGCCTGTGGTGTCGGAGGGAAGATGAGTCTTGTGGCTATATGACTGCATAATGGTTTTTGTTTTTTGAAGGTGCAAAACAATGAGCAAAGCGGGATATGGGTACTAGAGCAGACTCAGGCAAGGTGAGCAATGACTAGTGAGCTGAAGTAGCAGTTATTTTTCAGGCGTTGTATTGCTGGTTATAGTTAGAAACATAGCCTGTTGTTTGGGTTTTACGGGTGGTACACAAGCTTCAATGTGGTAGCCCCAAATGATGGAGTTTGGGTGCTAAAGTGGCCAAGGTAAAGGAGCGGCAGATGGGAATTGCCGCAGGCAGGCTGCGGTTTTGGGCAGTATCTCAGCATGTGCCTTTTGCTTTAGTTTTTCCACGTGTCATGGGCAGCCTCGGAGGGGTGTAGCCACCTGCTAAGGAGCGGTCTGAGAAGGTGAGGTGTTTGTGGGCTGGGTCAACATTTAGTAGCAAAGTATTACATGGCATCTTGATGAAGCATTTACCCCTTGGCGTTGCGGGAGCTGTGCTGGCTGTGTTTGGAATCATTAGAGGTGAGCTGGGTAGTAGAGAGGAGGAGCACGGGACTGGTGATATCTCACAAGTGCAATGGTAACTTTGTCTCTTGGCATCTTAGGTGCCATGAGTGACAATTGCAGCATCTGACTCTGGAATTGGCATGGAGCTGGTGAGCAGAGCACTGTGGCATTTTTGAGGAGGAGGGTGTTGTGGAAGAGGTTGGCAGTAACCAGTGTGATGCTGAATACCAGCACTGTTTTGTGGCTTTTTTCCCAGATGAAGAAGAGGAACTGGGTGACTGCAGCAACATCCCAGTTAGCTTTTTGTTTTTTGAGGATGTATTCAGATCCCCAGCCCTCTGAAAGCTAAGTTAAGGGACCAGGGCATGGGAGGGAACAAGGTTGGGAATTGCAAGGAGCGGTTATGAAGTCAGTGTAGGGGTGAGGACTGTCCAGGAATAGTTGAAGGTAAAGGGAGCGGGTTAGTCATCATGATGGTAGCATGGGCAGGGCCAGGCAGTTCCAGCCTGTGTCTGTGGTGGTGTGTACTTTTCTGTAGTCTTTCCTCTGTGTGTTATACTATAGCTTTCTCAGGTCTTTATGTTGCCATAGCTTTTTGTGATCAGCAGGCACCTTGGTAGCCCTCCCAAGGGTCTCCAGGTGCATTGCCTCATCAGCATAGTGCCTGTCGAGCCCTTCTTATCTTGCCATTGTAGCTTAAAGCATGGACTTGTCTGGCGTGAATGGCACTGTAGATGTTTTTGAGGGGTCATCTCTGGTGGCAAGCCAGGCAGTGCCCACAGCTCTGCCCTTGAGAGTTCTGTTTCCATAGTTGTCTTCAGGGGTTTTATCCCTGCATCCTTAATGGTCTTAGGTTTTAAAATCTGGCTTCTCATGCATCTATTGTCCTGTTTTTGATGGTAGTTTTCTCTCATGGGCTGTGTCAGTCACCTCACTTTTTTCCCAGGGATGCTCTAGAGCATTTATGCTGTCATGGCACTGCAGGGTTTCTTTGCTGAAGGCATCTTCCCTCCAAACTTCCCTATGGGAGTTTTTCTCACTTGTGGTCTTCTCATGTCTTGTGGTCAAGTTGTTTGTGGTGTCTGTGTGAGGTCTCCATGTGCGTGTCTCGTTTGGAGCTGCCCTGCCCAGGAGTGTAGCAATGTTTAAGATGGGGGTAGCACAGCTTTATGGTGGTATCGTTACATGTTGATCTGTCCAGATTCTTTAGGCAAAGACTGTACAGTCCATCTCTGGGCAAGTAGCTGTAGACAGCTGCCACAGCTACTTTAATTGTGTTTTGTGGGTGCTAGAGGTTGGGCTCTGGCCTTTTGGGTGTGGCAGTTTGCATGGTAGTTGAGTGGGTTCAATGTTGAATGTGGCCTAACTCTTATGTGTGGGGCTCAATATCTGGTGTTTGGTTTGTTTTTTTTTTCCCAGCTGTAGTTAGAAGGCATATGCAAAACTAAGACAGACCTTTGGTCTTGTCAAGCTATGGGTCAGCATCCAGGTGACTTGCTTTACAAGGTTTGATTAGCATGGTCTGTTTAGGTGGAGGTGGTTTGGGCAGTTTTTTTGGATAGCCAGTAGGTATTGGCAAGCAGGGTGTAGAGTCCCTTTAGTTGTGTTTTGCTGGTGGCCTAGGGTGATTTGGATCACCGGAGAAGATACTCAAGCGAGTCTTGCCAGAGCATACAAATTGATGCCAAGCATCTTCCCTGGCTTGCTGTTAAGAAGGCTGAAACTTTGGAATCATATGGAGCGGCAACATTGTTTTGAAGTGTGTGGCAAGACAGTTCCAGGGATGGCTCTAGAACTGGGGCAATATGGCATCGTGGCAGGTGGCTGGTGGAACAAGTGTGTTTTGAGCGAGGGGTGGGGTGAGTGGTTGTTGAAGGAGTATTAGCTTCTGAATGTGCCTAACCTTGTATGTGTGAGGTGTTTCATCGCAGGTTGTATTTAATGTTGAGCATAATGTTTTGTTTTTTTTTTTAAAAAACAAACAAAAACCAAACACAGCTGGGGGATCTTTTTTTTTTTTTTCCTCCCTGGCTC